>NC_142039.1:69435597-70066597 GCF_982192425.1 Myodes glareolus | reverse complement strand
ATAGGAGCCAATAATAAAGCTATTTATGTAAGCCTGGTAGAAAAAAAACTCTGTTAAAGTATAAATAAAGATGGCTAGAGATATTCAGGCCACTAGTGTGCAATCCACCTGGTGGTCAGAATTTTTCCTTGTATGAGTGCCCAGTCCCCATCTCAGGACCTGACCCTGAGCTGAAGCCAGACCCCAGCACTGGCTGCCCTTCCAGAGGACCCAGGTTCAATTCCCAGCACCCCCATGCCACCTCACAACTGCTGGTACTCCAGTTCCAGGGTATCCAGTGCACCCTATGGCCTCATGTGCTACACATACTTACATGCAGACACTCACACGTACAATTAAAATAAAAGTAAAGCTTGGTGTGATGGTGCATTTCTTTAACCTCAGCAGCTGGGAGTCAAAAGCGGACAGATCTCTGAGTTGGAGGCCAGTTTAGTATACACAGAGAGTTCTAGGCCAGCCAGGGTTACATAGTAAGACAGTGTCTTAGAAAAATGTTTGTAAAATTAAAAAAAATTATGTATATGGATATGTGCACATGAATGCAGGTACCTGCAATATCCAGATGAGGACATCAGATCCTCTGGAGCCTGAGTTTGCAGGTGGGAGCCAAACTCGGTCCTCTGTGGCAAGAGCGGGATACTCTGAGCTGCTTTATCTCCAGCCTCTTTGAAGTTTCTATTAAAATCTAAAGTTCATGTCAGAGCCCCAGAGATGACCCTGGTGCTCAGACTTTGGTAAGTGGCTACACTAAGCAGGTTTTCCACGTCTCACTACTGTCTCTTTAAACTGGGTTTGGGTGAGTGGCTGAGTGTAGATTATTGGGGTTGTGAAAGCCAGGACTTTTGCTTTAAATTTTCGTGGCAGTGTTTTTTTTTTTTTTTTTTTTTTTTTTTTTTTTAATTCTCAGTATTCTGTCTGAGTGTACACCTGCAGGCCAGAAGAGGGCACCAGATGATTGTGAGCCACCATGTGGTTGCTGGGAATTGAATCAGGACCTTTGGGAGAGCAGGCAATGCTCTTAACTGAGCCATCTCTCCAGCCCTTGCTTTGAATTTTCTATTACAGTATGAACTAAACGGAACCAACACTAACTTAAGACTTTCAGTATATGTGAGCAGCAACTTATAAACCAATTTGGTACCATATACAGGACATGGCAAACACGAGCACACATGTAGACAGTGCTTAAACACCTGCAGACTACATAAAGTTGGACCAAGGGATTTTTGTAGCCTTTCATTTAGTTTTCATTTGTTAATTTTAAGTTATTTCTGTTAATCTGATTATTTTCTCCATAGCATTAAGTAATACTTATTCAAAAATCTGCATATCCAAAGATCTGACTATTAGAAACACGGTAGATTTTAGGACATTTTAAAGTTAAAAAAGTTTTATTTTTTAAATGTGTGTGGATGGTTTTGCTGAACGTATGCCATTTGCATGCCGAGGCCATAAGAAGGCGTTGGATCCCTTGATTTGGAGTTATGTACAGATGTGAGCTGCCATGTGGGTGCTGGGAACTGAACCTGGGTCCTCTGGAAGGACTCTTAATTCCTGAGCCTCTCCCCAGTTTCCATTTTCACCTTGTGAATTGTGACAGAATGAAAAAAGGAAAGGAAAGGTCATGGCTGCTCCTAGGTCTGGAGGAGGAGAAGGTTGAGTGTGGATCAAAAGGAGAGCATAGGTAGGGACAGGGACATCTAGGAGAGTCAGGCTGAGCTGGGCCATGTGGGGAGCAGGGGAGGGGAAGGGAGAAAGGAGAGAGGGGAACCAGGTGTAGCAGCCAGGAGACCAAAGGTACAAAAGGGGTGGGTCACCAAAATGTCTGGACTCTATAGAAAGGAGTCTCTGTGGGAAGGGCAGCCCAGACCCTGGGTTGGAGAGCTCCTGGGAGAGGCCAGCCACACCCTCTAACAGGTAGGGACTGAGGGATGCTGGGAGAATCTAGAGGCTTGGTCCCCCGTGATATGTTAAATAGGCACCTTGGGCTTTTGTTTGAAACTTAATAGAGGTGTGTACTCCTCCCTAGTAGTAGAAGGGGTAAGAGTTAAGACATTTACAAAAGTTAAGAAAATTCAGCATGTTTTTTTAAAAGTCATTCTGCAACCCAATTGTGCTATCCACAAGCCAACTAAAGAATCGACAGGAGACATTGATTTCTGGTGCACTCAAGGTCCTAACAGAAGGCAGGCAAAGACAAATCCTGAACTCTGCATTTAAGATTCTGCTCCTTAAAAAAAAAAAAAAAGATTCTGCTCCTTTCTGCCGGTCTGGCGGTGGTGGTACAGGCTTTTAATCCAGCAGGTGGATTTCAGTGAGTTCATAGGCCAGCCTGGGCTACAAAGGGGCTTCCAGGCCAGTCAGGCCAGGCCAGGCCAGGCCAGAGAGGACTTAAACAGATAAACTCTGTCTCACACAGAGAAACCCTGTCTTGAAAAACCAACCAGCCAACCAACCAACCAACCAACCAAATAAAAAGATGGCCCTCCTTTGAACAACCATTATTGCCCCTGAGGTAATTGCAAACCTTGGAGTATAATTGAAGGTAGGTGTTTTCAACTTTTTCTCAGCAGCAGAGAAGTTTTTTTTAATTTTTTTTTTTTTGATACCTGTATGCTACCTCTCCAGCTCCATTTTCCTCACAGTTATTATCACCTGCGCTGGGAAAGCAAGGCTGTGGTATGCTCCTGTATTTGGTCAATACTAGTGTGGAGCCTGCCCGTTTTAGATACTTCTAGAAGACAGTTTGCTCACTCCATTGCTTATTAACTTAAGGGATTGACTTTATTGGATCCATTGTGTGTATGTGTGTAGTTTATGGACAGACTTCGGCAAGAAAGAGAGGGCAGGAAATGGTGACCGGGTCACAAACCCAGGGAAGTCCGTTCTGAGCTTTCTGGCTTTGATTCAAGGTATATTTACTATGCCGTCTCCATCTTCTTTTTTAAAAGATTTATTTTATTTTTATATGTATTACGTGTGTGGGAATGTGCGTGTGCGTGTAGTGTTCTTGAAAACCAGAAAAGGGTGGCAGATCTCGTGAAGCTGTCGTGAGATCCCAAAAGTCGGTGCTAGAACAGACTCAGGTCCTCTACAAGTGTGGGATTTGCTCTTCAACTGCTGAACCATCTCCACCTATCTTCATTCTTTTCCCCTCCCTCCATTCACCCCATCTCGCGCCACGCTCCTGTCTCAGCCTCCAAGTGTTGGGGTTACAGGCACAGAGGAAGTGCTGGTACCACCAGGCGACCCTCCCTCCGGGAACCCCGTGGGGTTTGCCTTAAGAGTCTAACCTACGCGGAAGGTGAATGTGGTGATGAGCCCAGGTCGTGGACTACAGCTCCCAGCACGCCCCGCGAACCGCCGAGTCAAGTCTCGCGCGACGTGCTGCGGTATCGGGCTGGGCTGTGCTTAGGCTGCCGGCCGTCGGCAGTGCTCAGTCGGAAGAGTGAGTCGCGCGCTCACAATGGCTCTTCTCTGCTCAGCTCCGCAGCCCCTTGGGCCATCTGGAGCCTCGGAGCCTCTTTAGTGCCGCAGTTCGGGCCGCAGGCGGCCGGCGAGCAGGTGACGGGCCGCGGCCTGGCGCTGCTGGAGGGGGCCTGAGCCCTGGGGCGCCGCGGCCTGGGGGCCGGGTGGGGGCCTGGAGCTCCTCAGAGATCCCGAGTGAGGCTCCGTGCACCCGCGCGCCGCGCACCCTTGGACTTGGCCTCGAGGGGTGGGACCGTAGAAGGGTCCAGCCGGGCTTTATACATCCCGGAGGCTTTGTTTTGTACCTTCTGAAGGAAAGTCGTGGGCTTGGGGTCGTTGTGGGCGAGGTGAAGGGCGTGTGTCTGGCTTGCCGATGCCCTTCGGGGCTGCGGTGAGTGGCCCCTATGAACTTGAATAAAAATTCGGGTCAATAATGCCTGCTGTGCAGTGCGGCGCAAGGGTTTTAAGGACAGTTTTGTGTAAGAGGCGGTTACTGTTAGCCGGCGTTAGTAAGAGTGTGTTGGTCTTCGCTGCTGCGTAGCCCATTTCTGTCGAGGGGAGATGCTATGTAATACGGCTTGTGAAGGGAATGAACGTTATGTACAGGGCATCGTTTGGTGGACTTGGGAGCGCTATACCAACCCTGGTTGTTTATTGTTATTAGAGCCTCTTGATGGATTCTTCCTCGGAAGCTTTGCTAATTTGCAGCAGCTGGGCAATGCTCCTCATTACCATCTGTCTGTCCGCATAGTTCAGCGTCATTTCATTGTGGTAAGGCATCTTCACTGTGTCTTGTCTTTGCTTTCTCCGTTGTTAAGATGAGCCGGTGGACACGGTGAACCACTAAACTTTATCCTTTGGGGTGTGTTTGTCACACATTGTTTCTAGTGTATGTAAGTTTCAGCCTTATTAACAAGCCTTAAATCGCTGTGTGTCTATCAGAAGAGCGGCCCAGGAGTGATCAACCGCTGTTCAGCTTAAGAAAAATGCCCTTTGTTATTTTTATTAGGTGGCAGGGACACCGCTCCGAATTCTGTATAGAAAAAGCTCCTGGATTCCATTCTTTCAATGGCTTCGAGACAACCAGAAGTGCCTGGTAAACAGAGTTCTTATTTGGTTAAGTCTGTTTTGTCCTTAATGATTTAAACTTATTTTCTCCAAATCATATGTTAACAGTTCCTATTTGCCACTAGGGAAGTAGTTAGATTGTCATCATTTTAATATTATCTCATTACCTTCCCAGCCATGCTCAGATCTTTATTTAGAGCCACTGCCCTTAAGTGTTTGACAAATACATTATACCAAAGGAGAAGAATTAACAGTATGTTTGTAGGGTATGTCAGCGTGAATAAATTACCCTGGGTGGTTAATGTAGGATGGCGGTCTGGACAAAAGACAGAATCACTGTTAAATCTAACTTAGTTGTAAAAATGTTTGTATCGACACGTAGTGTGTTCTCTTGGTTTGTGTAATGCAGTACTGAAATCATTGATTTCTCCTTGGACTGTTACCAGAAAGGAAGGTGATTTTTTTTAAATCAGTCTGAATCACTGAGTCTCTGATTCTCAGAAGTGTAGATGGTGTTGCCAGCCCATCTAATGTGAAGATTAAACAGTTTTTTTCTTTATTTGATTTTTGGAGACTGGGTCTCTCTCTGTGGTTTGTAGTTCTGGCTGTTTTGGAACTCTACTTGCTTGTTTGTTTTCCAAGACAGGGTTTCTCTGTAGCCTTGTTACCTGTCCTGGAACTAGCTCTTGTAGACCAGAATGACCTTGAGCTCACAGAGATCCTCTTGCCTGGCCTCCCAAGTGCTAGGATTAAAGGCAGGAGCCACCACCACACCGTCTTAAATAAAACACATTTTGCAAATGGAAGTTAAAAGTGGCTGCTAAATCTGCATTTACTGCTCAAAAAGTGTTGTTTGCTTGTTTTGAGACAGTCTCACTTTGTAGACTGCTGTCATGGAACTCATAGAGATGCTCCTGCCTCTGCCTCCTGAGTGTGGGATTAAATGCATGTGTACCTCGCCTGGCTCTTTGTAGGCACATATTTCTTAGTAGAGGTTAGCTAACTTTATTGTCATGGTTTTTATGAAACCACTGAGAAAAGTCTTAAACATGGTTTTGAAATTGCTGCCCAGTTAGGTAGGCTAATGGAAGCTTCTCCATGTGTCTTAAAATCTCTTGTCTCTTCCATTATGTGTGTCTTCCACTCATACTGCATTGCCATAAACTCATTGTAACCATGCAGAACTATGGTGTCGCACTCATTAGGTTAGTGCTTTGTAGCATGGATGCATGGAGTGGTGGGCACAAGGTGGGAGCCCTGGCTTGACTGTCTGCTGCACACCAAGCTGTGTGATTGCTTGTGCTCTGTACCAGTTTCCTGGTCTGGGACATGGGAAGAGCATTTGTTTAGTGAGGATTGGATATAAGGAGGGATGTTAGTGCCTGATAATTTCTATTTGTCTGTTTTAGTTGAGATGCAATGCACATCCTGTAAATTCACCACTTACAGTGGGTAATGTAATGGCTGGTGTGTTCTTAAGATTTGCATCTATCAGATTAACCTACTTCCAGAGCATTTTCCTTCTCTCAGAAAGACTTTGTTCCCATTAGGAGTTACACCTCATTGCCCTCTCTGCCTGGCCCCTGGCAACCTCTTGGGTTTGTTAGTAGTTATTAATATTGGTAATAGTCACATGGTAGTTGTGGGTCTCCTTGCTGTTTAAGTGAAACTTTCTGGGGTTTGGGACTTGCTGCCAGGCAGGCTGCTATCTTGAAGAATATGATTATCTAACAGGAAAGTATCACCTTGAAGGCAGGTTCTGGATCAGTAAACCAAAGTGAACCTTGCTCTTTGCTCTGGCACAGCTGAGAGTGCCCTTGAAGCGTGGTGCTTGTGTCACAGCTCTACATTCCAGCAGGCCTGTGGACAGGACTGGCGGGACCAGTCTGGTAGTGTTGATGAGAGCGGCTGTCAATCATTTCTTTGGAAATTTTCAGTCATCAGAATACTAGAAACTGGAGGTGGTGCCAGGCTGTGGACTGCTGCTTGTAGTTCTCTTTGTGGGGGAGACAAAAGGCATGGGGTTTGTCGTAGACTTGGTCAGACCTCAGCCAGCTATTTTCTCTATGAACTGAGGCAGATCAGTTCACACTAGGGTTTAGTTTCCTTATCAGATGAGACAGGGACAGACTGTAGGTAGAGTGTGGGGGAAAAGGAGAGAAGATATCTCAGCCACTTTATGTCCCTCTTAGTCTTGTATGTCTGAGAGTTTAGTGTATAAGTTTTGAAATGAGATAAATTTGGGTTTTGACTGGAAATCATGCTTTGAAATTGAGACTTTGCACAGGTGAATTTAAACTGAGCTTAAGGTTCTTCAGTCTTTAAAAGTGGATTAGGTCCTGGTGTAGTGGTGCATGCCTGTAGTCCCAGCACTTGGGAAGAACTGAGGCAGGAGGACTGACAGAATTTGAGGTCAGCTGTGCAAGTTACATAGTGAGTACCAGCCAGCCAGGACTACATCGCAAGACCCTATCTGAAAAAGGAGGAAAGAAAAGAGGATAGTGTTGAGTGGCTGTGTGGAGACTCTAGAGTGAGTGGGTAAAGAAGGCAGTTAGCACTGCTATTACCCTCCCTTGAATGGATTGATAGCTGCCACAGACAAACTGTCCCTAAATAAATTTCATAGCTTCCTTGTCTACAGATTAACTTAAAGCCACTAGTATGTTGAGTTGATATTCCATATTGACAGGTGTCTCTATTCTTAGCTCTTGCGCCCAGTGGGCCTCTAGGCAAGATGTCCCTGCCCATCGGGGTGTGCCGCCGGGCATTCAGCTATGATGATGCCCTAGAGGACCCTGCACCCATGACTCCTCCTCCATCGGACATGGGCAGCATCCCCTGGAAGCCAGTGATTCCAGAGCGCAAGTATCAGCATCTTGACAAGGTACCTTACCCTGCTGACGACTTCTGGCAAACTCGCCCCTTTGTCCTGCTCCAGAAGCCTTCAGTGAGTCTCAGTCCCCACAAGGTCAGGCAGCAGCTGTTCCCTTTGTGTATCTTCTACACTTGACGCTTTTTTAAAAATTCAAAACTTATGTAGTATCGTCTGCATGAGAGTCTTCTGGACTCTGCTTCCCCAGCTAAAAAGCCAAACTCCAGAACCTCTCACTACCTGAGTTCTGATGAATCCTGCTTGCCTCTTTGGAGCTTCTCTGTTATCTAGCCAGAGAATTATTGGAATATTTGCATGCATACAATGAGCTAGTGGGGGAATAGGATTCAAGTCTAAATATGCTTAATTTATGTTGTATACATACTTTCCACTCATAGCCTGATTACTCTTAGGTAGTCATTTTTTTTTTATGTACAAAATGAAGTTTTACACTGTGGGATGTTTTACTTCCTCTTGTGTCATCGCAGCGTTCTAAAAGCTTCAGACTTTGGGGCACTTTGAGTGTTTAGGGTTTTGGATAGTGATGCTCAGCCTGTATTCTATTGCAGCATTAAGCTGAAGGTTTGGCAGAGCCCCCCCCAAAAAAACCTTTAAAAGTTGTTTTGTTTGTTTGTTTGTTTTTGGTTTTTTCGAGACAGAGTTTCTCTGTAGCTTTGGGACCTGTCCTGGAACTAGCTCTTGTAGACCAGGCTGCCCTCAAACTCACAGAGATTCGCCTGCCTCTGCCTCCGGAGTGCTGGGATTAAAGGCATGAATCACCACCACTAAAAGTTGGTTTTGTGATTGGCATAAGCACAGTCTCTGGAATGCCTGCTGTGTTGTTGCTGTGCCTTCTCTGTTTCCCTTGTTACACCTGCAGAACAGGGACTTCTAAGACCCATTCCCCACTGCTCTGTGGAGCGCTCTGTAGTATCACCTGTCTGCTGGAATCGGATCCAGGTGGCTGTTGAAGGGAAAATGTTCTAAAGACTGGGAAGCTAGCCGGGTGGTGGTGGCACATAACTTTAATCCCTGCACACTGAGTCAAGTGAATCTCTGTGAGTTTGAGGCCAGTCTGATGTACAGAGAGAGTTCCAAGATAGCCAGGGCTACCCAGAGAAACCTTGTCTTGAAAAACAAAAACCCCCAAACGAAAATAAAGACAGTGGTAAGAACTGTAGCAACCTGTGTATAGACGGTCTTGAGTCCAGAGGCCAGCATGAGCTCCATACAAAGATCCCCACCCAAAGAAAAAAGACCTCAGATAACAACTACAATAAAAATCTACACAAAAACAAACTATAGCTGTTTCCAGCTATAGCCTGCTTGGGCTACACAGTAAATTCAAGGCAAGTCCAGGCAACTTAATGAGGTCTTGTCTCAAAATAGATGTTAAAAAATAGGGCAGGGGAGGCTGGAGAGATGGCTCAGTGGTTAAGAGCATTGCCTGCTCGTCCCAAGGTCCTGAGTTCAATTCCCAGCAACCACATGGTAGCTCACAACCATCTGTAATGAGGTCTAGTGCCCTCTTCTGGCCTGCAGGCAAACACACAGACAGAATATTGTATACATAATAAATAAATAAAAGAAAAAAAAAGTTTGAAAAAAAAAATAGGCAGGGATGTACTCGGTGGTAGAGTGCTTGCTGAGCATGTGTAAGGCCCTGGGGTCAACCCTCAGCCTGGGGGTGTGCAGGGGAGAATGTTGTGTGAGCCTTTATGCAGTGGTCTGGCGGTAGTACTTGCTGGCCCAGCCTCCTTTCCTGTTGCTCTGATAAAATGTTCTGGCAGAGGCAGCTTGGGGAAAAGGGCTCATAAAGCTCCCAGTTCAAGTACGGTTCATCCTGTGGGCAAGGGAAGGTGGAGGAGCTTGAAGGAGTGGGCTTCATCTCATTCAGAGTCAGGGAATAGAGAGGGGATGCATGCTGATGCTCTGTTCGTTTCCCCAGTTTATACAGCCCAGGATCCCCTGCCCAGGGAATGGTGCCACCTCTAATAAAGATTGGTCTTCTCACATCAATTAAGAGAATCAAGATAACCTCTCACAGACACTCTCAAAGGCTAATGCTCATCTAGATGATTCTTCCTAGGTGTGCTCAAAGGCCTCTCTCTTGGTGGTTTTAGGTTCTGTCAAGTTAACACCATTCACACTAACCATCACACTTGGGAGTTTATTAGAAACATAATTTTTACTTAAAAATCTTATTATTTTAGAACCCAGGGCATCAGACATACTGGGCTAGAGACAATTTTTTTTCTTTTGATATAGGGTCTCACTCTGTAGTCCAGGTTGACTTTGAACTCAACGGCAGTCTTTAGCCTTCAGAGTGCTGGGACTACAGATGGGTGTCACCATACTCTGTTTATGTGGTCCTGAAGATGGAGCCCTTGTGTCTCACCTGACAGCCTAGACCTGCCAAGTAGCCTGAAATGTAATTGGCCAGTACTCAGGTGACTGATGTGTGGTCAAGCCTGAGGAAATATTCTGCTCAGGCTGAATAAGGCTCAATGCTTGGCATATGGTCAGTGCTTTGTAAGAAGTGTTTGTTCCATTTTGTTTCTGTTCTCCCTGTTGGTCCTTTCTCTCCTCTGTCCCTCATTAATTTTCCCTCTGTTTTGGTAGGTATTTCATCCTTGCCTTGAACTTACTGTGTAGCCCAGACTAGACTTGAACTCACACAATCCTCCTGCCTCAGCCCCTCTAGCCCTGGGATTATATGTGTGTACCACAAGACCAATGTTGCATCTTTAGTCTTATGGGAAGACAGTCTGGAAAGTTAGGTCTCAGGGCTCCAAATTCTGCCTTTCATTGGGTGATTCCAGGCTCTTCCCCTAAGGTCTTTTTCTGATGTCACTGGACTAGTAGAGGCTTTAAATCTTTCTTCTCTTACAGGTTACATATTCTTGTAACTTTTTCTCTTAAGAAATAAGTTTAGGCTGGGTGGTGGTGGTGCATGTCCTTAATCCCAGCACTCAGGAGGCAGAGGCAGGCAGATCTCTGAGCTCGAGGTCAGCCTGTTCTACAGAGTGAGTTCCAGGACAGCCAGGGCTACACTGAGAAACCCTGTCTTGAAAAACAAAAAACAAGCAAACAAACAAACAAAAAAGGAAAGACAGACAGAGAAGTAGTTTAGGTGCAGCTCCTACTCATGTGCCTCCTTACCTTTCTTGAACAGACAGAGGAAGGAGCGGCCAGTGTCTCTTCCCTTGCTGTGACTCCATCAACAGCCACTGACAGTTCAGACAAGGCCCCTGTGGTGAAGGCCAAAGCTACCCATGTCATCATGAATTCCCTGATCACAAGTAAGCGCCCTTGGGTCTCAGCAGAGGAACTGAGGGAGGGAGTGCTTGTGCCTCAGCTGTAGCTGGTTCTCAGACCTGCTTTTGTGGAGCCCCACATTCACCTGGCTGCAGAACCTCATTGAGGAGGAAGATTTCTGCCTGTTAAGCATCTTATTAGCTTCAGTAGAGTCCTGCTGTTGCTTGATACAGCCTCATTTTCCTGGACTGACCAGTGTGGTCACTAAATACTAGATATGGCACCCCACTTTCTGAAATAGGGGATCTAGCTGACGGGTTGATGTTAAGGTTGAATAGTTCATTAGCAGGAGCTTTGGATCCACTGCTATTCCTGGCCTAGGTGTGTTGCTAGAGAAGGTGGCACACTGGAGAACAGCCCTCTGGCCTTGCACTGCTATACATGTGTATTTGGTTTTGAGACAGGATCTTGCTCTGTGCTTTCATTGGTTTTAAACTCAAAGTAGTGCTCCTGCCTCAGAATTCTTATGGCTAGTATTGCTCATGTACTACCGTACCCAGCTACTTTTAAAAAATTTTACATATGCATTTAAAAATAATTTATATATATTTTCACAAATAAATTTTGATAGTGCTGATCAAGGCCTTGAACATGATGGTCCACCAGGAGGGAGACCAGGTTTGGAGCCTCAGTTTCTTTAGTTTTTAGAATGTGTTATTGATGGTCCTAATGAGGCTTAATGAGCTTTTTTTTTTTTATCTTTTTAAACTTTTTTTAAAATTTTTAAAATTTATGTATATAGTATGTATGTGTGAGTGTTTGGAGGTGGTGAGGAGGCCAGAAGATGGCATCAGATCCTCTGGAGCTAGGGTTACAGACAGTTGTGAGCCACCCAGTATGGGTGCTGAGATCTGAACTTGGGTCCTCTGGAAGAGGAGTAAGTCCTTTTTAACCACTGAGCCCTCTTTCCAGCTCCTCTTTTTAAACTTCGGTCACAAGTTGCCTAAGCTTCTTTTCAAGGGCTGTTCTAGTTGGTGTGGGGAGTTAATTATTCAGTGCATGGCTCTGCATGTCAGCAGTAATACCCACCCCATGGCTGAGGTGCACAGGACTTCTCCTTGGTTGGCCTTTATTTTCCTCTCCAGGAGGGCATCTGAGTGTCTTGGTCACTTCTGGAAAGTTGACTCAGAAAGTCAGAGTCCAGACCCCCTCTGTTTTTCTGTGACTGCACCACCGGAAGGAACAGCAGCTACTACTTGTGTTCTGTAGCTTGACCATTCTGGCGTTAGGAGGGCACAGCTGTTGTGGCTTCTGAGGGTTCCAGGCATGCTCATGGTACACAGATATACATGCAGGCAGCACACCTGTTACATAAAAAGGAAGTGGAGTGTGTAGATCTAAAGTCTGTTGGTGTGGGGACCGTTCACAGCTGCCGTGCTCATGTTTAGTGTGCAAAGTTTGTACCTTAAGAAAAAAATGTTTTAAACACAAACAAAAAAAAAAAAAGAAAAAGAAAAAAAAGAAAAGCATCATTTTTTCTTGTTCATTCCATAGTGAGTGACTTGTGAAATAAATAATAAACCAAGCTGAAAGAACATTGTTAGCTAGGGCAGGAACAGCAACAGGCAGATCATGTGTAAGAAATGTGGGGTCTGTGGACCTTGGCTAGTTTAAGGTAGGTGGCTGTGCTGTGAATCTGACTGGTACCTTGGGGACAGCTGGTAGGAATGTGACCTGCTTCTCTTTGGCAAAGCTTCTGTGCAAGTGCTAAGTCTCTTAGGAGCTTAGTGATTTGGGAATTCTTACTGTGTCTGGATGCCAGGGCCTCCTGGCCTGTTGCTGAATGTGAGGGTTTTATGGAGTCTTAAGTGAGAGGAGGTGAGGCATCCAGCATCCCTGTCGGGCAGCTTTTTAGTATGCTGTGAGGGAAGGCACACCTGAGGGTCAGAATTGCCGTGCCAGGACCTGTCTGGGGCATCCTTACTCTCACGAGCCAGTGTGGCCTCTTGCTTCTGGGAAGAACTGCAGAAAGTGCTTGTCCTGGCTGGTTTGTGACTGGTTCAGAGCTGAGCATGACTGTTCTTTCTTTTCAGAACAGACCCAGGAAAGCATCCAGCGTTTTGAGCAACAAGCAGGACTGAGAGATGCTGGCTACACACCCCACAAGGGCCTCACCACTGAGGAGACCAAGTACCTCCGAGTGGCAGAAGCACTCCATGTAAGCAACCAATGTTGTTCATGGCTTGAAATAATGGCTATGGTTTGGAAGTTTACAGCTTAGCTGTCTGGCAACTAAGAGTGACAAGATAATGGGCAAAGGGACCAGGAATGCCCTGCTGAGGTGCATTCCTGCTGAAGGCCTGCACTCCTGCAGATACTTTGCTTGCTTGTCTGTAAAGTGGTGTTTACAGGATACATGGATCTTTAGAGAGGTCTCTTCGTACTGAATGGTGTTCTGTGACTCATGCATTCACATCAGCTTGACATTGATCCTTGGAGATAGATACTGTATTCTGTTTTGTAAATAAAGAAGATACTGGAGAGATAAATCAGTCAATAAGGTGCTTGCTATGAAGCAGGAGGATCAATTCTTAGAAACCATGTATAAAGCTGGATGTGATGGATGATCCATGCTGGCTGCCTCAGTGCTAGGGAGATAAAGATAGGTGTATTCTTTCCTGGAGTTTGCTGGCCAGCCTAATCAGCTCAAGATTCCAGTGAGCTGTGATCTCAAAGAACACAGTGGTGCCAGATATAGTGTGCATGCTTTTACTCCCAGCACTTGGATGCAGATGCAGGCAGGCCTCTGTGAATTCAAGCCTGGTTTACATAGTGAGTTCCAAGACAGCCAGAGCTTACATAGTGAGACCCTGTCTCAAAATAACCCAAACAAACAAGGTAGGTAGCTTTTGAATAGTGACACAAGTTGATCTCCATATGTACTCCTACCTCGTGTGCACACCCTCTCCTCCACAGTTCATATACACACATGCAGGCACTCATGCACATGAAAATAAGGAAAGAAAGAAAGAAAGCAGGGCAGTAGTGGCATGTGCCTTTAATCCCAGCATTCAGGAGAGAGGCAGGCAAGCAGATCTTTGAGTTCGAGGCCAGCCTGATCTACAAAGGGAGTTCCAGACCAGCTTGGGCTATTGGGCTGTTATAGAGAGAAACCCTGTACAAAAAAATAGAACAAAACAAACAAACAAAAAAACCCAAAGAAACCAAAAAACTATATATATATGCTTTTATTTATTTATTTTATTTATTTATTTTAAAGAAAAAGCTGGGCGGTGGTGGCATACGCCTTTAATCCCAGAACTCAGGAGGCAGAGGCAGGCAGATTTCTGAGTTTGAGGACAGCTAGGGCTACACAGAGAAACCTGTCTGGAAGAAAACGAAACACAAAACAAAACCCAGGTAGCCATGGCAAGTTCCTGTGGGCATAGGGAGAACATAAAAAGCATCAGGAGGTGGTGCACAGTTGTGTGTGTGGGGATGGGGGAGCTATGTGGTGAGTGGATGGGCTGCATTGTGGAATGAGCATTCCAGATGAATCTGCAGGATAAGTTCAGAAGCCACTGCTGTGAGAAATCAGTGTTGAACTGGTGTCCATCTGAGCTTAGACAGGACTGATGCTTCTTGGGGGGTGCTCAGTTTTTGCCATTCATCTTGCCAACATACACAGATTGATGTGTTGAGAAAGTGAACTTAGGTCCAGCAGAGGCATAGCCCTTATGGAGGACAGACATACTACTATGGAGCTTAGACATAGAGCTCTGACTCTCCCGGCTAGTGTACTGGCACTATTTTAACAATGGTGTGGAGGTGGTTGGTTACGGGGAGGAGGGACAATGAGGTAGGTTTCTTAGCATTTTACTACAGAGGACAGACAGCAAGCCTGAGCAGTGCGGGGCTTATACTGAAGTTCAGACCTAAGGGGTTTGCAGTTTGGTGTCTCTTCCCCTAAACGACTTGGCTTTTTTGGACACGTAAGTTGTAGTGCACAGCTTGTAGCACAAGAGTGTGAGGTGCTGTGGAGTACAGTTCATAGAAACATGAAGTCCATCTGGTGTGGGAAAAACAGAATCCCTCCTGCCTGAAGTTAGGATGTGCATCGGAGTGCATACACCGACTGCGCGGCTCTGTGTCTGCTCTCCTCTGAAAGTCTCTTCTCATCTTCTGAACAGAAACTAAAGCTGCAGAGTGGAGAGACAGCAAAGGACGAGAAGCAGCCTGCATCGGCCCAGTCCACCCCGAGCAGCACCCCTCACTCCTCCCCTAAGCAGAAATCCAGGTGAGTCCGTCCTTCAGGAAAGCTAGTGCTGAGGTGGTACTGGCCTCCAGCCTGTGGAAGACACTTCTCATGACATAGGAAAAGGACATTCAGAAATACATATTTACTTCTCCGTTCCAGAGGCTGGTTCCCCCCTGGCTCTTCCACAGCTTTACCTGGCCCAAATCCTCAAACCATGGATCCTGGGAGTGGAAATGACAAGAACTCAGTAGACAAGTGGAGCCTCTTTGGACCACGGCCCCTGCAGAGGTCTGACTCTGGTAAGAGCTCCTTCAGAAACAGCAGCGAGGCCCTGGCTGGTGTATGGGCTGAGGGCTATAATCATTTGCTTTTCCTTAGCAGGTTTTGCCATCCAGGCTTACAAAGGTGCCCCCAAACCCTCTCCTATGGAGCTAATGCGTGCCCAAGCCACACGAGTAGGTGAAGATCCAGCAACCTTCAAGCCGCCTAAGATGGATATCCCAGTGGTAGAAGGGAAGAAACAACCACCTCGGATCCATAATCTCAAACCCCGTGACCTGAATGTGCTCACACCCACTGGCTTCTAGAATGTTTTCTGTCCCCTGGGCTCTGACATAGGAGTTACGTAGTTAACTGGAGGCCTGAGTGACATTGTGCAGATTGTCCTTGTGTGCAACCATTTTGCACTGCTTTCAGGTTGGTGGAATATGTCAGTGGTGCTGAGTGACCTCACCTTTTTTTAATCATTTATCCTAGGGAAGGACTTTGACCCTTGCTCTTCTAGGTAAATAGTGCTGGTGTGCTTCCAAAACTAAGACCTCTGGATTCCTTTTCCTTGATCAACGTGAGCAGTTACAAATCATGATAGAGGTGCCCACCAACTCATCAGGACAGCCATGGCTTCCTGACATGCTTTAGCCTTGTGAGTGGGCCTGGACTTGTCTGAGAGACTACACTTGGCAGGACCACAGGTTTTTTGTCTTGATTAGTCCGGTGTACACTTTGTCCTCCTGGGCCTGCTTATTTGCTCTGTCACAGAACAAACACTAATCTCACATGGCCTCTTTTGCACTTTAACATGAAATTAATTGAACTGAGTCTACTAGTTTCATACTGATGATTCCCCCTCCACCCCACTGGGGATTGAACCTAGGGTCTTGCTCTACCAAGTTAGTTTCGCCCTAGTTCCTGGATCTTAAGCTTTTTTTAGTTGTGTGTGTTTTGTTTTATGAGACAGGGTCTCACTACGTAGGCTTGGCTAGGCTAGAACTCACTCATTAGACTCAAAGAGAAGATCTACTGCCCCTGCCTCCCTGTGCTGGGATTAAAGGCATTCACCACCATACCCAGCTAAAGCTTTACAATTGGATTATAGTCTTCAGGTTCACCTGAATTTGGTGTCACCTTATTCTAGTAACTTTGAGACCATTTTCCACCAAGTTAGCCTCATCTGTTCGGTAACACATCTTACTGAGGAGAGGAAGCAAGAAAACTGCTTTTCTCTCTTCTCATTATCCACAGGTCTGCTGGTCTTGCACACTGTCACAGCTGCTTGCTAGATCATTTTAGATAGTAGGCTGTTTACATAATAACCTTCTCACAGAGAAGCTCTGGAGTCTCAGATTGTTGTAAAAATTAATTTATTTGTGTTATCTTGTATTGACAATAAAAATCTTTACTACTTTCTCAAACCCAGGTCTCTCTTGTCCATTCTACCTGCCCAGTAGTGGAGCCGGAGCTTTGTAAACTTGGTGCCTTTTGATATAACTTTTGACGTCAGATGTTTCATTAACGGGCTCTAACTTTGTTTCTTTGCCTGCTTTGTTATATTAGCTTTAATTAACTGGCCACAGAGTCATGTTCATAGGCAATATGAAAAGTCTAATTAGAATGTGCTGTATTCAGGAAACACTCTTTCCAGAAACAGGCCGTCAGTACCTTGACTGATGTAACACTGATGAATATTGTTCAGCAGAAGGGGTCTTCACATCTTGAATGGAAATGTTGGACATATAGTGCATATTGTATTGCCTGTTTCAAAAGCATACATAAATAATTTAATAAAAAATATATACACCTTGTATATTTAAGCCATATTTGAATAGGCTAGGATAGGATTATAAAAAAAGATGCTGAGGAGTTATAAAGTTATTACAGCCTACTGATAAATAAGATAGGTTTGGTCCTATGATAGTCCTAACTACTGTTCATACTTAAGAGCTTCTAAGTAGCTGGCCACAGTCAGGAGGTATTCTTGGTACTCAGTGCTTAGAAGTCTGGCTGGCTCAGTGCTGTGGGGCAGGCTCTGTGTCGGGGTTCAAGTCCGCAGCATAGAAGAGCAGCAGCTTCAGCAAGTGCACTTTGTCTTGGAGCTGGGGGACTAGAGGTTCTCCCAGCATGTGGATCAGGCGGCTGCGGAAGGCCTCAATCTGTTTCTCCACATCCACCACCGTGATGTCATCTCCTTGCTGGGGCTTGGGCTTGATTCTTTTGATGATCAAGTCTTTCCGATCAATCACTGAACTCCGTAGGTGCTCTGTAAGAGGGAAGGAGTCAAACATCTGCTTTTTGTTCCTTGGGATTTAAAAGTTAAAGTCCAACTTTGTAAGTAAGGCCTGGTGCCTGGCTACTAGGAGATGAAAGGTCATGTGAGTTACCGTGGGAACCCCATTTCTTAAACGTTTGTGTTCTTGCCTCAACCCTGATGTCAAGAAAAAATGTTGCTGGGCAAAGCAGTCATGACTAAATAGACCCTGTCTCAAAAAGAAAAAAGGAGAGCTTCTAAAAGGTATATTATTGTGTGTGTATGCAGGTGCCCACAGAGGCCAGAGGATGATTTAAACAACTCTACTAAATAAAACTATAATAACCACTTAGGGAAAAATTCATGTGAATTAATTTTTTTTTTTTTTTACTACTTACTGTATGTATTTGGGTGTGCCTTTCACTGAGGGTGCTAAAACATGCACACACTATACAACTGTGTACTGTGGCCTGACAGTGTACCCTTTGACACATCTAGTTGTAAGGACTGGGGTACAGTTAAGTGGAAAGTGCTCATCTAGCACACAGGAGGCTTTGGTTTACTCTGTAGCACCACAACCCCAGACCACTGTAGTTACAAGAGTATGCAACAGAAAAGACCCTTGTCTGTCCCCAACCAGGCCAACAGGCAGGCTGAAAGTAAGGCAATCATAATGGAAGATACTACTTTTTCTCATACAAGAATAATCCATCCTAAGTTACTATCACCAGCATTGTAGAGAAGTGAACCTAGACACCCATGCGTAGCTCACCCTATAATCACCACAGTGATCCAGCTGTGTTCTCTGTGGTTATAATCAAGGAACAGTGCCTTAAATTTTTTATTTTGTTGTTATTATTACTTCTTTTTTTTTTTTTTTTTTTTTTTTTAGACAGGGTCTCTGTAGCTTTGGAACCTGTCCTGGAACTAGCTCTTATAGACCAGGCTGGCCTTGAACTCACAAAGATCTGCCTGCCTCTGCCTTCCGGGTGCTGGGATTAAAGGCTTGCGCCACCATTGCCTGGGTATTATTGGTTTTTTTGAGACAGGGTTTCACTGTGTAGCCCTGGCTGTCCTAGAACTCACTCTGTAGAACAGGCTGGCCTCTAATTCACAGAGATCCATCTGCTTTTGCCTCCTGAGTGCTGAATTAAAGGAATGTGTCACCACCACCTGGCTTCTTGCTTCTGTTTTTAAAACTTTTTAAAAATTGCTTATTTTGGGGCTGGAGAGATGGCTCAGAGGTTAAGAGCACTGACTGCTCTTCCAGAGGTCCTGAGTTCAATTCCCAGCACCCACATGGTGGCTCACAGCCATCTATAATGAGATCTGGTGCCCTCTTCTGGCATGCAAACATACATGGAAGGAATGTTGTATACATAATAAATAAACATATCTTTAAAAAAAAATTGCTTATTTTTATTTTATGTGTGGGTGTTTTGTTTGCATCTCTTTCTGTTGACCACATATGTACTGTTCCTACGGAGGACAGAAGAGAGCATTGGGTTACCACGTGGGTTCTGGGAATCAAACCTGGGCCCTCTATAGGAGCAACAAGTGCTCATAATCATTAAGCCATCTTTCCAGCTTGTATTATTATTTTTGAGACACATTTTTACTATGTAGCCTTCAATTCTTCATCCTTCTGCCTCAGCTTCCTGGGTGCTGGAATTAGAGGCCAGCATCACCACACCTGCCTAGAACAATTCATTACTTAGGTAAACAAATGAGAATTCTCTGAGAAGCTGTCCTTTTTGGTAATGTCCACTGTGAGACTTCTCACAGGGCCTGCTTTTGAGCAAGTGCCCCTTACCTCTCAGCACATGCTGATAACTGGACAACAGGAACTGCAGATGCTCAACCAGCTCATCCCATGTCTGCCACTGGGTTTTATCTGACTGCAGAGATAGTAAAAGCAGCAGGTAATGAATGCTTGCCCAGTTAGAGGTCCCAGTTACAGCATAGTTTCCAAAGCTCTTCCACGATGGCCAAACAGCAGGAAGGGAAGGTGCTCTGGGCGAGGAGCTGAAGCAGAAAGGCAAGTACCTGACACTTGAGCAGTGACGTGGAATTGTTCAGAAAGTAGAGGGCCTGGGCCAGAGACAAGGGGAGACGGGTGGGCGTCTCACAACTGTGGAGGAAGATGATCTCTAACACTTTGCAGCGCAGAAGGTGGCTTTCCATAGTAGTGAAGAACATCTCCCTGTGTGGAGAAGAGGGAGTTAGGCAGAAGTGCTCTCAAAGACTCTATGGTTTGCCCTGGATGCTCCGACATGTAATGGAGGTCTATAAAAACACAGCTGCAGACAGAAATAGATTTGTTGATGAAGTAATAACTTACAGGACGAGGGAACAGCCTGACATTTGAAAAAGACAAAGCCAGGTATCCTGGTGCATATCCAGGGAGGGAGGCAGGAGGATCATGAGCTTGAGGCCTGTGCTTCAATATGCTATCTGTCACTCAGATGGACCCCAGACTTTAAGTTTCTAGAGCTTTTCATCAGAGATGATATATTCAAGGAAAACAGAGTATCTTTAAAATACATAAAGTACTTAGCAATTAGGGGCTGTATTAAAAAATGGTGAAATAAAACAAAATCAAGATAAATAAAACAATTTAGCAAGCAAGGTTGTGCACACCTTTAAATCAAGCATTTGAGTTGGAGGCAGGAGGATCTCTATGAGCCTACAAAGCTAGTTATAGGACAGCTAGGGCTGTTACACACAGAAACCCCGTTTTAAGCCCCATCCCACTCCCTAAAAATCAACATCAATGTAGGTAGGTTGATTCTCTTGCCTCAGGCTTGAGTGCTGAGATCACAGGGTTCAAACACCAGGCCCAGCTCTCATTTACTAGAAGTTTCCTATGTATTTAGCTACATAATGTTCCATCATGTACAGGTATCATATAATAAGTATTTATTCATATCCCGTGTACGAACATTTGGGTTGTTTCCAATATTTTACAATTGTAAACATCATTGTAGTGAATATCCTCATGCACATGTTTCATTATTATCCCAGCACTCAGGAGGCAGAGACCAGCAGATCTGAGTTTGAGGAGAGCCTGATCTCTAGGAATACACAGAGAAACCAAAACCAAACCAAACCAAACAAACAAACAAACAAGCAAAAAAGGTAAACTCTGGCCTGCACACGTGGTTCTGTCAGACACTGACAAATATGGTATCTGGATGTAGTTTTTACTTTCTAAAAACGATGAAGCTGAACGTCATAGGAGAAGACAATTACTGACTTATGTGCTACCAACAAGTCACTGGAAAATGACAGGTCAGGCATTTGTCAGGACTCATAAATACCACCTATGTAAATCTGCATAGTTATAAAAATAACTGCAAATTATACCTGAATTAATAACGAATAAAAGTAAAGGGTACTTCATGTATCTGCTAGTATAATTTGGGTGGGTGGCTAATTTACCCCTTCTGAGAAAATCTTAGTGTTGGTGTTGATTTAATCAAATCAATATGGTAGGGACATTCAGGATCTCTTGATAGCGTCTACTTCTTCCCAAGGAATTATGCTTTGAGTGCATTTCGATTGTTTGGGAACCTCCTCCTTTCATCTCAAAGACATAAATAGTCCCCCTACTCCTTTCTTCCTTTTTCAATTAGTTTGTGATTTTTCTCTCTGTAAATTCTGTTTCCGGCAGGCAGAAATAAAAAAGCTAGTAAAAAGTTACTTTTTAGTTCTCTTTTTAATGGAGAAATCAACTAAAACCACAACAAACTGATCAAACCAGACCCACCTCTGACTCCTCTCAGGGATGTCCAGCACAAACCCAAACATCATCTCAGCTATTTTATTGGAGCTGCATGTAGGGGTCCTGTCCACCTCTACAGCAATGGACAACATCCTCTGAAGTTGACACACGATCCTGGATCCAGAGCACAGGATAGAAACAAGTGAGAGGAAAACTTAGTTAGTGACAGGCTTCCTGAAGCTGGAGGTCCCCACCAATGTATACTAAGACCAGACAGCTGGGTGTGGAGGTGCACACCTTTAATTCCAGCACTCAGAAAGGAGAGGTGGGCAGGCCTCTATGAGTTCAAAGCCAGCCTGGTCTACATAGTGAATTTCAGGCCAGTCAGAGTTACATGGTGAGACTCTGTGGCAAACAAAACAAACCAAATAAACAAAGAGCAACAACACAACAAAAGAACAGAGACTATTAAAGGGTCAGCAAAACCCACCAGGCCAAGGAAAGTAACAAGTTATTAGCTTGCTCTCATTGAGCAATTCCTCTACCTGAATCCTTTTGTCAGATCATATGTCAACCTTTCAGAACTTGAGGGTAAACTACATAAGCAAAATGCTTTCAAATTAAAACCAGAACCACACAATCCTAAGGGTCTAGAGAACTTTAAAGACATTAACTTCCTGGTTTTGTAAATGAAGAGACAGGTCCAAAATGACTAACTTTATTTTAATTTCTTTGTTATAGGAGAAGACAGGCATCTGCCACTTAATTTTTTTAAAGATTTATTTATCTATTATGCATATAGTATTCTCAGTATTCTGTCTGCATGTACACCAGAAGAGGGCACCAGATGGTTGTGAGCCACCATGTGGTTGCTGGGAATTGAACTCAGGACCTTTGGAAAAGCAGGCAGTGCTGCTCTTAACCACTGAGCCATCTCTCCAGCCCCTGCCATTTAGTTTTTAAAAATGTAAACTACTTAATTACTTTTATGTATGAATATTTTTGGGTAAGTATGACTATGCACTATGTGCATGTCTGGTGTCCTCAAAGGTCAAGAGGGCTCTAGATCCCACGCAACTAGAGTTACAGGTGGTTGTGAGTCACCATGTAGGTGCTGGGAATTGAACCTGGGTCCTCAGGAAGAGCAGCCAGTGCTCTTAACTGCTGAGTCATTTCTGTAGCCCTACCATGTAATTTTTCTATTCCTAGTTTCTTTACCACACAGCAGTTCTTACTAAGACAAGTTTCAGAATGTTCACTGATGGACCTTCACCTTCTCTCCCATCAGACACAAATATGGGAAAGAGGCGGAGACATGGCTGGAAAGCTGGGTAATACTTCAGAAGGGCAAGTCTGGTTCAACAGCAGCCATTTAAACACATCTTATTTGATGGAAAGGCATTATTTTCAGAAACTACCGCAGCCAGGGACAAACAATGGACAGGGTGGGTAGTTTCGGCTCTGCAATGATGCATTTATAATTCACTGTGTTGTCTGTGTCCATAGCTAACCAACATAAGGACCATTTGTTAGAGTTTGGAGAAACAACAGGGCAGATAACCTCGGGGTCCTGGCAGCCGGCAGCGGATAGGAGATGGGTCAGAGTTAGAAGTCAAAGGGCAGGAAAGCTAATCCCTTTGAACAGTGACATGATATGGGAGTGTTCCCCAAAGGGGGCAGCTGCCCAGAGTATTGGACAAAGCAGGCTCAGGACTTCGGTTAGGGAGCTGGAAAGAGGGGAAGTGACACTCTGAAAGAGAACTAACAGTGGCTAGCAGTGAGGGCCTGTAAGGAGAAGTCCTCCTTGTCTGCTGGTGGAATCCAGGTCCTAGAGCACACAATGCAGGGATTCTACCATAATTATACTCCTAGTCTAGACTAAGTCTTTAATGAGAATCAGGCTGTTACAAGAGTTGGTAATCTGGGGGCAAGCTGATCTTTGAGACTGGTCCTGTTCTTTAAATATCAAATCCTTGCTGCCCTGGAAGACAACTCTGTGCTTGCTCCTTACAGCTGATTGGTGTTCCTGGTTAGGTTAGGCTGGGGAGACAGGTGGCCACTGCTAGCTTTCAAGACTCCTGTTCCTGAAGAGGTCTGAGTCCCATCTGGGGGTTGCGTTAATTCATTTTCAGTCACCGTTTTGACCAGCCACTTGATGACATCTCTGAAATACAGAAAAGTAAGAAAGGAAAGGTTTGCACTGCTGTTTTACCTACAGTGTCCACACCTGCATACTTATGCTGGGTTCCCAGAGCAGGAGACTCCTCCAAAGAGAGTCAAGGACCTTTAGGTTATTTTTTTAAATTTTTTAATTTTTATTTTTCAATCCAGGGTTTCTCTGGCTGTCCTCAAACTCACAAATATCCACCTGCCCCTGCGTCCAGAATGGTGGGATTAACAGTGTGCATCACCACTGCCTGATTATTTTCAATATTTAAATAAGTCTAATGAAAATCACACATTTAGCTGCAGTCTAGTTATAAAAGCAAGCTGAAATATAAACATTTTTCTTTTTTCTTCTTTTGTGGTACTGGAGACTGAGCCTAGAGCCTTGTGTATGCATGTCAGCCAAGTATTCTATCCCTAGGCTGTACCTCTAGCCCTCAACACTCTCCCAGAAGCTATGTATTAGTTACATTTCACCATAGTGTGGCAAATCCCTGACAGAAATACCTTAAGGGAGGAAGGATTTAGTTCAGCTCACAGTTTTAGAGGGTTCCGTCAATGGCTCTTGGACTTGTGCAGTCGGGGAGAACACCCTGTGAGGGAAGCATGGAGCAGAGGCTGTTCTTCACTTCTTATTGGATAAAAATCAGAGAAAAGAGGCTGCAGGAAGTGGCCAGTATGAGCTGTATGCCCAGGATAGCTGCACCCCATGATCTACTTCCTTCAAGTAGACCAACACCTCTAAATACTATCAGTGTACTGTGAATTCATAAAGGAACTGACACATTCATTAGGGCAGAGCCCCAAGATCTAACCACCTCTGGAAATATCATCACACACCACTGAGGTGTGCTTTACTAATCCAGTCAACTGACAGACAAAAGTGGCTACCGTAAGTTATAATTACAGAAAAGCTTTTCTGGGGCAAAGATGACTTTCTGAGCAACAATACTACCTAACTAGGTAGAAATCAGGACTAGAGGACCAAGTAGGTCTTCCCCAGGTCTCCACTATCATGTACTATCTATGAAGGTAAGTACTAGGGCTGGAGGATGTGTAGTGCAGACACTTTATATAGGGCTTAAACTCTATCAGTAAGGCAAAAACATTGTTAAGATATATTTTGTTGTTTTTCGAGACAGGGTTTCTCTGTAGAGTCCCAGCTGTTCGGAAACACTCTTTGTAGATCAGGCTGTACCTGAACTCATGGAGATCTGCCTGCCTCTACCTCCCAAGTGTTTAAAGGCGTGCACCACCACCACTTAGTCCTAAAATTTATTTTGATGATTACTGACTACTTAAGTAAACAAGATAAAAAAGTTGTATTGAGCTGGGTGGTGGTGGCGCACACCTTTAATCCCAGCAATTGGACCCAGAGGCAGAAGGATCTCTGATCTACAGAGTAAGTTCCAGGACAGTCAAAGCTACACTGAAAAACCCTGTCTTCAAAAATCAAAAAACAAAACAAAAAAATTGTATTGAATACACACACTTAATTGTTTCCCTCTTAAAACGACAGTAATACTAGAGAAAATTGTAAATACTGATTTGGGTGTGGTGGCACAAACCTTTAATCCCAGTCCTCGGGAGACAGAGGCAGAATGATCTTATGAGTTTGAAGGCAACCTGGGCTACACAGTGAGTTCCAGGTAGCCAGGGCTACATAGAGACCATATTTCAAGGAATCAGAGACCTAAATATCCAAAACAACTCCACTCCTCTGCCAAAGGCAACTAACTTGGGGAAAACAGATGTTATGCACAAAATCAGAGAAAATTATCAAATCAGATGTTTGGGCTCTAGCCCCTTTCTTTTGTTTTTCTCTATAAATTATTACTGATGAAATTTAGACAGCCCTTTATTTTTTATCTTATATGTATGTTTATTTTACCTATATGTATGTCTGTGTATCATGTATATGCCTGGTGCCCATGGAAACTAGAAGGTGGTGTCCTATCTTCTAGAACTGGAGTTACTTATGGTTTGGAGCTGCCATGTGGATGCTGGGAATCGAACCCAGGTTCTCTAGAAGAGCAGCCAATGCTCTTAACCATTGAGTCATATCTCCAGTACTGCTTCTGATTTCTAAAGATTTATTTATTTATGGTTGCAAGTGCTCTATTTGCATGATAGAAAAGGGCATCAGATCCTACGATTGTCAGCCACAATTCCCACAACCTAGGAATTGATCCCAGGTCCTCTAGAAGAGCAGCCAGTGTTTTTAACCGCCGAGCCATCTCTCCAGCCCTGCTTCTGATTTAACAGTACTTTTGACAGCTAGAAGACAATTTCTTCAAAGTTCTGCACAAAATTTATTTCTAAATATCTAAAATAATTAGCCTACTTATTAGTCAATACATGAGAGAAAAGAAGAGATTTTTCAGTCATATGAGATCTCAGAATTTTACTTTCCAAATAATCTTCAGAACAAGGGAGTAATCCCCACTACTTAGCCACATAGTCAGTTCAGTTCTTTTGATTTCCACAATTTTTGGTATTTATCCCTTTTCCAATATTTAGCAATGAGGACAATCTCAATCTCTTGTAGTCTCTGGGTTCATCGTGAATGACTGAAAACACCCAGCAGATCAGTGTGTCTGACAGAACTTAAAACAATGAGGCTCCACCGTCAGGAGAGCCCTTCTCTAGTGGTCCGATCTATTGATGAATCCAGGTCTGAGTGGACTGTTGAGAGATGGCAAAACTGGAAGGGGAGGCCCTAGCTGGAAAAGTGGATCACTGGGGATAGGGCCTTGGGGCTGCATGCTGTGCTGGCCCCTTCCTTTACTCCTTTGCTTCCGGGCTGCCACGAGTTGAATAGCTCTGCTCCTGCCATGGCAGAATGAAAACCTCCAAAACTATGAGCTTAAATAAATCCTCTTTCCTTGACTGTCTTCTTTACACAGTTGTCAGTGATGAACTGACGACCACACTGGCCTTTACTCGTTACACACCTACAGTCCCGACTCTCGGCATACTAGAACTCTAACAGCTGATTATTACCTGACATTGTGAGGCTGTTTGTCACATGAAAGAACGGTGTTTGCGATGGATTGCTGAAGGTGCTGCCGCTGCTTCCTCAAGGTCTGCTGGAAGTCATCTTCCAGGGTTTGCACTACATAACGCAGAAAGAGGACTCGTCCAGGCAGAGTTTGGCCCTGAGGAGAAACAAATAAGCATTCACACTTGTTTCTTAGTCCCTTGAATGACAGGAAACCATGGGTTGTCATAACCAAAAGTCCAAGGAAAGGCCATGAGCCAGTAGGTTTGCCTGTATCAAAGAGAGATTGGTGGGAGACAGCAGGTATTCTGAGTCTATAGAATCCACCATAGATTCTACTATACTCTGTTTTCCGAAGTGGCTGTACCATCTGTTTTCTCACCGCAATAACAGACTCGCTATTCTTCACATTCTTGCCTAAAAATGTGTGCAAAAGAGATACTACATTAAATTCGGTCTCAGCCCCTTCAAATTAGTGTTAAAGTTTGAATGTGTGTCCTCTACAGGCTCATGTTCCAAAGGGGACAGCTCAGCTGGTGCTAAGTCACTGGGAGTATGCCTTTAAAGGATGCGTCTTGATCCAGCCCCTTTTCTCCCTGCTTTGTGAATGCTGTTAACTGATGACTTATCTCCACTGCCACACCTTTCTACTGGATTGTCTGACTCACTAGTTTGAAACAGAGCCAGCCAGCCATAGACTGGAATCTCTGAAACCAAGAGCCCAAATAAATCTGTCCTTTCAAATTCTTTCAAGTAGTGGTCACTGTAAGGAAAATTCGGATACAAGATCAGCTTATTCACAGTCATGCACAAGGATACAAAAGTCGGCCATCCTGAAAAACTGAGAGCCAGGGGGGATACACTCTTCAGAGGAATGTCCCAGAATGTCTCTAGTATCCAACTTCCTCCAACCAGTACCAATTTCCTCTAATGCCATCAACTATGAACCCACCAATGGACTAAAAGCCCTCATTCAGTCACACCCCCCCTCCTTTTTTCCTTCTGAGACAGGGTCTCTGTGTAATCCTGGCTGTCTTGGAACTCACTCTGTAGACCAGGCTAGCCTTGAACTCAGAGATCCACCTGCCTTTGCTACCCTCCCCCGCCAAGTGCTGGCACTAAAGGTGTGCACCACCTCTGCCCTCTAGTCAGTTACCTTTTTAAGGGCTAAATCTACAAGCTGGGAACAAAGCCTTTAACACATGAGCATTTATAGGACCACAGGAGGGGGCATATATATATATATATATATATGTATATATATTTCATGATTTATTCATGGTAAGATATACATGTCTAAAAATTTATCCATTTCTTCCATTTTATCATTTTTGGTCATACAGTTGTTTAATATCTAATGACCTTTTTTTCCCTTCCTTCCTCTCTCTCACCTCTTCCCCCTTTCTTTTTCTTTCTTTCTTTCTTTCTCTCTCTTTCTTCCTTTTTCTTTCTTAGTTTTTTGAGACTGGGTTTCTCTGTATAACTGTGTTATAGCCCTGGCTGTCCTGGAACTCCCTTTGTACAGCAGAATGGCCTTAAACTCTGTCACCTGAGTGCTAGGATTAAAGGCGCATGCCACCACTCCCAGCTTCTTTATTCTTAAGTTTTCAAATGTTCTGTTAATTCACTAGTGTGGGATTTTTCCAGCTTTTTCATGTAGGCATTTAGTGCTATAAACTTGCTTCTTAACACTGCTTTCATTGTATCCCATAAATCTGGGTATGTTGTGTGGTCATTTTCATTGAATTTTAGGAAGTCTTTAATTTTCCTCTTTATTTCTTCCTTGACCCACTGATGATTCAGGTGAGTACTGTTTAATTTCCATGTGTTTGTGGGTTTTCTGGAATTAGTATTGTTGTTGACTTCTAGTTTTAAAGCATGGTGATCTGATAAGGTACATTGGGTTATTACAATTTTTTTGTATTTGTTGAGGTTTGTTTTGTTACCAAGTACGTGGTCAATTTTTGAGAAGATTCCATGAGGTGCTGAGAAGAAGGTATATTCTTTTCTGTTTGGATGGAATATTCTATAGATGTCTGTTAAGTCCATTTGAGTCATAACATCTATTAGTTCTCTTATTTCTCTGTTCATTTTTTGTCTGATTGACCTGTCCAGTGGTGAGAGAGGAGTGTTGAAGTCTCCCACTATTAGTGTGTAAAGTTTAATATACGATTTAAGCTTTAGAAGTGTTTCTTTGACCTATTAGGGTGCCCTTGTATTTGGGGCATAGGTGTTCATTATTGAAATTTCCTCTTGATAGATTTTTCCTGTGACTAATATGAAATGTCCTTCTTTGTCTCTTTTGACTGATTTTAGCTTAAAGTCTATTTTGTTAGATATTAGGATAGCTACACCCGCTTGCTTCTTAGGTCTATTTGATTGGAAAATTTTTTCCAACCCTTTACTCTGAGGCGATGTCTGTCTTTGAGGTTGAGATGCGTTTCTTGTATGCAGAAGAGGGATGGATTCTGTTTTCTTTCTTTCTTTTTTTTTTAAAGATTTATTTATTTATTTATTATGTGTATATCATTCCTTCCATGTGTGCCCACATGCCAGAAGGGGGCGCCAAGTCTACATTATAGATTGCTGTGAGACACCATGTGGTTGCTGAGAATTGAACTCAGGGACTCTTGAAGAGCAGTCAGTGCTCTTAACCACTAAGCCATTTCTCCAGCCCCCTAGATTCTGTTTTCGTATCCAATCTGTTAGCATGTGCCTTTTTTATGGGTGAGTTGAGTCTATTTACATTAAGGGATATTAATAAACAGTGGTTGCTATCTCCTGTTAATATAATTTTCATCGATGGTGATGTTAATTTGTGCATTTTTTTCTTCTTCAGGATTTGCTGTAATGAGATCATCAATTGTCTGTGTTTTTGTTGGTGTAGACATCTTCCTTTGGTTGGAGTTTTCCTTCTAGTATTTTGTGTAGGACTGGTATTGGTGAAATCTAGATTTGTCATGGAATATCTTGTTTTGTCCTTCTATGGTCATCAACAGTTTTGCTGGGTATTAGTAGTCAGGACTGGCATCCATGGTCTCTTGAATGTCTGCATAATGCTTGACCCTGATCTTTTGGCTTTCATTGTCTCCACTGAGATGTTTAGTGTTTTGATTATTATGTGGCAAGAAGACTTTTTTTTTTTGGATCCAGTCTATTTGGTGTTCTGTAAGCTTCTTGTATTTTCACAGGCATATCTTTCTTTAGGTAGGGAAAGTTTTCTTCTATGATTTTGTTAAATAAAATTTCTGTGCCTTTGAGTTGAACTTCTTCTATACCTATTATTCTAAGATTTGGCCTTTTTATGGTGTCCCATATTTCATGGATATTTTAGGTTAAGCTTTTGTTAGATTTAATGTTTTCTTTAACTGATGAGTCTATTTCTTCTATTTTATCTTCAGCACTTGAGATTCTCTCTTCCATTTCTTGTATTCTGTTGTTCATGTTTGCATTTGTCGTTCCTGATCTTTTTCTCATGATTTCTTTTTCTATAATTCCTTCGGCTTGTTTTTTCTTTATTTTTTCTATCTTAGTTTTCAAGTCCTGAATAGTTTCTTTTATATGTTTGAGTTCTTTTTCTTGGTTTTCTTTAAGTGATTTGCTGATATCTTCCAATTTTTTGTTTGTTTTATCCTCCATTTCTTTAAGGTAATTTCTCATTTCATCTTTAAGAATTTCAAACATTCTCTTGAGGTTATTTTTTTTTTTAGATCATTTTCTTCTGGTTCATCCATATTTGGTTGTTCAGGTCTTGCTTTTTGTAGGGTCTTTAGGTTTTACTGGTATTGTGTTGCTCTTTGTGGTGTGGCGTGTGATCTTACCTTCTCTACTCATCTTTTCCTCTAATAGGTGTGGTTGGGGCTGTCTGAGATTCTGTTGAATAATCTTCTAGGTGCCAGTGAATCCAAAGCTCAGATGGTTGTTCTGCATGGCACAGTCAGTGTCACAGTTCTAATTACCCTGTTGGTTATTCTTGTTCCTGGAGGTAGCTCAGTGCTCCTGTGCTTTGGTCTGCTTCCTTGGAGTTTGCTGTCTCAAGCCTACTTTGGCTAGGCTGCTGGTTTTGATCCGTTTCTGTAAATCTTGGTCTGGATTTCTTCCTGCAGAAGTCCCTGGCTTGGAGTTGGACCTGTTCTGGTGGAGATCGCTGACTCTAGATCTGGTTGCTGGGTCAATCCTGATCTGCCTGTGTCCTGGGACTGGGTTTGCTCCTGGCTTCTGCTTCTGGTGGAGCTTGTTCCTCTCTATGTCTCAGGTAACTGGTTCAGTCCCACTCCAGTTCTGGTGGAGGTCACAGACTCTGAGTCAGGTCATTGGCTCAATCTTGGTCTGCCAGTGTCCCTGGACTGGGTTGGCTCCCAGGGCTGGATTTGCTCCCGGCTTCTGCTCTCCCTGCTCCTTTAATGATCTCCTATATTTATTTCCTTTTTCATCTCTTATTTATTTAAATATTATGTTTTTCCCTTAACTCTACCTAACAGCTTTATTTATTTTGAGTTTTTGGAGAATGAACTCTTGTTCATTCATTGTGATCTTTTTTGAGAGTTATGTATTTGAAGAAAGTAGCTTTTCTACTATGTACAGATTGGATTTATTTAGGGTAAGACATTTAGCAATTGGCATGGCTTGAAATTCTGGACCTGTCCCTTTTCCAGTAATATCTACTTTAGGCATGTACAAGTACTGCCCTTATTCTGTTTTCTTTTGTACATGTGGCATGTGTGTATATGTGGGTGTATGCACTTGCAGGGGGGCAGAGGAAGACATCAGGTGCCTTGCTCTATCACTTTGTCTTATCCCCACGGTCTCTCACTAACTTAGAAGCAGGCTGATGGCGTACAAGCTCAAGAAAATCCTCTTGTTTCTGCCCCTACAGTGCCAGGGGTTAGGTATGTATAGCCACACCCATCTTTTTACATGGATGTGGGGGATTTGAACTCAGGTACTTATGTTTGCACAGAAGAGGCTGAGCTATCTTCCCAGCCCCCTGCACGATAGTTAAGCTTTTTGTGCTGGGCGGTGGTGGCACATGCCTTTGATCTAAGCATTCAAGAGGCAGAAGCAGACAAATTTCTGAGTTTGAGGTCAGTCTGGTCTATGAAGCGAGTTCCAGGACAGCCAGTGGAATACAGAGAAACCTTGTCTTAACCAAACCAAACCAAACCAAACCAAACCAAACCAAACCAAACCAAACCAAACCTTATTGTTTAAATATTAATTATAGTTACATGAGTATATATGCATGTGCACATGTTCATGAATATATACACGTGTGGAAGGCAGAGGACAACTCATGAAAGTCAGTTCTCTCCTTCTGCCATGTGAGTCCAGCGGATTAAATCCAGGCTGGTAGGCTTGACACCTAGTTTCTTTACCTGTTGAGCCATCATGCTGGTACTCATATATCATACTTTTACACGTATGCCTGCAGAGCAGAAGAGGACACAAGATCTCATTATAGATGGTTGTGAGTCACCGTGTGGTTGCTGGGAAATGAACTTTAGATTTTTGGAAAAGCAGCCACATGAGTCAACTCTCCAGTCCCTATACCGTGCTTTTAAATGTATATTTAGCATGCCATGATCTGCATGTGGCAGTTAAAGGTCAGAGGATAACTTAAGAATTCCATCTCTCCTTCCATTTTGTTGAAACAGGCTCTCTCTCTTTTTGGCTTTTCAAGACAGGGTTTCTCTGTGCTCCTGGCTGTCCTGGAACTCTTTGTAGACTATGCTGGCCTCGAACTCACAGAAATCCACCTGCCTCTGCCTCCTGAGTGCTGGGATTAAAGGCGTGCACCACCACGCCTGGCCTGAAACAGGTTACCTCTAGTTTGTCTGCTTTACTGCTTATTCCAGCATCCCTACCTAACCTGCCATCTCTTGGGGATGCTGTCTCCAACTCACTACGCTCACTGTAGGAGTGCTGGGATTACACATTTGTAAAACATAGTGAGTTTTCTAACATAGGCTCTGGGGATCAAACCCAGGATGCCACAATTTTATCTACTAAACTATCTTGCTAGCCTTCATGTACTTTTGTTTTGGTTTGTTTCAAGACAGGGTTTTTCTGTGTAACAGTCTTGGCTGTCCTGGAACTCGCTCTGTAGACCAGGCTGGCCTCAAACTCACAGAGATCTGCCTGCCTCTACCCCCTGAGTGCTGGGATTAAAGATGTGCACCACCATTGCCTGGCTATGTACTGTACTTTTAACTGTCTTAATTTTTCCCATGTGGCTTGATTCTCAGACCTCTTTTGCTCCCCCTGGTGTCTGTCTATTGAACTGTAGGCACTATTGGTAGTTTCAACCAGACATTATGGCCTGTTTTCAAACATTCTATTGTTTTTGCCCATGCTCTGATGCAGGCAGGTCAAAAGTTAATCTCTTGAGCAGCTCCCTGACAAACTGGCACACTTGGGGTATGGCAAGTCTGTCTCTAAGAAGGAGCTGGGGAATGAGTGGTTTCTTTCTGGATGTAGCTTGTTTCATTAAGAAAGGGGTGGGCTGGAGAGATGTCTCGCAGCTAAGAGCACTGACTATTCTTCCAGAGGACCCTGATCCAATTCCCAGCACCCACATGGCAGCTCACAACTGTTTGTAACTCCAGTTTTAGGGAACCCGACACCTCACACAGACATACACACCAATGCACATAAAATAAAAATAAATAAATAATAATAAAAGAAAGGGGTAAACACCTGAGCATGGTCAACAGTACAAAGTTGCTCCCTCTATTGATGGAGCACCCTCAGGGTCAGGAGTTAGACTGCTCTATTGATGGAGCACCCTCTGCAGTTACTCTGGTCTCTGGAGTTCTCACAAGTCTTGTGGTCTATTTGTTGTCTGATGGTTTGAGTAAGATGTCTCCCATAATTCCCAGGCATTGGAATATTTGGTCTCCTGTTGGTGGTGGTTTGGGAAGGATTAGAAAGTGTGGCCTTGGAAGAGGTGTGTCACTGGGGTGGACTCTGAGGTTTCAAGTCTCCCACTGTTCCCTTCCTGCTTTTAGATCAAGATGTGAGCTATCAGATGTTCCTGCTGTCATGATTTTGCTCAGTCATCCTGGACTCTAACCCTCTAGAACCACAAGTCACTTCTACTTTACAAGAGTTTTGATGTGATCATGTCTTAAGCTTTGTTGTACATATGCGACTGAATTCATTATCACCAGGAAAGTTTTCCTCAAACTGTGTGCTTAAATATGCCTAAAATAAACTTCCAGGTGTCAGACTCTCAATGTTTGAAATAACACTGGAGTCGTGCTGAACCAATTTCCTTCTTGCCTCCTGCGGATCCACATTCTGCTGGTTTTGGTTGTAGGAAGAGACCCCTCCGCCACTCTGACTGGCTATGAATACGTAGTGTTTTTAGATGAATGTGGGTGGCTTTGGGGCTTTGAACTAAAAGTGACTAAATGCTGTAAGAGTTTAATGGGTCAAGTTAGTAGGAGCCTGGAAGACAGTACAGAGAGCTGTGTGGACTTTGGAGGCCCATTCAGAGGTTTTGGAGGGGAACAATATTTGCAATTGGGCTAGAAACTGTTTTTGTAATATTTTGGCAAAGAACATGGTTGCTTTTTGACTTTGTTCTAGGAATTGGCCTGAGGCTAAATTGTGAAGTATTAGAAGATTAGTTTCCTTGGAAGAAGACAGTCCAATATTCACTGTGTTGTGGCTATTAGTAATCACTCTCTCAAGTCTAGAATGAGGAAAGAAAGTGGAGCAGGAGGAAATATAAAATGTACAGTTTGACAAGAATAGCATCCAGGAAATTTAAATATTGGAGCTAGCTTTGTGCTGAAAGATATGAGGAGATTAAGAAGGCCTGACATTGGAGTAAATGGAGGAACACCTTCACGGAAGATCCCACCCAACTAAGCTTCCAGCTTCTGAAAGGAAAAGACTGGAGGAATTTTCTGCTCCTACAAACTGCTGCGAAGCCAGGTGGTGGTGCATGCCTTTAATCCCAGCACTTGGGAGGCAGAGGCAGAGTCTCTGTGAGTTCAAGGCCAGCCTGGTCTACAGAACACGTTCCAGGACAGGTTCCACAGCTATAGAGAAACCCTGTCCTGACAAACCAAAAACAAAACAAAACAAAAACCCAAAATCAAACAAACAAACAAAACCTGCTGCAAATATGATTCGAGGGGGCCAGAATCCATCCCAAGCAAGCAGCCAAGCTTGGCAGTATTGTCCATGTAGTTCTGGCTTTACAGCCATGCATGGTACATGAGTAACGGGGCTGTGCAATCTTCCTGAGAGCAGCTATGTGGCAAGAGAGTCCCTGCACAGAAGCCCTGAGAGGTTATTGCACAAAGCATTGAAGATCCCAAAATATTGGAGATGCCGGAGCCATTAGACATCTCCCAAGGGGAACTGCATACAAGGAGTAGGACCAGCACGAGAGAGAGAGAGACAGAGAGAGAGAGAGAGGTATGTTGTAGGCAGCAAAGCCAGAAGAGTGGAGTCATCTAGCCCTTTGACATTAGACATGGAGATACAGGATTTGGAGTTTGCTCTACTGTGTTTCCCTGTGGTCCAACACTTCCTCCCCCTGCCCCATTTCCTCTCTTTTGGAATGGTAATGTGTATTCTGTGCCATTGTAGAGGGAAGTGTATAATGTGCGTTTTGAGTTTATATAGGGTTACAGTTAAGAGACTACCTTGAGTCTCATAAGAGACTTTAGACTTAAACAGTGTTGAGTCTGAAAGACTATGGGGCTTTTGAAGTTGGACATTTTGCATTATGATATGGCCACAAGATTATGGGCCAGGAAGTGGAATGTGGTGGTTTTAATGAGATTGGTCTCCATAGGTTCATATATTTGACACTTGGTCCCCAGTAAGTGCAACTGTTTGGAAGGATTACGAGGTGTGGCCTTGTTGAAGGAGGTGTCTCACTGTGGGTGGTCCTATGGCTTCAAAAGCCCCCTTTGGTGCCGGTGTGTGTTCTTTGCTTTCCTTTGCTTTCTGTTTGTGGATCTAGATGAGAGTTCTCAGCTGTTGCTCCAGTGCTATGCTCCTTGTCATGATGGTGATGGGCTCTTATCCTCTGAGACTGTATGCCATAAATAAACTCTTCCATCTTTTATTTTATTCGTTTTTCAAGACAAGGTTTCTCTGTATAATAGCACTGGCTGGCCTTTAACTCAGAGAGCACCTGCCCCGTCTCCCAAAAGGCAGGTGCCCTTGCTCTAAATTCTTCTTGTTTTTGGCTTTTCGAGACAGGGTTTCTTGCTTTAGAGCCTGTCCTAGAACTAGCTCTTGTAGACCAGGTTGGCCTCGAACTCACAGAGATCTGCCTGCCTCTGTCTCCTGAGTGCTGGGATTAAAGGAGTGCACCACTACTTTCCAGGCTTCTTTTTAGGTTTCTCTCTCTCTCTCTCTCTCTCTCTCTCTCTCTTGCCTACTACTCTACGCGGATCTACGGGTCGTTCTGCAGGCCGCCGGGTGGTGCTGACTGACGGTATACGGAACTACATGTGGCTGGGCCGGGAATCAAACTTGGGTCCTCGGGTGGAGCAGTCGGGCGCTCTGCCTCCTGAGCCGTTTCTCCGGTTGCTTTTTAGGTTTTTCAAGACAGGGTTTCTCTGTAGCTTTTGTTCCAGAATGCAGCAGTCAACAGCTTCATGTAATGACTCTCAGCAGGCACTCACTCACCATCCACACTGGACTCACTCTTCCCTCTCAGTATGTAGCTTGCATTTCTGAGTGGAAGACTTCTTTGGGCTCCAGTGTGAAGATTTCCCTTCCACACGTTCTCTAACTCACGGCTGTCTCTGCCCAGCTTTGTTACTCATCACTCTGATGTTTTCCTTAGCCCTCTCGAATCTTCATTCACATGCACTGTCCCTCTCTTTGTTTTCAAAGCTATGCATTTGCGAGCACTGTAACAGTTACTAATTTGCAGCCTTGGGGATTGGATTCAGGATCTCATGCATAGCAGGTAAGTGCTTGCTCCACCACTGAGCTGTTTCACTAACCCTTTTACTAATATTTTCAGTTTCATCTCAAGGAGAGAAGACACAATATACTAATATCTGAGTTGGGAAACCACATTTTTTTTTTAACAGTAATTTTTTTGTAGATTAGGGTTATCAACAGGAAATAATGGCTCAGGGGTAAAGGCACTGCTCCCAAGTCTGACTGTCTACAGGAAATAATGGCTTGGCAGTAAAGACACCTGGTCCCAAGCCTGACAACATGAGTTCAGTCTCCAGGACCCACAGGACAGAAGGAGAGAACCAACTCCTAGAAGTTGTTTTTTGACTTTCACACACAACCATACTCACACCTACATACAAATAAATGTAATTTAAAAATTCCTCTGCAAAAGATATATCTTTGTGATTTATGTTACCTCTTCCTCCATGACGTAGGTAAGCAGTTTCCAGTCCCATTCCACTGTCTTGGCATTGGCTGGATGCAACCTGAAAATCAGGTGACATCAGTCAGAATTCTAGAGAATTTAGTGGCAGAAGGGATAGGGTCTGTAAGGTGACAGGCAACTAAGCATCTTCTTACCCTCAGCAGCTGACCTACCCCAGTACCACACCATGTCAGTCTGGCCAGCTCATAGCTATTGAGCTTTACATACTGGGACTGCATGAAGCTGTGATTTATTGTGTTAACTACAAAATTCTATCATTCGGTTCACTGTGACTGTCTCAAAAAATGATTCATATTTCATGATAAGCCAATTATAATAGGACTCAGTTTCAGAATTGTTGTGTAATTACGGAAGTTGATTTTCTAACTTAAAGAGCTATAAAAATCTGAAGCTGAAGACTACAGTGTAGATCCCCAAAGCCAAAACCAAGGCAGAGTTGAAGGTACTAGTAGCTTCTTATGAAAGTGTCAAATAATATCTTATTCCCAGGTTTCTAGTGAAAACAAGTCATTAAATTCTTTTACCAGCAATTGAAGCCAGTTTTGATTGGGTTCCCTATCACTTGCAATCAACATTATTAAGAAACTTCCCTAGGTCAGCTGAATAATGCTTAGACAGGAGAAGCTGTGCCCTGAGTCTATATTCCTAGAAGACTTGGTCAACCAGTGGTAATGATTCATACTGTTGGATTTTCATGAGAAGCATGTAGGCCTCCTTGAGGACATCCACAGTCTCAGAGCCACTGAGCAGGATTTTCTGGATGATGTGAGCCACAATTTCTCTGGGTGGGTAATGTTGGGGTGAAACAAAATCCATTAAAAACTGCACAGTCCCCAAAGGAAAGTTTTCTTCAATAGTGTTTGCCACCATTCTTAGTCTTCGATGAGGGATGGGTTCTAATTTCTGACCCTTGCTCTGTAGAGACAAAGAGATAGACAGACATCAGGATAGGTTCTATACTTCCTGAAAGCAAGAGGTTCTGCAACAGATTGAGAACAGCAAAGGTTTCTATGCATTTCAAATATTGTACTAAAGAGAGACAAGAAAACTCTATTTAAAAAGAAATCTTTTAATGATGGATGTAGGGAAGCTAAAAGACAGGAATTCTAAATTCTTCATACAAGATGACTTCATCTATATTAAAATGTAACAGAAAGCTAGATGTGGTGTGGCACACCTTTAATCTCAGGCTGGGGAGGCAGAGGTACTCGGATCTCTGAGCCCAAGGCTAGCCTGGTCTACAGAGTGAGTTCCAGGACAGCCAGGGCTACACAGAGAAACCCTGTCTCAAAAAAACAACAAGAACAACAGAAAAGTAACAGAATGGCAAATATCAAAGCAAGAGATGACAAGAACAGTCAGAGATGGGTTTTAAGTTCATAATTTTCCTGCCTCCACCTTCCAAGTGCTAGGATTACGGGGCAGTGACAAAAGTATAGTAGATACTTTAATAGAGATAAGAAGATTTGAGTGGGGCTGGAGAGAGCTCAGCGGTTAAGAGCACTGGTTGCTTTTCCAGAGGTTCTGAGTTCAATTCCCAGCAACCACATGGTGACTCACAATCATCTATAGTGGGATCTTATGCCCTCTTCTGGCATAAAGTTGTATTGCAGATAGAGCGTTCATACATGAAAAAGAAAAAAACAGACGTGAGCAGGTTTTGTTGCTGGAAGAATGAATACCACGTTCTTCCCGCTCCCTTCCTTCCAGTCCTTCTCTTTTCCTCTTGAGAAGGTCTCATACAGCCTAGGTTGATACTATGTTTGCAGCAGACACTGGCCTTGAACTCCTGATTTGCCTGCCTCCAGCTCCCAAGCACTAGCATTACAAGCATATATCACCACGCATGGTTTTGAACTGTTACCTCTATAAACAACAAAATCAATAGCAAATACATGTTTAAAAAATACCAATTACTAAACAAAAAAAGGAAAATGGTTATGTATAAAAGGCAATTGGGAAGGGAATACCAGAATTACCCATAATAAATGTTGTCTGATAGCACAATGGGTGATTTTAAACACATTCATTTTTATTGTTATGAATGCATGTGTGTCTGTGTGTGGAGTTGTGCAAGTGAGTACCCTGGAGCTGAAGTTCAGGAGGCTCTGATCCACCCCCCCTATGTGGGTGCTGGGAACTGAACCTTGTTCCTCTGGAAAAGCAGTAGACACTATTAACCACTGAGCTATTTTCCAGTCCTGCTTTGTTGACTTTTAAAAATTTACATTTCATTTATTATCTATTTGTGTGTGTGTCTATGAGCACAAGTGTACACGACAGTGCAAATGTGGGGTCAGAGAACAATGTGTAGGAGTCAATTCTCTGCTTCTACCATGTAGGTTCAGTCTACAGGATACAAGTTGCCAGGCTTGGCGCAAATGCCTTTATCTACTGAACCATTTTGCCAGCCTACCTACCTTTTGATTTAGTTTTTGTTTTTGTTGTTGTTTCTTGAGGCAGGGTTTCTCTGTGTAGCCCTGGTTGTCCTTGAGCTCAGAGATCCTCCTGCCTCTGCCTCCAGAGTGCTGGGATTAAAGGCGTGCACCATTACTGAGTACTTTAGACATACCTTAAAGTTGAGGGTTTGGTTTTAGATAACAAAAAGGTTTCATGCTATGAGACTGTCACAACATATTTGTCCATATATGTCTAATTTAGTTCCCATAGGTCAATGAAGATATATGAGAAATGGTATCCACATTAAAGTTTTAAAATTGAATTTCTACTCCTAAATACACGGGTGACTTGAGGCATGGAAGTGACAAGAGTCTTTTCTCTGTGATATGGGTACTGTATGGTATCAGGAAGAGAAGAGGAAAGGAATGGAAGACAAGAATTTGATGAAGGGCAACGACGAATCAAACTAACAAGTATTTTACACACATCATCTCATTTAGTGGCCCTAGGAGATGTGTTTTTACCCCTGCTTTACAGATAGGAAGGCTAAGGCTCACAAGGAAAGTGATGTACACAGTGCTGGGTTTTAAAGAGTGGGTTGAGATTGGAACACAGCTCTAACTCCACTTTAAAGTGGGGGAAGATAAAAAATTTCATTTCTAGTTAGGTAGTGGTGGCACACGCCTTAATCCCAGCACTTGGGGGGCAGAGGCAGGCAGATCTCAGTGAGTTCGAGGCTAACCTAGTCTACAAACAAGTTCCAGGACAGCCAGAACTGCTACACAGAGAAAGAAACACACACACACACACACACACACACACACACACACACACACACACACACACCATTTCTATTTGGCCCATTCTCTAATGTGTGGACTCTAGTCATAGTAACTTTATCAAGGGTCTATGGGAGGAGACATAATCCCCAAGGGAGTGAGTATACTAGCTTACCTCCCGTGTGTCTTTATCTGGTATTAATGTCTGGAAGAAGAGATGATGTACTGGAGGTCGTAAGAAGTATTTCAGTCTATGCAGGCAAGGTTTATTGTATACCCCAACTTGTGGTATTTGTCCTTGTATCTGGGCAGACCCAGGGTTGGCAAATTGTGGCAATGATTTCTCTTTTCTGGCTAAGTTGTCTGTGACAGGGTGCCAAGGAACTTTTTCTAAGGAAAATTCAGACTGTAGAGACAGTGGGCTGGCAGAGCAACTTGGAGAGGACGGAGCTGAGATATCCATAGGAGTGTCACGATTCTGCACATCATCCGGGGAAGACTTTGGCTTGTCTCTTGTTAAGTCCAGTAACCCTTGTGGTGAGTGTGACACATCTCCTGGTAAGTGTGGTGTATCTACAACTGACGGTAGCACACCCTCTGGGGACCGCATCACATCTGGTGACTGTGGCACACCTTCTGGGGACCGCATCACATCTGGTGACTGTGGTACACCCTCTGGGGACTGCATCACATCTGGTGACTGTGGTACACCCTCTGGGGACTGCATCACACCTCCTGATGACTGTGGCACACCTGGGGACTGCATCACATCTCCTGATGAATGTGGCACACCTGGGGACTGCATCACACCTCCTGATGATTGTGGCACACCTGGGGACTGCATCACACCTCCTGATGATTGTGGCACACCTGGGGACTGCATCACACCTCCTGGTGATTGCACCACACCTCCTAACGACTGTGTTACACCTGATAACTGTGTCACACCTCTTGATGACTGCATCACACCTCCTGATGATTGTGTTATAACTCTTAGCGACTGCATAACACCTCCTGATGATTGTGTTACACCTGATGACTGTGTCACACCTCCTGGTGACTGCATCACACCTCCTGGTGACTGCATCACACCTCCTGGTGACTGCATCACACCTCCTGATGATTGTGTTACACTTCCTGATGATTGTGTTATACCTCTTAGTGACTGCATCACACCTTCTGATGACTGTGTTACACCTGATGACTGTATCACACCTCCTGGTGACTGCGTTACACCTGATTGTGTTACACTTCCTGATGATTGTGTTATACCTCTTAGTGACTGCATCACACATCCTGATGACTGTGTTAAACCTGATGACTGTGTCACACCTTCCAGTGCCTGTATCACGCCTGATGACCGTATCAAACCTCCTGGTAACTGCATCACATCTCCTGATGACTGTTTCACGTATCTTGGTAACTGCCCCACTTCTGGTGACTGTGGCACATCTCCCAGCAGTGGTGGCACATCTTGCAGTGACTGCAGCACATCTTGTAGTGACAGTGGCATGTCTTGCAGTGACCATGGCATGTCTTGTGGATAGGACAGGTTTTGAGGTCGGCCTGGAACATTTTGAGGTAGGCCCAGAGTGTCTTGGGGTGGGTAAAGTGGGTGTTGAGGATGCCATGATAAATTCTGATGTGTGCTTGGCATACTCTGCTGAGGGCATGGCACATCTTGAGGAGGGCATGGCACTTCTTGAGGTGGATGAGGCAAAGCTTGGAGTTGGCACTGCACAGTTTGTGATGGGCATGACAAGGCTTGTGATGGACATGACAAAGTTTGTGGTGGACACGACAAGGCTTGTGGTGGACATGAGGAAGCTCGTGGTGGACAAGGTGAAGCTCTTAGTGGGCATGCTAAGGCTTGCAGTGGGCATAGCAAGCCTTGTGGTTGGCAAGGCACATCCTGCTGTGGGCATGGCAAAGAGGCCCTCTGATTGCTGCTGCTACTGTTATTGCTTGTTGAGGAGAAGGAGCTAACATCTGAAGAGAGCTGTAGGCTTGTCAAGAAGCTGAGGTCACCTTTGTACGTGATCGAGCTACAGTTTGGCTCTGGTGGATAAACAGAGTCCTGGCTAATAGATGTAGGGGGTCGAGAACCTTCAAACATGTTTTCTTCTAACAAATCCAGATCTACAGGATCATTGTGGACGATTCTCTGTGTTGCAGGCTGAGAGTCTCTGTCTCTATGGGCTTCCGTTACCTCTTTGCCTGAAAGACTGACACTTGTCTGAAGACAGGGTGGCTCCTTCTGAGAGGAAGCTACAGGTTCCAAAGTCAAATCAAAAGTGGCAATAGGTCTATTTTCTTCCTCACTTCTTGTTAGATCAATCACACAAAGTCCATTACGATCTTTTGCCCTTGTTCTGGTCTCCCTAGTTAGGTCAATGAAGTCCTGTTAAAGATGGGAGAAGAGAAGAGTGAGAGAAGGGCACATTAACTTTATTTGAGAAGACTGAGGTTTTAGCTTTTAACGATGAACATCACTTTACTTTTTTATCTCATTGGCATTTCTATATATACTCGAAGTGCTAGTGATTGAACCTAGAGCCTGGTGCATGCTGGGTAAATAATTTCCCTCTGAGCTATATCTCAAGCTTTCTATGCATCTTCTATAACATAAATATTAGTTTTATTTTCTTTAGTTAACATTTTGCTAATGTGTTGTAGAATACTATTTTTACTAGGCAAAGATGTGTTACATTTGTTTATGCTACAGAATATTATTTTAACGGTGTAAACGTGTGTTACAGTTGTTTAATGCTATATTTGTTTAACAATATAAGGATGTGTTACATTTGTTTGAGCTGCATGTTTAACTATGTAAAGATGTGCTTCTTTTCTTTCCTTTGTTTTTCGAGACAGGGTTTCTCTGTAGTTTTGAAGCCTGTCCTGGAACTAGTTCTGGTAGGTCAGGCTGGCCTCAAACTCACAGAGATCAGTCTGCCTCTGCCTCCTGAGTGCTGCTGGGATTAAAGGTATGCACCACTATCACTGGGCACTTAAAGATGTATTTCATTTGTTTCACCTTGCCTGCCTAAGACACCTGATTGGTCTAATAAAAAGCAAACAGCCAACAGTTAGGCAGGAGAGGGATAGGTGGGGCTAGCAGGCAGAGAGAATAAATAGGAGGAGAAATCTATACTATAGAGAGAAGGCGGAGAGAACAAAGGAGAGAGGGACACGCCCAGGGTCAGAAGCCAGGCAGCCAACAGCCAGATATGGAGACATCAGGAAATTAAGATATACAGAAAGTAAGGAAGGTTAAAAGTCCTGAGACAAAACATAGATAAAGAGAAGCAAATTAAAATAAGAGCTAAGGTAAGGCTGAGCATTCATAACTAATAATAAGTCTCTGTCATGATTTGGGAGCTGGTTGGTAGAAAAGAAAGCCTAGTGCACTAATTTCAAATCTGTCAACTTCTATACATCATAAATTATCCAAATGCCAGATGTATGTGAGAATGTGATGTGCTTTTTTAATTTTCTGATCCAAGAAAGACAGGTGAATAGTAGAGAATATTCCATCCTTCACAAACAGAAAGCAACCTTTACTTGAAAAACAAATTTCCAGAATAATCTGCAACAGAAGCTAAGCAAGATGGTAAGTTAATATGAGGACCTTGGTACTAAGATACATTGAGTGTTTGTCACAGGATTCAGGAGTTCCCAAAAATACCTAGTTTCATCAAAGAAGGCTTTCAAGGATGGACATATAAATAGGAATAAATTTATTGGGAACAAATGCAAAAGTACACTCCTAAAACAGAGAGAAAAGTAGGCAACTTAGCTCGATAATTGAATTTTTAAGGGTTAGAGAAAAAAATCTTCCATTTATCTTATGCATTTGTAAGTGTAATTTTTTTCTGGAAACTGGGAGGGCATTTTGAGAATCACAGGAGAGGTTTGACTAAACATAAAATGTTTAGAGTCCTGGGCAGCATCTATATGTAAGTACAGCTATAATTAAATGCTAAGAGGTTGAAGGGGCTTTTGGGTCTCTAAATCTCCTATAGAGCACAGCTAACTACCCTTGCAGAACACACTATGTTGTGCAGTCTGTATCTGGATGAAGCCATAACCATCAGGTTAAATTTACATGTAGTGGGGCTGGAGATATAGCTCAGTAGTTAAGAGCATTGGCTACTTTTCCAGAGGACTGGGTCCGACTCCCAGCATCCATAGAATGGTTTACAAGCCTCTGTAGTTCTAGTCCCAGGGGACTGGATCTCTGGTCTCCACGGACATAAGACACATAGCTGATACACAGACACAGGCAAAACACCCACACATAAAATAAAATTAAAAATATTTACATTCCATTATCTTGTCTCCCTGATTACTCATGTCATTTTTCTATGATTTCTTAAATTTTCACAGTGCTACACAGGATGGTATTACCATTTCCATTATATACATTCAAAAATTAGTTTTGAGGGACCAGGTTACTTACCTAAGGATTCTACAGCTAAGTAGTAGGGGCAGATATTCAAATCCAACTTTCTGTCTTTCCTGTTGAATACCTAGGGATGCATTAACTTTTTCCAATATGTAATCAGCTTTACTCTTTTCATTTTTACTTTTTAAATGAGTTATTTATTCTTATTTTGTATGCATTGGTGTTTTGCCTGTGTGAGAGTGTCAAATCCCCTGGAACTGGAGTTACAGACAGTTGTAAGCTGCCATGTGAGTGCTGGGAATTGAACTTGGGTCCTTTGGAAGAGCAGCCATGCTCTTAACCACTAAACCACCTCTCCAGCTCCCTGTCTTTGCTTTTTTGAGACAAGATCTCACTTTGTAGCTCTGGCTGACCGGGAACTCATTGTGTAGACCAGACTGGTCATGAACTGACAGATATCACCTTGCTTCAGTCTCCTGAGTGCTAGGATTAAAGGCATGCACCACCACACCTCACCCGTGATCAGCTTTAAAAGAGATTGTTTTTAAAACAGTAAGGGGTAGGTATAAAAGCAATGGTCTGAGTTTTAACTAATGGAAAAACCACTAATCTTTATTCCCATTCCTCAACAGGTTGATCAAATTATAAGTTGATGCCAGCCAGAGGTGTTGTCACCACCTGTTGTGTCATGAGCCTGGAATAACACTATGTTGGTCTCCAGAAGTCTTCTCACCTGATTAGGTACCATCACTATTGGTATATTATGGTCTGGCAATGTAAACTATAGCTACTATAGTCAGCATACAATTTCTCTCACTTTTAAATATTATTATTGTTTAGTTAGCATACAAAGTGTTTCACTATGATACTTTTATACAAGAGTTTGTCTTCTTGGTGGTCATGAACAGCTTTCTTCATCTTCCCCACTCCTTGTTGGTGTTGTAGGGAGGCCACTCATTTGTTCCCAGCTGCTCGGTCCCGAAATAATCACACAGAAATCATATTATTTGCCATACTGTTTGGCCAATAGCTTAAGCATATTTCTGGCTAACTCATACCTTAAATTAACCCATTAATTTGTGTATTGCTAAGAGGTTGTGGCTTACTGGGTAAAGTTCTGGCATCTGTCTCTGGCAGGGCTGCATGGCTTCTCTTGACTCCGCCCTCTTTCTCCAATCATTCAGTCTAGTTTTCCCCGCCTAGTTCTGCCCTGCCCTGACATAGGCTCAAAGCAGTTGTTTATTAATCAGTGAGATTCACAGCATACAGAGGGGAATCCCACATCATGTTGGTACCCTTCTTTCCCTTTGCTTTCATGCTGTTTCTCTTAACAGATGTGAAGATCACATCTGTCAACAGATTCAAAGACATGGAGTTCTGAGTGGGTCAAGTACAAATCTGTGATGTACCTAGTCCTAGAATAGGAATTGTTTGGCAAAATCAAAATCCTCAGTTTCTAGGAAAGAACCATACGGCATTGGTGCCTTTGATGATACCCAGCAGAAAGCTGAACATACAGAGCTGAGCTCCAAAGGTTTGAATTTAACTCACTCCCCCATAGCCAACTGCTAAAATGCAACTCAGAAGGTTGGGTGTATAGTTCAGGATTAGAGTACTTGCTTAGCTAGCAAAAGACCCTGCACTCAACCCCAGCAACAGACACATGCACGCACACATACAGATACATCACAAGTCACTTCCACTTTCAACCATCAGTTTGACATGAACTTCAGGATTAAAGTCAAATGCATTAGCAAGATTCATAAAGGTTCTTCATCATAAGTCTGTCTACTCCTTATCGCGTGACGTATGCCCAAAATGTGCTAAATTTCTCAATTATCTTTAATGTTTGCTTCTGCTCTTTCTTTTACTTGCAGTGACTAGGGTAACTTTTATTAATTTCCTAACTATCTCCTTTGAATTTCTCATTTTTCTAGTTATACATCTTTTTTTAATATTTATTTATTATGGATACAATATTCTGTCTGTGTGTGTGTCTGCAGGCCAGAAGAGGGCACCAGACCTCATTACAGACGGTTGTGAGCCACCATGTGGTTGCCGGGAATTGAACTCAGGACCTTTGAAAGAGCATGCAATGTTCTTAACTACTGAGCCATCTCTCCAGCCCCCTAGTTATACATCTTTTAATTATATTTTCAGTGGCTGATCTGGAGATTATAGTCTGGAAATTTAATATGTTGTAGTATGCCTAAAAATTATTTATGTGTGAGAGTGTTCTATATGCATGTGTATCCTGATGCCTTCTGATCGCCTGGGATTGTGGTTATAGATGGTTGTAAGCTGCCAGATGGGGAAAGTGAATTGAATCCAGATCTTCTGGAAAAGTAGGCAGTGCTCTTAACTACAGAGCCATCTCTCCAGCGCCCCCCTTCTTCACACAGGGTTTCTCTGTGTAACTTTGGAGACTATCCTGGAATTTGCTCTGTAGAACAGGCTGTTCTCAGAACTCAGAGATTCACCTGCCTCTGTCTCTCTCGTGTTGAGATTAAAGGCGTGCACACCACCACCGCCTGACTCCAGCTTCTATTTCTTAAAGTATTAGTTTTTAAGCCTATATTTAGAATTTCTGATGTTTTTTTATTTTTACTTTTTGTGAAAATACTCTTTCCACTTGATGTCATTGTTTTCAGCCTAAATATCTTGCAATACAGAGGTGCTAGTGAAAAGTTCAGTTTATATTTAGTTCTTATTCTTGGAGGTAATTCTAGACACAGAATTCTTTACTGAAGAGTTTCTTTCTTCCATTATTTGAACATATCAATCTGAGTCTTTTGGCCTCCACAATTATGTTAGCTGTTAACTGCATAGCTGTTTTCTATGTGTAACATCTAATTTTTTTCTCTATAGATAAAAAAGAGTTTTCTTGATTTATTCTTCCATGTGTCTTATTTTTTGGGTCTGTATATTAATTCTCCCCAATCAAATCTGATAAATTTCATCAATTGTTTTTCAAAAACATTTCTCTCATCTATCCCTGCTCCTTTAAGACTCCATTACACACACTTTGGTACCTTATATAACTATGCAGTTACTGAGCTTTATTTACTCTCCCTGCCCATTCTGGTTATTTTTGTTTCCTTTGCATTGGCGTTTTGCTTGCATGTATGTCTGTGTGAGGGTGTCAGATCTTGGAGTAACAAACAGTTGTGAGCTGTCATGTGGGTGCTGGGAAATGAACCATGGTCCTCTGGAAGAGCAGTCAGTGCTCTTAACCACTGAGCCATCTCTTTAGCTCCCATTCTGTTTTTGAACTTGGTGATGTCTGTTGATTTGTCTTGAACTTCCCTATTTGTTCTATCACTGTTTTCCAATTTTCTGATGAGTTCATTTAGTATATTTAAAAAAAAATTCATTCAGTTATGGCAGATCTTCATCTCTTCCTCTCTCCTCCAAATCCAGGCCCCCAGTGTTGCAGAAGACAACTTGTTTCAGCTTCTTACCCACCATGCTCCCATCTCCAGTGGATTACACACACTTCCCCTCCTTCTGCCCCACCACTCCTTGCCTTATCCCAGTCCTCAACTCCAACAGGCAATCCCTGGGAACCTGTAGGCATCTCCAGCCATAGAAGCAGCCCCAACTCCAACAGGTATCAGAAGATATCAGAAGACCAAAAGATCTCCCCATGCTCATGGATCAATGACGGATCCATCAATATAGCAAAAATGGGCATCCTGTCAAAAGTAATCTACAGATTCAATGCAATTCCCATCAAAATTCCAACACAATTCTTTACAGACCTTTAAAAGACAATTCTCAACTTCATATGAAAAAACAAAAACCCAGGATAACTGAAACAATTCTGAACAATAAAAAAACTGCTGGAGGTAACACCATGCCTCATTTCAAGTTGTACTACAGAGCTATGGTAATAAAAACACATGGCATTAACACAAAAACAGACACATGTTGATATTCCATTGCAAAGAACTCGTCCTACAGACATCCCATTGTAGCCTTCAATAGCAAAAGCAAAAGAGATCAGTTGTATCATTTTTTTTAATGTCAGAGTAACATGTAGCTGATAAATTACCAGGATCCATATTATATATAGGGAATAACAATATCAATAAAATGGCGTATAATATGAATGAGGTAGAGATGTTCAATTTAAATGCTTAAAATTATTATGAGATTTTAAAAAGTTACTACATCTCAGAATTGGGGAAATATCCCAGCAGTTTGTATCCTGTCTGCCTAAGAGACATGAGGTCCTAGGTTTGATCCCCTGCACCCATAAATGAAGTACAGTCATACACGCCTGTAGTCTCTCCACTCAGGAAATAGAGCAGGGGGAATCAGAAGTCAAGGTAATCCTCAGATACACAGCAAATTTGGAGCTAGCCTGAGCTACAGGAGACCCTGTCTCAGAAGAAAAAAAATTGTACAACCCCATTAGAAAATAATTAGATACTTAAAAGCATTTGTGCACACATAGAGGGAAATTTTCTTGTAGTAATGCACACACAAAACTGTAGCTCTCCAGACAGTGGAAAAGGGCAAGTCATTGCTCACAATACTACATTTCTTACCTCTACTGTAAAATTATGTTTATAATCCAAAGTAGTGAAAATTCATTTTCCCAAATTTGACTGTGGACCTTAAGAACAGCAACAAGGCTTCCTTTTGTGGTGAAGTAAATGATTTATTAGTAATGAAGGCTGTACATTCCAAGGTATTGTATGGATGAATTTTATTATATGGAATCGTACCATAATAAAGGTACTATTAAAAGATGCACTAGAATAAAGATATATTTACAAGCTGGATAATACAAAAACACAAATTAAGCTCTTCTTCTACTATGCTGGTTAGTTTTATATCAACTTGTTCCAAGTTAGAGTGATCTGAGAGAAAGGAACCTCAGTTGAGAAAATGCCTCCATAAGATGGGGCTGTAAGGAAGACTGTAAGGCATTTTCTTAATTCATGATTTTTGGAGGAAGGTCCATTCCATTGTGGGTGGGGCCACCCCTGGGCAGGTGGTCTCGGGATTTGTAAGCAGGCTGAGCAAGCCAAGCAGAGCAAGTCAGTTTGCATCCCTTCCCCTATGCCTGCCTCTGCATCAGCTCCTGCCTCCAGGTTCCTGTCCTTCTTGCGTTCCTGTCCTGTGTTTCTGACATGAAGAGTGATGTGGATGTGCATGGTGTTTCATCACAGCTATGGACCCCTAACTCAGACAACCTACGTTTGGGTGTAGGAAATGCCTCCAACTTCCCAAAGGCAACCTAGAATGAATGAGCACTCCAAGAGTGATTGTGGGCTTCTGCAGCAGCTGACCTTGATTTAGGACACAGATTAGGTAGAACAGAAAATGACCCCTGGAGCAACCGAAGCAACAGTATCTGGAGCACGGTAGGGGTTCTCTAGATTTCTGTGGAGGTTTCTAGAAAGGCAGAGACTACAAATATTTTCATTCACCACTTCAGGGGCAAGGGCAGAGATAAAGGATCTGGAGGAAAAACAAAAGGTGCAAGTGCCCCGCCCTCGGGCTTTGTACGCGATTCGCTTTTGCAAAACGAATTAAACTGTCCTTCTCCACAACTCAAAAATCGGGCCCCTGGCTAGGGAACTAGGCCCCGGAGCGCAGCCGCCCCCGTGCCAAGGGCGGCGCTTCCCTCGCTCGCAGCCGGGGCTCCTGTTACCTCGCTACACACATCTGTGCCCCATCACAAGCCAAACAATTACGCGCTCCCGCGCGCCCGCCTCGAGGTCTAGCAGCGGCTGCGGCCTGGCCAGAACCCCCACCTCCTCTTCCCGCTGCCAAAGCTCTGGGGCCACCCGGGGCCGCGGGCCACCGCCAGCCACTGAACGGCAGCGCGCACTGGTGCCCAGTGTGTCGCCCATGTGCTCGGCCCGCTCGGGCGGCGCAGCCCTGTAGGGCTCCGCGCTGGTCAGCCCGAGGCCTGCCGTGCCGGCGGCGCCGCAGCGCTCCTCGAGGCCAGAGGCCGCCAAAGGCGGGAAGACGCGGCGGCGGGGAACCAGGGTCGCAACGCCGAGGCCCCGCGGAGGCGACGCTCGGGTCCCGTGGGGCGTGGCGAGCGGCAGCGGGCTCACTCACCACAGTTCGGCGGGGCAGCGCGCCGGGGGTCCGGGACAGGGCCCGACGCAATCTCCGCGCCCTGCCCGAGCGGGTCCCGGCCGAGCTCTCGGAGCCGCTGTCGTCGGAGATCACGATGAAGTCCTCCATGGCTACGGGCCCGGCTGAGCCACGCGCGAGCGGCCAGCGACCCCGGCGACGGCGACTTCGACTCCAGCTGCCGAAGCGACTGCAGCGACCGCGTCGCCGACACTGGGGTTAGTACCCCGCCGGCCCCGCCCCCTCCATTGCCCCGCCCCCGCCTGAGCCCCGCCCACCGCTCCGCCGGGCAGCCGCGCCTGAGTGAGACTGAGCCCTGGAGGCGCCGGTCTGCCTTTCCCTCAGGGAAAGAAAGAGGGAAAGGAGGAAGTGGGGGTGGGGCGGGGGTGGGGAGGACACAGGGAAGGGAGGGAGAGAACTGAGAGGCTGGGCCGTGCGGTTCGCGGGTGTGAAAAACGTTGATGTTGAGGGGGTGTCCATCCCAGCTCTCAACTGATCACAGTGTGCGTGCGTGCGGTGCTGGTGATTAGCTCCTAGCCTGCAGGTGCCGGAAGGTTGATCAGCTGCGTGATTCCCACAGAGAGGGGTCACTAGAGGTGAGCTGACTTGGCCACTGATAGAGCTTCTCACTGATGGTGGTGCGGCCTCCAACTGACAGACAGTGTGAGAGACTCCAACAGGTTAGGAAGGCCGCCAGTGTCTGAGAAAGGTCACCTGAGCTTGGTGTCTTATTGACTAAAGCAGTCAGTTGATTAGAAGGTGACCTGACTTCTGACTGAGGTAGGTAAGAGACCCCCACTTCTTCGTATGTGCAGGTAGATCTGTAGGATAAATTCCCAGAAGTGGAATTATTGGATCAAATCTATGTTTTTATTGTTATTTTGGCAAATGTTGCCAAATTACCCTAAGTTGTACCAATCTGCAGTTTCACTAACAACTCGTGTCTCAGGAATTTAAACTGTCAGATGTGAAGAGTTATTGAGTTACTAGTTGGCTGAAACGCAGAAAAGGCAGTCAGGTAGAGAGAGCTATGGGGTCCCAGAGTGCATGGATACTCCCGCTGGGAACAAGCAGAAGTTATAAGGATAAAATTGTGTGTCCCACAGAGGGAAGCATTGGTAAGTAGTGAATTCTTTGGTTTATCTGTTGGAGGGCAGGGACATTAAAATCAAAATACGACCCATGTTTATTTTTAAAATGTGGGATATTGGCAAAATCCTGTCAATTGGGCTCAAATAACTGAAAAATAGAGTAATAGATTCGAATTAAAATGTCTTTAGCAAAAAGGGTTTTTGTTTTTGTTTTTCCCTACAGGAACAGCTGTTGGGTGCTCTAAGCCATGTCTAGTGTGGTGTTTTTAATCTTTAGTAAACTTCTGGATGACACCAGCATTTCTGACTGAGAAACCAAATGTTGTGAGGTCCCCAAACTAGTATTTCTTTCAGGTTCCCAGGTGACTTTGACATTGCCTAAAGTCTGGTGAACACAGTTTAAGACTCACTGGTCTGAGCCAGGCACGGTGGTGCATGCCTTCAGTCCTAGTACTTGAAGGCTGAGATCAGCCAGGGTGAGAGAAAAAGAGAAGAGGAGGGAAAGGAGAGAGAGATCGCTGGCCTTGTGGTCAGGTAGTTTATGATGCATGGATTTCAGATCCAATAGGTGAATTGCTATGAAGGGATTCAGTAAACTGAGCTTCCTGAATTGCTATGACACATTCATTTTAGCTCTCACACTTGCACACTGGGAATTGAATCTAGGATGCTGGACCATCCCTGGCTCTCTGGGCCAAAGTCGCCTTTTTTGGAAACCTTGCATTTTCTAGGCTTTGTGTTTGCATTTCTCTTGTCAGTTCTTTGTAGTCTCTCCCGATTCCTATCCCTCTGGTCAGACCTAATTTTTTTTTCCTTTTAGTTTTTTGAGATAGGGTTTCTCTGTGTGTAGCCTTGGTTATTCTGGAACTTGCTCTGTAGACCAGGCTGGCCTCAAACTCACCTGACTCTGCCTCCTGAGTGTGGGGATCAAAGTTGTGTACTACCACTGCTGAGCTTAATTTTTTTTTTAGTTTCTTGTTTTTAAAAACTATTTTAGATTTTTTAAATTCATTATTTTATATGAATGAGTGTTTTGCTAGTATGTATGTATGTATGTATGTATGTACGTACGTACATGCACTACACAGATGCCTGGTGGCTTCAGAGGTTAGACAAGGGCACTGAATCTCCTGAAATTAGAGTTATAGGAAGTTGTGAATCATATGGGTGCCGGGAACTAAGCCCGGGTTCTCTGCCATAACAGCAAGTTCTCTTAATTGCCGAGCCATCTCTCCACTCCCAGTCTGTTGCAAGGAATCTCTTGTTCATCCCGGCCCCCAGAACTGAAATAATCACACAGAAACTGTATTAATTAAATCACTGCTTGGTCCATTAGCTCTAGCTTCTTATTGGCTAACTCTTACATCTTAATTTAACCCATTTCTAGTCATCTGTATATCACCACGAGGTCATGGCCTACCAGCAAAGTTTCAGCACGTCTATCTCCAGCGGCGGCTCCATTTAGTTTTCCCCACCTAGCTCTGTTCCCCTATAGCTCTGCTATAAGCCCAAAGAAGTTCCTTTATTCATTAACCAATCAAAACAACACATAGAAAGACCTCCCACACCACCAGTCCTTAAATCTTCATGATGCTCCTCAGCGTGTTGACCTGGGCCACTTCCGAAGTTACTTTCTCCTCACATAATCTCAACTATTCCCATGGCTTCAGTGATTATCTTAATGCTAACAACACCCAACGTGTTTATCTCCAACCCAGCCTGTCCTTAAAGCTTCATTTGCAAATCTCCAAGTGGACAGTGATGTTTCTTGGCATCTGAATTCACCTTTGCTCTCCCCACAGAAATTATTTTCTTTCAAAAACAAAAAGTTATTTACTTTCTTACAGTATTTTCCATTGGTCCTCCTGTTTGTTTTTATGCCAGTACCAGGCAGTCTTCAGTACTGTAGCTCTGTAGTAGAGTTTAAAGTCAGGGATGGTGATGCCTCCAAAAGTTCCTTTATTATACAGGACTGTTTTGGTTATCCTGAATTTTTGGCTTTTCCACATGAAGTTGAGTATTGTTCTTTCGAGGTCTGTGAAGAATTTCCCTGGGCATTGCACTGAATCTGTAGATTGCTTTTGGGAAGATTGCCATCTTTACTATGTTAGTTCTACCTACCCAATAGGATGGGAGATCTTTCTATTTTCGGGTGTTTTCTTCAATTTCTTTCTTCAAAGATTTGAAGTTCTTGTCATATAGGTCGTCCACTTGTGTGGTTAGAGTTACTCCAAGATGTTGTTTGTGGCTATTGTGAAGGGTAATGTTTCTCTGATTTCTTTCTCAGCCTATTGATCATCTTTGTGAAGGAGGACTACTGATTTTTTTGAGTTAATCTTGTATCCTGCTACATTACTGAAAGTGTTTAGGAGTTGTAGAAGTTCCTTGGTAGAATTTTTGAGGTCTCTAATGTAAACTATCATATCATCAGCAAATAGTGAGAGTTTGACTTCTTCTTTTCCAATTTGTATCCCTTTGGTGCCACGTGGATAACTGCATCCACAGAAAGCCTGAGAAAGCTTGGCAAAGAATAAAGCATGTTTTCTTGGTAGCAGCAATTTCTCGGTTCTGCTCTGCTTGCTAGAGGCAAGCAAACACTCTCATTTAAGAGAGGCTTCCTTACACAGCTTTAGCTGCAAAACCCTGCAGCTCTTTTAAGAGGTCCTGCCACGAAACACTTAAATGGTGTTGATGAAAAGCTGACTGCATGCTTCTCAGTTTTCAGCCGTAGCAGAAAAAAAAGTTGCGCTGTTTTCAAATGCCAGCTTTCTGGGCCATCCTGCCAGGGCAAACTCTGACTCTTTCAAGCAGGCAGCCTGACTGAGAGTGATCTGTGAGCAGAATGCTGCAGCTTGCTTGCTGGCAAGGACCTTGAACCGCCACAGAATTGTGGCAATAAAAATGGCTCTTGCGACCCTCTGCCATGAGGCTGGAAAGCTAAGGAATGGACTGGATCTAGCCGTCAAAGCCACGGCTCTCCATATTGCTTAGTAAATTAAAGGCTCATGTGGTCAGAAAAAGAGAGATATACAGTAAAGAGAGATTCAAAGAGGAAGAAAACCTCTAAATGGTTTACAGTGTGTTAAAAATATATGTAAGCTAAAGGTTAAAGTCATTAAAAATAAAAAAGAAAGAAAGAGAGAAGTAGGGTGTGGTGGTACACACCTTTAATCCCAATGTGGTGTGGGAGAATTGTCTGTATTCTGTCAATCATATTTTAATAAAATGCTGATTGGCCAGGCAGGCAGTATAGGTGGGAAAGCTAGACAGGAAGTAGGGGTGGAGCAAAGAGACTGGGAGTATTCTGGAAGCAGAAGCTCCCTCCGCCATTCCTGCTCAGACCACCGAAGAGGCAGCATGTGAAGCTGACAGCTGGAAAAGGTACCAAGCCATATGGCTAACATAGATCAGAATAATGGGTTAATATAAGTTACAAGGGCTAATAAGAAGCCTGACCTAATGGGCCAATCAGTTTATAACCTAATGTAGACTCTGTGTTATTTCTCTTTGGGATTTGCCGGTTGTGGGGTACCAGGCAGGACGGAAACCCCAACAAGCTGGCCCCCTCATGTTACATATGGCGCCCAGACGTGGATAACTGAATCCACAGAAAGCCTGAGAAAGCTTGGGAAAGAATAGAGTAAAGCATGGTTTCTTGGTAGAAGTAATTTCTCGGGTCTGCTCTGCTTGCTAGAGGCAAGCAAATGCTCTCATTTAAGAGAGGCTTCCTGACTCAGCTTTAGCTGCAAAACCCTGCAGCTCTTTTAAAAGGTCCTGCCACGAAATACTTAAATAGTATTGATGAAAAGCTGAACGCATGCTTTTCGGTTGTCAGTCGTAGCAGAAAAAAAGCTGCACTGTTTTAACATGCCAGCTTTCTGGGCTGTCCTGCCAGGGCAATCTCTGACTCTTTCAGGCAGGCAGTCGGACTGAGTGTGGTCTGTGAGCAGAATGCTGCGGCTTGCTGGCTAACAAGGACCTTGAAACGCCATAGAGTTGTGGCAGTGAACACAGCTCTGGCTGGTATCTCAGCCATGAGCCTGGAAAGCTAAGGAATGAGCTGGATCTAACCGTCAAAGCCATGGTTTTAGACTCATGTGGTCAGAAAAAGAAAGAGAGATACAGTAAAGAGAGGTTCAAAGATGAAGAAAACTTCTAAATGTTTTACAGTGTGTTAGAAAAATATATGCAGGCTAAAGGTTAAAGTCATTAAAAATAAAAAAGAAAGAAAGGGAGATATAGGGTGTGGTGGTACACACCTTTAATCCCAATGCCTGGGAGGCAGAGGTACGTTGACCTCTGAGACTTTAAGGGACAGAGGTAGTTGACCTTTGTGACTTCAAGGTGTGGTAGCACAAACCTTTAATCCCAACGCCTGGGAGGCAGAGACAGATAGATCTCTGAGTTCAAGGTGTGGTAGAATACACCTTTGAACCCAGCACTGGGGAAGCAGAGACACACGTGGATCTCTGTGAGTTCAAGGTGTGGTAGCAAACACCTTTGAGCCCAGTACTAGGAAGGCAGAGACAGAAAGATCTCTGTGAGTTCAAGGACAGCCTGATCTACAGTGTTATTCCAGGACAAAGATATACAGAGAACCTGTCTCAAAAAGCAAAAGTAAAAATAAAAGAAATAGAGGTTAAAGTAAAGCCACACAAAGATGGAAAATACAAAGAGAATCTTGATACTGTATGTTATTATGCTCTCTTTGAATTGTTTGATTGTTGAGGAAGGAACAACAGCTGCTAAGAGACTTTTGTTTATAAATGCTGCTGAACTAACCCAAGATAGGTATTTTGAAAATACCCTGGCTTCAAAATTGAAGTCAAAAGGTATGTTACTTTGGAGAAGAGATTTTGCTTTTGTTTCCACAGAAAATGAGAGGCTCTGGATTTATTCAGAGTTAAGAAAAATCATCTTTGATCAAGGGAGACCTCCTGAGAAATTTCCGGTAGGAACAGATGGCCTGGATGTCTGAATTCTACATCCAGAACAGATTCAAGACTGCTGCCTGAGATGATCAAGACTCACAGGATACTCCAGTCAGGACTTGATTATAACTCTAAATTTTCTTTAGGTCCCCATAAAATTATCAGTGCCCCCAACCAGCAGGAAGTAGCCTGAAATACTATGGCCACATACCCAACAAATGGACTATGGGTATTTTCCTTTGTTTAAAAAAAAAAAGAGGGAAATGGTGTGGGAGAATTGTCTGTATTCTGTCAATCATATTTTAATAAAACGCTGATTGGCCAGACAGGCAGTATAGGTGGGAAAGCCAGACAGGAAGTAGGGTTGGAGCAAAGAGACTGGGAGTATTCTGGAAGCAGAAGCTCCCTCTGCCACTCCTGTGCAGACCACCGAAGAGGCAACATGTAACTTGCCCAGCTTAAAAAGGTACCAAGCCATATGGCTAACATAGATAAGGATAATGGGGTAATATGTGTCATAAGAACTAATAAGTAGCCTGACCTAATGGGCCAATCAGCTTTATAACTTATAGAGATCTCTGTGTGATTGATTTTCTCTGGAACTTGCCGGTTGTGGGGTACTGGGCGGGAACAGATATCCCAACGAGCTGGCCCTCGTACTATACCAATGCCTGGGAGGCAGAGGTAGATTGACCTCTGAGACTTCAAGGGGCAGAGATAGATTGACCTCTGTGACTTCAATGTGTGGTAGCACACATCTTTAATCCAATGCCTGGGAGGCAGAGCAGACAGATCTCTGTGAGTTCAAGGTGTGGTAGCATACACCTTTGAGCCCAGCACTGGGGAGGCAGAGGCGGGGGGGGGGGGGCGGAGGGATCTCTGTGAGTTCAAGGACAGCCTGGTCTACAGAGTTATTCCAGGACAAAGATAAATACAGAGAACCTGTCTCAAAAAGCCAAAAGTTAAAAATAAAAATAAAAGAAATAGAGGTTGAAATAAAGCCGCATAAAGATGGAAAATACATGGAGAATCTTGATACTGTATGCTATTATGCTTTCTTTGAATTGTTTGAATGCTGAGGAAGAAGCAACAGCTGCTAAAAGATATTTGTTTATAAATGCTGCTGAACTAACCCAAGATAGGTATTTTGAAAATACCTTGGCTTCAAAATTGAAGTCAAAAGGTATGTTACCTTGGGGAAGAGATTTTGCTTTTGTTTCCACAGAAAATGAGAGGCTGTGGATTCATTCTGAGTTAAGAAAAATCCAGTTTGATCAAGGAAGATCACCTGAGAAATCTCCGGTAGGAACGGATGGCCCAGATGTCTGAGTTCTACATCCAGAACTGATTCAAGACTGCTGCCCGAGATGATCAAGACTCACAGGATACTCCAGTCAGGACTTGATTATAACTCTAAATTTTCTTTAGGTCCCCATAAGATTATCAGTGCCCCCAATCAGCAGGAAGTAGCCTGGAAAACTACGCCCACATTCCCCCCAAAAAATGGACTATGGATATTTTCCTCTGTTAAAGAAAAAAAAAAGAGGAGGAAATGGTGCGGGAGAATTGTCTGTAATCTGTCAATCATATTTTAAGTAAATACTGATTGGCCAGACAGGAAGTATAGGTGGGAAAACCAGACAGGAAGTAGAGGTAATGCAATGAGAATAGGAGAATGCTGGGAAGCAGGAAGCTCCCTCCACCATTCCTGCCCAGATCACCAAAGAAGCAACATGTGAGCTGACCACTGGAAAAGGTACTGAGCCACATGGCTAACACAGACAAGAATTATGGGTTACCGTAAGATGTAAGAATTAGTCAATAAGAAGACTGAGCTAATGGGCCAATGAGTTTATAATCTTATGGAGTCCTGTGTGTGATTTTCTTTGGGATTTGCGAGCTGTGGGGTACCAGGTGGGACAGAAACCCCAACAAGCCGGCCCTCATGTTACAATCTTTTTTTGTTGTTTTATTGCTCTAGCTAGAACCTCAAGTACTCTATCGAATAGATATCTAGTAGACAACCTTGTCTTGTTCCTGATTTCAGTGGGATCATTTTGAGTTTCTCTCCATTTATTTTGATGTTGGCTGTTGGTTCGCTGTATATTGCCTTTATTATATTCGGTATGTTCCTTGTATACCTGTTCTCTGCAAGATCTTTATCGTTGTAGGAATGTTGTATTTTGTCAAAGGCATCTAATGAGATGATCATGTGGTTTTTAATTTTCAGTTTGTTTATATGGTGGATTACATTGACAGATTTTTGTATGTTTCCACCCCTGCATCTCTGGGTTGAAACCAACTTGATCATGGTGGATGAATTTTTTCATGTGTTCTTGGATTTGATTTGCCAGTATTTTATTGACTATTTTTGCATCAATGTTCATGAGATTGATCTGTAATTCTCTTTCTTAGTAATGTCTTTGTGTGGTTTGAGTATCAAGGTAATTGTAACCTCATAGCAAGAGTTTGGCATTGTTCCTTCTGTTTCCATTATATGGAACAATTTGAGGAGTATTGGTATTAGTTCTTCTTTGAAAATCTTGTAGAATTCTACACTGAAACCATCTAGTCCTGGGTTTTTTTTGGTTGGGAGACTTTTGATGACTGTTTCTATTTCTTTAGCAGTTATAGGTCTGTTTAATTTTCTTATCTGGTCTTGATTCAATTTTAGTAAGTGCTATTTATCCAGAAAATTGTCTATTTCCTTTATGTTTTCTAGTTTTGTGAATTACAGGTTTTCAAAATATGACCTAATGATTCTCTGGATTTCCTCCATGTCTGATGTTCCCCTTTTCATTTCTGATTTTGTTAATTTGAATATTCTCTCTCTGCCTTTTGGTTAGTTTGGATAAAGGTTTGTCTATTTTGTTGATTTTCTTGAAGAACCAACTCTTGGTCTCATTGATTCTTTGTATTGTTTTCTTTGTTTCTATTTTGTAGATTTTAGCTCTCAATTTGATTATTTTCTGCCATCTCGTCCTCCTGAGTGAGCTTGCTTCTTTTTGTTCTAGAGTTTTCAGGTGTTCTGTTAACTCACTAGTGTGGGTTTTCCCCAGCTTCTTTATGTAGGCATTTAGTGCTATGAACTTTCCTCTTAACACTGCCCATAAATTTGGGTATGTTGTGTGGTCATTTTCATTGAATTTTAGAAGGACTTTAAGTTCTTCCTTTATTTGTTCATGGACCCATTGATGATTCAGGTGAGCATGTGTTTGTGGGCTTTCTGAAATTAGTGTTGCTGTTGAATTCTAATTTTAAGCCATGGTGATCTGATAAGCTACATGGGGATTATTCCAATTTCTTTTGTATCTGTTGAGGTTTGCTTTGTTGCCTAGTATGTGGTCAATTTTTGAGAAGGTTCCATGAGGTACTGAGAAGAAGATATATTCTTTTATGTTTGCATGGAATATTCTATAGATCTTTGTTAAGTCTATTTGAATCATAATATGTTATTCCCTTATTTCTCTGTTAATTTTCTGTCTGACAGACCTGTCCAGTGGTGAGAGTAGGGTGTTGAAATCTTCCACTGTGAGTGTGTGTGGTTTAATGTGTGATTTAAGCTTTAGAAGTGTTTATTTTACATATGAGGGTGCCTTGCATTTGGGGCATAGATGTTCAGTATTGAGATTTTCTCTTGATGGATTTTTCCTGTGACTAATATGAAATGTCCTTGTTTCTTTTGATTGATTTTAGTTTGAATTCTATTCTGTTAGATATTAGGGTAGCTACACCAGCTTGTTTCTTAGGTCCATTTGATTGGAATTTTTTTTTTCCTACCCTTTACTCTGAGGCGATATCTGTCTTTGAGGTTGAGGTGTGTTTCTTTTATGCAGCAGAAGGATGGATTCTGTTTTTGTATACAGTCTGTTAGTCTGTGTCTTTTTATAGGTGAGTTGAGTCCATTGATATTAAGGGACATTAATGACCAATGGTTGCTAGTTCCTGTTAATTTACTTTTTATTGTTGGTGATGTTATTGTGTGTGTTTTTCCCTTCTTTGGGATTTGCTGCTGTGAGATCATCTACAACTTCCTTGGTTTGGAATTATCCTTCTTGCACTTTATGTAGGGTTGGGCTTGTGGCTAAGTATTGGTTAAATCTGGTTCTGTCCTGGAATATCTTGTTTTGTCCATCTATGGTGATTGAAAATTTTGCTGGGTATAGTTGTCTGGGCTGGCATCCATGTTCTCTTATGTCTGTATAATGCTTGACCAGGACCTTCTAGTTTTCATTGTTTCCATTGGGAAGTCAGGTGTAATTCTGATAGGTCTGCCATTATGTGTTACTTGGCCGTTTTCCTTTGCAGCTCTTTAATATTCTTTCTTTATTCTGTATGTTTAGTGTTTTTATTACTATGTGGCAAGGAGACTTTTTTTTGATCCAGTCTATCTTGTGTACTGTAAGCATATCTTCTTTTAGGTTGGAAAATTTTCTTCCTTGATTTTGTTGAATATTTTTCTATGTTTTTGAATTAAAATTCTCCTCCTTCTATTCATATTATTCTTAGGTTTGGTCTTTTCATGGTGTCTCATATTTCCTGGATATTTTGTGTTAAGCTTTTGTTAGATTTAATGTTTTCTTTGACCGATGAGTCTATTTCTTCTATTGTATCTTCAGTGCTTGATATTCTCTCTTCCATCTCTTGTATTCTGCTGTTTATGCTAGCGTTTGTGGTTCCTGATCACTTTCTCATAATTTCCATTTCTATAATTCCCTTGGTTTGTGTTTTCTTTATTGTCTCTATTTCGGTTTTCAAGTCTTGAATCGTTTTTTTCATCTGTTTGATTGCTTCTTCTTGGTTTTATTTAAGGGATTTGTTGATTTCTTCCATTTTTTTTTGTCTTTTTCTGTTGACTGAGGATTTCTGTCCCACCAGGTCCCACAGCCGTTTAGCCCCAAAGAAATGTACAGAGGTCTACATTAGTTATAAACTGATTGGCCCATTAGCTCAGGCTTCTTATTAACTAATTCTTATAACTTACATTAACCCATAATTCTTGCCTGGTTAGCCATGTGGCTTGGTACCTTTTTTGGTGAGGCAGTCACATCTTGCTTTTTCTGTGACTGGGTCACAACTACAGGAAAGAATTTTCTTCTTCCTATAATTCTCATTGCCCCACCTATACTTCCTGCCTGGATAATGGCCAATCAGCATTTTATTAAAACACGGTTGACAGGGTACAAACCATTGTCCCACAGCACTTCCCCCCTTTTTAAAAAACAAGAATTCTGAATCTGATATCCTTTGTTTAGCTTTTCTCCTGACCATTATCCATAATAACTTGTAACCAACATTCTAAACAAAGGAAAATATCCATAGTCCATTTTTTTGGGAATGTGGGAGTAGTTTTCCAGGCTACTTCCTGCTGGTTGGGGGTGCTGATAATCTTATGGGGACCTAAAAAATTATAGAATTATGATCAAGTCATGATTGGAATATCCTGTGAGGCTTGATCATTTCAGGCAACAGTCTTGAATCTGCTCTGGATGTAGAACTCAGACATCTACTCCTATCAGATAGGCCATCCACTCCTATCAGAGATTTCTTAGGGGGTCTTCCTTGATCAAACCTTATTTTTTTTAGTCCAGAATAAGTCCATAGCCTCTCATTTTCTGTGGAAACAAAAGCAAAACCTCCTCTCCAAAGTAACATATCTTTTGACTTTAAGTTTGAAGTCAAGGCATTTACAAAATATTTATGTTTTATTAATCCAGCAGCATTTATATTTAAATGTCTTTTATCAGCTGTTGCTCTTTCCTCAGCATTCCAACAATTCAAAGAGAGCATAATAACATACAGTATCCAGACTCTCTGTTTATTTTTCATCTTTATATGGCTTTATTTTAACCTGTATTTCTTTTATTTTTATTTTTTGGCTTTTTGAAACAGGGTTTCTCTGTGTATCTTTGGCTGTCCTGGAACTCTCTCTGTAGACCAGGCTCTCCTTGAACTCACAGAGATCTGGCTGCCTCTACCTCTCAAGTGCTGGGATTGAAGGTGTGAGCCACCACACCCAACTACTTTCTTTTTTCTTTTAAGGGCTTTATGCTTTTTTTTTCTCCCAAGCCTACATATATTTTTAAACACACAGTAAACCATTTAGAGTTTTTTTGTCTTTGAATCTATTTTTACTGTATTTCTCTCTCTTTTTCTGACCACATGAGTCTTTAATTTGCTAAGCAATATGGGTAGGATTAAAGCCCTGACTTTGACGGCTAGATCCAGCTCATTCTTTAGCTTTCTGAGATTGCAGCCTCATGGTGGAGGTACCAGCCTGAGCCCTGTTTATTGCCACAACTCTATGGCATTTCAAGGTCCCTGCCATCACCAAAAAGCATGCGGTTACCTTTTCATCAACACCATTTAACGGTTTCGTGACAGGACCTCTGAAAAGATTTATAGGGTTTTGCAGCTAATGTCAGGAAGCCTCTCTTAAATGAGAGCACTTGCCTCTAGCAAGCAGAGTCCACCTGAGAAAGTGCTGCTATCAATAAGCCGTGCTTAACTCTATTATTCTATGCCTAGAATTACTTCCCAAGCTTTCTCAGGCTTTATGTGGATGCAGTTGTTCATGTGGGCACCATTCTGTTGACTGAGTTTTCTGTACCACCAGGTCCCACAGCCATTTAGTCCCAAAGAAATCACACAGAGGTCAACATTAGTTATAAATTGATTGGCCCATTACTTTTCTCCATTTCTTTGAAGGAATTTTTCTTTCAGTATTTTCTAAATATTAGTATTTAGTATTAGTGAATGGCCAGCCAGCAATTTTTCACGTGAGCAATCTGCTTGATTTTTACTTTAAGTCTCCTGTCTTTTGTATTCGTTCACTTTTTTTTTTTTGCTTCTACTCCTGTTATTCTTGCCAAGTTACTGTCACCTCTGTCCCAATCTTCCTGATGCTGCTTTCCTTCCACTCCCTTGTCGCTCACTCAGTCAAAGGAATCTTTATGTATGTATGTAATCGTATCTGGTAGCACACGCCTGAAGTTCCAGCACTAGGGAAGTGGAGGCAGGAGAATCAAGAGTCTGAGGTCAGTTTGGGCTCCGCAGCAAGGTTCTGTCTCAAACAAACAAACAAAAAGTATGAATGTATCATTTTTCCTTCAGCCACTTTTCTCTACTTGGCCTTAACTCTATCAGCCATAATAGAGTATCTCAGACTGTGTGGTTTAAATGGCATTTATTTTTCCAAGTCTTAGAAGAAGGTTGAGTGCTGGTGCACTCAGTTCCTAGAGAGGAACTTCTCTCTTGTGTTGCACATGATGAACTTATCACTGTGTCCTCACATGGCCTGGGTTACTCAGAGGAGGAAGAGCTCCTCCTCTTCCTCCCGCAAAACCACCGATCCCCCTAAACCAGTTAACCCGGACCTCCTGTGCTGCTCAGTTTTTGACAACTTGACACAAACTAGAGTCACTGAGGAAAAGGGGACCTCAGCAGAGGAATTGTCTCTACCTGGAGGCACATCCATCGGGTCATTTTCTTGTTTAATGATTGATGTAGGAGGGTCCACCTTACCGTGGATAGTGCTACCTCTGGGCAGGTGGTTCTGGGCTATATAAGGAGTAACTTGAGCAACCCAGTAAGCAGTACTCCTCCATGGCCTCTGCTCCAGTCCCTGCCTCTAGGTCACTTCCTTGAATCACTGCCCTGAATTCCCTCAGTAATGGACTGTTTCCTGGAAGGTATAAGATGAAACAAACCCTTCCCTCCCACAAGTTTCTTTGGGTTATGGTGTTCACCAAAGCAGCAGAAAACAAGCTAGGCCCTTCCCAAGTACTCCATCTCCAAAGACATTGAAGGTTAAGAGTTCAGTGTATAAGTTTGGGAAAAATGCAAACATTCAGTCCCAAAACACATTGTGAACTAAATATAAAGACAAATATAGTTTACTATGTGTATTTAGATCATATAAATATTTAGCCACTTCTAATCTAGATATAGAGTATTAACTTAAGGGCTATGCCTATGGAGGTGATTGCCTTGGTCTTAGCCTCACACTGCTTATACTTTAAGGGGAACAGATTAGGAAAAAAAAATTATTTTTCCCCCAATAACCACTACCACTTTCTCTAGACATCCTTTTGCTTTCTGAGTAGCGACTTCCCCAAGGACCCTCTACTGTAGCCTCTTTCAAAGGAATCATTGATGTGATCTTGCTCCAAGTATTAAAACTTCAGCCTGACCCTTTGAAATATTTCATCTCCTATTTAATAGCTCTTCCTATTCTAGTACAGGTAAATTTGTACCTACAATTGCTTGCAGTGGAAGGGTTGGTGATATCTCCTCCCTTTCTCTCCCCTCTTCTCTTCTAAGAAAGAAACACAGAGGAGAAAGAATGCTCTTTGCAAGACTGTCCTTGAATCGTGGCAGTTGTCACTCTGCTTTCTTGAGTAACAGATGTCCCATTGTGTCAGTGTTGGCTTTCTTGCCTGCACTGTGTGCACTTCGTTACGTTCTGGGGCTCCTAAGTTAAGAAACTGCAGGTTCAGCTTCTTTCTCCTGGAAACTCCCACCAATGCCTTCCAGGGATAGCTAACAATCTTTTACTGTTGAGGAATCCAGAGGGGTGTCTTGAGAAATGCCAGCCCCACCCCCACCCCCCAAAAAAGAAATGCCAGCCCCCTTCTGAGCTGTGCAAGGGACTCAGAAACATGGAGAACTTAGCATAGTTCAAGGAGGAAGGGGCTGCAGGAAGCTCCCATCTTGGGTGCTCTCTTTTACTCCCATGAGTATCAGAAATTCCTTCACGTCAGTCAGAGAGTCAATGAATTGAGAGAGTTATTAGCTTGGGGAAAGGCGTGAGGAATTCCTTGTTTAACCTTACTCTGTGGCAAGCGAATGGAAAAGGCAGAACAGCCCCCATTTCCTTATATGGCTAGTTTTTTTTTTTTAACGTTTGTTTGTTGGTTATTGTTGCTGTATTTTTTGAGACATGGTCTCATTCTTTGCCCTGGCAGTCCTGGAACCCACTATGTAGATCAGGCTGGCCTAGAACTCAAAAGATCCACCTGCCTCTGCCTCCCAAGTGCTGGGATTAAATTAAAGGCATGTGCCACAGCTGCCTGGCTCCCCCAGTTGTCTTTATAAACCAGTGTATTACTTCCTGGTCAGGGATACAAGGAGAGTTCCCATTCATTGGATCCCACAAGCTTTGAGGGCATTAGTAAGAGGGATTTGCTTACTTGCCAACGCTGCCAAGGCTGCTAAGCATCGAGGTGGGGTTGAGGTGCGTGGTTTCTGAGCTAAGCTGTACCCATTTGCTTCAGCAACTTCTGCTGCTTTCCCTGACACCAATCTAACTTGCTGATGCTGCGAATGTGTGTGTGTTTACCATTATTGCTTGTTTTTTAGATACCGAGGGAGAAAATTCCTTTAATATATTTTCTAAGTTTGTTATTTCAACTCTGATATAATGTATAAAATTTTTAATAACTCTTTGTCTGTTGTTATTTTATTGATGGAAAGTATCACTTACAGCACTCTTTGTCCCGAATTCTGCTTGTTGCATTAATATTGTAACGTAGGTGAAACGATCCTTTGTTTGGTGTGCTGGGAAAACATTCTGACTTTGAAGCCTGTGTCTTTATCTGATGTCTAACTGTTTCTCCATTCAGAACTAAGTTCTGAGTCATTCTGTGCCTTGCGATTGTTGTAACAGAACCAGAGGCAAGGAGGCAAGTTCTGAAGCCTGAGGTTTCTCTCTGGCTCAGGCTGCAGAAGGATCAGTCACGCTGTTTGCCCCAGTGGTCCCTCATCCTTAAATGCTGCTTTGTTCCTTCTGGGGGCTTGGGATTTATCACATCTGGTACTAGAGAGGTCCCTGAAATTCTTTTTGTTAGTACCTCAGTGAGTGCCGGATTTATTTCCCATACACTGTGGCCAGCGACTTAGGAGGGTTTGTATTTACTGCTAGATGAGGGCTGCTAGGAGTAAATGTGGGAACCCTGAGCCTCATCCTTACCACAGGCACTGTGATGACTACCTCTCCAGGTTTATCTGGAGGCAGAAACTTCTGTTGCCATGTTGTGGATGAAGGCTGGACAACGTCTCTGTTCACTGCTTCTGGACTTTCTTACTTCCCCATGTCCCCTGCTCTGAGCTCAGAGAAGCCTGAGGTTGCTCTCACCCTTCATTTCTGCTATCTTCTCTGAATATTCTGGGTAATGATACTTCTTCAACCTGATGGCATCCAGCTTCCAAGCCGGGGTAATCAAAGACATCATGGCTTCAGCCTCTGTCTTAGATTGCTGCTCACTGTGGGAGAAAGCAACTCTTGGTGGGTCATTTTGAGGAAGGGTCCTTCAGCCCCGCCAGTCATTCTGTTAACCACAACCGTGGTTGACATCTTCAACCCCTTCAGCCGTTCTGAAGACTGACTCTTCTGAGAGACCCTGAGCCATGACACAATAACTATTTATTGTTTTAACTTGTTAAAAGATTAATATTTGACACAGTATTAGCTGCTGGGCATTTTCTAGGTGAAACTCTACTACCATGCCTTCCAAACTGTCCTTTTTTGTTATTTCAGCCAAAACTCTTTGAAGAAACTCATGAAGAACCAGACAAGGTCACTAAACCACTATGGCTAATTCTTTTCGGTGACTTAGAGTAAACTTGACCCGTTATGATGCTGAACCGAGCATGCCCAGACACGTTTGCTTCTCATGATGGATAATGAATATGACCTCCAGTCACTAAATACAAAGAATAATTTGATCAGCATCACCCTCTTCTTAGAAACACTCCGGCTTTGGGGCATGGCATCAACGCCTACCTACCAACCCTTCCTTCTTAGGCTCCTTTCTCCAACCCAGGCCATTACATGTTGGAGCCCTCCTGGTCCAGGCATAGGCTCTTCGCTTTTTGTAATCTACTCTCTTTCCTGAAGAATTCCCACTCATCCTCTTGGGGAATAAGCAGCTGATGCCCAAATATGTTCATCAAGCCCAAGCCTCTTTCCTGAGTTTCGTCCACATTGCAGCATTTACCAGTGCTCAGCCCCTTTTATTGCTTAATGGTTTCCCATTTGACGGACAGAGCACACCTTATCTGTCTACAAACTGATGGCTATTTGGTTTTGTGTACTTTTTAGCGGTTATGAATAATGCTACTGGAAACATATCTTCTCATAATCCATGTGATGTGTCACTCCACGTTTCCAATGGAATGGCTGGACCAGGTCATGTGTATATGAATGAAAAAAATGAGGACATGATGCTCTTTGGTGTGTACTAAAGAGGTCTGTTGTGGATATGAGGGACCCCACAGCTGAACTGCACTGGGCCATGGTTGGGGCCAGTGAGAAAGGAAGAGAAGGGAGAAGGAGCAAAGAGAGTGCCTGGGAACCTGGAGTTGAAGGTCACCGAGACTGTAGCCAAAATGGCTGAGGTTATATAGGAATCAGAAACTGGGGGAAGGGAAAGGAAGCTCAGGGGCTGGAGAGGTTCAGGGCGGGGGCTGGGTATGCCAGCTGGGATGGCTCTGTAACAGGTGCTTACTGGGAACCTGACTGCCAGTGTCTGATCTGGTATGTTGAATTGGCACCTCAGATAGCCATTTGTCCTGAGTTCGAGACCTAACAGTGTACATAGACAGAGACAGAAAGATGATCAGATACTTTCCCAACAAATTTCTGTAAGGTCTGTATTTTTAGCTTTTATGTTTATTTGTTTTGTGTGTGAGTACATGTATGCATACATGTGAAGGTCAGAGAACAGCTTGTGGGAGCCAGTTCTGTCCTCCTACTGTGTGGGCTCCAGGGATCAAATTCAGGTCTGCAGGCTTGGCACATTCTGGCTTGTGTGTTCTCTGTCAAGTGGGATAGGAGCTGTACCTGTCCTTACAGGTTAGTAAGAAGATTAACTAAGTTAATGTAGGCAAGCACTTAATGAAAAGTCTCTTTTATTAGTAATGCCATTTATTGGTTCTCTTATAGAATGTAAGGATAGAGCAACACATCATTAGAGGAATCTGTCATAAACATCACAGGGCAGACTCACACTAGCCTGCATTTGAGAGCATCCTATTCTATGTGATACAGCTGCAGTTGTGTCCGGGTTCCACCACTGACAGCAGTGTCATCATGCCATGAACAGCAGTGCTGGCTTCTGTGAAGGCGACTTGGAGAGATGTATTGTGAGCCTTTGACCTTGGCATGAGTTGTCACATCTGAATGCCTCGGTTGGCACCGGCTTCTGCTGGCCAAGAGGGCAAATAAGATAATGATGGGGAGCAGGAACTGTGAAGGTGTCGAGAGGCAGACCTAATGTAGGGAGAGGAGGTCCTGGTAGAAAGCCAGCCTCCTGTGATCACTGAGGTCTACTTTCTAGGCGTTGGTAAGCCTCATGGAGATTTGTAAATTGACTGACCATGATTTCCAACAACAGGAAATCACAGCCTTCCATCCCCCTAGGGCTGAAGAAGTCCTGGTCCACCCATGTCTCCCCAAATCCCTTGGGAATGACAGAATAAATCTATTACAGCTTTAGCAATTGATTCTCTGACTGCTTGAGGGCCTTTGATAGGTTTTGCCCCAGGGCTCTGTGAGACTTGTTTTGTTAGTTCCTCTAATCTCTTCCCACAGGAATTTATGATCTGTATAAAGCTTTGTGGTCCTATCTGCTTTCCAGAGAGTCCATATCACAACTGAAGACTCCCTGGCAGCCTACGATACCATGTTATGGGTAATGTCAGTCACACGCCTTTTCCTCTGGGCTTTTTGACAAGTTTTGTCCTACTGATGTGCTATCAAAATTCAGTGGAGCAATTAAAATGGGCCGAGATGGCAGAGCTGCTTCTTCAGTTTTTCTTTTTAATGTGTATGAGTGTTTTGCCTGCATGTTTATACACCACAGTGGGTGCAGTGACTTCTCAGAAGACAGAAGAGGTCGTCAGATTCCCTGCAGCCAGAAGAGGGCATCAGGTCTCCTGGAGCTGAAGTTGTGGGCTGTTGTAATTCTGGTGCTCTATAACCTGGGTCCTCTGTAAGAGCAGCCAGCATGCTTAACCTCTGAGGCATCACTCCAGCCCCAAGATGGTGGGATTTTTTTAAAGAACTAAAATGTATATAATTGTGTGGCCAGGTGTGGTGGTGCATGCTTTTAATCCTAGCACTCAGGAGGCAGAGGCAGGGGGATTCCCGTGAATTTGAGGCCAACTTAGTCTACATGATGAGTTCCAGGACAGCCAGTGATATGTAGAAAGACCCTGTCTCAACAAACAAACAGAAAAGATATAATTGTGATATGAATACACACAAAAAGAGAGATGGGGAGAGACAGAGAGAGAGAGGGGGAGAGATGGGGAGGGGGCGAGAGAGAGCTTCTAAATCTTACCACAGTATTTCCACTTTGATGCAAGCTACTATTTATTTGTCCCATGTACCATTTATCTGTTCTAACTCATGTTTAGTCAGTATTTATTAAGACCAGCATGGTCCCCAATAAGGGTAAAGGCTCGTTTTATCTGTGTTTTGTTTTCTGAGTCACCAAGAGGGGTTCAAAGCTAAAGTCTCAGTTCAAGTATTGAATTATACCTTAAGTCTTGCAAAGGTGTAGGGCCTAGGTCTGCCCCTGCTCCTGGGGTGCATCTTGAGGACAGTTTCTGGTCAGCCAGCTAAAACATTCTGTTTGTTCCTGTGCTCCGTCTGCCCCGCCTGGTGAGGCATTGGTATAGGGCATTGTTTCATCTTTGGTATGGTAATTTCCCACCTGCCTGGGGGGAAATCCTTGTGCAGCAGCTAGGTATAATAGGATTTCCCCAAAGTTGAATAACCAGCATGGGCTGATCTCCTTTCAAATGACCCAGGTCTCTTGTGTGTTCTTTCAATCTCCAGGCCCTTGCCCAACTGCATACAGTACAGTGGCGTGCGAACTGTACTGAGGGGGTAACACAGAATCGGGTGTTACACAAAGGTCTTGAGTTAGAGTGGAGGCACAGAACTGAAGCCAGAAAAGAGACTAGAGAGGCCTTTGCAAGTGAAGATAAACATAGGCTAGGGAATCAGCTTGCTGCAGAGGCAGTAGGACCTGAATTTGGATCCCTACTACCCACAAAAGCTGAGCATGGCCACACATGCCTATAACCTGAGTGCTGGGGAGTAAGAACCAAGAAGGAAGGACCACTGGGGCTTGCTGACCAGTCAGCCTAGCTGGAAAGCCGCCAGAAAAATGAGCTTTGAAGAGATGCCAGGGAAGTGACATGTAGTGATTGAGACTAACAACTTCATTGTTTGGTCAATTATTAATTTGTCAGTGCAGATGTACCGTGCACTTCTTCTCAACTGGTAGGAAGCCAGCAGGATGGAGAGGTCAGTTATGGACCAGTAATTGAGTTGGAATGGCCAAAACCAAGGCCGTGCCAAGTTCTATCACTATTGATTGCAGGAAGATCTGTATCGCACATTTTTCATTGCTATAATGAAATAATTGACTTACAAAGTAACTTATAAAGAAGGGGGGTCTAGCTCACACTCCTGGGGCTAGAGCTCAAACTGCCCTTCACAGCATTGGCTCAGGTGAGGAGCCCCCTGCCTGCCTCACACCATGGCAGAGGCAATATGGTGGCAGTGATTGTAAGAAGGGACCACACGGTGAGACAAGAAGCCATGGAATGGTTCAGGAACTGGGGTTCTTTTTCAATCTTGCAAGAAGTGATCAGTGTCTGTTAAGCACCCACCACTTTCCTCTGAGGGTGCTGGCCTCAGTGACCTTCTACTCTGCTGCACACTCTGTTCGGTTTCTGCATCAGGGTCTTACTTTACATCCTAGGGATGCTGTACATTGTAACATGACAGGCCGGCTTGTTGGGGTATCTGTCCCCGCCCGGTACCCCACAACCGGCATATCCCAAAGAAATCACACAGACTCCTTAAGATTATAAACTGATTGGCCCATTAGGTCAGGCTACTTATTAGCTCTTATAACTTATGTTACCCCATTATCCTTATCTACATTAGCCACATGGCTCCGTACCTTTCTCAGCTGGGCAAGTTACATGTTGCCTCTTCGGTGGTCTGCACAGGAATGGAGGAGGGAGCTTCCAGCTTCCCAGAATACTCCCAGTCTCTTTTCTCCACCTCTACTTCCTGTCTGGTTTTCCCGCCTATACTGCCTGCCTGGCCAATCAGCGTTTTATTAAAATATGATTGACAGAATACAGACAATTCTCCCGCACCAGTACATGGTGTTTGGTTTCTGCATCAGGGTCTTACTATACAGCCTAGGGATGCTGCACACGGTGTTCGGTTTCTGCATCAGGGTCTTACTATACAGCCTAGGGATGCTGCACACTCTGGTTTCTGCATCAGGGTCTTGCTCTACAGCCTAGGGTAGCCTCCAGCTTGCAGTCTTCCTGTTTGACCTCCTGAGTCCTGGGATCACGATGTTGATCACTCTACTCAGTTTAGCCCACTTTTTTTTTTCTTTCAGTTTTTCAAGACAGGGTTTCTCTGTAGCTTTAGAGCCTGCCCTAGAACTCACTCTGGAACTCGCCAGACTGGCCTAGGACTCATCGAGATCCACCTGCCTCTCCCTCCCAAGTGCTGGGATTAAAGGTGTGTGACACCACCGCCTGCTGGGTCCCTTGAGGACAGGCCTTCGCATCCCCACTTGATGTTTTGCACTCTTGTGGTTGGTTGTTCCGAAAACAAGGGTTGTTCTGAAAACAAGAACAATCTGTTGCTTTCGGCAATGTTTCTAAAATGTTTACCCCTACCCCTACTGTGATGAGCTTCCCCTGCTGAGGGCTATATATACTGTGTGAGAAAGTGGAATAAAGGCTTGTCTGCAGAACCTGAAGTTGTGCTGTGTGTTAATCCTGACATCCCTCGCTCAGAGAACTACAGATGCTGTGCTGGCACGGCAACTGTCCAGCCCACTTTTTTTTTTTTTTCTTTTAACTTGGGTATTTTGCCTGCATGCATATCCATCCATATGCCCTGGAACTGGAATCACAGTCAGTTGTGAGCTGCTGGGAATTGAACCTGGGTCCTCTAAAGGAGCATCCAGTCCTTTAAACTGCTGAGCCATCGCTCCAGTCCCTAAGCCCCACCTTTGACAGGGCCCACTACTTAGTTTTTTTGGGAAAAAGGGTTGAAACAGACATCACAGGTTGGCCTCAAACATACTGTGTAGCATAGATGACCTTGAATTCCTGACCTTCCTGCCTCAATCTCCTGTAGGCTCAAGTCACCACACCCATCTTTAGGGTCCACTAAACACTCTTAACATTCCACATGGTCATCAATCCTTTTCTTTCTTCTTTCCTTCCTTCCTTCCTTCCTTCCTTCCTTTTTTTCTTTCTTCTTTCTTCTCTCTCTCTCTCCCCCCCTTCTTTCTTTTTATGGTTTGGGCCCAAGGTTTTCAACACATAGATTGGATAATAATGTCCGAAACTATTCTGAAAAACAGTTACGATTATATGTAGGGCCAACAATTATAATCCCAAAACAACAAGCTTCTGGTATGAACTACTTCCTTTTGTTTTAATCTTTTACAAGAACCTTTGTAAGTGTCCCTGGAGCATCTGAGGTGGGATCAGGGGGATCCCGTTATCACAACAAATGGCAAGCCTGTGAGGAGGATGTGTACACCTTGGGGTGACATTTACTCTCCAAGCTTTGAGCGGATAAAGCTATGAAGCACAGGCCCTACTTGAGGATGTTGTGTTGAAGAAGAGAATATCCAGGCAGGAGTCCGGACTGCAGTAGGTGCATTCAGACCCTGTGGAGAGTCAGCCCTCTTTAGACTGAGGTGTGGAACACCAGAGAGGAAATAGGAAAGGCCAACGCCAGGATGTGGGTGCACGTGAGCCTACTAAGAGATGATAAAGGTGACATGATGTGTGAATAGGCTCAGTTTAAAAAGTGGTTTTGGAGACTGGGCAGTGGTGGTGCACGCCTTTAACGCCAGTGCTTGGAAGCCAGAGGTAGGCAGATCTCTGTGAGTTCAAGGGCAGCCTAGTCTACAAGAGCTAGTTCCAGGACAGGATACAAAGTTACAGAGAAACCCTGTCTCAAAAAACCAAAAGAAGAAAAGAAAAGAAAAGTGGTTGGAGAACTCAGGCAGTGGTGGCACATGCCTTTAGCCCCAGCAGGTTAAAGGGAGGCAGAGGCAGGCAGATCTCTGAGTTTGAGGCCAGTTTGTTCTACATAGTGAATTTCAGGACAGCCAGGAATATACAGAGAAACCCTCTCTCTCTCTCTCTCTCTCTCTCTCTCTCTCTCTCTCTCTCTCTCTTTTTTTTTACAAAAAATGATAATAGTAATTTTAAAAAGTGGTAGGTTTGTCCTGGAGTTGCCTAACAGTCTGAAAGGCAAAAATCTATTGCCAAAGGCATATTCTTTCAGTCATGGAAAGTCAACCCTCTGTGGAAGGTAAAAGCCCTCACAGAGTGGAAAGGTACACCTTGTCTCAAAGATTAGGGAGCTGGGAAACCACACGCTGGAGCTCACTGCAGACTCGGTATACCTATGTGCACATGAGCTATTGCCTTTTCCCCTGACACTGGCACGGTCCAAGTGACACCTCTTACTCTGAACCTGCCAGTCGTGATGGAGCGGAACCACTCTGATCATGAAGTTATGGACTAATGAGTTCCCTTCCCGCGGGCTGAGGAGAGGGAAGTGAGGGGAAGTGTCTCGCACAGCCCCTGGTACAGGTTGTGCGTTATAACTCTCTTCCCTAGAGGGAGGTGGGGCAGCTCCCAGTGAGCACTGGCTGCAGAGACCTTGTCCCCCCTGCCCCTCAGCTTGTTTGGTCCTCCCACAGCTGAATGGGCCACATTAATCACCCAGGTGTGGGTGCTGTGGAGAAGGCTCAGCCCTCACACCCGGCCCAGCGGGTGGTACGCTGACATGGCAGAGGGACTGTTTGCTTGCAGCCTGCTTGGGTCCATGATGGGTTTGTGTGTGCACAGCAAGGAGAGTGTAACTCAATGCTGTGTGCCAGTGGGTGGTATGGGGGAGGAGGGCAAAGCTCCAGGTAGCTGGGGTACCTAGGAGGGGTAGATGTGGGGGAGGAGGAGGTCTCAGTGCAAGTGTTGAGTAGAGTGGGGTCACATGTGCAGCAGAGGCCACCCGAGGGAGGGGGCTGCAGCTGGCCCCACAGCAAGGTGTCCTGTGGTGGAGAAGATGGTCAGGTGGAGTGGGAGGGGATTGGGTGGAGAGGGAAGTGGGAGTGTCAGGTCCTGGGACCTGGGCTCCAATTCTCTTTCTGGAGGAATCTGGACCTTTATTATTTTTCTTTCTTTTAAACATTTCGAATTTTATTTTGCTGTAGCTCAAACTCAGAGCCTCACACACACTGGGTTGTGCTCTTCCACTGAGTCCATGGTGGTCTTTAAAGTGTTAATATTAGCAGAGTAGCTGGGGGGGGGTGAGTTTGTTGGTGTGCTGAAATGCCTGGCACATTACAGATGTTTGGCAAAAAGCTCTTTTAGTCATGCAGATATAGCATGTGCAGGTATAGCATCCTAGCACATGCAGGTATAGTATGTGCAGGTATAGCATCATAGCACACGCAGGTATAGCATGTGAGGTATAGCATCCTAGATGTGCATGTAGGTATAGCATCATAGCACATGCAGGTATAGTATGTGTAGGTATAGCATCATAGCATGTGTGGTATAGCATCATAGCACATGCAGGTATAGCATCATAGCATGTGTGGTATAGCATCATAGCACATGCAGGTATAGCATCATAGCACATGCAGTTGTAGCATGTATAGGTATAGCATCATAGCACATGCAGGTAAAGCACATGCTAGGCTGTGCTCATGCTGTGTAGACTTTGCTGCTATAGGAAGGGCTTTCACTATGGCCTGGACCCATCACCTGAGCAAAGAGATGGAAAAGAGTCTAGTGTAGGCTTTAATAAGGATGGTGTGGAGTGGGTAGGGATTCACAAATGGACATTTAGTATTTCCATCTTAACTACTGTTCTAGTGCTATGAGGGGACATTTAATTGGTGCTTGCTTGCAGTTTCAGGGGGTTAATCCATGACCATCATGGTGCAGAGCACGGAAGTGGGCAGGCAGGCACGGCACTAAGAGCTTACATCCTGATTTGAAAGCAGCAGAGAGAGGAGGGGGGAAGACTGGGCTTGGTACAGGTTTTTAAAACCCCAAAGCTCACTCCCAGTGACACATCTTATCCAACAAGATCTCATCTCCTAATCCTTCCTAAATAGTCTACCAACAGGAAACCATGAAATATATGAGTCTTTGGGGCCATTCCTATTCAAACCACCACATTCTACTCCCTGGCCCCCATAGGCTTGTGGCTACATCATAATGCAGGAATGCATTTAGCATAACGTCAAGAGTCCCCATAGTCTATCACAGTCTTAAAAGTTTAAAAGTCCAAGCCTCTTCTGAGACTCAAGGCAATCTCTTAACTGTAACCCTCTTATAAAAGCAAACATTAAGGTACGTACCTTCAGTATTCAATGGCACAGAATATATATAATCATTCCCAAAGGAAGCAAAGGGGGGACGTTAGGAAACGCTGGACCAAAGCAAGACCAGACCCCAGCAGGGCAAACTCTAGATCCCCAACTCCTTCCGGCTTTGCTCAGTGCAACACACTTCTCTCTCACAGACTGGTTCCACCCCCGGTTTGCAGCGCTCCTCGCCAGTTATCCCATAGCTCTGGCATCTCCAGCGTCTTGGTGTCTCCAGCAAAATCTGGGCTTTACCATCACAAGTGTAGCGGGTCGCTGAACTATAGTTAACACCATCTCATGAAAGCATTCTTAAGAAAAACTTTAAGTGCTAAAATGATCTTGGGTGAACTGGTCATGTAGACCAGCCACACATTTCTACACAGCGTGTCCCTGACCTCAAGGTTATGAGAACAGCCTGACCTTCAACTGCCACCTTTCTGCTTCTGTAAACAGCACTTGCTTGCTTCCTACAGATGCCCACAGCTGCCTTTCTAAATAAGTGACACATTTATGGCTTTTGCCTGTAAAAGCTCAAGGAAATTGGAGGTCAGAGCTGTTTCCCTCTACTCTGTAGGGGGCGGCTCTGCTGGTGGAAAGTAAAGGCTCCACGTCACTTGATTAGTTCAGGCCTCTCGGGTGGTCTCTCTTCGGTTTCCTGTAAGATTTGGGGTACCACTGAGATCCCTGAGGAGAAAACCCCAATACCTGAGGCAGAACTCCTCCTAGGCAAGGGTTGGTGGTCCTAGTGGAGACTACTAAGGACATTCCTCAGCCCCACGAACAGACTACCCCCCCACCAACTTGCCCCTTAAAACTTTTGGAGGGAGTCCGTCTTGTGTACTTGTATCTGCGACCTCTGGAGGTAAGAGAAACCTGGATAGCCAGGCGCTGGTGGTGATGCATGCCTTTAATCCCAGGACTCAGAGACAGGTAGATCTCTTCGAGTTCAAGGCCAGCTTCCAGGACAGGCTCCAAAGCTACAATGAAACTGTCTTGAAGAGAAAGAGAGAGAGAGAGAGAGAGAGAGAGAGAGAGAGAGAGAGACAGAGAGACAGAGAGAGCGAGAGGGAGAGAGAGAGGGAGGAGAGAGAGAGAGAGACCCCGAGACCTGGGTTTTTGACTTCTGGCCAGTCTGGGGCACCAATCAGGGAACTCGTGGGAAAACTGAGTCTGGTATGTGGCTGGTATGCCACCACACACCCTAATCTGGTTTGTCTGGGTGTCCACCAATCTGTGTCATATGTCCATTGGTTTTGGGTGTGTTTTTTTCCCCTCAAGACAGGGGTTCTCTGTGTAGCCCTGGCTATTCGGGAACTTGCTCTGTAGACCAGGCTGGCCTCAAACTCAGAGATCCGCTTGCCTCTGCTTCCTGAGTGCTGGGACTAAAGGTGAGCGCCACCACCACTGAATGCTGGGACTAAAGGTGTGTGCCACCACCGCCTGGCTTGTTAGTTTTATCTTCATTGTCTCTGTCCCTTGTCTGTACTTCTGTGCTCCCATTAATCCTCTCCAGTTATAGGCAGACATGGGAAACTGAACCTCACTGATGCTTTCAACCTTCCCCTTGTATTGAATATTACAAACCTTTAAATTAGGTTTCAGAACAGGGGAATCCGAGTTTGAGTCCACTTCTCCAAGGGAACTCCATTGGCCAGCTGTCAGTGTGTGTTGGCCAGATGCCAACATCTGCAACATCTGGCAACATGAGCCAGGTTGCTCAACATCGAAGTTGCTGCTGAAAGACCCCCGATTAGGGGAGACTCTCACTCGAGCCATGGGATGACGTGAACCCCCCCAGTAACTCACGAGAGACCATCCTTGCTGCAATCACACGAGGTTTAATGACAAGACAACAAGACGACAAGACGACAAGACGGGGACCAGTGCACTGGGGCCGAGACTCATAACCCACGCAAGGGAAGAGTTCAACCTCGAGTGACCAGGAGAAGTAGTTTTTATAGGAAGAAACCACACAGCCTAGTAATCCGAAAGGGGGGCAGGGAGGGTGTCACAGAAAACTCTGAAAATTCCAGTGATAATTATAAGGGGGCAACTCCCTGCCTCTCAAGATCATTCTCAAGGTCGTAATCAGCTAGTTCCTATACCAATGATAATTACTAGGGGGTGATAATTACTAGGGGGAATCTCTCTGTTTCTCAAGATTACTCTCAAGATTACAATCTACCTTTATCTTCAGCTAGTTCCTGAAACCCTGAAATTGGTTAATCCTAGATTTCTGATTCTTCTCTTTCTGCTAGACTTTTGGCTCTGTTTTCCTGCTAGGGGGATCTGGATTTATCCAGGTCTTTCATCTCCCCACTTCTTCTAGTGCCTAGTTCTAATCATAGAACTAGATTTCAGTATCTTTTTGACGTTGTAAAGCACTATATTGGTGGCGTAACATCAAAATCTGAACAGTACTTATTCTTTCTCTAATGAAGGTAATTAGTCTGTTTAATATACATGGACCTAATATCAGTAGCAGAAGCAAAATTAGGAGTGGTCCCATAAGGAGGATATCAAAGTAGTCATCCAGGGAGATCTATTAAACCAGCTCTCAAACCATCCCTGATGTACTTCTCTGTCTTTCTGTCTTTTGTCTAATCTTTCTCTAAGTTTGCTCATGGAATCTTTAATTACTCCTGAATGGTCCACATAGAAGCAACATTCCTCTTTGAGAGCAGCGCATAATCCTCCATCCTTTAAGAATAACAAATCTAATCCCCTTCTATTCTGTAAGACCACTTCTGAGAGGGAAGTCAGTGATTCTTCGAGTTTGGAAACAGATTGTTCTAAAGCCCTCAAATCTTAATTCATTGAAGTACTGAGGGGCCTGTATTAGGGCAGCAGTACCTGTCCGAACACCGGCAGCTACTCTAAGGCCCAGGATTACTGCTAGTGTCAGAGAAATAGGTTCTCATCGAAAGCGAGTTGGGTGCCTGTCAAACTCATACCAGTTGTACAAGCACACAGTAATCTTTGGTATCATCAAAAACTAATGTTGACACGCAAGGCGTCAAGGCTGTACTACAAGCCCATCATCTACTTAAACCAGGAACCAAATACCTGGTGTCAGGAGTCTTAGGGCTCTTAAGAGTCTCATTACATAACTTCAGTAAGAGTCCGTCTATGATTAGTCCTCCAAACACAAGCCTCTTGACTGGTAGTGCTGTCAAAAGCCCCAGACACTGTAATTCAGGTAGTTCAGGAGCTCGCTTCATGTGAGAGGCGTGGTTCCAGGCAGAGATGCATACTTCTTTCAGTTGTTCCCAGATCTGGCGTCTCACCACTTCAAGGGCCTTTAGACGGGAAAAATAAAGGTCTAGAAAGAATAGCATCAGGATTATACATTCCACCCGACTCAGTGAGCAGTGGCGGTTCTCCACATAGGATCTCATAAGGGATGAGTTTAAATCGCCCTGGGGTATTCCAAACCTGGAACAGGGCAAAGGGAAGGAGGGCTGTCCAGTCATTTCCGCAGGTCTCTTTTAGAATTCTATTCATCCTTTCTACCTGTCCTGACTCTGGGGTCAGTAAGCACAATGTAATTTCCAATTGATCCCCAGTTGGGTGCCAGTCCCTGACTTACCTGGGCAACAAAGGCAGGTCCATTATCAGACCCGATTACCTTGGGTATCCCAAACCTCGGAAAGATTTCTTCTAAGATCTTCTTAGCTACCACATTGGCTGTCTCAGTCTTGGTAGGAAAAGCTTCTACCCAGCCTGAAAAGGTATCTATAAAAACTAAGAAGTACTTGTTACCATATCTGGCTGGCTTAATCTCTGTGAAATCTACTTCCCAGTAGGTCCCAGGCCGGTTACCCCTGAGCCTCGTCCCAGGGGCATATGTGGAGTGTCCTGCATTAGTCATAGCACAGGCCTTGCAGCTTTTCATCGTTCCCTGGACCGCCTGTTTAGCAGTTAGGTCTGCCATCTGATTTCCTTCAGCCACAGCATCTCAAGCTTTTTGGTGTCTTGGACAAGTATATGTCTTTACCTGCAGATGTTAACAGTCCTCTTCGTCTGTATATTGCTCCATGAATATGGGCAGTGGCAAAAGCATACCTGCTGTCAGTGTAGATGCTGAGACTTTTCCCTCTGTCATTCGTAGAGCTGGTATCAAAGCCACAAGTTCGGCTTTCTGCGCCAACGTCCTTCAGGGAGGACTACTTGCTGCTTCCCATCCACCACTGCTGTCCCCGCCTTCCGCTTACCTTCAACCACGAAACAGCTGCCATCCGTATACCAGCTCGGACTTCCAGGCCAAGGCTGATCCTTCAGATCATTTCGGGTACCAGCTCCTTCTGCCAAAATGTCAGCGCAGTGATGAGTAGATGAGGTGTCATCAGTCTCAGGCAGTAGGGTAGCGGGATTGAGGACAGCAGGGGGAGCGAAGGTCACTGGTTCAGTCAACGAAAGGCTTTAATCACCTCCAGCCTGGTTTGAGTAAACCCGATCTGGGCCTTCAACTTTGTTAACAAGTCTCTTTCTAATAAAGACATAGGACACTCGGGGGTAACCAGGAAGGAATGAGTCACTTGTCCTCTTCCCAAATCTACAGTTCGTAAGGTGGTCCACAGATATTGTTTCTGTCCAGTTGCTCCAATTACTATAGTCTTTGTATTCTTTAGCTTCCCCAATGGTTATTACAGCACAGAGTGCTCAGCCCCTATGTCCATTAGAAAATCCATTGGGGTCCCCTCCACAGTCAGGGTTACCTAGGCACGGGGAAGGGGGTCCGAGCCCCATTCCCTCTAATCATCTTCTTCTAGGGCCAGTACCTTAGAGGCCCTTCCTTTCTTCTTTGGGCATTCTCTTGCCCAATGTCCTTTTTCTTTGCAATAAGCACATCATTCTTTGTCCAAGGGGTGCCTCTGTCCATCTTCACTCATCTTTGATCTTCTGTTGCCCAGGTTCCCTCTGTCCATCTTCACTCATCTTTGATCTTCTGTTGCCCAGGTTCCCTATCTGTCTAGGTCCTATCTTCCCTTTCTCTCCTACCACTGCGGCCAAAATTCTATCAAATTTCTCTCTAGTCTATGATCCCTCCAGTCCTCTTTCTTCTGCCTCCCATCTCTCTCTCTCTCTCTCTCTCTCTCTCTCTCTCTCTCTCTCTCGCTTCTCTTTCTCAGTTTCTCACTTATGAAACACTTTCTCTGCCTCCTTAACCAAATCCTGCAAGATATAATCCTGCAACCCTTTTAACCATTGTAACTTTTCTTAATATCTGATGCTGACTGTCCTATAAAGGCCATAGCTACCACTGACCCTCAGAGGTTGGGTCAAAGGGAGTATAATGCCTGTAAGCCTCCTTTAAATGCTCAAGAAACATAGATGGCAGAGCCCTGCGGTGATAGACTGTCAGCTGCTCCCTACCTGCTTTAAGTTTGACCTTAAAAACATACACAGGGAACTAGATAAGGCCCATCTGTTTACATATTTTTTTTTAACCAAAGTCTCTCTTGCTTTTTAGACAACACAGCAAAAATTTCTCTTGCTTTTTAGACAACATAAAAACTCTTACCAAAGTCTTTCTTGTGGTTTTTCTCAGTGGGGATATATGGCTATATTTTAAACAAGAACAGCATATAAAATCCTATACCAGCGTGAAACATTTGAGATCAACAATAGACTCTTTTTTTAAAGATAAAACATTAACCAGTGATAATTTTTAAACAAGAACAGCACATAAAATCCTGTACCAGTGTGAAACATTTGAGACCAGCAATTTTTTTTAGCATTAACCAACAATAATTTGTAACCAGCCTCTATAAATGATGACAGATACTTATAATACTTATAACCCATAGGATCTGAAAGAGTTCTTCACAGGTGGAGTTAAGCCTTGGCCAGCTTTGACCAAAGGTTTGAGGCACACAGCTCCCAGGGCAGACAGAGGGAACTCATCCATCAGCATGGGGGGGGGGGCAGGGTGGTACACAGCACTGAGGAAAAAAGATTGTTAACCTCTTTAGGTCATAGCAATTACCCTCAGATTTTTTTTGTTTGGTGTTTGAAATCCTGTTGGGGTACATCCACCTTCTACAACTGTGTCTGGCAGCCTCAATACCTTGTAACAGCAAAGCTGAATGGCCCAGCCATCCATACAAGCATGCGGCCCCGCAGCCACGTGCTTGGGGCTGAGGCTGACTCGTTTTTTTATGAAATATACCCGTATGCTTATGGCCGTATCTCTAAAGTCTTGTAAGTGGTCACAATATCAAAGTCAAAGAAGTCATTATTTGAGTAGTCAGCGTCAGTCTAAGTCAGGACAAAAGCACAACACACATTACACAGACATACAGGACAAAGGCGCCAAACAAACTAAAAACTTCAAGCTGCTTCACGGGTGTGACCAGCCCCACTTTTGAAATGAGACTGCTATCCATGCAGTCTCTACAGAGAACTGACCATGTCATCCATGCATCATACCACAGAACTGAGAAACGCCACCTGCGTATCTCACCAGAGAACTGAACATGCTACCTGTATGTAAGACAAAACAGAGACCGAAGATACTCAAGGGCTAACAAAGCTTTAGAAAGACAAAACCACTGACTCAAGAGTCAATGTCACAGTCTGTTCCAGTCATCAAAGTCACAAGTAAGACAAAACAAAAGGCACACAAGACATGCAAGCAGATGTCCGTCTCCACTGAGACAGACAAAACCATTCCAGAAATACAGACGGCTGAGAGGACATAGTTCCTCCAATCCAGGAGAACTTCCATATCCTCACCAGCACCCAGACGGGAATCTCCCAGGCGTCCCTGGGTCCCTTCTCACCTCCAGGGACGTCTCCCAGGGCAGCAGTCGGTGATCTAGCATGCCTGCTGATCACTCCCTCTGTCTCCTCCCGAGACACAGGCGACTGCAAAACCGAAAATACAGAACCTGAACCTGAATTCAACAGAAACACAAAGGCACGACTGTAAACCCGAATGTACTGAACTTGAATTCAACCAGCACAAAAACACAAAGGCACGACTGTACAGAACCTGAACGGCACGGAAACACAAAGGCACAACTGTAACCTCTAATGTACAAACTCGAACCTGAATTCAGCTGGCACACAAAAACACAAAGAACCTGCCTGCATATAAAGACAAAAATACATAGACAATATCTCACCTCCAAGTGGGTCTTCGGAGACGAGGGTGGTCGCTAATCCCGGACGAGCCCCTAAAATGAAAGACCCCCCGATTAGGGGAGACTCTCACTCGAGCCTCGGGATGACGCGAACCCCCCCAATAACTCACGAGAGACCGTCCTTGTTGCAATCACACAAGGTTTAATGACAAGACGACAAGACGGGGACCAGTGCACTGGGGCCGAGACTCATAACCCACGCAAGGGAAGAGTTCAACCTCGAGTGACCAGGAGAAGTAGTTTTTATAGGAAGAAACCACACAGCCCAGTAATCCGAAAGGGGGGCAGGGAGGGTGTCACAGAAAACTCTGAAAATTCCAGTGATGATTATAAGGGGGCAACTCCCTGCCTCTCAAGATCATTCTCAAGGTCGTAATCAGCTAGTTCCTATACCAATGATAATTACTAGGGGGTGATAATTACTAGGGGGAATCACTCTGTTTCTCAAGATTACTCTCAAGATTACAATCTACCTTTATCATCAGCTAGTTCCTGAAACCCTGAAATTGGTTAATCCTAGATTTCTGATTCTTCTCTTTCTGCTAGATTTTTGGCTCTGTTTTCCTGCTAGGGGGATCTGGATTTATCCAGGTCTTTCACTGCCAGGGTTTAGTCTAGGAAGACCTGGGCACCCAGACCAGTTTCTCTACATTTGAGCATGGCTAGACATCCCAGGAACACACCTTTCTGGTTGCTGGAGACCATAAACATGGTATCTAGGTCTTAGCAATGTGGAAGAATAAATCCTCCATACTACTTGAGAATCCTGACCCTGAGTTTCTGCTGCCACCCTATTTATCTCCTGCCCGTGACTCCTTAAGCTACTGCTCCTGACTCTACCTTTAGTTCTTCCCATACCCACAGTGGGTCCCCCTATGCCCTACCTTCCTGCTCTTGGTTGTATCCAGGGTTTCTCTCTCCTGACTGTCCTCATAGGACCCAGCCCCTCTGGATTCTTGGTTCCTCTCCCCCAAGGGAAGCCACAGGTGATGGGGACACCTCTCCTGCAGCTAGCTCCATTTATGGGTTATTGTCCCCATTTCTACCAGCGATCTTCATAACTGGAAGATCAAACCCCTCCCTCTCTGACAAAACTCAAGGTTGAACGTCTGTAATATGAAGGGCCGGCTTGTTGGGGTATCTGTCCCACCCAGTACCTCACAGCCGGCAAGCCACAAGAAAATCACACACAAGACTCCATAAGATTCTAAACTGATTGGCCCATTAGGTCAGGCTACTTATTAGCTCTTATAACTTATGTTACCCCATTATTCTGATCTATGTTAGCCACGTGGCTTGGTACCTTTTTCAGCTGTCAGCTTACATGTTGCCTCTTCGGTGGTCTGCACAGGAGTGGCAGAGGGAGCTTCCTGCAGTCTCTTTGCTCCACCCCTACTTCCGGTCTGGCTTTCCCACCTATACTGCCTGCCTGGCCAATCAGCGTTTTATTAAAATATGATTGACAGAATACAGACAATTCTCCCACACCAAACGTCTCTTCTAAAGACCCAAGTTTTCCACTCACCAACCTGCCAGCAGCTCCTCCACACTCTACCTCAGAAGAGACAGGGGATCTGGAGGGAAGTAAGGAAGACCACAGCCTCTGAGGTCCTCCAATTCTGGAAACCATCTCGCCTCCCACCCACTGGTCCAGAAACCCCAGAGAATGGCTGGAGATTAGCACAGCCCCTGTCACCCCGTCAGCCCTGGAGAGTAGAAAGAGTCTCCAGAGGCTAAAGGGATTTGAAGGAGAGGTCTTGTCAGGGTTGGCAGTAGACTGCTCAGAGAGTAATACCAGAGACTTGCCAGAAGATAGGCAGGCAGAAGGGTTAGCAAAGGCAACTGTGCCAACACCGAGAAACAGTGATGGATGATCTGCCAGAAGGCAATGAATAAAGTCTACAGAGGCGACCAGGGGATACGTTAAGACCACGCAGAACCACTCTAGTCCAAAATCAACGTGCATATTGTAAAAGAGAAGGGCACTGGAAATATGTCTCGAAAAAAACAAAAACAAAGAAACAAATGAAAAATGATGTCCAAATCAGTAGGTTGGAACACCCAAGGCAAAAGTGCTCCAATTAGAAACTGGAACAGTCTGATGGAGCCAGGGCTCAATTCTTTTAAGCCCTCAAAACCCAAGGTTACCTTGAGAGTTGGGGGCAAGCCAGTTGGCTTCCTGGTGGACACTGTCAGTCCTAAAGAACCCAAATGGACCCTAGCAAAAAGAAATTAATAAAAGCCCAAAGTGTAAAAGGGGGATCCTGTGATTACTTCTGGACAACTGATCATGTGGTGGCCTTAGGAAGGGGCAATGTTACTCAGTTGTTCCTGGTTATGCCAGGCTGCCCCTACACTCTACTGGGCTGAGACGTGTTACACAAATGGCAGGCCACTATCACCTTTAAGACAAGATAGCATTAGACTATAAACTCCCCACTAAAGTCCTAGTTACTTGTTCGGTTGTAGGATACCAATTGTAGTGTATTGTCTGAGCCATCCCTAGCCCAACTGGGATCCATCTCACATCTGGCTGAATTACAAGCAAAGATTCCAGGGGTGTGGACAGAAACAAATCCACCTGGACCAGCAAAGCATCAAGCCCCCGTAGTCGTTCAGCTGACTACTGCCCAACCTTAATCAGAATGAAACAATATCCTACAGGAATGGAAGCAAAACAGGAATCTCAATCCACATCCAGAGACTCAGGGAGGCTAACACTTTAGTCCTTGCCAGTCACCTTGCAACACGCCCCTCCCCCAACCCATCAACCCAGCACTAATAATTACAGGCCTATATACCATCATCAGATGGTGTATAAATTGTGCCCCAACAACCACTGGGCCACCATCCCTGGTACCCACGAGAGTTAGGACCCAAGTGAGATGCCTAGAGAGCAATGGGAGGTGTCACTGAGGTAAAACCAGGCCAAAATGAGTATAAGTACCTCCTTGTATTTGTAGATACAGTCTCAGGTTGGGTAGAGACCTTTCCTACCAGGTTGGAAATGCCACAGGTTACTGTAAAGAGGCTGTTACAGGGGTTACTTCTCCGATTTGGCACCCCATTGGTAATGGGGTCCAACAATGGCCTGGCTTTCATAGGTCGAATCTCTCAATTACTGACTAAGGTCTTAGGAAAACTGAGAAAATTACACTGTGCCTACAGACCACAGTAGAAAGGATGAACCAAATCCCAAAGGAAACGCTAACCATATTAACAAGGCCAGTGAAGATTGGGTGAGCCCCTTTCCCTTTGTCCTCTTATGGGACCCAGGGACTTCTTTTTTTTTTTTTTCAAAGTTTATTAAATTATGAAAGTTTCCATTTCCGCCCCTCCTCCCAATACCCTCCTCCTCCCCCCTCCCCCTCCTCCTCCCTCTCCATCCCTAAGAGCAGTCAGGGCTTCCAGCCCTGTGGGAAGTTCAAGTTCCTCCCCCCTCCCTCCAGGTCCAGGAAGGTGAGTATCCAAACAGACTGGATCCCAAAAATCCAGTATATGCAGAGGAAACAAGTCCCAGTGTCATTGTCAGTGGCTTTTCAGAAAGGCTCTGGGCCAGCCACATTCAGAGAATCCGACCACATTCAGAAAATCTGGTTGGGACCCAGGGACTTCTTACAGAGGTTTTTTTTTTTTTCTCCATTTGAAATTTTTTTTGGGCTAACATCCCCCTCTCCTACCTAGACTATAAGATGTGTAAGATGTATACTCAGCTGAAATTCCTAACCATTCCCTTCTCCAGGCCCTGAAACTGGTTCTTCAGCATGTCTCCAAAACTGTGAGAGAGACCCAGCCAAGAGACTGAACTGACTCCCCATCCTTACCAGACCAATGATGCTTTCAACATCTCAGTTAAGAGACAGCATCCAAAGACACTTGTGCCTTGTGGACTATATCCTGTGTTCCTCACCACACCCACAGCTGTTCAGGTGGCTGGGATTGCTCCCTGGATTTGTCACAGCCAGCTCAAGTGAGCGACAGACACTGTCACTTGTTCAGAGGATCCTTTAAAGGTTAAACTCACCTGGCTGGGTTCCAGAGGTGGATCCAGGTCCACAATTTCCAGATAAGACATCAAAATTCCCAAGTATTATCAAAGTTGGCTCCCCTTCCTACTAAGTTTTCTCTGCATTGACTACTGTGCTGGATAGCTTTATGTCAACATGATACAAGCTAAGCCATCTGAGAGGAAGGAGCCTCAATTAAAAAAAATGCCCCCATAAGATAAGGCTTTAGTAGCAGAGGTGGTGCACACCTTTAATCCCAGCACCCAAGAAGCAGAGGCTGGCAGATCTCTGTGAGTTTGAGGCTAACTGGGCCTATGGAGCTAGTTTCAGGAACAGCCAGAGACACAGAGAGAAAACCTCTCAACAAAAATCAATCAATCAAACAAACAAATCAGGTTATAGGTAAGCTCTGTAGGTCATTTTATTTTCTTAATCAGTGATTGATGGGGGAGGGCCTGGTCCATTGTGGTTGTTTCCATCCCTGGGCTAGTGGTCTTGGTTCTACAAGAAAGCAGGCTGAACAAGCCATAGGGAGCAAGCCAGTAAGCATCATCCTTCCATGGCTTCTGCATCAGCTCCTCCTTCCAGGTCTCTGCCACTTGAGTTCCTGTCTTGATTTCCTTTGATGAACAGTGTGCTATGGAAGTGTAAGTCAAATAAACCCTTTCCCCCAATTTGCTTTAAATGGCCATGGTGTTTCACTGAAGCAGTAAAAACCCTAACTAAGACAACTACCCAAGTCTAGGACAGAAATAAATAGAAATAAATTCCCTATGATAATATTTTCATTCTAACACCTGGGTAAGATTAGCTCATATTGTAAACACTGCTGACTTCTGTCCAAAGGAGAAGTTAAATGTTGAAAGTGTGTTGGGTGCTTGTCTTGTTCCTGTGTGTAAACTTGCACAGGATATTGCTAACCTAACAGGTTAACCCTTCTACAGGTGTCCTTATAAAGACATTGTTATAAAGATTCTTACAGTTGGGGAACAGCTTCTAAAGATGAAGCAGTAGATGCAAGAGACCTCCATACTCCATGTTACAGTACAAGCAAATGACTCGTGCTGAAATACAACCCTCCCACCTGAAATACAACCCCCCCCCCCGGGCTTCCCCAAGGAACAAACTGTTCCCACACTGAGCCTGTCTTCTATGGGACAGTCATATTTCTTTGCCTGAAGTTTTTAACTTGTGAACAATACATCTATAATTATATTCCTGATAACTTGTCTTATAGTATCCCGTGTTTAAGCAGACTGTTATTTTCCCAACAGTCTAGGAAGAAAAACCCCAGGCAGGTGGTGGTGGTGTACACCTTTCATTCCAGCATTTGGGAGGCAGAGACAGGCAGATCTTTGTGAGTTGGAGACCAGCCTGCTGGTCCACAGAGTGAGTTCCAGGACAGTCAGGGCTACACAGAGAAACCCTTTCTTGAAAAACCAACCAACAACCAAACAACTAACTAACCAACCAAACAAAAAGAATACTTTCTTTGTCATATGTTAGTCCTGTGACTTGGGGTAGGCCACTTTGCCTCCAACTCAAGGAGGTATAAGTCCTTAGTGTATGCAAAAATATAAAAATATGTAATCATAAAAATATTTGAAAAAGAAGGGTAAGGAGGGACAAATCAGATAGCATATACTTTTCAACCCAAAGACTCAGTGACTTCATTGGCACTTTATCTTATATAAAATCTCCGCAGTTTCCAAACATCTGATTGCAATGAGATGGAAAGAGAACGTGGAAGTAGGAGCCCCATTCACACGTGGCTTCATTTATTATTCAGGACCCATATTTCCTTACATGGCTGGGCACATCCTTAGAAACTCCTCATCAACTGCTTTGGCAAAATTACCCAAACAAAATGTGGCACTCACAAGTTTGTATAAAGATATTCACTGCCACATTGTTGTGAGAATAAATTTGTTAAGGAAACAAGAGAATAAAGGATTATATAGCTCTATAATTTAAAACTGCACCCTTGAAGAAGAGACATCGTATATCCCCACAGGAAATGCCCTCCTGGCTTGGAGTGGTAATACACGCTCAGGATCCTAGCAGTGGGGGAGAAAGGCAGGGAGGGCAAACAGAAGTTCAAGGTCAGTTCTGGCTGTCTAGCGAGTCTCAAGCTAACCTGAGCTAACTGCAAGCCCCTTTCTCAAGGAAAAAAAGAAAGGCAAAAAGCAATCCCCAAACAATTAAAAGTCTGTATATATTTATGAAAGAGAGAATTATGTAAGGAATGCTGCATCATGCTACAAACCTTGCTAAGACGTTCCGCTCACCTTGCCCCTGCAAGGCTGTTCGTTTTTTCCCCCTACTATTAAAAAAATATTTAATCCTGTGTGAACAAGTGGTTTTTTTTTTTGTTTTTTTTTTTTGCATGGGTCCTGGTGCCAGTGGAGGCCAGAGAGAGAGCTCTCTTGGAATTGGAGGTACCAAGAGTTGTGGGCCACTTTATGGGTGCTGGAGAGAGAACACCCATCCTCTGCTAGAGCAGCAAGTGCTCTTAACCACAGAACCATCTCTCGACCTCCTCTATTTTCTTTTTATTTTCTTTTATGCGATGGAGCACACCTTTAATCCCAGCACTTGGAAGAGGCAGGTGGATCTCTGAGTTCAAGACCAGCCTGGGGGCTGGAGAGATGGCTCAGCGGTTAAGAGCATTGCCTGCTCTTCCAAAGGTCCTGAGGTCAATCCCCAGTAACCACATAGTGGCTCACAACCATCTGTAGTGAGGTCTGGTGCCCTCTTTTGTCCTTCAGGCATACACACAGACAGAATATTGTATACAAAATAAACAAATTAAAAAAAAAAAAAAAGACCAGCCTGGCCTGGTCTCCAGAGTGAATTTCAGGACAGGCTCCAAAGCTTCATAGAAAAACCCTGTTATAAAAAGCCAAAAAAAAAAAAAGATTGCATGTATATGTACATATGTGTACATGTTTGTACCTTTGTGGGTGTGTATATGTACATCTGTGTGTATGTGGAGGCCATGGAGGTCAGTCCTCAGGCATGTTCATAGTTTTGTTTGGAGACAGGGTTTCTCACTAACGTGGAGTTTGCCAAGGAAGCCAGCTGGCCAGTGAGTCCCGGGGCTCTGCCTGCCTGTTTCCCCAGTCGTGGGGTTACAAGCCTGCGACAGCACAGTTGGCTGCATACGGGCGTTTTCACACACGCATATGTTATATATTGACATATTGAGCATATTCCTCCCGTGGCCCCATCCTCCCTATCCTGAGCTAGCAGCTTAGCTCATTCCGGGAGCTCACTACTGATTCTTTTCAACTGGATTTTCTTTTTTTTTTCTTTCTTTCTTTTTAGAAAATTTTTGTTTTATGAGAGACATAAGGATCTGAGACGTGCGTGTGGCATACACAAACGGTCATTTTACTTTTCACCCTTTTTTAAAAATTTACTATCATGCATGAGCAATATATTCTAAAAACCAAGACCAAAAGACAAAGCAAAACCCCCAAACAAACCAAACCCCAAATCAGCCAAGCAACCCTGCCCAACCCAAATCAACAAACCCACGGCTCTTATCAACTCCTTACATTTACAAACAGCTAACATTTCTCCTGGAGCGAGAACTAGCTATGGTCTCCTGCTTTAGGGAAGGGATGAAGGTTTTGTAGTGGAAAAAAAACTAACACAAGAAAAAGGATATTTTTAGCCTGGTGATGGTGGTTGCACACCTTTAATCCTAGCACTGGGGAGGGAGAGGCAAGTGGATCTCTGTTCGGGGCAGCCTGGACTTCAGAGTGAGTTCCAGAACAGCCAGGACTACAGAGAGAAACCCTGTCTTGGAAAAACAAAAAGGAAAAAAGAAAAATATATCTTACTGGTAGGTAAACTGGAGGCTTTATCTTGGTTCTCTTCTTCGAATGAGCAAGACTAGAAAAACAGGTAAGAAGACCATTAAAAAAGTTGAACTCTTCCATAACGAAGCCAATTTAGGGACCAATCATTGCTATTCCAAAAGGGAATGTGGATGCCCGTTGCATGCTGGGATTTGTAGTCCTGCCCCCCCCAGGTAAGACGCGCTTGCGCCGAGCGACGCGGCGCTCTTCCGTGCGCATGCGCGCGGCAGCGGCGCCAGGCCCAGTTAACTAGCTACCGGTACACAGTCTTTGCTGAGGGCGGCATTGAGGGCGGTATGGCGGTACCCACGTCGATTCTCGGGCCCCCGCCGCCCCCCCAAACTGGTCCCGGTTCGATGGTGGCCTGGAGCTCTATGAGCAGTGGCCCGTCTCGCTATGTGCTCGGGATGCAGGAACTGTTCCGAGGCCACAGCAAGACGCGCGAGTTCCCGGCGCACAGTGCCAAGGTGCATTCGGTGGCCTGGAGCTGCGACGGTCGTCGCTTGGCCTCGGGGTCCTTCGACAAGACTGCCAGCGTGTTTTTGCTGGAGAAGGACCGACTGGTGAGCTTATAGGGCTTAGCTCAGGCCGGGAAGAGGATGCAGGAGGGGGCAGAGGAATGAACAGGAGCGTGATCTGTCGGTGGTGGTGATGAGGAAGAGTGTGATGGCGCTGGAAGAGTCGGGGGGGGGGGAGGGACGACGAGTGGGGTGAGGCCGCCTGGAGGAGAGCTGAGTGTGAACATAGTGGTAGTAAAGAGGTGTGGCGAAGGGATTGCGAGCCAGAGGAAGTTGAATCAATTGGCTGGGAGTGGTGAGGGTCTCCAAGAGCCCTGGGAAGGAATCCCTGACGGGGAGTGGCTGGGAACTGAAAGGGTGGTAGAGTCCCTTAGGGTGTCTAGGAGGTTTTATCTGAACGTGATAGCATGGGGTTGGAGAGATGGCTCAGCGGTTAAGAGCACTAGCCTCTTTCAGAAGACCTGGGTTCCGTTTCCATCACCCACATGCAGCTCACAACTGTCTTTAACTCCAGTTCCATGGGATCCGGCATCATCACACACACATATGTGCAGGCAAAACACCAATGCACATAAGACAAAAATAAATAAATTATTAAAAAAAAGAAAATGATAGCATGGCCTTTGGGAATTGACTGGTGGGTTGGGGATGATGGTGCTGGTAGAAAAGAAAATAGGGAGGGCAGGAAGGGCAAGAGTAAGGGCGAGTGTCGAAGCTCAGAGCAGTTCACAGGGGCGGAAGTTTCGGAAAGGACTGGATTAAGTTAGGTTGCATGTGGAGGCACATACATCTGTGTGAAGTGGCATCCGGGTTCTTCCTAGGTCAAAGAAAACAACTACCGGGGACATGGAGATAGCGTGGATCAGCTTTGCTGGCATCCGAGCAACCCTGACCTCTTTGTCACGGCGTCTGGAGATAAAACCATTCGCATCTGGGATGTGAGGACTACAAAATGCATTGCCACCGTGAACACCAAAGGTAACTTCAGAACGAGGAGCTTTAGGTGGGAAAGCTAGGGTAATTGTCAGCAACCGTTTACCGTGTTCTTTATAGCTAGTGCTCTACGTCGTGGGTTATCAGGATGGAATACATATGTCTGCCTGGAGGAGACAAGGGGGAATAGAATTTGGGCACTTTTGATCATCTGTAGTAATTCCTGGTCAGAGTGAGAGGGCAAGCAATCGAAACAGTACAAAAAGAATAGTATTGCAAAGGCATGAAGAGTTCAGGAGGTTCTTGCAGGTTAGAATGGCTAAAACTCGGTTTTGAAGAAGTGATTGGAAAGTTGTGCATTCCATTTAAACACTGTGTTCATGTCATATAGTATCCTCCAAATCTCGAGCTATCATAATTGACTCCAAGTGGTCATTTAAATTTTCTTTCAGAAGCATTTTTGTTGTTTTTATCCTTATTATTATTTGGTTTTTTGAGATAGGGTTTGTCTGTAGCTTTGGAGCCTGTCTTGGAACTAGCTTTTGTAGACCAGGCTGACGTTGAACTCGCAGAGATCCACCTGCCTCTTCCTCCTGAGAGTGCTGGCCGGGATTAAAGGCGTGTGCCACCACTGCCCGGCTAGATTTTTTCATTTTCAAGTATGTGTGCCACATTTGTACAGATGCCCGAAGAAAGCGTCTTATCCTCTGTAAATGATCTTACGGCTGACTGTGAACTGTGAGTGCTGGTAATTTAACTGGGGTCTCCTGGAAAACAAGTGCTCTTTGTTTGTGTTTCAAGACAGGGTTTTCCTGTAGCTTTTTGAGCCTGTCCTGGAGCTCACTCTGTGGACCAGGCTGTCCTCTCAGGCATCCACCTGCCTCTGCCTCCTGAGTACTGGAGTTAGAGGCGTGTGCCACCACCACCCAGCTCCCACAACAAATTCTGATAGATTTTAAAATGCACTGTGGATAGTAAAGTGTGAAAAAAAATGGCATTTTTGATTCAGTGAAGTTGAACATTTTAACTTAATGTATTCAGCGTGGACGACGCCTGTCTCCTGATGACGACAGGCACCTGGGAGTGGCCTGGTGTGGTGCTTTTGGCGGTTACCATTTGGCCAGTGGTCGCTTCCTTCCATTGACCTGGTGATGTGAGCGCTGAAGCTAGCTCTGATCTTCTTTCCAGGATAGCAGAATAAGCTTCTGGAGGAGGCTGGGCAAGGGTGATGTTGGTGACAGACTGTGTCTGGGTTCCCAGGGGAGAACATTAATATCTGCTGGAGTCCCGATGGGCAGACCATTGCTGTGGGCAACAAGGATGACGTTGTGACCTTTATTGATGCCAAGACGCACCGTTCCAAAGCAGAAGAGCAGTTCAAGTTTGAGGTCAACGAAATCTCCTGGAATAACGATAATAACATGTTCTTCCTGACCAATGGCAATGGCTGTATCAACATTCTCAGGTGAGGGGTTCTGACTGCGGGGACTGTTATACCTCTGCACAGGTGCTGTGTCAGGGACAGAGATGAGTTAGGTGAGAGCCTATCTTAAAAGACCTGAAGAAGAATATTTAAAAATTCTAGTTTCAGCCAGGTGGTGGTGGTGCATGCCTTTAATCCCAGCACTTGAGAGGCAGAGGCAGGTGAGTTCGAGGCCAGCCTGCTCTACAGTGTGAGTTCTAGGACACCCAGGGCTGTTACACAGAGAAAGCCTGCTGTCTTGAAAAATAAACAAACAAATTAAAAAAAAATCCTAGTTTCTTTTTGTCACATTTGAAGCAGATAGTCTGGATTTTATTGTTCTTACTGGTATTGATTGTATCGTCCTATTTGACTGACAGGGGACTGAGTTTGTAAAGATTCAGTTAATTATCAGATTGCTGGCCCAGGGACTTAATGTACCTTGAATTGTGACTAATTGACTCCCTTAAAATCTCAACTTAAATATCATTTTCCCTCTAGCCAAGCCACAAGTCACTTCTATCCTTTTTTTTTTCTTTCCTTTTTTTATGAAACAGGTTTCTCTGTGTAATAGCTCTGGTTGTCCTGGAACTTGCTTTGTAAACTCCCATCCTTCTATCCTGATTTCTCTCTGAGATAAGAGGAGGGTTTTAGTGTGTCTTATGCACTTTCTAACATCCTATAGGAAGCATTTCTTAATTCTATATTATAGTGTGTATTTTATTTATCTCTATCTCATATTAGCATTTCCATGGTGGAAAGGACTGTGCTGGCCTTGTTTTCCATTGAATTGCTATTGCCAAACCTAATGCCTGTCTTAATGGTGGGATTTCAGTAAAGATTTGTTCTATAAATAAATGAAAACGTGGTACTAAAATCAGGTCAGTAGGATCTATGGCTGTATCAGTTATATCAGTGAGTAATGCAAGACAGAGGGGTGTAGATGCTGTGGTGGAGAAGTTGGAGTTTGCTGTGCATCCATAGTTAAACAGAACAGAACAGAAGTCGTCATACTGAAGGAGTGATATATTTATAAACCTCTAGGTACTTTACTGTGCTTTTTGTGTGTCTTGTGTTGGATAGTTTTGCTGGGTATAACAGTCCTGGCTTCATTTTTCCTTCTGTGTCTTGTGTTGGATAGTTTTGCTGGGTATAACAGTCCTGGCTTCATTTTTCCTTCTGTGTCTTGGGTGTGCCACTCTTCTTTATTTCTGCTATGAAGTGGCGCTCTCAGAAAGCCCAGAGGTGATGTGGTTTTATCTTGGTGTTTAATGGTATAGGTTCACGCTTAGGCCTGTGTTGTACTCGTTTAGTGGCTTGAGCAAATCTTTTTTAGGGAAGTTTTTTTTTTTTTTCTTTTGGTGTTTTAGTGCCACGGTCCCTTCCTGCACATTGATGGCTGCATGTCTTGTTTCTCAGCTACCCCGAACTAAAGCCTGTGCAGTCCATCAATGCCCATCCTTCTAACTGCATCTGTATCAAGTTTGACCCCATGGGGAAATACTTCGCCACAGGAAGTGCAGATGCTTTGGTCAGCCTCTGGGATGTCGATGAGTTAGTGTGCGTGCGGTGCTTCTCCAGGTAAGGAGCTCTGCTGCCTTTCTTGTCGGGTAAACTAACTGCTCCTGCCTCCGTTGGGACAATTCTGATGTTTTTGTTCGTTTTCTCATAGGTTGGATTGGCCGGTGAGGACCCTGAGTTTTAGCCACGATGGGAAGATGCTGGCGTCGGCCTCTGAGGACCATTTCATTGACATAGCTGAAGTGGAGACAGGTAACTGTGTGTGATAGCTGGCCTCATGCCTTTGTTGGCATGTTTAGCTCTGCACCCTGCTACTCCACCAGCTTATCCGACATGGACTTGTCTTGAGATCAGCTTGCTGATATGACCGTCAGTTTCACACAGCGATGGGATGAAAGCACAGGAAGAGGTGCCAGGTTTGAAGGAAGTGCTGTAGGAAAACACTTTACATTTATTAGTTCTTCATTATAAAAAGTGTATTTTTCTGAGACAGGTCTAACTTTGTAGCTCTAACTGGCCTGGGAACTCCTGATATAGAAGAGGCTGGCCTTGAACTTACAGAGATCCATCCTGAGTGCTGGGATTAAAGTGATACACAATTATGTTTGAGTAAAAAGCTTTTTAAATAAGAGACAAAGAGCTGGACATTTGTGCGTATTCCCTCCCAAGCCCTACTGTCCTGCCCCTTTCTGGCTTCTCCTGTCAGTTTTCTGTGTTCCCCAGTTTTGCTTCTACTTTGAAGTAGTTCGTAAATACATGCTTTTATGTATTTGTAAAATCTAGCACCCCCCCAAATGCGAGAAAGCATGGAGTGTTCACCTTTCTGTTGCATTTTGCATGATTATCACCAAGTTGTGATAATCTGTCTTGGCTTCTTCCCTGTAGCTGTGATAAAACACTCTTTGAAAGCAGCTTTCTGGAGATAGAATGGTCTGGCTTACAGTTAGTTACAGACCATCATGGCGGGAGCCAGTCAACATTACATCATGGCCAAGAGCGGAGAGCCATGGATAAATGCCTGTGCTCAGCTTCCCTTCTTCCGTTCAGTCCAGGGACCAGCCCCCGAAACTCACATTCTGGTGGGTCTTCCCACCTCAGGGAACTCAGTAAGAAAGCCCCTCACAGGCATGCCTCCTCTAGACTGAAGCTCGGGGAGACTCCCTTCACAGGTTGTTGACAATGCAGACTGGCAGCACGGTCCTGACTGAACCGTCTACAGTATGTAAAGTCCTTTGAGAGGATAGTGGGTCTGTGTGTTAAAGAGATAAAGGTTTTGGGGGCTGGAGAGATGGCTCAGTGGTTAAGAGCACAGTCTGCTTTTCCAGAGGTCCTGACTTCAATTCCCAGCAACCACATGGTGGCTCACAACCATCTTTAATGAGATCTGCCGCCGCCTTCTGGCGCGTGGGCATATATGGAGGCAGAATGTTGTATACATAATAAAAAATAAATAAATCTTTAAAAAAAAGAGAGAGATAAAGGTTTTTAATCTTGGGTGAGCGTAGCCAACCACTCAGTAATGCAGGGCCTCTAGGACAGGCTTCTTAAACATTCTCCAGCCATGGCCCAAAGGGGGCAGGTACAGTTGCTTGAGAATTTTTATGTGACCCTGGGTATATAGGTCTACAGAACAGTTACTGATAGTGAGTGTTCTAGGGTGGAGCCCAGGTCACCAGGTTTGTTTAGTAAATGCTGGTATCTGATGAGCTACTTTGCCAGCTTCACATTTTTAGGTCCATAATTTAGAGATAACTATTGCTAATTTTTTGTACATTTCTTTTCAGTTTTTTTTCTGTCTATGTATTTTTATTGGAGTAAACAACTCCTGACTATTTTTGATAGGTTGAAACAAGGTAAGAATGAATTTTGATTTTATTCCTCATAATGTATAGAATAGGACCGATTTTAATAGAATTATTTCAGTTTTCAGTTTCAGACACACCTCACAATTTGCAGTAGTCTGTTTTAGCTGGTGGCTTGGGATTGTGGTCTCAGTCTCACACAGTCAGCATTGTATGTCATCTGATGATCAAGCTCTGCAGTAAATTATCGGGGTGTTTATCCTAGTTAGGGTTGCTATTGCTGTGATGAAACACCAGGACCAAAATGATTTGGGGTTTATTTCCACATCACTGTTCATCATCAAAGGAAGTCAGGACAGCAGCTCAAAGAAGGCAGGGACCTGGAGGCAGGGGTTGATGCAGAGACCACAGAGGGGTACTGCTTACTGGCTTGTTCTTTGTAACTTTCTCAGCCTACTTTCTTATAGAACCCAGGACTACCAACCCATGGATGGCCCCACCCAAATTGAGCAGGGCTCTTACCCATCAATCACTAGTTAAGAAAATGCCCTGTCTGTCTGCCTATAGATCTCATGCAGGCATTTTCTCAGTTGTCTCCCTCCTCTCCATTGACTCTGGCTTGTGTCAAGTTGACATAGACGAGCCAGCACAGCACTCAGTTTGTAAGGCTGCATGGTTACCTGGGAAACATGTCAGGCTTTTTCATGATTGCTTTGGTTTTCTTGAGTTGTGTGAAGTATTTGTCTTAACTAAATCCATAACAAATGATACAGAATTAAGCAGGTAAAGAGAGAGAGAATCGTGTAGTAGTGAGTGCCTCCAAACCACTGAGTATGTCCACATAGCTTAGAAATTATTCAGACAAGCCATAGATAGCTGCCCTGGCATAGAATTACTTTAAATACTTCATATATATAAACATAAAAGTAAGTACTTATAATAAGCATATATATGCATACATCTTTATAGTTTATAATATAATTTGTTGGCCATATAGTTGACCTGTTAGATGTGTACTACACTTAAGTCTTTTGTAAAGTTTAAAAAAAAAAAACTTTTTTGATGTTATGGCTGTTTTTCCTGCATATATATCTACATATGTTTGCCTTTTGCTCACAGTGACCAGAAAGGGAGAGGGGTTGAATTCTTGGGTATTGGATTCCTTTAGGCTGGCGTTAAACAGATGGCTGTGAACTGCCGTGTAGGTGCTGGGAATCAAACCTGGTTCCTTTAGAACAACAGCCAATGCTCTTAGCTGCTAAGAGCAACTTTCCAGCTCCTGACAGTATAAGTCTTAACTCTTAAGTTAGGGGAAAAGTGGAGCAGAGCTGAAAGAAGTCATGAATAATTTCAACAGATTAGAAGAGTCACTTTTGGGAAAGATTATTTGCAAGACTTTGTGGTGTATGATGCCCGTGTCTTTGGAGACAAACTGCCTCATTGACTGTGTGTGCTATTTGTCTAGTGTCCCTTTGTTAAGACACCACTTCTCCCTCATTCATAAATAGTTTAAAAAGCTGTCTTACTGGATTCAGTAAAGTTCAGCCTCTTTTTAAGGTCCAAATGGTAGCTGTTCATTGTTCTTCTAGGGGGTATAGAGCCTGTCACCTACCTGTGTGTGACATCTCTATGCCTTTGTGTTCTCTGTGAGTACTTAATGAATGTGCTGCTTAATCACATTCCTTATGGGGGCTGGAGAGATGGCTCGGGGTTCAGAGCTCTGGCTGCCTTTCTAGAGGACCTGGTTTCAAACATTCCCAGCACCCACATGGCAGCTCACAGCTATCTGTAGCTCAGTTCCAGGGAATCTCATACCCTCACTCCAATGCACATAAAATTAAATAAGTTATTAAAAAAATAACATTTTTATGTTGATTTCTGTAGGAGACAAGCTGTGGGAAGTGCAATGTGAGTCCCCAACTTTCACCGTGGCTTGGCACCCCAAGAGGCCTCTGCTGGCGTTTGCCTGTGATGACAAAGATGGCAAATATGACAGCAGTCGGGAAGCTGGCACTGTGAAGCTGTTTGGGCTCCCAAATGACTCCTGAACGCTGCGGAGACCTTCCTTTGTGTCTGCTGTTCTCTGGACTTTGTGGGCACTCTGAGTGTTTATAAATTGTCATAGACTACAACGCTGTGGTTGAACTGCATCCCTAATCCTCTCTGTGGTTCTGAGACCAGAAGTGACCTCACAGAGCTAAGCAAGTGCTAACTACTTAGCTACATCCCCCACCCTGCCCTGCCCCTTTTCCTGGTTTTTGTTTTTGGTGTTTTGTGTTAGGTGTTTCCATCCTTCCCCGTATTGCCAGTTAGCTAATGAGGGCTTTGCAAGTATGGGTCCTGATCCCTTTTAGGGTTCTCTAAGGGAACAGAACTGATAGTGTGTGTGAGTGTGTGTGAGTGTGTGTGTGTGTGTGTGTGTGTGTGTGTGTGTGTATGAGAGAGAGAGAGAGAGAGAGAGAGAGAGAGAGAGAGAGAGAGAGAGAGAGAGAGAGAGAGGCTTACAGCCTGATTTCCGAGTAGTTCAACAACAGCAGTCTTCTGGTAGGAAGGCCAGGACTGTATGGTGTCTGTTCTGGTGCTGGAGTCCCGCGGGATCCCTAGAGAACTGCTGGTCTTTAGCCTACGCTGGAGTCCTGAAGAAGTAGGTTCTAATCTCAGCAACAGCATAGGTGAACGTGGCAACGAGAGTGAGAACAAGCAGGCGAAGAGCAAACGCTTCCTTTCTCCATGTCCTTTTTTAGGGTGCCACCTGAATGTGTGGCCTGGATTTAGGGTAGGTCTTCCGACCTCAAATGATCAAGAGAAATCTCTGAGATGTGCCCTGCTGGGTGGTTTCAGTGATTTCCGGACACAGTCGAGCTGATCCAAGGTTAGCCATCACATGACCAGCACAGCACGCCCTCTGTCTGAGCCCTGTTCAGGATTTTAGGTAAATGGCAGAGTTTGCTGAGCATAGCTCTTAGTCAGTGCTTATTTAGAGGGAGGGCAGGGCAGGGATGGGATTTTAAAAAATAATTTTAAGAATTGAGCATTTAATAAAACTGATTTTTATTATAATGCTTCTAAAGTTATGATGTTACTATTTTTATTCCAGTCAGAAACTGAAGTTTTTAAATTTCGTTTTGTTTTTAAATCTGAGAGAGATAGAGTTTATAATCCTGTGTAACATTCTAACCAAGAACTCTGAACTGCAGTGCTGGGCTGCTGCAGTACTTTAAAGTCATTTGATTACATGGTGTGTGTGTGTCTGACCTCATTCTATCTGGTTTTGTATATAACAAATTAGGGCAAACATAGAGAAACATTGTAAAACAAATAAATACAAAATCAGATTGAGAAAAATGCAAATACCGGAGAGATGGCTCAGGTTAAGAGACTGCTCTTCCAAAGGACCCTGGTTCAATTCCCGCAACTGTATTTCCAGCTCCAGGGTGTCCAACACCCTCATACAGACAGACATGCAAGCAAAACACCAACGCACATACATAAAAAGGAATCATTTAAAAGAAGGAAATATATGAAAAGTGAGGACCTACATGGATGACTTATTAATTTAAATGTCTTTGAACTTCCTTGACAGCACTCAGGATGGAGACAGGCAGTGTGCTGGTCTTTGTTTTTGTCACAAGTTCTCATCGTGTTGCCCAGGCTAGTCTGGGACTTGCTCTGTAGCTCAGGTTGGCCTACACAGTCCTCCAGCCTCAACCTCCTGAGTGCTATTATTACAGGCAGATAGCACATTTGTTGTAGGGATCTTTCTGGAATAAGTACTCTGACACCCGTGAGAGTGGACGGAAGCCAGGCCAGCTTCTGAAAGCCTCAGGCCTGGGTCCAGTTTGCATTCTCGTTTTACACTTTAAAAGCCACAAGGCATTGTGAGAGGCATTGGAGATTTTACAGAAGCGTACTGGCAGGCTGGTTGTTAGGGGCAACGATCCATCGGTTCAGCCTTGACCAGGTCCTTCTGTTCCAGGGAGTAAGTGAAGTCATGCTTGGCAAGGAGGCAGTACAAGCCGTGCCATTAGCGCATCACTAAGTAGTCAACAAATCAACCTCATTCTGCTTCATTAAGCCTGGCTTCTTAGGAGCAGTGCTTGCCAGGGCTGGGGATGTTTTGAGATGGGCTCTTGCAGTGTAACCCTGCCTGAACTGGTACTCACCAGGGTGGCCTCTAATTCAAAACAATCCCCCTGCCTCGGTCTCCTGACTTAAGTCTTAAAGACATTTTTAGTTACGACCTTCCCTGTGTCTGTGATGATGAGCATTTTGCCTGTTACCAGTTCTTACTGCCTTTTGAGGAGGGTATTTCCGACTTTCTAGTCTTGGGAATTATAGGTAACTCACTGCTAATCACAACGGGATCATGTTCAGATCCAGGTCTGCTGGAAGGCCTTGCGAACCTTAACTTTGTTTCTGAAGATTGTCCTTCGTGTTTCACAGGAGGAGGCCTTGGTCCCAGGTTAGTGAGGGGACCTGCTGCTCTCAGTCTTGGGCTGGGTGTTGTTTCTTCAGCTTCCCAGCAGCCTGTCGTGGACGTTCCTTGCCACCCTTACTTAAGTTCAGTGGTGTTCGTGTCACCGGTGTACTTGTGGGCACTCTTTTCCTGTTTTCTAATTCCTGTGGCCACTGCTGTACCTAGCTGTTTCCCTTCACGTTGGAAAAGGATGTTGAGGGTTTGTGCAGTTGACTCCCCCCTCATCTGTGTGGGGGTTTTCCTTTCTCAGTTTGTCTACAGTGTGGTGCACACTGCTTATTAGAGATTAACTGTCACCTACACTAGTCCACTCGAGAAGAGCTCCCTCTAGTGGCAGTCTTTGCACAGTGCTTGAACTTCCTAGAACCTAGGAAGTTTTGGTGTCAAATGCATCGGAAGAATGACATTGTGTGTGTCCTAGACCTGATGCTTCCCATGGTTTGAGTGCATTCTGTGGTGTAGAGTTAGTGGGAGGCTGAAGGGAGGCTAAGGACTGGATTTTAGTTGGCAAGTTAAAACTGGGATTTACTATTCCCTGATCTATCATGGTATTGGCCTGAAGGAAAAAAAAATAGCTGAAGGGTAGGAACTTTTATCTGGGCATAGTGGCTCCCACCTTTTAATTCTGGCACTTAGGAGGCATAGGCCAGCCTAGTCAGCGCAGAGTTTCAGGCCAGCCAGGCCTGCAGTACTTCTGCGGCAGCCCTGGTGCTATGATGGCTATGTTGTGGGGGTTGGGGGATGTGTGTGCCTACATGCCCTGTGCCTGTTAGGAGCTGGCTGGAGTATAGTGTGATGGACTCAGTTTAAAGAGTGGTAGGGAGAGGCTGGAGGGATGGCTCAGCAGCTAAGAGCACTTGGTTCTGTTCCAAGTACCCATGTGGCAGCTCAAGACTCTAACTGCAGTTCCAGGGTGCTCACACCATCTCTGGCTTCCATAGACACTGCACATGTGGCACACATATATACTTGCAGATAAAACACTCATGAAATATATAAATATAGCAAGTGTTAGGTATGTCCTTGAGTCCCTTAACTCTCTGAAGGGCAGATTCCATTCCCAGAGACTTAATCCTAGAAAGAACAAACCATGGAAAGTTGACCCTCTGTGGGAGGAAAAAGCCCTCACAGAGTGGAAAGGTACACCTTGTCTCAAAGATCAGGAAGCCGGGAAACCACACGCTGGAGCTCACTGCAGACTCGGTATACCTATGTGCACGTGAGCTGTTGCCTTTTCCCCTGACACTGGCACGGTCCAAGTGACACCTCTTACTCTGAACCTGCCAGTCGTGAGAACCTGCCAGTCGTGATGGAGCGGAACCACTCTGATCACGAAGCTATGGACTAATGAGTTCCCTTCCCGCGGGCTGAGGGGAGGGAAGTGAAGGGAAGTGTCTCGCACAGCCCCTGGCACAGGTTGTGCGTTATAACTCTCTTCCCTAGAGGGAGGTGGGGCAGCTCCCAGTGAGCACAGGGGCTGGCTGCAGAGACCTTGTCCCCCCTGCCCCTCAGCTTGTTTGGTCCTCCCACAGCTGAATGGGCCACATTAATCACCCAGGTGTGGGTGCTGTGGAGAAGGCTCAGCCCTCACACCCGGCCCAGCGGGTGGTACGCTGACATGGCAGAGGGACTGTTTGCTTGCAGCCTGCTTGGGTCCATGATGGGTTTGTGTGTGCACAGCAAGGAGAGTGTAACTCAATGCTGTGTGCCAGTGGGTGGTATGGGGGAGGAAGGCAAAGTTCCAGGTAGCTGGGGTACCTAGGAGGGGTAGATGTGGGGGAGGAGGAGGTCTCAGTGCAAGTGTTGAGTAGAGTGGGGTCACATGTGCAGCAGAGGCCACCCGAGGGAGGGGGCTGCAGCTGGCCCCACAGCAAGGTGTCCTGTGGTGGAGAAGATGGTCAGGTGGAGTGGGAGGGGATTGGGTGGGGAGGGAAGTGGGAGTGTCAGGTCCTGGGACCTGGGCTCCAATTCTCTTTCTGGAGGAATCTGGACAAGCTACTTCACCGTCATGATTTTGCTCTCTGTGCTGGCATTATTATTATTATTATTAATTTTGATTTTTCAAGGCAAGGTTTCCCTGTATAACCTTGGCTGTCCTGGAACTCGATCTGTAGACCAGGCTGGCCTCGAACTCAGAGATCTGCCTGCCTCTGTCTCCCTAGTGCTGGGATTAAAGGTGTGTGCCTCCAACACCCGGCTTGTGCTGTCTATACTTACGTCAACTCGGCATAAGTGATTTGGAATGAAGTAATCTTTATTGAGCGAACGACTACATGATTGACCTGTGGGAAAACCTGCGTGGCATTTTCTTGGTTGGTGACTGATGGGGGAGGGCCCAACTGGATTTGGTTACCTTTTACTCCGCTCTTTGGGGGCTCACCACCCAGTTCCCAATAAATACATGGAGACTTAGTCCTACTTATGAATGTCCAGCTTTAGCTTGGCTTATTTCTAGCCAGCTTTTCATAAATTAACCCATCTACCTTTTGTCTCTGGGCTTTTATCTTTCTCTATCCTATATACCTTTCTTTACTTTTTACTCTGTGGTTTGCAGTGTGTTTAGGTGGCTGGCCCCTGATATCCTCCTTTCTTCTCTCAATCCTTGATTTTTCTCTTCCCAGGTTTCTCCTCTTATTTATTCTCTGCCTGCCAGCCCCACCTGTCTCTCCTGCCTAGCTATTGACTGTTCAGCTCTTTATTAGACCAATCAGGTGTTCTAGACAGGCAAAGTAACACAGCCTTCCAGTTAAACAAATGTAACATAAAAGAATGCAACACACCGGGTGGTGGTCATGCCTTTAATCCCAGCACTCGGAGGCAGAGACAGGTGGATCTCTGTGAGTTCGATGCCAGCCTGGTCAACAGAGCGAGTTTCAGGACAGGCTCTAAAGTTATGTAGAGAAATCCTGTTTTGAAGAACCCCCCCCAAAAAAATAAAGAATGCAATGCATCTTTATATCAGTAAACAAATATTCCACAGCATAAATGAATGTAATACCTCTTAAAATACTATTCTGCAACACACAACTCACTGGGTGGTGCTACCCTGAGCTGGTGGTTCTGGGTCTTATTAGCTGGCTGAACAAATCACCAAAGCAAACCAGAAAGCAGTCTTTCTCCATGGTCTCTGCTTCAGTTCCCGCCTCCATGTTCCTTGGCTTTCCTCAGTGGATTGTGACCAAGGGTATGTAAGCCAATTAAGCCCTTTACTCCACAAGTTGCTTTTAGTCATAGTCTTTATCACAGTGATAGAAGCCCAGCTAAGACTATCCTTTAAATTTTTTTTATAGTGCTAGAGATCAAACCCAGAGCCTCTCGCACACTGGGCTGTGCTCTTCCACTGAGTCTTTAAAGTGTTAATATTAGCAGAGTGGCTGGGGTGGAGTCTGTTGGCATTAAAATACCAGGCACATTATAGATGTTTGGTAAAAAAAACTCTTTTAGTTGTGCAGGTATAGCATGTGCAGGTATAGCATGTGCAGGTATAGCATGTGCAGGTGTAGCATGTGCAGGTATAGCATGTGCAGGTATAGCATGTGCAGGTGTAGCATGTGCAGGTATAGCATGTGCAGGTATAGCATGTGCAGGTATAGCATGTGCAGGTATAGCATGTGCAGGTATAGCATGTGCAGGTATAGCATGTGCAGGTGTAGCATGTGCAGGTGTAGCATGTGCAGGTATAGCATGTGCAGGTATAGCATGTGCAGGTATAGCATGTGCAGGTGTAGCATGTGCAGGTATAGCATGTGCAGGTATAGCATGTGCAGGTATAGCATGTGCAGGTATAGCATCATAGCAATGCAGGTATAGCATGTGCAGGTAGAGAATCATAACATGTGCAGGTATACCACTATAGCACATGCAGGTATAGCATTATAGCACATGCAGGTATAGCAATGCAGGTATAACACATGCAGGTATGTTGGCGAATTAGGTCGGTAAGATAAATAACCAGACCAGCTCAAAAATAACAGTTATATTTTAATAGTTGAAAAGGGGAAACTCATGCTACAAGAGTGGGAGGTCCGATGTCCTATATGTCCGGCAGGCACCGTGCAGAGAGAGCGCACGCCTGTGTCCTACCAGTTTTGCTACCTGGGCTAGAGGTAGCCACACCCTAACTAGATGTGATTGGTTGATAGTTTCCCCATTACAGGTATAGCATCATAGCACATGCAGGTATAGCACATGCTAGGCTGTGCTCATGCTGTGTAGACTTAGCTGCTATAAGAAGGGCTTTCACTATGGCCTGGGCCCATCACCTAAGCAAAGTGTAGTGTAGGCTTTAATAAGGCTGGTGTGGAGTGGGAAGGATTTGTAAATGGACATTTAATGCTTCTCAGTATCTCTTCACACAGCCTTAACACTGCATTAGTTACTTTTTATTGCTGTGATAAAATGCCGTAACCAACTTACAGAAGATTTGGCCTGTGGTTCCACAGGGAGAGTCCATAATGGCTGGGGAAAGACGGCAGCAGGCAGAGCAGGTAGCTGAGCGTCCCATTTTCAGGGACAAACACAGCAGAGAGTGGGCTGGATATGGGGCAAGGCTATAAACTCAAAGCCATCCCTAACAGTACTCCCTCCAGCCTTCTGAAGGTTCCATAGCCTCCCCAAACAGCACCACCAACTGGGGACCTAGCCTGTGGGGGACACCGTTATTGAATTCATCACAGACTTACTTACTTACTTTATTTATTTATTTATATTTTTTAAAACAGTCTTTTCTCATTTTACACATCAATCCCAGTTCCCTCTCCCTCAGACTTTTTTTTTTTAAAAGAATAATATATTCGGAACTGTTTAGTTAGTAGTTAAGATTTACTTTTTGTTTTTAATGTTTGAAATTATTGCCAATTGAACCTATAGTGCTTTATTTATTTATTTTATTTATTTTGATGTCGATCTTCAATCCAGGACTTCACACATACTAGGGAAGCACTCTCCAGCTGAACTACACTCCCAAGCCCTAGCTGTGATTTAAAGACATCTAATACCTTCAGCTTTTGTAATGTAGGAAAAGAGGACTGAGTGTGAAAAAGTCACCCAACTAACAATGCCCTAGTAACAGAGTTGCCTGTGTATGCTCGGTCACCATCAGCGGCTGCCATGGGCCTCCGAGAGCAAACGGTAGACACAGGCATCTTCCTACTCTGCCGTTAATGTCACTGGAAGGACACCAGGCAGGGAGTGCGGCAGATGGAGCAAGAGTCAGAACACCCTGTGGTGCCCTGAGCAGGCAACTAGAACATGGCCTCAACTTCACCCAGAATGGGGAGTAGAGCCAACTTGAGAAGTTTCCTCCTAGAATGAGATGGCGCAGGTGATGCGGCCTGGGATGCTGTCTGGAGCAGTTCTTTCTTGAGTGTCTGTGATGGGCAGCGTCCTGTCCAGCCTGGCAGCTGCAGGGCTTTGCTTGGCCTTAGACATTCTCACTGTCTTTGTTGGGAACGGCTAGGAAGTGTCTGAGTTCTCTCGGTTGGGCTCATACAGGGAAAGCGTGATAAAGCAGCCGGTGGTATCCATTAGGCAAGAGGTTAGGATTGTGTCCAGGATCCAGGATCAGTACATTGCTTTGAAGCCCATGTTCCTCCCGCTGTGTTATGACTCTGCCTTGGACCACAAATCCAGCTTCAAGTAGATGAGCCCTAACAGTGGCGTAGATATAAAAGCTCAGGAACTGTAGGGGTTTTCCTGTCGACTTTGGGATTCATGTGGTTCTCTGCAGAGAAGGTGCCAGTGTGCTCACTGTGTATCCAGAGGAAAGTGAAGTTTGGCTTGGTGAGCTGCAGACAAAAGACAGGTGAAGGCAGGCAAGTCCATTCAGCCTCGATACCTATCCAGTGCCAACCTGAGCACTAAGGATTCAGATGTGAAGATCAATAGTCTCCGTCTCAGGAACTCCTGGGCTGGCACAGAAATGGTTATAATTCAGTGTGGTCATGGTTGTGATGGCTAATTTTGGTTGTCAACCTGACCACCTGGAATCCATTAAAACCCAAGCAGCTGGGCACACCTGTGAGGGGTTTCTTGATTGAATTTATTTGAGCTGGCAAGACTCACCCTAAGTATGGGTTACATGTTCTGGTTGCAGCCACACATAAAAGACATGGAAGATGGAAGCTTTTTCTTTCTTTCTTTCTTTCTTTCTTTCTTTCTTTCTTTCTTTCTTTCTTTCTTCCTTCCTTCCTTCCTTCCTTCCTTCCTTCCTTTCTTTCTTCCTCTCTCTCTCTCTCTCTCTCTCTCTCTCTCTCTCTCTCTCTCTTCTTTTTTATTTTCAAGACAAGGTTTCTCTGTGTGGCCCTAGCTGTCCTGGAACTAACTCTTTAGTTTAGATAAGGCTGGCCTCGAACTCACAGAGATCTGCCTGCCTCTGCCTCCCAAGTGCTGAGAGTAAAGGTGTGTGCCACCACTGCCTAGCAGAAGTTTTTACTTTTGCCTGCGTGTTCTTACTCTTATTGTCAAGTTCATCTAACCTGTTGCTGAAGCATCCCCTTGGTGGTGTTAGAGCTCACATCTTTGTGATTCTCAGAACAGACTAAAGACAACAGCTCTTTAGGAATTTCTCATGACTTCAGCACCAGATTGGGATTGCGGAAACACCCAGTCTCGTGGACTGAACAACTGTTGGATTCTTGGCATTTGTTTCAGGAGACAGCCACTGTTGAACTATTTGAACCATAGCCTGTTAACCAGCTTAATAAATTCCCTTTAATTTAGAGATATTCATCCTATCAGTTCTGTTCTTTTAGAGAACTTTGATTCATATAGTGGTTTCATAAAAGAACAAGTCAGAAACTGGGATGATGTCTCAAGGATGATCTTATTCGATCCCAGAACCTATGAGAAAGCTCGATGTGGTAGTGAAGTCTATGGCAGGACAGGAGACATGGCCTGAAGCTCTCTGACCAGTACACAGAACAGCAGCACATACACCTGGAGAGACTGTGCCTCAAAACAAGGCAGAAGACAGTTGGGCATAGTGGAACATGATTTTAATCCCAGCACTTTGGAGGATCATTGTGACTTCAGGGCCAGCCTGGTCTACATAATGAGTTCTAGGACAGCCAGGACTACATAGCGAGACTCTGTCTCAGGAAACCAACACCAAAACAAAACAGAAAAACAACAAACAAACAAAAAACAAGGTAGAAATAGAGAACAAATTCTGGAAAACCCCTTGACCTTTACATGTGTCCTATGGTACATGGGTGCCTTGACCTTCACATGTGTGCTGTGGTACATGGGTGCCCTTACTTAAGCATATAACATACATAGAAACAAATACTTGAAAGATGAACCCAGGTTAGCAGCTTGGCCTCTGGGCTTCTCAAGTCTCATCCTAGTACTCCGGCTCTATGAGCCACTTGAACAGGGGTTTTAGTCACTGTCAACACTGGGATTTGGATGGTTTCACGTGGGGACGTGGTGTAACCAGACGCAGTACATGTCACCATCTGGAGCTGCTCATCCATTGGCTTATTTTGTGATTGCCTTTCTAACTAACCTGCCACATGTCCTGGGGACCTTGTCTGGCACAATCATTGCTCTACCTCTATGTCTATCACGGGTCCAGTACTAGCAGGTAAGTGTTCAGTAAATTCTGAGTACAGAAATATAGGGAGAAGGAGTTACCAATTTGAGTAGAACGCAAAGAAGTCAAGAGACCCCAACTAAACACTAGAACCATCTGATGTTCAGACCCCAACTCAGACCTCATCCCAGTTACATTGGGAACTCTGCCTTCAACCTGCTTGTTTTCTCAGTGCAAACAAGGAGGCATGGCCATCCAGGAGAGAGAAGACTTCCTGGGGGAGGCATTGCGGTGTGTGCTAGCTAGGTGAAAGGTTTGAGTGACAGGACCGACCTGGCCGGGAGGAACGACAAAGGCTTATAGTGGGTGTGCATCTCCGCATAGCCCCTGCACTGGTGAGTGTGCTAACCCAGATTCCTGGACACTTCTACATTGCCTGCCGTGGTCTAACCTACAGCTTCTTAAACTCAAGACCCTACATGTGGTTGCCCGGTTGAACCAGGGTTATTGATAAGAATTTGGTTACATAAAGAGGGGAGTGGAGGAGAGAGAAGCAGGTACAGGAGGGGTCATGGGGGAAGATAACCAACCCAAAAGGCTTTTGAGAATGTCTAGAAATTTCCTAATATATATACAGGTACAAATATACAAAAGTGTTGAAATGGAGAGGGACAAGCCACTTCCTAGACACCATAGACTACTAAATACAAAGTCCAGTGCCAGAAATGGGTACTTCTTTTGGAATTGCTGGGCAGTGGGGTCCTACAGTCACCGATCGTTACAGGGTAAATTGCCATTGCTTTTGGTTATTCTCCAGAATTGCTGATGAGACCCCATTGCTGGAGACTCCACATTCTTGAGTCATGGAACATGTAAAAATCGAGGTAGTACCCACCTGGAAACTTGGTCAGGTTAGGCCAAACTAACTCTCTCTCTCTCTCTCTCTCTCTCTCTCTCTCTCTCTCTCTCTCTCTCTCCAGGGTTTTTCTGTTTAGCCTTGGCTGTCCTAGAACTTGCTCTTTAGAACAGGCTGTCCTTGAACTCACAGAGATGCACCTGTCTCTGCCTCCAAGTACTAAGATTAAAGGTATGCACCACCACCACCTGGCCTTGCTTTAGTTTTTAATAAATGATAACATATGTATGCCAAAGAATTTTAAAAATAAATTTCTTGGGGTTTAGTGGGTCTGAGCATTTGGTTGCTCTTCCAGAGGACCCAGGTTCAAATCCCAGCACCTACATGATGGCTCACAATCATCTATTCCTACAGTTCCAGGGATTCAATGCCATCTTCTGGCCTCCTCAGGCACCAGGCACGGGCATACATCAAGCAACCTCCCCCAACATTAAAAAAAAAAAACAAAACGCTCTTAGCTGGGTGTCATGACTCACACCTTTAATCCCAGTATTTGGGAGGCAGAGACAGGCCAGTCAGAGCTACATAATAAGCCTATCTCTAAATGAATTTGTTTTATTTTTAGTGTTTTATATTTGTATTCCTATTTTATATACTCATATGCCCATTGTGGTAGTTTGAATGTAATTGGCCCCCATAATCTCATAGGACCTGGCACTATTAGGAGGTGTGGCTTTGTTGGAAAGGGTATGGCCTTGTTGGAAGAAGTGTGTCACTGTGGGGGCGGGCTTTGAGGTTTCCTATGCTCAGGATACCATGAGCCCAGTGTGTTAGTCAACTTCCTGTTGCCTGCAAGATGTAGCAATTCCTCCAATATCATACCTGCCTGCACGCTGCCTGCTCCCCATCATGATGATAATAGACTGAACCTCTGGAACTGTAAGCCACCCCAATTAAACGTTTGCTTTATAAGAGTTGCCGTGGTCATGGTGTCTCTTCACAGGGATAGAAACCATAAGACACCCATGGTCCTATAACAATTTTCTGGCCCAAACAGTAAGAAGCCCCAGTGTAATACATCCTGTTTCTGGACTACCTGTTCATCTGCAGACTCTGGGCACTCCCAATGTGGCTCACAGCAAGGAGGTTCAAAATGAGATTTGTGCATTGGGGCTCTGTGATACTGGGAAGCCCATGCCTATTGGCATCTGAGCATCCTCAGGTGTGCAACCCTGACTCGACTTGTAATCCGTTGTAATCATTTTGGCCTGTTTGGCTTGAAAGCATCTGGGCTGCAATGTCACATGGCCTCAGGATTTTGTCTTGCAAACTCCAAAATCCGTAAGTATGTTTTTTTTCCCCCCACCAGTGGGGTGTGAATGTTCTCCGATGTGTTCAACCCTGGGGCTCTCACACAGCGCATAAGGCTGACCCCTCTGTTAGACTCTCTGCTCCAGCCCAGCTTCTCTCTGACAGAAAGGGAGGAGGGGTGACGGAGAAGCACTTTTGTCTGGCTGTGAAGGGGCCAGCGGTTGAGCTAAGGGGTCAGCTTGAGTGCCTTGCCTGCTTTAAGCAGTCGGAAGTTGTGTTTTAGAAAGACCACCTGGAGTGGCGCGAAGACTCGCAGATCAGAAGGAAGAAATGCTGGAGGCTGCTGCAGGGCGGTGCCGCTCAGAGACGCTGCTGAAGAGGCTGAGACCCCGCTGTTAGGTCTGGCCCCGGAGTTTTAGCTCTTGTGTTGCTGTAATGTAACAGTGGAACTTCAAAAGGAAATGTTTACTTCAGCTGAGGGAGGGAGAGGAAGAAGGAGGAGGGACGGAAGGAAACAGGGGATGGAGATGGAAATATCCTCTTTAAGGGCATGCTCCCCCCCCCACCCCCCGTGAACTGCTTCCTCCGATTAGGCTCCGCCTCCTAATTTTCACCGCTGTCTAATCTCACCATCAGCTAGTAACCGAGTCTCCAAATTTAAATCCTCAACACTGTCCAGGAAACATTGCTGTTGCTGGCAAATTCCTTTGGCACAAGGACACAGCTCCGGCATGAAGACAAATTAAACTGCAGATCTCCCACACATTTGCAGCCTTGGCCTTCTCCCCAACCTTTGGGAGCCTCAGTTTCCTCCTCTGTAAACAAGATACTACCTCAAACAAAGTTGTAAGAATTCTGGGTTGCTTGTGACTGCTGAGCAGGTCCTACAGACAAGCATCCAGCAGCAGGAGGCTGTTTGTTATCTTATTGGTACCCTTGGGGATGCTGTAGCAGAGTCCAAGGAGAAAGGGACTTAGGCTAGCGGCTGAAGGAGAACAGGGGCTGTGGTTTTTCAGGTTCAAAGCTCAGGGATCCTCCCTCGGGGAGCTGTTGAGACCTGTCGGTTGGGTTCCCATGTGATCGCTAGAGGGCAGCAGAGGCAAGGCTGAGGGCGGAAATCTGCTCCCGGTGCAGTGGGTCTGTCTTTGTTTCAAGCCTTTATTCCCTGTTGCGGAGCTTTGTCTGGACTGTGCATCTGCCTCGGACAGCCCAGCTTTTTTTCCCGCTGTGCACGTGCTGTTGCTTTTGGAAAACACTCAGAGTTCCCGCTTGCCCTACGCCAGGGGTCAGCAGCGTTTTAATTTCGGAAGACAGGCAGTATGGAAAGCGGGCCTGCTCCCTGCAGATCTGCCAGCCACTTGCGGTCTGCTCCATCTTGCACCCTCCCTGCTTCCCAGCTCTTTCCTGTACTCTTTGATCTTGTGTGTAGAGTATTAAAGTCAGCCACAGATCCTTAATCCATTTTGAAGGCTGCCCGGGAGCAGCGTTTCTAGGGGCCCTCTCAACGCACTGACTGGAACATTTCAGAGATGGTTTTCCTTCCAAGGTCATGAAGTGTGAGGAGGGGACGAAAGACAACAGAAGTACCTTCCTAGGTTTTGGAGCTACAGCTTATGACAAGCACGGTATATTGATTTATCCCATAACATCCACAAGAAGTTCTATGGGTAAAGTGCTTGCCATGCAATCGCAAAGACTCCGGTTTGTTCCCCAGAATAAGTGGAAAAAAGCCCAGCATGGTTGTATTTAGTGCCCAGGAGGCAGAGACAGGTGGACCCTCTGAATCAAATTTGGTTGGATCAGCCAACCAAATTTGCATACTTGAGGCCATTAAGAGGGACCCTTTCTCCAGGCATTGGTAGCACAAGCCTTTAATCCCAGCACCCTGGCAGGTCTCTGTGAGTTCCAGGCCAGCCTGGTCTAAGGAGCTAGTCCCAGCACGGGTTCCAGAGCTACAGAGAAACCCTGTCTAAGAGAGGGCAACGTTGGAAAAACAACGTGGATAGGTCCCAAGGAACCACACCAGGGTTGATCTCCAGACTCCATATCACAGGCACACAACTGTAAATGGCCTCACATAGAGATGCTCACTCCTCTGCAAGGGGTGAACCCCCCCATCTTCCCCCACCCCCTACCCCCACCCCGGCCTGTAGTTTTACATAGTCTCTCTTCCAGCTGCCTGGGAGATGTTTTAATCCCAAAGAAAGTGGGGCTCAAGGAAGGTTGTATTAGTTATTTTTCTCATGGCTGAAACCAAATGCCAAGAAAAAGAAAAAGAGAAAAGCATAACTTTGAGGTTTCTTAATGGGTTTATCTTTAGCTCATGACTTGTGGGTGCAGCCCAGGGATGCACCGGCGTGGATGGTGGCCGGAGAATAAGGCAGCTGGTCACAGTGTCCACAGACAAGAAGCAGAGGGTGTTGAGTACTGGTGTTCATCTGGCCTTCTCCCTTTCCCTCTTTAGTCGGACTGTGATCATCCAGCCCACAGGATGGTGTCCCCACATTAAAGGTATATTAAAATTTTTTTCCAAGAATTTCTTTTTTATATATATTTTATATTATTTTTTATTTTATGTGCATTGGTGTTTTGTCTGCATGAGGGTGTCAGGGCCCCTGGAATTGGAGTTACAGACAGCTGTGAGCTGCGTATGAATGCTGGGAATTGAACCTGGTTTCTCTGAAAGAGCAGTCAGTTCCCTTAACCACTGAGTCATCCTTGCGCGCCTTAAAGGTACAGCTTACCTTCTCAGCTACCCCTCACACGGGTACCCAGAGAGTGTCTCCTTGGTGATTGTAAATGAAGTCAAGTTGACAGTCAAGACTGTCAAGACTGACAGGAAGCTACAGGAAGATGCACAGGGCCTGAAGATGGTCCTAGCAGATATTCCAACCAGCATGTCTGACTCCAAAGTCCTAGCTTTTTCCCTTTTAAAGTATTGGGACTTGTCCATTTCACCTCTATCCAGACTTTTCCCAGAGGGAGTATATGGGCACTGACCATTAGGAAGGAGAAAGCCAGGGCTATGGCCTTGGGAACTCTGGGTCCCACAGTGTGGGGGTCACTTCAAAGCATGGATCCAGCACTGGGCTGTCTGGGTTTGAACCCTGGGTCACCCACCAGAGACCCCCCCCCACTCCCACTTCTCTCTCTGTGAGTTTTTTTTTCTTTTGTTTTTTTGTTTTTATTTTTAAACAGGTTTAACAGAGAAGACCCAATTTGACCATTTTGTGGACTGGGGTCACCCTGACTGAGAAGGGAAAGAGAGGCCAGATGAGAGCCAGCACTCATTCCCCTCCGCTTCTTGTCCGTGGCTAAACTGTGACCAGGTGCCTCATACGCCAGCCATCATGGTTGTACAGCCGTCTCCATGAGGGCACTTAGACCTTTGATTCTGAGCTTTAGCACCTCTGTAGGGAGGAACCAGGTGCTTGACACACAAGCGACCTCCCTTAGGACTCTGTCCTCAGGGCTCAGTGCCATCTGAGTTTGGCATTCCACATCTGTGTCAAATATGAGGGCAGTTTGCAGGAGGAAAGATTATTTTGGCTCATGGCTTGAGAGGCTTCTGTGCATGATCGTGCTGAGTCTATTTCTAGGCCTGAGGTAACACAGAACAACATGGCAGAGGTCGAGGACTGAGTTGTCCACCTCCTGGTGACGAGGAATGGCCCCACAACTCGGTATAACCTTCAAAACTTACCCCAGTGACCGAATCCTGACCAGGCTCTGCCTCCTAAGGCTTACACCATCTCCCACAATGCCACCAGCTGGGGACCAAGCCATCAACGCAAGACCCTATGGGAATATTTCCAAACCATAACAGATGAAGCCAAACATGGGTGCTGATCAGTGTTCATGGAAGTCCTGTGTATGTCGATGGTTAGGTTTTGTCAACTTGACGCGAGCCTAGACATACCTGGCAGAGGGAATACCAGTCGAGGGAATCTCCTCATCAAGTTGGCCCATAGACAAGTCTGTGGGACATTTTCTTGAATTGGGAGGACCCAGCCCACTGTGGGTGGTGCTCTCTGGATTGGGACTCAGTTCTACTGTTTACCGTCTGGGACTTTTCACCTACCATCTGAGTCTTGTGTCCCAGTTGCTGCAAAGCGCGAATGATCGCTCACGTTGCCAGCTTAAGGCAGCATGAGAACACATCGCAGAGGGCCTGTTCTCTGGGAGGCATCACCGTCAATTTGCTGTGGCACAAACCCCAACGTCTCTGCATCATTGTGTGATCAGCAGCTACCAACAGACATGGCAGCCAGACATCATAGGCAGATGCCAGTGATGCTTGGTTCAGAACCTAAGCCTGCCCTTATCAGTTCCATCATTTTTCTTCTTTGAGATGAAGATCGTCACTCCTGCCTCATGGTGCTGTTAGGAGAAAGTGATGAGGTGATGTCTATCTGGGACCTGCATGTGTGCCCCATAGCCCGTGCTGGGCACGTCCAGACTTCATACAGTAACTAGTGATGGATGGGTGGTTTTAGCACAGTATCTAGTCCTGAGCATGACAGAAGTCCAGGTGCCAGTCTATCAGGGCAGAAACATGCTCTGGGAACAAAACCCAGCCCTTCTGGATAAAGGACACACTTGCCCAGCAACGGTGGGCCTCCAGGGCTTTGATCCTTCGCTCCTTCCCTTTTCCGTGGGATGGGCGGCCTTGCAGTGTGTGTCACTGTTCAGTATCCTCGGGCTCTGTCATCAGCTTGTCTTTTGTTGCCACCACAAGGCTTCCAGCCAGCCAGTCATCTGGAGTGTGCTAATTCTTCTCTGTCGCTGGCAGAGATCTGGGATCAGCTCTGTACTAGGACAAGTTGTAAATACGCATACATTGCTCAGTGTGGCCCTTCTTCTCGACAGCTTCAAACTGGTGAACCAGCGTGATTGGGGGAAAAATTACGTAATTCAGATGGTTCATTTTATACAGAGGAAATCAGAAATGCTTGTTTACACTGCCAGGGCCTTGCAGGAAACCTGACAGCAGAGATCAGGTCTTCGGGTTCCTAGTCTGAAACCCTTACTGTCGCCTGCAGTTTTCACCATTCAGTCACTCCAACATCTGCTAACAAGCTCAGGCTTCATCTGGGGCATCATAAAAACAGTTGAACTCTGTTCTTCAAGTTTTAGAAACTCCCTCTTCCTCCCCTTCCCCTCCCTCACTCATTCCTTTCCCCTCCCCTCCATCCTTCTGGCCTTTCCTCTCTCCCTGAAAACCTTCCTCCTTCTCTCCATCCATCCACTCATTCCCCCATGCAACCACTATGTGTCTTTTCAGTCGTCTGTTGACCTCACAGTGCACGGTCTGCTCCTATTTCCGTCTGTCTACTTCTTCTGTCTCTCCGTTAATATATGTATTTATTGTGTTAGCCAATCATCCAGCTATCATTGTATCTCAAGCCCCAAGCCCTGGCCTGGAGAGACAAGCACATTAACTAGCAACCTTTTCTCTTTAGGCGTTCACCTTTCACGGGGTTATTTGTAGAGAAAACTGTATCTAAGGTTGTACATGGGGCTCTTTATACAAGAAGGGGACCTGAGAAGGCTTATTCCACCAGGTGAAAAGAGTCACTTCTTGGGTGGGAATTCCCAATGGTAATGACCAGGAAGAAACTTCTAGGTTGAGGGAACAGCGGGAAAGGCAAAGGGTCTGGTGGGCTTGGGAAGGGGGGGGAGTTTAATGTCCTCTGATGACTCAGGGAATGACCTATCTGGTTAATAGTTGAGAAACGTTATCAAAGGAGGACTTGGGAGCCCAGACTTGGAGCCAGAATGCTGCCCTGTGGGTATCTGGGAACCACTGCAGGGCTTTCAGCAGGCTGGGACATAGGTCAGTGAGCATTTAGAAGGATTGCTCCTGGTGGTAGGATGGGAGAGAGCCTGGGAGTACTCAGAGTATTTAAAGCCTGCTCTAATAGTTCCGGGAGACTGACATCACCACATCTTGGCTGGATAGCTGGGGCCTGGAGGTGGGGCTTTAGAGACTGTGGAGGGAAAGTCTACAGACCTTGAAATGCGACTGACAGGCAGTGCCCTTTGCTTAGAGACCACAGGAGGAAAGGGTTTTTATGGGTGGGAACAATGAACATACTTGGCTTTAGGTAACTGTGAAGGCACTGATGTGGGAACTAGAGGCAGTAAGTTATAAGACTCGAAACTTTTGCAGGATGGGGGCGGTGTCTGTGAAGGTGCTGAGGTGGAGTGGAGAGGATCATGGGACACAGAGTGGTAGCTGGTGTGGAGGCTGGAGTCTAGAGTCTCTGGGGAGAACTCTGGTCAGCCGTGGTCAGTCTAGGGAAAGGAGTAGAAGGAGGTGTAAAACAGTGAGGGCTTTGATGATTGTACTGTGATTCTGTCTGTTGTTGATATCAGAGGAGCTAGGTGAAGAGTATTCGTATTATTCAGAGTTCTTGAAAGGGACACAACTAATGGAATGAATATATAGATGAATATATGAAGATAGATATTTTTCTTTTTGTTTTTTTTGAGACAGAGTTTCTCAGTGTAGCCTTGGCTGTCTGGAACTCACTCTGTAGATCTGGCTGGCCTTGAACTCACCAGGATCCTCCTGTTTCTGTCTCCCAAGGGCTGGGATTAAAGGCATGCACCACCACCACCTGCTGGATATTTTTCTTAACCTAGAAACACTTCAACACTTCCACTAAAACAGCATTGTTCTACCTGTTACGTAGCTATTTCCTAAGGTTGAAACATTGTCTGCAGGGAGACTTGTTGAGATCAGGAAGTCCCTGAAACTTACCAGATGCACAAGGCCGCTGCTCCCCAAGGTTATATTAGCAGTCAGGACTGCTGAGGAGAGGAGACTGTGACCGGTTGAGCCTCTTGCACATCATACAGAGGGCTCTAGAGATGCACCTTTAATACTACCGTCCATGCTGGGGTGGGCGTTCAGTGATGCCGCAGCCTTTGAGTTACCTATGTTTGTATAAGCAACCTCAATAAGCTCACTGGTTTCCAGGGTGGACTTCAGTGCCAGTGTTACCCCAGTCTGTTGTTAGTTTCGTCTCTGAGGTGAGACGATGTTCGTTCACTTCATTCCGTAAAAGTGTCCCAGAGCATAGATGGCACCTGAACAGAGGCAGACAGAACAACAACAAAAAGGGGTTGGGAAGGAGCGGTTGTATGGCTCCTACAATGGGGTCTGAGACTTGCAACTGAAGTTAATTTGAGTGAGGGAGGCTGCCGGGGAAATCCGTGAAGTATGGGGGAGAGCACTTCCTTGCAGTGGCAGTCATGTGATCCTTGGAATGGATGACAGGACATGCCACTAAGTCTGAGACATCCGAGAACGATGCACAGATATGGCAGAATCCCAGGGTGCCCATCTTCCTTTACTTGGTATGGGGTGGCATGCTACCTCCATGAGTGGCATCTACCTCTTGAATGCAGGGAGGCCCCACCAACATCTACTACACAGTAAACAATGTGTTAATGTCTCCAAAAGACACACACAGGAGATGGGCTGTAAGCAGGCTGAGGTATCAGGTGTACAAGCCCTGCTTTGGGCAAGTGGGCGTGCAACTGAGGCTCAGCGGTCTTCCCAGAGAGAGCCTGGTTGTGTAGAGGAGAAATCACAGTGGGGAAAGGACATGCAGTCACTACCAGCCTCAGTGCTTGCCCCTGATGGGAAAGGAAGTGAAAGAAAAAAGGAGGATGAGGTCGAAGGGTTGGCTTGACTCTTAGAATTTGGGACCATAAAGGTAAAGAGAACATGAATCAGATTTATCTTAAAAGTAGGAATCTATGGGAGGAATCAGGCAGCCAGGAAAAAGGGAGCAAGCTGAAAGTGGTAGAAGATACAGAAAAAGGGAAGCGCTTTCCCATTAGTACGGAGAAATGGAAAGTCCACAACCCAATATGCACACGGAGATCCTAAAAATTACCTGATGCAAGAGATCACATTAGCCAGGGAGTGCTCTGTCTCACCATAGCTTAAGTTGAGAAAATCTTTAAGCAAGTAACGAAGATACTGTCACAGCCTGGCTCATAAGGCTGGGGGCTAAGGGAGCGGATGAGGTCACTCTAGTGCTGGGCAGTACAGAAACAGTAACATAACCACTCAGCCCTCTTTGAGATGAAGAGTACAGTACTAATGCAATAGGAAGAAAATCAATTTTGATGGATTGACTCGTAAGAGCCATTGGGGGTCCTTGGTTATCACCAGCTGAGGTCCCTGGGGTGGGAAGACAATAAAGGAAGGACAGTTAGTTCTGAGAGCCTTGGATCTGAGAGAGGAGGTGCTTGATATTCAGTTTACAGGAGAATTGAAACAGCCTAATTCAGCAGGGACCTCAGGAATGGTTCAGGATTTTGGTGACTTTGCTGACCCTGGTGGTATGCTATTGTCTTTACGAGCTCAGAGAAACTCTGATAGAGCTGAATGGCTTCGATCTAAATGGAAACAGGGTTCATAAAGCATAAAGACAATCGAAGGGCCACAAGAAAAACGAACCGGAGAGGCTAGCCTGTCCAAGTGTTCCAAGGCAAACGTGGGAGGTCTGAATGGAGCTGGATTATCTCGAGAAGAAATTCAACAGAAAGCCAAGCGCTGTGCTAGTGACTTCCTGGAAGCTTTTAAACCCTGAGCAACAGTTTATATAAGAAAAGACTAAGCCAGTCCTAGGGATGGGCAATTCTCTCTCCCAGAGACTGTGGTGTAAAATATGTGGGGGTGGGTAGAGATTGCTCACCCTGGCGGGGGCCCTTTCTGCAGCCAGGTGCAGCTGATGGAAAGGCTGCCAGAACAAAGGGGCCAGCTCCAGCGGTAGGTGTGGAAGGCCCGAGTCCAGCCCTTGGACCCGAGCCAGATCAAACAGTACAAGCTGGCCCTGCTGACATGGTTAGAGCAAAGGGGCACACAGCAGCCCTGTGGCAAGGGCAGCTTGCGGGGTGAGGAGAGCAGGCAGCTCAACGAAGATGTCAGTAGGTGATAGCGTAGACGGAGACGGAGCGGAGTCTGGCAACATGCCCCGGACCCAACACTGCTCTTTTGGTGAAAGAATTGGCAAAAGTGGTGCGAATGTTTCATGCTTTGTTGGGTCTCTCTAGAGTTTGCTTTTTGGTATCCCCTTAGTTGAAGACCAACTGGTACTTGGAATGGAAGATGGAAGACTGTGCCCTTCAGAGATTCTGCCCACTCTCTGTTAAAAAAAAAAAAAAAAGCCTTATTACATAACGGTAACCTTTGAGTGTCTTACAGATTTATATAAACTTTTTTTTTTTAAAGACAGTTTAAAAACCCAGTACGATTTTAAAAAAGGTTATCCCACATGTTTGAGGGGAGAGACACTCTGAAAAGCCTTAAGTCTGTCAAATAAAAAAAAAATCCCAATGCCAGAGATAGGCTGCCTCCCTATGAGTGGTTGGCTGGAGAGGCCCCAGAAGCCCGACTGTTGTCAATGTTTGGTTACATGCTAGAACCAGAGAATAAAATCTTCCTGCTCCAGATGTTGTAATACATTGGTTACAAGACACAGAAATCAGGGTGGGACTGAACAGAGGCTCTCTCCCTGCCGCTGGCTTTCCTAATGCTGAAGCTACTTCGTAGTGTGCAGGTGGAGAATCTCCAATACTCCTGCTTGGCTGTGGCCCCCGTATAGAACACTATCAAATGCCAGCCAAGACGTGACTCCATCTGCAGCAATGATGCAGACCAACAGCTTTCTGTTTGAATTTAAAGTCCGCTCCATAGACTGGGAACTCAATTCTAGTACTATATAAGCCAGGGGGACAAACCTAGGTCGGGAAGTCATAGCCCCCAGGAGGGAAACAATTACTGTGCCTTATTAGATGGACAAAATGTGCCTGCCTGTCAAACTATCTCCTAAGAATTTACCTCTCTGTCCATCAATCACTGTTGTCAGCTGGTTGTGGAAGGAAATTTCCTTTACAAGTCATGGTGTACCCTAGCGATGCACAATTGCTTCAGAAATACTTTGGAATAAATCTATGAAGGAAGCAAAAGACCTCTACACTGAACCCTTTACAACACTCAGGATATTGAAGAAGACACTAGAAGTTGGAAAGGCCTCTCGTACTCATAGTTTGGGAGAATTAATGTTGTGAAAATGGCTAACTTACCAAAATGATTTACACAACCAGTACAACCATCACCAAAATTCCAATATGTTTTCATGTAGAAATTAAAAAAAAACCCTAAAATTTATATGGAAGCATGAAACATCCCAGGTAGCAAAAGCAATGCTGAGCAAAAGGAATGATGCTGGAGGTTTTGCCCACGCCTGACTGCATGTTCGACTGCAGTGTATTAGTGAACAGATATGAAGCCAGACACATAGATCAATGGAATGGAAGGCCTAATACAAGCCATGCAGCTACAGCCACCCGAGTTTTGACAAAGATAACAACCACCACAGCCATTTGAGAAGACAGCCTCTCCAACAGGGGAATATGGAAACTGAGTATCTACACCTGGAAGTATGCAGCTGAGACCACCATCTACACAAAAGGCAACTCCAAGTGGATTGAAGACCTCAAGGTTAAGACCTATAGTGGTCAAAGGACAATACACAGATTGAAGTAGAGACAGTTTGGAAGCAGGTGACTTCCATGACCACTGCTTCTCTTTCAGATAGGGCAGCACTTTGTCTGTAACTAGGTCTCACAACCTGCTCTGCTACATACAGCTCTCCTCCCTCAGCGTCCCAAGTGCCCAGATTAAAGATACATGTAACCATGCCTAGCACTCTTTCATATACATGCTCTGGTGTTTTATAAAAGCTTCAAAGGACCAGGAGGAAAATCTTACGCAGTCACTGACATGGTTCCGGTTTTTTGCGCTTTCTGCTCCTTTGTGTAGTTCTGGATTTCTACATAAATAATGATTTCCCCTTACCTGAAGGGCTTCTGTTAACACTTAAAAATATTTATTAGCCAGGCAGTGGTGCATGCCTTTAATCCCAGCACTTGGGAGGCAGAGGCAGGTGGATCTCTGTGAGTTCGAGGCCAACCTGGTCTATAAGAGCTAGTTCCAGGACAGGCCCCAAAGCTACAGAGAAACCCTGTCTCAAAAAACATATATATATATATATATATATATATATATATATATATATATATATAATAGGTATGGGTGTTTTGCCTATATGTGTGTCAGTGTACATGAGTGCCTGGTGCCCACAGAGTCCAGGAACGGGCACCAGATCTCCTGAGACTGGAGCTATGGATGATTGTAAGCTGCCATGCGGGTGCTGGGAACCGAACCCAGGCCCTCTATAATAAGAGCAGCCGGTGCTCTTCACCACTGAGCAGTCTCCAGCCCTCTGCTAACGTTTCCTAGGCCCCGGTGGGTTTGACGGTCATTGCTTTCTTCAGCGCTTGTACATCTTTGCTCTGACTCTAAAAACATCTCCACCATAGAAAAGAATTCCTCACTGGCGGTTGTTGGACGGGGGCCATTCCATCCTCTCCACTGTGTTTTCTCTGACACAATGTCTACGCTATTGCCAGCTCTGTAGCTCGCTGGGTCAGGCGCCCTTTTTCTTTGGCTGTCTTTAAGATATTTGCAAGTTTTGATTAAATGGACTGCATGCACTGTGTGTGTCATTTCATCATCTTTAGAAAAACTTTTATTGTTTCTTTGAATATTAGCTCTCATCTCCTTCTCCTCGCTTCATGACTTGGGTTGTGTACACAGCAGACTGCCTGGGCCTTGTCTACAAATCCGTGGTGCATGTGGCACCTACTACTTTTTATAAAAGGCTCTGCATAGTTTTTAGCTTTCGAAGTTCTTTTTACCCCTGTTTTTCATTTTTAGCTCAGATAGCCGCCTAACTTTCTGAATATATGGATTATAGTTATCTTAACTGTTTGTGTCCTCATTTACTAATTCTGGCATCGGTGTCAGTTTTCAGTTCCAATTCATGGCTTATACTCCTCCTTGTGGTTTATTCTTACTCTTTGTGTTTCTTGATAGTCTTTGGTTGGATAGCAGATGGGACACATCTTGTTACTGTTGGGAATGTCTGTGTTCCTGTTAATCCCCGCTCTGGAATGAAGTCAAGTTATTTGGAAACAGTGTGATCTCGTTGAGTTCTGCTTCTGTCATTTGTTGGGGGCAGTGTTTTGTCTCTGGGGAATGATTCCCTATAACTCAAGAAAGACCCTCGGGGTGCTCCGTCTGATGCGCCATGAAGTTTTAGCGTCTGCTGTCTGACTGGCGGCACCAAGTCCTGTGTCTGGCCCTGTGCAAATGTCAGAGAGCAGTTCCTTCAGCTTTCTCAGGCGAGTCTCTCCACAGCCCCAGTGTTCTCCCTATCTGCACCAGCTCGCCTGGCCTGCTTGCTGTGCTGGGAAGCCTGTTGTCTGTTCTCTAACGTGGGGACCCTGGCTGTCTGGGTCTGGCTCCTTGACTTCTGGTATCTGCTGAGATCTGCTTCAGTTACTCCTTTCTGGGCTGTGGCCTGGAATCTCTCTCAATATTGTTGGGGTAGCCACAGATTTCATCTTGTTTATTTCACGTGTCTCAGAGACTGCTGCCCTCTGTGGCCTGATGGTCAGTGTCTTAGAAACTGCTGTTTCATGTACCTTAATAGCTTCTTTGGTGTTTTTAATGGGTAGATAAGCAAACAAAAACTTCTGCTGATTCCTGTTTCTAAGGGTTAATGAAGCCATCTTATAGTAAGAACAAACTATGCTCATTCTTATTTATGATTAAACCCCTGATTTTCAAGGATTGGGCGATGCTCCCAAAACCCTACTGTTGTTATGGCTACCTTGTTATGATCACCTTGCTATGTTCTGCTTCTATAACCCCACCTATTTTGTCCACCAAATCCTCCATTTGGAAAACCCTTTCCCCTGAGCTATAAAAACCTTGCCTTCTCTGTGTCCAATGCTGACTTCTTCAACCCCACCTTAGGGGGAGACAGCCCATGCACAGAAATAAAAAAGCTTGCTTCGATTAATTGGCTGCTTTAATTAATTTGGCCATGATGATTTGAGTCAGTGGTCTTTCTCCTGGTCTATTTGGGATTAATGCATTATGTCCTGGCCTTTATTCCTGGGTCAGGGTAGCATTTTCCACATAATTAAACGAAGAATTAGAAAATAATCCAGTGAAGAAAGAATTTTCAGCTTCATTGTAGAAATGTTGTAAAATCAGATGAGGTAAAGTTTATCAATACACAGCAGAGTGCAGATTCGAAAACAGACCCATTGACCCAGTCTATGTAGCAGAACGTAGTTTTAGTGAATGCCACTTTAAATAAGGGGAAACTACTTGCTAGACATTTACCCTGTCTCTAATTAGCAAGAATTTAGGGCTGAGTCTCAAATTCACCTTTTATTAGCTTTATAGTCTTGGATGAGGTCCCTGTCTCCCCAGTCTCCCCCACGCCTTTGTCCTCCTGGGGACTTACTTGTTCACACTATAATGGGGGAATGGTAACACCTGCATCACAGAGGTCCCTCCTGGGTCAAAGACTGTGGTGCTTGCAGAGGGGGCTCCAGGCAGTATTTTGTAATGTAAATAGAGGCCTCTCTCCCAGGTCTACTGATTCCAGACTACGTGGAACACGTGGGCAGAGGAGCAGGTAAGAATAGAATGGGGATTGTGGGAGCCGGGGTTGTGTGGGTGGTCTCAGGGAAATAAGAACAGGGCTCGTGTGTAATTCTGGCTCTTCCGAGATGCAGGAACTTGAACTTTGGGTATAGATTGAGTTTTCTAAGATTTTCTAAGATAGGTTAAAACCCTCGGTTTGCCTTGTGTATTTTCTCATTTTTTAAAATGTCGGCGTATAATTAAAACAGAAACTGCGTGGGCTAACAATGCAGTTCTTCACTGCAGGTGAAGGTGTTCTGGGTGACAGAGCTCCCTTGGGGCCAGGCCGGCGGGAGACAAAACCGGCTTTTGCTGGGACTGCAGTACAACGGAAGGAAGAAGCCGCATGCACAGAAGGAGACTTTGTAATAGGCCTGGGTAATGTGGGATTGGACCTTCATTATTCTTGACCTCCTTAGGTTTACATCTGTAGAACAGTTCTCTTTCTCTTCTTTCTTCCTTCCCTCTCTCCTTCCCTCCCTCCCTCTTTCCCTCCCTCCCTCTCTCTTTCTCTTTCTTTCTTGCTGAAATTCTGAAATTGAATTATTCCTTTAATTATTCCACTAATGAGCAATAATCCCATTTTCCTTGCAGAGCTTTTAATACTCAGACAGTAAGAGTCTGAGAGTCCAACAAGCTGGGGTGAGGATGGGCAAGCCTGGGACCCAGGTCTCCAGCATCTGTTTCCCATATGGCCACACAGGGGTCAGGCAGGGAAGGGGAAATGGATCTGGAGGATACTTGAGCACCAAAGATTCATGCTAGTCTTGGGGGATCCTGCAGCCAACACTGGCTGAACTGATCAGCCTTACTTCAGAGCAGACGTGAGGCCCAGAGGGATGAGGAAAGGACTCATCCAAAGGCAGCATCCAGTAATCCAGCGAAGGCACCAAGGAGTCCTCAACACTTTATTTATTTTTTTTCTCAAAGTTTATTAAAATACAAAAGTCTCCATTTCCGCCCCTCCTCCCAACCCCCTCCCTCTCCCCCCACTCTCTCCCCTCCTCCCTCTCCATCCCCCAAGAGCAGTCAGGGTCTCCCGCCCTGTGGGTAGTTCAAGCTCCTCCCCCCTCCCTCCAGGTCCAGGAAGGTGAGCATCCAAACAGACTGGATCCCAAAAATCCAGTATATGCAGAGGAAACAAGTCCCAGTGTCATTGTCAATGGCTTTTCAGAAAGACTCTGGGCCAGCCACATTCAGAGAATCCGGCCTCATTCAGAGAATCTGACTGGATCACGTGCTCGCTCAGTCTCAGTCAACTGGCCTTGGTGAACTCTCATTAGATCAGTCCCCTTGTATCAGTGGGTGATCGCACCCCTCGCAGTCCTGATTTCCTTTTTCATGTTCTTCCTCCTTCTGCTCCTCATTTGGACCTTGGGGGACTCCGTCCGGTGCTCCAATGTGGGTCTCCGTCTGTATCGCCATCCATCGTCGGATGAAGGTTCCCTCTGATCTTGCCTTCCTTGCTCACGTTCTCTTTCCTTCTGCTTCTCGTTTGGACCTAGGGAGTTAAGTCCAGTATTCCAATGTGGGTCTCCGTCTCCATCTCCATCCATCGCCAGATGAAGGATCTCTCTGGATAGAACTTCTCAGCACTGCAGCAGGGCTAGCTGGTGTTTCCAGGACCCAGGAGCTCCTCAACACTTTAAAGATTAACACATTAGGCTTGCTTTCCACTGCATTTCGAAGAGTGCCCTGAACTCTCAACAGGTTCTCAAAGGATCCATGATTCCAACTTGGCAAGGCACTACTGATTTTTCTGGTTCCAAAGTCCCTGTCTTGAAGTCCCCTACACTGTCTCCCGGTTGAGAGAGAGAGTCACTCTCATACAAGGCTTTCATAGGGGCCATGGCTTTATTGCTAACTATCTTATTTCCTCATTTATAAAGTGGGATTCATTTATTTGACAAGTGCTGTCTGGATTCCTGGCATATGATCCAGCCATTGTTCAAGGTGCTGAAGGTACCACAATGATGTAAATCAGGTCTGCGTTGTCATTAGCTTTTATTTTTGCGAAGACACAAAGACAGAAAACAGATGATAGAGTGTGCAGGGGCTGACGGATGCTCTGAGAAGATGATAGAGTGTGCAGGGGCTGACGGATGCTCTGAGAAGATGATAGAGTGTGCAGGGGCTGACAGATGCTCTGAGAAGGATGGAGTAAGGCCGACATGGTGCTCCGTGGGTGAGGTGCAACCTTTTTTTTGTACATGGTCAGAGAGGCTTCTCTGATGGTCATTTAACCAGAAACCAGATGAAGGGAGGCAGCCACAGAGTTTCCAGGAGGAAGATTCAGCCAATGGGAAAAGTGACATAACAGGTAAGCGAAGACAAAGGGCTCTCTGTGGTCCATAAAAGGGAAGTGTTGATCTTAGGCGAGGCTCCACTTTAAGTGACTCCACATTGAACAAACCGTAGTTTTCCAGGACACATACTGCTGTCCTAGGAGACTCCATTTCACAAGCAGCTTTGACTCCATCTTTAGGGAGAAGGTTAACTGTAGCCCTGGGTGGATCCAGAAATGGCACCATCTGTCAGATAGCCCCACCCAACACAGATGATAAAATGGCTTATTCCTGGGAACAGAAAGGGAGCCACCTTATAAGTTTATTGGGGTAAATTAAAACAATGAGGGCTCATGGGTGCATTAAGATTATATCAGGGAAAGCGGAGCAAGAACTTGTTGGATACACTAGACCAAGGAAAGGTTGTAACTCTGTAAAGTGATGGACTACATGACTCTACTCCAGTCTGCTAAGTGATACTTGGCTTTTCTGCAGGCAAAGGTTCCTTTCTCCTTGAGGGACCATCATGTCAGTTCCAGGTTTGACTGGGTCGGTGAAATTAAGGATCCGATCAGAGGTTAACTTTTGTGATTATGGACCGTTGGGGGTGGGGGCTGGAAATGGGTGGAGTCAATAAATTGATGAGGTACTCAGCTGTAGGGGTTTCTACAAGCCTACCAGCATAGAGGGAAAAACCCATGGGAGGGGACTCTGAAAAGGCATTAAAATCTCCAGGCCAAGTTCCCTCCACTGGACTCCAGCTCGGAGAGCCCCTCCCCTGTTCAAGGAGTCTACATCACTTGCTAATAAGCTTAGCTTTTGCTTTGCTCCGAGCACATTTCCTGCCTTGTAATTCTTTAATCATAGGAGAAAAAGAATCCACCAGTCTGGCAGCTGTCTGCTGTTGTTATCACCTTTCAACTCCCCGTAATCGTTTTTCTACTCCTAGTCCCCAGGAGTTACTTCTTTATTTCCTGTCTCCGTATGGGTTAGCCTGGACATTTCATATGATGGAGTCATGTGATCGGCAGTCTTTCTGTATCTCGGAGGGTCTTTGTATTGGAACACTTTATGCTATATGCATATTAAATACTCTATGCTATCTGCATATTAAATACTCTATGCTATATGCATATTAAACACTCTATGCTAGCTGCATATTAAGTACTCTATGTATAAACATATTAAACACTCTATGCTATCTGCATATTAAATACTCTATGCTACATACATATTAAACACTCTATGCTATATACATATCAAATACTCCATGCTACATACATATTAAATACTCTATGCTATCTGCATATTAAATACTCTATGCTATCTGCATATTAAATACTCTATGCTATACACATATTAAACACTTTATGCTATACACATATTAAATACTCTATGCTATATACATATTAAATACTCTATGCCATATACATATTAAATACTCTATGCCATATACATATTAAATACTCTATGCTATATGCATATTAAACACTCTATGCTATATGCATATTAAACACTCTATGCTATATACATATTAAATACTCTATGCTATATACATATCAAATACTCTATGCTATATACATATTAAATGCTCTATGCTATCTGCATATTAAATACTCTATGCTATCTGCATATTAAACACTCTATGCTACATACATATCAAATACTCTATGCTATATACATATCAAATACTCTATGCTATCTGCATATTAAATACTCTATGCTATATACATATTAAATACTCTATGCTATCTGCATATTAAATACTCTATGCTATACACATACTAAAAATCAGGTACTGTGTATGTTTTACAGGTGCTCCCTCAAATCTGTGGCTGTTTTTTCAAACTTAATATTGTTTTTTATTTATTTAAAATTTAAATACAAGCATTGTGCTTTATGCAATGATTTGTATTAGTATCTGGTTATATGGTCCTTTAGAACCCATACCCAGAGAGGGTTTAAGCCAGGAAAGTATCCCTTTCCTTAGAAGAAATGATTCAACGCATTTCTGTTTTTCAGCTAGAGAAACACACGCAACTGTCTGTTCATCTCCTTACTGTAGAAACTTAGAGAACTTTCCTGCATGAATTTTCTTAACCCGTGGCTTTTGAAAATCCTTTCACCAGTGTTTTTCCATAGAGCAGAATTCTTAATGTTGGTCAAGCATGGTTTATCAATTTCCTTTTCCTCTCATGAGTCTTCCTGTTAAGGTTGTAAATGATAAATCTTTGTCCTAACTGACAATCACAAACATGGAGGGAAGGCCATTATCAAGAGACTAGGAGGATGGAAGAGATTTTCATAAACGAGGTCCAGCTATCCCAAACAGAAAAGTCTTGCTCCAGCCAAACCCAGAGCTGTAGAGCGTAACCACCTGACAGCACGGAAGGGCGCAGCCCCTCTGCATCCAGCGTCTGTGCAGGTCTGGAGCACCCTTGAGTTGCACGGTTGGATCCCCCACCTGGAAATTACATTCAGTGCCCACACACACCTTCCGGGAGTGATCAGCCACCAGTGTGGACTGCATGGGCTGAGTGGACTGCGTGGACCGGGTGGACTGTGTGGACCACGTGGACTGTGTGGACCGCGTGGACTGTGTGGACCGCGTGGACTGTGTGGACAACGTGGACTGTGTGGACAGTGTGGACTGCGTGAACTGCAAGGAATGCCCACATTTACACTCTGAGAATTACATGCTGGGGAACGGTACACATTACCATAACTGGACAAAGACTTTTTCTGGATGCACCCCTATGACCAGCCTACTGCCTCATACTGCAGGTGGGGCCCCAGTTACTGCCAGTGAGAGCTTCTCCTCCTATAGAGGTAGTCGACTGACCACAATAAAGATTTCTCATACTTTTTACTTTTACTTTCAAAGATTCTCTTTTTAAAGAGACACCAGAAATGTGTGTGTGTGTTTTTTTAAATAAGTGGAACATGTCTGTATACCTTAGGTTTTTACATATTAGCTTATAATGCAATAAACATTTGGCCGTATTTGTGGTCATTTTTGATCTATAAAATTGGTGACTAAATTATCAGCTATCAGTTAAGTCACAGACACCTATCTCAGCTCTAGACCTCACCATGGACTAGTTTTTCTGGTCAAGTCCTTGAATTTGCTAAACATTGTCCCAGATGAGGCATCCAAGGCCCGAGGAAATGCCATGAGTTGCTGGGGGTGCCCTGCTGTCCACCGCTACGGTTTATCCTTTATAATAAAGCTCAGTAACATCCTGGCATCCGGCTCTCTAAAGCCAAGACCTCTACACACACTTTATATGTTTAACTATTCAAACACTGTGACAGATTGCAGTGAATGGTTTAGGAATATCCCCCAGAGGATCCTGTGTTAAACGCTTTGACTTCTGGGTAGTGCCTTCTGGTGGTCTCTTGGTGACTAGGGTCTTGCCCTTGAGGGGAATTGTAAAAGCCCTGTTTCTTCCTGTTCGATTCTGTTTCCTGGATCAGCCTCACCGTATGTCCCCAGTCCTGCAGTCAGTTGATGGCATACCAGAACCCTATACCCTGAGCCAAATACCTGTTAGGGTTTTTGTTGCTATGACAGGTGCTTGAAATAATTTAAAAGGGAGAGTGTTGATTCTGACCCGTGGTTTCAGAGTTCTCAGCACTGTTTGAAGGAGCAGCAGGTAATGAAGGAGACTGTTGACCTCATGGCTCTAGGAAGGAGCATGGGGCACAGAACCCAAACTGTACCCTTCGCATGTGCACGTTCAGTGACTCACTTCCTCCGGCCAGGCCCCGCCCTCCAGAGTGCTACCCCTTCCCACTCAAATTCATCCATGCACCCAAGTGTTGATTAGGTGTGAGTCCTCACTGTCTAATTGTCTATGGAAACCCCCTCGCGGACAAACCCAGACGTGGACGTTGTTATCTCATAGAAGGCTCTCGGTCTAATTAAGAGTTAAGATTAAACATCAGTCACTTAATGGGTCTGAGGGTGTGCTGGTTGTGATATTTGCCACCCCATTGACCGCCAGCATTGATTTAGCTGATGTGGCTGGCTGATGTGGGTGTCTCCTGGAGCCCGGTGCTCAGTAGGAGAGGAAGACTTTCCCTGAAGAGAGGAGGAGTGGTTGTCTGTCAGGAGTATTCCACTGGTTGTGCTGTCCTTCTAGAACCTCCAAACAGACTCCTAAACACCATCGTTAATTACGTTTAATAGTTTGTCATATAGCAATAGTGATAACAGGGAGTACAAAGCAAGATCCAGTACACATGTCGTGTGCTGACATTGAGTATTTTGGCAGCAGCCAACATAGTTTCTTCTCACTAAAGTTTTTCCTGTTATATGTACATATTAAAGAGAATCCTGAAATTGCAAACAAATCTAGCTTTTGAATACTCTTAGCATCTTTTCTTTTCTTTTCTTTTCTTTTGAGACAGGGTTTCTTTGTGCAGCCCTGGAATTTGCTCTGCAGATCAGGCTGGCCTCAGACTCAGGGATCCTCCTGCCTCTGTCTTCCAAGCACTCGGATTAAAGGTGTGCACCCCCCCCCCCGGCAACTCAGCATTTTTAATTCCTATTCTTTGGCAAACTGGTAGTTTTAGAAATATTTGCCTGCTAAAAATACTTGAAAGTTTTGCAGCCTATAAACATTGGCTCTGGGCTGCGGAGTGATGTCATATAACACATCTGTCACCCACAGCTGATTCTTTATTCTTTTTATCCGTCAACAGTTCACCTTGTACTCTGTGATTGAACCATATCATGTTTTGGTTCTTAAATATCCTCTCAATGCCCACATGCCGAACGCTTGGTTTCCAGTCTGTGGTACTACTAGGAAATATCCTCTCAATGCCCACATACTTCGGGCTTGCTTTCCGGTCTTTGATACTTCTAGGAAGTGGTAGATGTTTGGGAGATGGGTCCTGCTAAGAGGAAGTTAGGTCGTTGACATGTACTCTGGAGAGGGATTAGGATTCTGGTCTCTCCTCCTTCTGTCTCTGACAAATGGATCGTGCAGAGTGAACCAGCCACCCTTCCCATATGTCCCACCGTGGTTTCAAAGCAATGGGGCTAAGTGAGTTAGCCTGAAGCCTTCTAAACTGTGAACTGAACTAGACCTTTCCTTCTCAACCGCTGATCATTACAGGGATTCCATCCTAACAGCAAGAAGCAGACTGATACAACCTATAAGATGTCAATGGTACAAACTTTATGGCAAAGGTACCAAAAATGGGTCGTTTTTCTTCACCAGGGGTTACCTTTCCCAGAGTCCCTGGCATGTGAATTAAGACATATGACAGATGTTGAGGTCCAGATGGAGTGTGGGCTACAGTGAACCTTCTTTTTCCCCCTTTCGTAGAGGATAGGTCTTTACTATGATAGAATAAAAGTGGCGGGAGGGTGGGACTCAGGGTGACCGGCTGGGGAGATGGGGGAGAGTTGCCATAGTTCTCTGAGATGCACTGACTGGTGAGGAGCCAGTCTTTATTTGTTAATAGACTGAAATGTTGAAGCTTGTCTGGCAGCATACTCTGGCCCTTCCCAGTTAATACTAGGTTAAGCAAATAGCATAAAATTTTCAATACAACAGAGCTCTTTATTTGTTCTGTATTGGGTTTCTTTTCTTCTAATATTTATTAAAATATAGAACATTCTTCTGTTTTCAGAAGGTTCCAGAATCAGCGACTGACTTTGAGTCAGACTTTTCAGATGGGGGAACTTCGGGTCCCAAGAGAGGTGATTTGTCTGGGGCCACAGAGAGGAGGCAAGGCTAGAACTGACTCCAACATCTGTAGCTTCCATTTGGCAAGGGCCGTTGAATTTTCCCATCTCCCTTTTCAGGTACACATGCTTCATGCAAGTCTTGTCTTCATTGCTCAGCTCCCGCCCTGCCTAATTTGCATAACTTGTTACCCAGCTCTCCTTGATTAGATTTGTGATGGACATGTGATGCAAACTGGATCAAACCCCAGCCAGTGCCAGCATCTTTGTTGCAACTCCCTGAGCTGTTGAATCAACATGGGCCTCTAGCTTCTGGGGCTGTTCTAGCACATCTAGATTGCAAACAAAGGCAGCAGTGGGAAGCTGAGCTGAAGATGCCCGTAAACAGAGCGAGCGCCTGGTTTTTGAGTACCTGTGTTTGGCATTTGTGTTTGGTGTTTGAGTACCTGGATTCAGCCATGCCCACAGTCTGAACCAGTGCAGTTCCTTTTTTTTCTTTTCTTTTGTTGTTGTCGTTGCCAATTTTGGTTGACTTTTCTGACACTTGAAACTGACTTATACATACTGCTGTCATTTTCTCATCGGGGGCAGAAGTCTCTGACTGTTGTTCTGTGTTGTTTCTGATGATAAGAGGGAGGTCCCATCAGCTTGTGACTCCCTCAGGAATGCCCCCCACAGGAGCTCCGCATCGCATCTGACCCCATCAGAGCCCAGATAATCTTTGAAACTCGCTGGGGAGTGCAGAACCCAACATCCACCAAAACCCGAGTTGCTCCTGAAGTATTACCAAAATGGAAGGAAGTACTTCTACAAAAAAACCAACCAACCAACCAAACAAACAAACAAACAAAAAACCAAAACCACGAGCCAGGCAGAGTGTGATGAACGAGCTTGCGGAAATAGGATGTACAGACCAGGCATTAACAGATATTTAATGTCACTAAGATTACAAGAAGAGCAGATGCTGTCACCAGTGAGTGCAGTAAAGGTTATCTGGGAGTGGGGAAATTGTTCACGGGCTGCTGGACGTAGGAGAGTAATGCGCACTAACCTTTTCAGAGCATCGCTACGTGACTCTTCAAGTGCAGGAGACACATAGCCTCTCGCTTAGAACTTACTCTACAAATAGACTTTGATGAATCTGCACAGAGGTAAGTAGATGTAAATGGGTAGGAAGTATTTGTCATAGCAAAAATACCGGTCCCAGTTACCCACTGAAAGGGAACTGTCTTTTTCAATACTAGGATATTCAAACCACGAAATCAATTCCAACCACGGAAAAGAATGAGGTCGCCCAGGATGCATAAGGGTGGGAAGGTGTTGAGGGAATACGATGCTATTAATGTTGAGATGGAAATTAAACGTTTCTTTCCAAAGCTAAGATGAAGTTGGGAAGTAGGACTGGGAGACCAGGGGACTTTAATTTTTCAACTAATTAGTCTTCTTCCAGGCCGCAGACAGGGCCCACTGGTTAAGAGAAAGGGCTACTCTTGCGGGCGACCCAGTGAATTCAGTTCTGGGGATGCCCTCTTCTGGACTCTGCTGGTTCCTGAACTCACGCATGCACATCTGCACCCCTTCCACTCATTAAAAATTAAAATAAATCTTTAAAAAAATCTTTACAACTTGATTTTCATTTGTGTGAGCATATATTACCTTACACAGTCATTTGAAACCTAATATTAATAATACATGAAGTGCAAAAATTCCAAAGACTCCAGGGGGACGTGCCAGTTATTTGTAACCAACTGATACGGGATTAATTTATTCCTAGCATGTACGTATGTATTGCTTTTAGGAGGAGGAGGAGAAGGGAAGGGTGGAGGGCACTGCTGGTTACTTCTCTGTGCCTTTCTCAGAATCATTCTTGGTACATGGGCTGGCTGGCATGAGGGTTCCTGAACCCTACTGTAGAGCTTGGAAAGCCTTTGAGGGTACCCTGTCCGTGGCCCTTGCCGTGGTTCTTCAAGGTCTGGATCCTGAACCCGGGAGGTGGGGCTAGATAATGAGGCACTGGGTCCCCCCAGAACTGGCCCCTTCCTGCCAGCTCTCTTGAGCCAGGCCTGCCTGGCAGATACTCAAACACTCATTAGGCAAGACAGATCTGTAGGCAAATATTTATCCCTGTGCAGCTGCGGGCTGCAGGTGCAGGGCAGAGTCCTGTTTACCTAGTGTGCAGCCAAGCAGGCGCTGCCTGTTTGCTAAGTGCCCTTGCTGGCTCTGTTTAGATGCCCACCTGGGAGCAGGCTGGGGTAGAACAGTCAAGTGAAAAGTCAGGAGCTGCTGCCCTGGCAGCCAAGCCTTGCAAAGGCCCAAGCGTCAGAGTCCTAAGTGCCGTGTGGCTTAGATGGTAAAATGAGCTGAGCTCCCGTCTCTCTCTTACAACCGTCTCCTGCATTGTCTGCTAAGCTGGGTCATTATCCACCTCTTTCCGGGATCTTTCTTGGGATTCAGCTCCCATACCCACCCATCAGGGTCTTCATCACTCGCCTCTATTCCAGAGCAGTTGGGGCTGCTACTAACCACGGTTGTACCCCAGCAGTTACCACATGGTAACAATGGTTGGCCCTTGGTATCCACATAGGATTGTTTCCTGGATTCCCTGCCATTACCAAGGGAGAATGCCCGTGACCTTTCCATATTTTATTTTAGTGGTGCTGGGGATCAAATCCATGGCTTCAGGCGAGGGCTCTACTCCTGAGCTGCTGTCCTGCTAGGCTTTATTTCTTGGCATCATCTCTAGATGACTAACAATGTCTAGCCCGGGATACATGCCGTGTAAGATCTTGTATTACATGGTTCAGAGGCCTGAAGGACAAGCACAAAGGGATCTCTACATGCTCAAAACAGACACAGAGTCTTTTCTAAATGGGGAGCGTGCAGATGTGGAGGGAGACTATACTTATTTTTAGATTTATTTATTTTTATTTTATGCATATGAGTGTTTTGCCTGCATGTATGTTTGGGCACCACCTGCATACCTGATGCCCAAAGAGGCCAGATGACATGTCTGGTCATCCCCAGGAGTTACAGTCTTGTGAGCTGCCATGTGGGTGCTGGGAATTGAACCCAGGTCATCTGGAAGAGCAGTTCGTGATCTTAAGCTCCGAGTCATCTCTCCAGCCTCCACACTTATTTTTCCACTTATATGGTTCATGTTTGTCTTGGTGAGATAGTAGATGGGCAAGGATGGGGGACTTTTGTACACTTTTATTTCCCCAGCATTCCCCGGGGAGTATAGTGCCTACAAGTGGATGCCAAACACCTGCTCAGGGTCAGCCTGAGGGAAGTCATTCAAAAGGGCTTTGAGTACCATACCAGTGAGTCTGGGTTTTCTCTAGGCAGAAACAGGAAATTGTTGGGTAAGGAAATGCAAATAATATAAACAAGTAAATAATAAGCCAAATGCTTCCAATTGAACAGGATAAATCCTGCACCATCTGTTCTCTCGGCCACGCCCCTTTCCTCCCTCTTCCTTTACCCCAGTCCATTGGCCTCTTGCTTTTTCTTTTAAAAATTTTAAACAAATTAGTAATTTTTATTTACTATATATGGTTATTTTGTGTGCATGTGTGTCTGTGCACCATTTGTGTGCACTGCCTGTTCAGGAGGATAGAGGAAGGCATTGGATTTCATGAAACTGGAGTTATAGACGGTTGTTAGCCACTGTGTGGTGCTGGGAATCAAACCTGGGTCCTCTGAAAGAACAACCATTGTTCTTGACCTCTGAGCCATCTCTCTAGCTCCTTTTATTATTCCTTGAACAACCCAGGAATGCTCCAGCCTCAGGGTCTGCTCCAGCCTGAGATTTACAGCATCCTCACCCTCTAAAGCTACGTGCTGAATACTAGTCTCCAAGGGTTAGGGGATGGTGCCTTTTTTAGGCAAAGGTTATAGGGGGTCCTCATTAATATAATTAGTGTCAACAATACATTTCTGTTCATAAGTACTATGCTTGAATGCATCTTCCAGTCTGTGTACTGAAGCTCATCTCCCACCCCAGTGCAGGAGTCCTGAGAGATGGGGCATCTAAGGGGGCTAGATAGAGGTGCTCTGCTCTCCTCAATAGTTTATTTAATGCTTTTGCTTCAAGAGTGGGGTCCTGATAAAAGGATGCATTCAGTATCCTCTCTTCATCCTTCCTCCCTCGCATCCCCTCACCCTCCCACACTCTTTTGTCTTTATACCTTTCTGTATGATGGGGTTGGTGCTGTGGAAAATCCTGGGCCTTAGAACTGAAAGAATTAACCTTTTCTTTATAAATGACCTAGCCTATATGTGGTGGTTTGAAAGAAAATGGCCTCCAAAGGAAGTGGTACTATTAGGACGGTTGGCTTTGTTGGAATAGGTGTGGTGGCCTTGTTGGAGGAAGTGTGTCACTGTGGGGGTGGGCTTTGACATCTCCTTTGCTCAAGCTTCACTCATGTGGCCACTCAGTTCACTTCCTGTTGCCTGCGTATCAAGATGTAGGACTCTCTGCTCTAGCACCATGTCTGCCTGCATGCTGCCATATTTTACCGTGATGGTAATGCACTAAACCTCTGAACTGTAAGTGATCCACCCAGTTAAATGCTTTTCTTTATAAGAGTTGCCATGGTCATGGTGTCTCTTCATAGCAATAGAAGCTCTAAGACACCGTAGTATACTGTTAGAGTAGCACAAAATGGATTAAGTCAATGAACTATCCATTGATGGTATTTTGTTACAGCAACCTAAACAGATAAGACAGGACCCTCAAACACCCTGTTTTCTTGTCTAGAATACTTGCCCTGAACAACACGGTGATCTCCTTACTTCTTTACATCTCAGCCTCCAATGTCGCCTGACCAGAGAGCCTTCCTTCTACACAAAGGAGCCCATTGTCCACTGCACCATCCTGCTCATTGGCTTTCCTGACGTTTGAACCTGCTTATCAGCTGTCTGTTTTGCCCTAGGGAAAGGAGGGCAGGAGTGCCACGCCTGTGTGTCCTGTGTCCTGCTGCAATCCCAGAACACAGAGCTTTAGACTCACTGGACACCTGCTGAATGAATGACTGAATGTGGAATATTAAGCTAAACCACACAAGTTCCAGAATGAGCTAGCTGCTGCTCACATGGGCCCATAGTGGCCCTGTATACAGACCCCTCTTTTAGCCCCCTTTGTTCTGCATGGCAGTAGAAAGGGGATTATGACAAGCCTTTAAAAGAGATTAGTGATCCGGGCAGTGGTGGCACACGCCTTTAATCCCAGCACTGGGAAGGCAGAGGCAGGTGAATCTCTGTGAGTTCGAGGCCAGGCCGGTCTACAAGAGCTAGTTCCAGGACAGGCTCCAAAGTTACAGAGAAACCCAGTCTCGAAAAACCGAAAGAAGAAAGAAAAAAGAAAAAAGGGAAAGAAAGAAAGGAAAGACAGAAAAAAAGAAAGAAAAAAGTGATTAGTGATGGCACAGGGGTTTCCCCATCATACAGAGTTAGGATGCAATGCCTGCAGGCTCAGGGCTGCAGCAAATCAAATTGAACCTCTTGCTGTGCAGGGATTGCAGCAGGAAGAGAGGGTCTATGGTCTGAGGCAGGCATTTTCTGTGTTCAACTCCCAGCTCAGCTGCTTACTGTGTGACCCGAGACCAAGAAATCCCTCACTACGAGCCTTGGCTAACCCTTGAACAGGACAGTGTAGAAGACATTTCAATAGGGCTATTTCCTGGACCACACCATTTGCTGTCTCCTTTTAGGGACCTGGGTAAGTTGAGTCATACACTTTGCTTAATTCGTTGATTGTTTTCGGATACAATAGCAGTAGTTCCCCCTGACTGTGATGGGAGCTTGGGTGAGCTCTACACTGTGGCTGCCTTACTGTGCTCAGGCTCCTCTGCAACCCTACTGTGTGTTACTTGGCAAATGATGCCACTCTCAGCAGCGGGAGATCGGGGACTGGAAGCCATATTGTCATTCCAGAGAGCTTCCAACTTTTTGTGCTGGGGTAGAATTTTGTTCTTTTAAAAAAAGATTTGAATTTGTTTATTGCTTTTGACAAGGTCTCACTATGGAGCCCAGACTGGCCTGGGAACTCATGATGAGGGCTGGGATTACAGGTGTGCACTACCACGCCTTGGCTTGTTCCTGTTTTATAGGTAGGGAAAGTGAGGCTGGGGAGACCAGATAGAGATTTGCCGTGGGCAGAACTGGGAAGAGCTGGGACCCAGATCTCTCAGTGTCTGCCCTGTGCTCTCCTCTGACCCATCCCTCTGCACTTGGGGGCCACAGCCAAGTGTTTCACTTCTCCTGGACTGTGGACAGGAAGCGACTGAAGAGGGGCGTTTTTTTCAATTTCCTTCTCCATAGCCGGTCGCTATGAGGACGGGTGGGGTGGGGGTGTGGATGGCTGGTGGGCAGAGGAACCTATTCTGGTCTGCAAATGCTCATTTCTTCCTTCCTGCCTGCCCCCTCCCGTTCCCCTTCTTGCCTCTCAGAGAGCGCTGTACTAATTAATCAGCAGACATTAGCTGTTCCAGCTGGGACCAAGTGGGGTAGACTCATTAGTACAGAATGACATTCTGATAACATTTTTTTTTTTTGTTTTGTTTTGAGACAAAAGCAGTGCTTCAGGGTAGGTGCTACAGAAGGCTGCATGAAGAACTGGTATGGGCCAAGAAACAGTTGTAAGAGGCAGAGAGGAGATCATGTGGCTACGGAAGGAGGACCAGCAAGCCTGGCCTCTAAGATGCCTGGACAGAAGAGAGGTTCAGAGCAACTGGAGCTTAGGCAGAGACTCTGTCGTCCTATGCTAACTGGTGTCGACTGGTTTGTCCCTCAGAACCTTTGGTGGAAATCCAGAATCTCTCCTTATTTTAGAAAGTCTTCCTGTGCCAGCTTCTCAATGGACTAGGAACCTCTCCAACATGGGAAGGGGACTCACACTGCTGACTGGGTGGTTCCTCTGGGGGCCATGTAGAATATGGGGGCATTATGGAAATGAACCCAGAAAATGAAACTCCCCCATAGGTCTCCTTGGAATAGGCGGGTTAGAGGAGCAGTGCTGTGTGATGGGCTTGGGTCCGGATGGTGTGGGACAGGGTCTGCCTTTGCTCTTCCGCCTTCTCACATTGGCCTTCAGAAGGGATCTGGTCCTCCTGGGCTTCTGCTTGCTCTTCTGGGCTGGGAATGTGTAATACAGTAGTAATAGCTGCTTTTGGGGGCTACTGAGGACCATGGGGGTGACATCCTTTGTAGAGCATGCACCAGAGGATAGGACTGGCTTGCTTTCCTTCTTTCCATGTATCTTTCTTTTGTTTTTGTTTTTCAAGATAGGTTTTTTTTTTTTCTGTAACCTTGGAGTCTGTCCTGGAACTCACTCTGTAGATCAGGCTGGCCTCAAACTCACAGAGATCCGCCTGACTCTGTCTGTCTCCCGAGTACTGGGATTAAAGGCATGCACCACCACCACCTGACTTAAAGGTTATCATTATTGTGTATGTTTGTATGATGTGTGTGGAAGCATGCCTGCCATAACAAAGGTGTGATGGTGAGAGGCCAACTTGGTGAAGTTGGTTTTCTCCTTCCGTCTAGGCATGGGTTCTGGAGACTGACTCAGGTTGCCAACTTGTACAACAAGTGCCTTTACCTGAGAGGCATCCCAATGGTCCTACACACCAACTCTCTTACCTTCAGAGACGAGAGACTCACACTGGCCCCCCGCATTGAAGCTTAGGCATCAGTTTCTGTTTGCTTCTCACGTTTCTTCAGTCTCTCATGTTTCTCATGATCCACACACTGAGAACCTGCCATGTGACGGCTAGAGTAGACCCTGGGGATAAGAAGGAGGACGTGACACCACACTCTTGGGAGGAAGTTAGCATAGGGGAAGAAAATTACTAGACCATAGGATGAGGAGGGCTGCTGGATTTTCTCAAGGTGCTCTTTCAGATGCATTGCCTCCTGGCCCTGATGAACACATGCATGGCTGTCACCTTTATTTTCCTTCAGGGAATGTGGCCAATGCACCTATGGTCTTAGATGCTGTGGAGAAGTGTCAACCAGGACAAGTGAGTGTTACAGTTTCCTTCCTAAGTGTCATGTGTTGAACACTTGGTCCCTAGCTCATGATGCTCTTGGGAGGTGGTGGTGGAATCTCTAGGAGGCAGGGCCTGGTTGGAGGTCAACAAGGGGGCATACCTTTGAATTGGATCCTGGCGTGAGCCTATCACCTGTCTTTGTTTGCAAGCCAAGTGCTCCTAGCAATGATGTAACAGGATCATAGAGTAATTCTTTTTCGGTTCTTTGAGGAACTTCCATGCTGAATCGCAAATTCCCAACAGCAGGGTTTGGGGGACCCTTTTCCCTGCACTCCCATCAGCCTGGTGCTGTCATTGCTTCTTTCATACTGGCTATTCTGACTCTTGAGTAGTCACAGGATATTAATTTGCGTTTCCTGATGACTAAGGATGCTGAACATTTTTTCCATATGCTCCATCGTCATTTGTACTTCGTGTTTAGAGAACTGTCTGTTCACTCCATTGGCTCATTTATTGATCGAGTTATTTTTTTGGCATTTAGGTTTTTAAAAGCCTATTATATGTTCCAGATATTAATAATCTGTCAGATATATAGCCAGCAGGGATTTTCCTTTCCACTCTGTAGGCATCTCCTTCTCTTTTATTATGTGTGTGCATGGTCTGTGTGTGGGCGTGTGTGCCACAGCATGTAGGCAGCGATTGGAGAACAACTTTGTAGAGCTGGTTTCTTCTCCCACCTTTATATGGATTCTAGGGATTAAACTCAGGTTGCCAGACTTCGGAAGCAAGCACCTTTGTCGCCCCAGGCATCGGTCCCTAGGTTGACTCTTAATTCAATTAATGTTTTCATTATCATGGAAAGCCCTGTAATTTCATGTAATCCCATTTCCCAGATGATGGCATTACATCCTGAGCCACTCAGTCCTCTTCAGGAAGTCCTTGCCTATGCTTCCATCTTGTGGTATTCCCCCTGACGTGTCCCTCTAACAGTTCTCAGGGTTTCTGGGCTGAGATTAATGTCTTTGTTCCATGTTGGCTTGTTTTCTGTAAATCGTGATACATAGAGACCTAGCTTCAGTCTTCTACGCTGGATGTCCAGCTTCTGCAGAATCATTTACTGAAGAGGCTGGTTTTTCCTTCAAAATATGGTCTTCGAGACTCTGTAAGAAAAGCTCAGGTGACTGTGCCGTGTGGGTTAATTCTGGGCACACTGCTCTATTCTGTTGATCTGCAGGTCTGGTTTTGTGACTCTGGATTTGTGGTTTAACTGATACCAGGCATGGTGATCTTTACAGCATTGTTTTTGTTTTTATTTTTTAAAATCAGGATTGCTTTGGGTATCTGGGCTGCTTTGTGCTACCGTATGGATTTTAGATTATATTTTTTACTTCTGTGAAGAATGGCATTGGAATTCTGGTGGGGCTTGCATTTATCTTTTAGATCTCTTTAGGCAACATAGCCATTTTCTCTACATTAGTTCTGGCCATCTATGAGCATGGATGTTCCTCTCATAGCCTGGTGTCACCTTCACATTATTCAGTATTTAAAGATTTTTATTGTTGATTTCTTTTACTTCTCTGTGTTTGTTTGAGATAGGGTTTCACGATATAGCTCTGGCTGTTCTGGAACTCACTATGTGAAACAGACCATCCCCGAACCCACAGAGATCCACTTGAGTGCTGGGATTAAAGGCATGTGTCCCCCATACCCAGTTCTTCGGTTATTTTTATTGCTAGGTATTTTTGAAGCTATTGTGAATGGGTTATTGGCTAAATTCTTTCTCAGCATGTTTGCTATCTGTATGTAGGCACACTACATACTACTAGGATTGATGTTTTCCTGTTGATTTCATGTCCTGATGTTTTGCTTAAATTGTTGATGAGTTCTGAGAGTCTCTTCTGTGCAGGAGCATATCACCTGCAAACACGATGGCTTTCCTGTTTTTCCTGTTTGTATCCATTTAATTTCTTTCTCTTGTCTTATTGCTTGAACTATGACCTCAAGTACAGTACTTAAGAGTGAACACTCATGCTCATTTCATTTTTAATGGCAATCCCTTGTATCTGGGATGATTAGTGTGGGCTGTCAGCTTGACGAGTTCTAGACTCACTGAGAAGACAAGCCTCTGGGCATGCCTGTGTGAGAGTTGAGTTATATAGATGAGGGTGGTTAAACGTGGGCAGCACCACCCCATTGGCTGGGCCCTGAGACATAATAGAAGGGAGAAAGAGATCTGAGCCCAGCATTCATCTCTTTCTGTTTCCTGACAGTGTTTACAATATGACCAGATACCTCATGATCCTGTAGCCATGATGGACTGTGCGCCCTTAAACTGCGAGCCCAAACTAACCCTTCCTTCCTTAAGTTGCTCCATCAGGTATTATCACAGGAATGAGGAGCTAATACAGCAAAGTGGTGTGGGACTAATGTTGTGATGGACCTGACTGTGTGACTTGTCAGTCTTTGAAATGGGTTTGTGGTATGATCATGGAAGAGTTTACAACTTCATACTCAGAGAAGCCCTACAACAGCCCCTGTCCCTGTTAATAAAGGGGCAGTGTATTTTTTTTCTGAGTTCTCACTTTGTCTTAAGAGGAGGTTCCAAGTGTTTCGAGTTGCCCTCACTTGCTTTTGGGAGCAGGGACTCCCTGGTTGAGGCTGAGCCCCTGGGCTGGGAGCAGAGCACTCTCTGCCTAAGGCTGAGCTGCTGGGATGGCCTCTGACCTCTTTTTATTCTGCCTTCTAAAGATGTTGTTCTTTGTTGACTGTAACTCAAAGAGTAGTGGCTTCCAGTTAGCCCCAGTCACTCCCCAGAGATTCTAGTGGTCCATGCCTGTGTGCCACCCACCATCACCCTTCTGTGGGGAACATTTTAAAAAAGACGCAGCAAGTTTGAAGTGTACAACATATTGTTAGTAACTATAGCTACCAACGTTGGCCAGCACCTCCTCAGTCCTCCTACCCACCCTAGCCCTGGGAAAAGTTTTCATCAATTCAACCACCTACCCACCCACCCACCCATCTATATCTATCTGTCTGTCTGTCTGTCTGTCTATCTATCTATCTATCTATCTATCTATCTATCTATCTATCTATCTATCTATCCGTCTATCTATCTAAGACTGATTTCTCTGTGTATCCCTGCTCTCCTGGTACTCTCTCTATCGACCAGTCTGGCCTTGAACTTGAGACTCACTAGCCTCTGCCTCCTGACTGCTGGATTAAAGGCGTGTGCCACCACACTGGGCTTGTCCCTGATCAACTCTAAGATTTTACTCTGCTTTTCTCTTTTTGACATTTTCAGATTCCTCATATAAATGTGATATGATTATGTAATCCTCGTCTCCCTTATTTCTCTTAACGTAATATCTTCAAAGTTCAAATTTAACTGGGCATCCTGCTTTTTATTTTCTTCCTTAATTTTGAGACTTTGGCTTTGCTCTGAGATGGAAGGCCCTGGAAGATGTGGGGCAGAGAGCGGAAGGGGAGTGAGCAGCTTCTCAGTTACCCTGTGGGAACTGTGTCCTGAACAGATCATCGAGCAAAGACAGAAACCTCTTTTCTTACTTTGGGGATAAGAAATGGTGGCGGTACCAAGGAAGTGTTCTAGAAGCTGGATGTGGTGAAGACAGAACTGAGCCCGTGCGTTAACGGGTCAGTTGTGGGTTGGGAGGGGAAAGGAGGACAAGGAGGACTCCAGGGCTTCTTACTTGAACAACTGGAAAGATCCTGCATATGTGTCACTGTTGAAATCACAGGAGAGGACATGCAGTGGAGAGCTGTGGCCATGGTCCTGGCTGGAGCTGGTCATCAGGACAAATGTCACCGAGAGCAGGGCACCTGGCTGCGGACACCATGGAGCTACATAGACAGATGTGTGTGGGTCTACCACCGACAACCAAGACTCTGGTGCTCTAAGCTGCTGAGGGACGCCACTGAGGATGGCCGGCTCTTCTAACGTGCTATGGAGCATGCAGCGTGAATTCTAATTGGTCTTAATAATAAAATCCCGGAGTCAGATATTGGGGTAAATGCTGAAAGATCAGAGAAGTAAAGGAGCAGCCAGTAGAGAGACCTTTTACCTCTACTGAATCCTCAGATCAAAGTGGGCGAGATCCCGACTCCATGAATTCTCAGACTGAGTGCCCAGATTGAATGGGGTGAACTCCTGTCTCGTCTCTTCCCACTTTATATTCCTCTCTTGGCCCAGCCATATCACCTCCTGTCTCCACCTCTCTAGTGCTGGGATCAAAGGCATGTGACTCCCAAGTACTGAGATTAAAGGTGTGAGCCATCACCGCCTGACTCTGTTTCTCTTTTAGACTGGATCAATCTCGTGAAGCCCTTAGGTGGCCTTAAACTCACAGAAATCCGTCTGCCTCTGTCTTCCAAGTGCTGGGATTAAAGGTGTGTGTCACCACTGCCTGGCCTTTATGGCTAGCTAGTGACTTAGCTCTGCACTCCGATCTTCAGGCAAGCTTTATTTGTTAGATTATGAACAAAATATCACCACAAGAGTGAGATTGGTATAACCTAAGAACAGGGAGCCCTGGGCTTCTGCGCTGGAGGCTGACACAGTAGATCTCTGTTAAAAAGATCCTCCGAAGGAGAGAGCATTTGAAGGGCTGCAAGGGGTCTTGACTGTGACAGCAGCCCTGGTACTACATGAGGAGGCGTGGCCAAGGACAGTGGCTGGGGTTCTGGGGCAAGAAGGCAAAAGGGAGGATGGATTTGTGTGTGGCACTGATGGGTCTGGATGGCAGATAGGTGTGGGGAGCAGGAAGATGGGTACTAGATCCTTGGGAAGCTCTTACAGGGTTGTGGGATGCAAGAAGAGGGTCTTCATGTTTGTCTCAGAGAGTACAAACTGTCTTCACCCCATTCCCCAGCACCCACGGCCCATGTTAACAAGGAACACTCCACAGAGAGAACATATGTGCTGTTATTTTTAGGTGATTAGCCACACATCATGGAGCGTTTGACAGTCGTGGGTAAACAAAAGCCATTTGTCAAAACGAGATGCTCCAGCCTTGTCCCCTTCAGCAGGCCAGTTGCCGCCGCACTGTGAGTTCCTGTTGCATCCTCAGTGAGGCTAATTAGCACTGTGGCTCCTGAATAATAAAGCCGCATCTGCTCAGTTTCCCATGTGCAATGCCTCCTTCCAGATGCAAAAGTCGCAGGTGCATCTTTTTGCTGCCATTTCATGAAGAAGCGGAGACTCATTGAGGGATGCTGATTTCCTTGTGGCTCTAGGATTCTTGGATCTGAAGGATCCTAAAGCCTGAGACTACTGAGAGACTTCTTTGTACTTCTCAAATCCCTGCCTTCTCTGGTCCTGAGACACTCAGGAACATTGCCTCTGAGCAGCTTGGTGGTAAGAGGATGCCATTCCTCACACTGAGCTCAAATATGGTTGCTGGGAATTCCATCCAAGCCATCCACCCATCCTTCTCCATAGTGACTCAGGTAACTAGGGAATGGGAAACTCAAAGCCCTATTGTGGATCTGATAAGGGAGTGCCTTGGCCCAGCTCACAGGGGTGCCCTGGGCCCATGGTCCCACCCAGTGGTCTCTAAATTACCACATACCATTGGCCCTCTTTATCTGTGGGTTCTACATGTGTGGATTTTACTAACCTTGGGTTGAAAGTAGAAAGAGATTTTGCTTGTGCTGAACACGCACAGACTTTTCTTGTCATTATCCCCTAAAGAATAGAGTGTAACTGTTGCAGATCGTTTCATGATGCCAGGGGCTGTAAGTCTTCTAGAAACAATTTACAGTACTCAGGGAGAGGTGTGTAGGTGATATGCACATGCTCATGCCATTGTGTATACGTGTTCCTGCCATGCTCACATTAGCATTCGTGGGGGTTCTGGACCCTCCCACCCTGGCAAATGGAGGGATGACTGCATTCTATTATAGAATTCGGAATGTACCAAGACAGACATCTTCTGTATTTTCAGGTCTTCCTGTCTGCTCTGCTCTGAGATAGTTCCATAACAGCATTGCCTGCTGCCAGCTCTGGCCTGAAGAGAAGGGCCATCACTGAACTTCCAAGTGTGCCCTATTGAAAGTCTTGGGGAGTGGATGCTCTTTGGATCCTGGATGCAATGCTAGATGGTGGTGTACATGTGTGGAGAGAGGGGTTCTGGTCTTGTGTAGCACATTTCTGATATCTCCTGGACCATACCCTCAAATCCCAGCCCCATGTTCCTCCTGGCATGTATTGAACACTCCCTGAAGCTCTTTGGAGATGTAGTTCCTCTTTCCTGTCAAGCCCAATATGCCCAGAGCTTGTTGTGATTCCTTCCTCGTCATTGGCTTTTTTTTTTTTTTTTCTGTTTCTATGCTGGGATACCTGAGACTGGAAACCTAGAAAGACATAAGGTTTATTTAGGCTCATGAGTCTATATAGTTTTTTTTTTTAAAACTCTTTGGGGGCCCACTACCCAGCTCCCAAATAAATACACAGAGACTTATTCTTACTTAGGAATACATGACCTTAGCTTGACTTGTTTCTAACCGGCTTTTTAACTTAAATTAAGCCGTTTCTCTTCTACATTTGCCTCTGGGCTTCTTAACCTTTCTTTATTCTATATATCTTTCTCCACTTCTTACTCCCCAGTTGGCCGTGTGACTGGCAGCTAGCATTCTCCTTTCCTTCTCTTTTTCTCGCTCCTCCTCCTCTTCTCTAGCCTGGATTTCTCCTCCTATTTATTCTCTCTGCCTGCTTATTTCTCTCTCCTGCCTAAGCTATTGACCATTCAGCTCTTTTTTAGACCAATAAGATGTTTTAGGAAGGCAAAGTAACACAACTTTACAGAGTTAAATAAATACAACATAAAATAATGCAACACCCATTTGCATCATTAAACAAATATTCCACAGCATAAATGAATGTAACACATCTTAAACTAATATTCATAACAGTTCTATATGCTGGGAGGTCCAAGAGCATGCATGACCTTAACCTTTCATGAGGGGACTGTTACATGGGGGAAGCAGAGGGAGGTGAAAGGGGGAATTATGGTACATTGCGTCAGTGTGCACTGGAGGGAAGGAACATTCAATTCCCTGAGTGTGAGTTGTCTTTCCTGAGGGACAGCGGCAATCCATCTAGAGGGTAGTGCCCACTGGAACTAAAGATCTCTCTTTAGGCCCTACCTCCCGACACTGCCATAGTGGAAATCTAATTTCAACCTGTGCTTCTGAAGAAAACAGCCATATTTGAACCACAGCATCGGCCTGGAGGCCAGGAAGAGAGATGAAGATTCGAAGCAGGAGACGTGACAGGAGTGTCAGCCTTCAGCAGGGAAGGAGGACTGTTTCGGTGACTCCTCAGGTTAGAAGGGTCTGGAGATGAATATTTGCCAAATCTTCATTCCAGATGTTGCCAGTGATGACTTGTGCTTCTGAGATGAGAGCCCTGTAGGGCCAGGATGGGGCCTTCTCCTTTTCTATTTAGCCTGTCTTTGCTCATTAGTCATGCTCAGCTTGCTTTTTAAAAATCATTTTCTAAACCAACTGTGTTTAACAATAGCCAGCCAGTTGAATGGTCCTTATAGCCAACTCTCAGCTCACATATTTCAAGTGTAGCACACCAGTTAATGAGTTCCCCCTCACAGGTCTGGCTCCTCATCACCTGTGCCAGGGCTTCTCCGTGATGAGCTCCTCAGTGCCAGCCAGCAGCAGGCAGCTCAGCCCCACGCTCATCCCCGGATCTGCCTTGCTGACTTACACCTGTTGCAAGCCGGGTTCCTGGAAAGGACGCTGACAGCTCAGCACGTGGGACATTAATTAAGAGCTAGTCTCAGATCAGCACTTGTGGAAGGCAAGGAACAGAAACAAGATGGGGCAGAGGGAAGTCAAGCTGGGACATGCAGCGGTGGCAGCCTCAGCTGACAGGTGGGAGTTCTGAAAGTGTCCCAACTTCTTAGCGTTGTTTTTGGACCCTGGTTCTGATCAGTTAACGACCGGATTTGAGCAGCCTCAGGAGCAGCATGAAGGTGGCCTCTCTCTGCTGAGGCCCTGAAAGGGCTGGCTACTAGGAATGCTGGTGGTGCTTCCCATACCCAGGGAGACAGGTTTGATCCCACAGGAGGACATATTTGGTGTGTCGCGGTATTCATTGCACCACCCATGAACTCACTCATGTCTAAAACTAGGCCAAAGGTGTCCTTCAATAGTGTTTGGCTGAGCGTGGAGGACTCCCCAGGAGTAGTTTTACATATCAAATAGGCAGTTATTTGTAGGTATTTACAAGCGATAAAACTTACTAAAGAGTGTGACTCCAGGTACATGACCATGCTCCAATGAACAACCCCGCCTTCGGGAGTATATGGGCCGCATACATTGGAGCCAGTGGGTAATTAACAACAGGAATTGAGGTCATGAATTTGGGGGTGTAGGGAGGTGGATCTGGAAGGAGTGAGGGGCAAGATCAGTGGCATGAATATGACCAGAAGACATCATACGAAAATCAGGGGATTAGCGAGAGGAGGTCATTTGTTCATGTGTTTGGGAAAATAGCCCCAGGAATGGATGGATCCAGGAAATCAAAGGCTGCCATGAAGATCCCCCCAGCCCCCGCCCACACTCCTATCTCTTGTCCCGAAGTTTTTTGAGTTGGTCTCACTTCAGGCAGTCTTTCTTTGTGAACTGGGGCCACAACCCACGAGCAGAGTAGAACAGGGTACAAACTAGACTGAAGCAGGAGCAACCAGTCAACCCAAACTGGTTAATGGTGCCAGGCTCATCACGTGGGAAGACACTGAGCCAGACCTGGGTCAGAGGCCTTCGCTAGACCTGGTGATGAACCCACCCCCTCTTGATAGGAAGCTCAAAAGACATTTCTGCAAGCAAGCAAGCAAGCAAGCAAGCAAGCAAGCAAGCAAGCAAGCAGACAACAAAACCAAGGAGAGAAAATCTAATCAAAGACAGCCGCGTCCTCATCAGTGGGATACCTCTGCTACTCTTCCAGAGGGTAGAAGAGCATCAGCTGGTCTGCCTGTGAAGGGCTAATGACCTAAGAGCCTCAGGCAAGCAGAGAAACTCTGAATAGGAAGGTTGGTAGCATTTACAGGCAGTTAGGGGCTTGGAAGTCAACATATCGATAAGACTCACTATTAGAATTTATGGCCTTGGGAATGCAGAAAAAAAAATCTACAGATGAAATTTTCCACCCCCAAGGTTCCATTTTTTGACTCTATAAAACTCTCAACCCCCCTGCACCTGGGTACAGTCTCTGCCTTTTGTTGACAGTCTGTTTCTGTTGAGGTGGGTCTCCCCACAAGCCTGTTCTAATAGCCTAACTGGGGCCTGTGCCAAGTTCAGGTCCACATGTGTAACAGGTTTGTGTGGCTGCCAGGAGATACACTGCACTGTGTCCTGGCCACGTTTCGGGGATGCATTCACAGGGCCCCAGCTTCTGGGTAAATGGAAGAAGAATGTATTAGGGTTGGTGGACAGATTTGCATGGATTTTGTGTGACCTTGGGACTTAGTCTTCGGCTGTCACTGAACGCCGGCACGCGTCAACGTGTTTACCTGAAGTGCGGAGCGGATTCCGGCCGGGAGAATTAAGTGAGAGCATGTGTAAAAAGCACCTGGCCGAAAGCCCGGCACAGGCTTTGTTCGGGTATTAAACACGAGAATATTTTAAACTGCGCTTCTTGGACAATCAGAGAGTCTGATTACGAGGCAGTGGTTGCCCTGGAAACACAGGTTTCTCTGCACTAAAGGTCAGGAACCCCTGAGGACTGGGTTTGTCTTCTGCCTTCCCTGGGGAAGACCCGAGGGCTTTGATCTGAGGACAAGCCCTTCCTGTTCTCTCATCAGCCACGGATTTCCGGGATTTCCGAAAGGCCCTCTGTGGTAGTCTGAATGTAATGCCTCCATAAGCTCATAGGGAGTGGCACTTTTAGGAGGTATGGCTTTGTTGGAGTAGGCAAGGTCTTGTTGGAGAAAGTGTGCCAGTGTGGGGGCAGGTGTTGAGGTTTCCTATGCTCAAGATACCAACCAGTGTCAAGTCCCCTTCCTGTTGCCATCTGATCAAGATGTAGCCAAAACCATGTCTGCCTGCATGCTGACATGCTTCCGCCATGATAATAGATTGAACCTCTGAAACTGTAAGCGAGTCACCCCAGTGAAGTGTTTTCCTTATAAGGGTTGCTGGGCAGTGGTGGCACACGCCTTTAATCGTAGCACTCGGGAGGCAGAGGCAGGCAGATCTCTGTGAGTTCGAGGCCAGCCTGGTTTACAAGAACTAGTTCCAGGACAGCCTCCAAAGCTATTAGGAAACCCTGTCTTGAAAAACAAAAAAAACAAACAAAAAAAAAAACCAAAAAAAAATTTAAAAATAAAGAGTTGCTGTGGTCAAGGAGTCAGCTCTCAGCATTAGAGACCCTGACTGAGACAGCTTCCTTTTAGCCTATGAATTCTGGATGCCCAGTTTCTTAAACTCCTGGCAACAGGCTCTTTGCTCAGTGAGCTCTGGTTCTGAGATGGAGACCAGGTGAAGTGGGAGGCCGGCGCAGAGCCTAGTTCACTTCTAAACCATTTATTTCCTTTGCTGGTCTTGTGTCTACTTAGTGCATACTTACTAGCATCTACTTTTGCCAGTCTCAGGATTGTCTCTGGTGACCCTGTCTCTTTGGTTTTCTTTGTAGTGTGTTCATGTGCAGTGAGGGGACAGAGAGACTGAGGTCTGGCCACTCTGAGTGTTCAACAGCAGCAGCAGCAGCAGCAGCAGCAGCAGCAGTGACTGCTATGACAGAGAGACAGGGCACCCTGCCCCACAGGTTCATGCTGACTAGGACCTCCGTGACAATGATGGGAGGAGCTGGCATCAGGAGGTGTAGTCTAGCGGGAGAGCATTACTGGCAGCTTCCTTCACTCTGGCTTCCAGTCCTGTTAGGCATCTCTTTCCACTCCTATGATGTATGTAACTCAGCCCTCATTTGGAGGCTGAACTAAGGAAGCTACCCAGTTTTGGACTCTCCACCTCCAAACTTGGAGCTAAATAAACTTTATTTACAAAACACCTAGCCTCAGGCATTTCATTATAACAAAGGAAAAAGTATTAGCAGAGAGATTGGGGTCCAGTGTAGTCCAGCAACTATCTGCCTATGAGTCTGTCTGGTCTTCAGGTGTCTCTCTTGGATTTAAGAACATTTATTTATGCTTCCCTTTGGTCTTATTTGATCACATCTGCTGTGAGAGTAATTGTAAAGCATTCAACACTAAGAAAGAACTGAAAAACTCTAGCACACCATGGCTGTAGTCCCTCTCTTCAGTGGTGCTGCTTTGAAAATACTGCTTCTTTAGTGCTGGTGCAATTCACTGGTCACCAATATCTAACTGGGAAAGCAGGATGGAGCATCCTTAAAAACATTAACAATACAATTACCATATGATGCGGCAATTCTACTTTTTAGGGCATATGTGTCCCCCCAAATTTAAAACAGAGACATGAAGAGATGTTCGTACAATATTCAGGGTAGCTTTATTCAACAGTAGCTAAGATGTGGGATCCTTTCAAGAGGCCACTGGCAGATGCATGGATCTCTGTCTATAGTAAAACATTTGGTCTTAAAGAGAATTTGGCATAATCTACAGCACGGACAAAACTTGAGGGCAATATGCTTGGTGAAATCCTCCCAGTTGTTACAGGGTCCTGCCTATGTGAAGTGGCTACTAGAGTCACAGAGGGACAGGGAAGTAGGTTGGCCAAGGGCTGGGGAAGAGGGTTGTGGTGGATGTAAGACACTATGACCATGTCACTGCTGGGAAACCGCACACATGAAATGCTTGTGGGTTTATGCTGTGTGTGTTCCAAGGGCATGAAACAAGTTCCGCTATTTTCCACTAAATCTCCATTTTTGAACTTCTCCGTAATTGCAAAGCCCAGCAACCCGGGACCCACACCTTTGTACGCCCACAGCTGGAAAGCAGTGGGGTTTCCTCTTCAACGGTGCAATGTTTGATTTGTTTATTGTAAGTAAACAATAACACTTTTAGGGTACAACAATCAAAACAATGCAAAATAGCAAAGGATAAAAATCTGACCGTGCACCTGTCACCATCCACTTTGTTCTCACCCCCAAATAAATCCTGCCAGCTTCTTGTGTGTCGTCCCCGTGACTTTTATGCAGACGTAAACGAATATGACTGACTTCCCTTTCATCTCCCCTTCATTTATAACAGGTTTTGTCTTTGCTTTGATCACTTAATAATGTGTCTGGCGCTAATTCCAAAGCTGCAGACAGACGCTGGCCCTTCACAGGGACCACATTCTCCCCTACGGAAGCCCTGATGTCACAGCACTTCCTCTTGCCACACTGCTGGGCTCTGGGAACATTCGACTTCAGCCCAGAAAGCTCTTCCAGGTTCCATGGGCACACGCAAGCATCCTGATAGAGGGGTAGGGTGAACAGAAGGAGATATTTTGGGACCTCTCCGGGGTTCAGAATGTATGTGACCCCTCAGTGTGTTTTTAAAGATTGTTGACTGGGTGGATCAGGACACCAAGATGAACAAAATCCATACACTTCATGTGGCAGTTTGAATGTAATTGGCTCCCATAATCTCATAGGGAGCTGGACTGTTAGGAGGTGTGGCTTTGTTGGAGGAAGTGTGTCACTGTCGGGGTGGACTTTGAGGTTTCCTATTTTCAGGCTACCGCTCAGTGAGTCAGTTGACTTCCTGTTGCCTGCAAGTCGTAGGAGTCTCAGCTACTCCTTCATCACCATGTCTGCCAGCTGACTGCCATGCTCCCTGCCATGATGGTAGTGGGCTGAACTTCTGAAACTGTAAGCCAGTCCGATGAATAAAATGTTTTTCTTATGAGTTGCTGTTGTCATGGTGACTCTTCACAGCAATAAAACTCTAAAGAAGACACTCCATTATTTTTTTTAAAGATTTATTTTTATTTATGTATGTGTGTGGGTAAGTATGTATAGAAGTGCAATTACCGTGGAAGCCAGATGATGCTATTAAATCTCCTGGAGCTGGAGATACAGGAGGTTTCTGAGTTTCCAACATAGGTCCTGGGAGCTGAACTTGGGCTCTCTGCAGAAGCATCAAGCACTATTAACCACTGAACCATTTCTTCAGCCTAGAGTTCAGTTCACAGTCTTGTGTGTGAGGGGCATGATGGGTAATCTTGATTGACAACTCGACAGGAGTTTGTGTTACTTAGGAGGCAGATCTTGGGATATGTTTGAGGGAGTTTCCAGAGAGGTTCGGATGGGGAAGGAAGCTCACCCTGAGCGTGGGTGGTACCATCCTGTGGTTTGGGGGCATGAAACTGAATAAAACAAGGAGAAGGGATGGTGCTAGAGAAATGGTTTGGTAGTTAAGAGTACTGACTGCTCTTCAGAGGACCTGGGTTCAATTCCTAGCACCTACCTGGCAGCTCACAACTGTCTAGAACTCCAGTCCCAGGAGATCTGACACTTTCTTCTGTGGACACCAGGTACATACATGGTGCGCAGACATACATACAGACAAAACACGCATACATATAAAATAAGTAGATAACTTCTTAAAGGGAAAGAGGAACAAGCCAGTGGAGCACCAGGATTCATCTCTTGCTGCTTCCTGACAGTGAATGCGATGCCACCAGTGACCTCACGTTTTGTCACATGACTCCCTGCCATGATGGACCTTACCCTCAAACCAGCAGCCAAAAGGGACCCTCCTTTCTGTAAGGTGCTTTATGTCAGATATTTGGTCACAGCAGTAAGAAAGTAACTGATACGGGGAAGAGAGAAAAATGAAGCAATGGACAGCTGGACGGGTGGAGGCTGACCACGGGTAAATTCATCGAGTATTTAGGCTTCATGTGCTTTGTTTGAGATGGCCTTGGCCTTTCAGAGTTGCTCTGCAGTCCATTCAGCACACGAGGCCCGGCATAGAATAAGAATTGCCCAAGTGCACAGAACGTTCTTTTGCTCCTTTATGAGAGTGTAAGGGTATCACCTGCGGAGTAGGATCCACACATAGGGTGATCTTCCCAGGCTGATGCTCCCGTACTATGCTGGACAGCAACAGTGACTGCAACTCCCTTCAGCTCCGCAGCTAAGGTGATGTTGAGTTATGATTCCAGCCAAGTTAAGTGCATTGATACAGTTTTTTATTTTTTTACATTTTTACCCACATATGAAGCAGAATGCATTAATGCACTCTTGACCTTTGCTATTTTTCTTTAAAATCTTAAAAATAAAATCATTCATTTGTTTGTTTAGCATGTGTCTCTGTGTGCAGAAGTCAGAAAACAGCCTGTGGGATACAGAATAAAGCTCAGGTCATCAGGTTTGGTGGCCAGTGCCTTTATTTGCTGAGCTATGTTGCTGACCCCAAACCTTTGATATTTTCAACATATGATGTATTTTTTTAGGGCATCACTCTATTATAAGTGGAGAAGAATTTATTTTGTCACTGCAGGGGCAGGGGACAGAGGGAGAGGAAGACTGCTTGGAGGTAGTCCACGGTGGGCCTGAAGCTTGTGGGGTGGAGAAGAAGGACCAGCACAGTCCACCAAGGGAAGAGCAGGGTCTCCATCCTCCCCTGAAAGTCATAATCCCATTTTATTACTTTATTGATTTGTGTGTGCATTCATGTTTGCATGTGCATGCACACCATGGAACACCTGTGGAGGGCAGAGGCCAGCTTGCAGGAGTTGGTTCTCTCCTTCTTTATTATGACTCCTGGGAACTGAACTCAGGTTGTCAGGCTTGGCAGTCAGTACCTTACCCTGCTGTGCCATCTCCCAGCCTGTCGCCCTGATTTAAAGGAGGTGATCAGAGTGATCTGCCCAAAGTCAAGCTTGCTGGAATGCAGAGCTGTGTTCCGTGCTCCATGCTGCCTGACTGCGAGTCCAAGATCAGTGCTCCCAGTGAGTGCTGCAGATCTCGGGGTTCCCTCCTACTGTGACTTGGCGCTTTTGGGGACCATGAGAGCAGTGTCCTCTGACTGAAGGCTGATTTTGTGATGCCCAAGGCCTAGACAGGCAACTTGCACCATTACTCAGCTCTGCTTTCTCTGTGTGAGCGTCCCTCTCACGAAGGTTCTCACGATGACCAACAGCATCTCCAGACATGCACTTGGTCACCTCAGCCAACAGGAAGGAGGTGCCTCTTCTCCTGGCAGTTTCTTCCAAAGTCCTAGGGAGAGTTTTCATTGCCACACCAGGATCATGTGACCACACTTGAACCAGTCACTATGGCTAAGGAAATACAGTCCTCTTTGTGTTGGACCTGGAACTAGAGGGGATCAAAACTACGTGGGCTGGATGTGGAGGAGAAGCAGTCAACCACCCCAAAATATTGGAGTCCTGTACCTAGGAGGGAAAGTAACTAGCCAGTACAGCGACTGTTCCTCATAAAAGCTCAGAGTATGCCATAGCCTGGACTGTGATCAATATTTTGCTTTGACCCTGGGATAAGGTAGGCACAGGGCAACTGAACCCAGTGGTTAGGAAAATCCTTGTGGAGGAGGTACAAGAGGAAATCTGGTCCGAAGAACCAGTTCACAGGGGGTGTAATAGCCTCGACAGTCGGGGAGAGTGTGACTGTGTGCAGGCTTGGCTGTGGCCAACATCTTGGGTGTGGAGGAGCACATCCCCATCTTCTGCACTATCAAGTCTGCAATTTGGAGAGAAGATGTGAACAAAAGAGTCCAGCTCCCCTGATTCATGGGCCCGAGTCACGGACTCCGTCGGATGAGGTTCTCAGGGGATTAGCAGTAACTAAGCAGGAAGAGGATTTTATGAATTAGTTTCAAGCCCTGAAGGGACAAAACCAGCCTAAGGGAAGGCAGAGAGGTGAGCCCAATTCCCATGGCATCCCCTGCCCCTTTGTGCAGAGAATCCTGTGTTTCCAGGGCAACTGCTGCATCCTGATTGGACACCTCACCTTGCCAGGGAGTGCAACTTGAAACCTTCTGGTGTATAATTTATTTTGAACGTTCTGTGCATGAAGCACTGTGTCGGTGCCTTCCAGATAGGATCTCCTTTTATCCTCTTTCTGTACGAGGGGTGTGTCCGATGCGTCCCTCACTCACGCGACAAATAGCTGGCAAAAAGCAGCTGAAGGAAGGAAGGGTCTGTTTGAGGATACTGTCCGTCCTCACAGGGAGCACGCGGTGGCGGGGCTGTAGGGATGCAGGGGGTAGGGCGACTAACCAACCCTATTATGTCTGCAGTAACAAAGCATAAAGAGAGGAATGGTGCTGTTCCATTTGCCCTATGCTTTTCATTTTGCCTGGGACCTCAGCTCACGGGTGGTGCTGCTCACACTCAGGGTAGGTCTGGCCCTTCTCAGTTAAACCTCTTGAAAAGCCAGCACAGACACAGAGATATTTCCTAGGTGGAGCAAGAGAAAGAGAGAGAGAGAGAGAGAGAGAGAGAGAGAGAGAGAGAGAGAGAGAGAGAGGGAGAGAGAGAGAGGAGAGATAAAGAAGAAGAAGAAGAAGAAGAAGAAGAAGAAGAAGAAGAAGAAGAAGAAGAAGAAGAAGAAGAAGAAGAAGAAGAAGAAGAAGAAGAAGAAGAAGAGAATTAACTATTACAAAGGGGTATGGTCCTCATTTTACAGAAAACTGGGAAATGCCTACCAACACCAGCACACTGGGAAGTAGAGAAGGCAAGACTTCTAATCTTACTTGAGGTCTAAGCAGGATTTTTTTCAAACTAGGGCCTTTGAATACTGATAGGTCATAGGCCCAGTGGAAGCACTATGTGTCTCCTCAAAAATGGCACATATATGTGTGTGTGTGTGCACACGTATGTGTTTGTGTGTGCTGCTTGTGTCCTTAGCCACTAGATCGATTCCAGTGACATGTAAGGATGAGGCCAGACAGAGACTCCATCCCAAGTATATCAGAATTCTTAATGCCCTTCCCAAAGCTTGGCCCCTTCTTTCTCATTTGGAGCCCAGGTGGTGGTTCCCCAAGGTCCAGTTGCCTCAGTGAGTATGGTGAGGGGTTCAGGAGAGCTGAGTAGGCATATAGGGCATGGGGCCCAGAGCCAAGGCCTCAGAGGAGATAGGAACAGGGAGGCAGATTCATTATCCTGTTTAGCCTGTGGTTAAACGCTCCCTAACACAGCAAGCTTGGTGGATAAGGGAGAAAAATATAACTCCGGAGTGGGTTGTAAGTGGGGTGGAGATTGGCTGTGCCTGGACTGGGGATACCTTGTCATTTAATAGGGCAGGGCTGAAGCTGGCTTCTTCAGGAGCTCTTGCTTCACTATGTGGGAGCCACTCCTTGTGAGCAGGAGTCCGCATGGTCATTTTTGGAGGCGGGTAGGGAGCTGAATTAGCCTCAAAGCTGCTTCCTATGGTGTTTCCAAGCTATATCACATCTGGGGAGGGGGGTAAATGCCCTTGGTCTCCATGGTAGCTGGGCTGGGGGATGTAGTATTCATTGTACCCTGTCTGGTTTATCTTTGGGAACAAATCAGGGTACAGTCTTGGCGCATCTTCTTGCTCCCTACTATAGGACCATGTTATTTCCCCAGGAACTGACCTGGTTCCCAAACCTCTTCTCTTCTCCCTCACTGCCTGTCCTGTGGGTTATCAGTGCGCTGAACTTCCTGCTTCCAACCTGAAGCTCTTAGCTAATAACTGTCTACTGGAGTCTCCCAGGGTGGAGACTGGCTGCTTCCGGGCATCTGGACATCCCTTCCTCTGTGATACCTCATCTCCATGAAGGGCTCTGCTGCCTCATATAAGAACCCCCTCTTCTGCTCCTTCCTTTGACTCACCCTAGGCAGCCCCACTCAGCCCTTTGAGCTTTCTCCTTGGCAATCCATCGCCATCTTTCAGACTCTTCCCTATAACTACACTCTAATTATAGGCGCTCTAAACCTCTTCCATTTCGGACCCATTTATACCAGAGAAACTTTGACATGACCCGAATATACAGATATATAAAATAGGAATAAAAGTCAAACCCGTACTGATAATAAATCGCAAATACATAATACAAAATTAGCGTCACTTCAGAAGTTGTTGGAAATTCTGTCCTAATCCCAAGCCAAAATTCATTTAATGGTTTATTTTTTTGTAATGAACCTCAAGGAACAGCATTTAAAAATCAAACATTCTAATACAACCCAATTCAAATATAGATCAGCTTGCTACTTCCGTGCTAAGAAATGACGGAAAATATAAAAAACCGTGTTTTCCCTAGTTTGATATGTTTCTATAAGAGGAAGGACTTTGTACATGCAGTAAGAACACTGTAGTACATCACACACAGTAGTCTTGACTCAGAGCTGATGTTCAGACAGTGTTTCTTGGTGTTTCTTGGAGCCATGGCATGCACAGTTATGTGTATTCAGAACCAAGGCTGCCGTGAGCATACGCAACCCAGCACAACATGGGGGAGCCCTGCACAAGCCACCCCAGTTTCATTGCATGTTTGATTTTGAATTACCTTCTGGTTGTGTGTGCTGCCAGATTTTTCTCAACCTTGGCATTCATTATGAGACTGGAAGCTAGATTAAGAAGCGCTTCAGAAGCCAGGCTCCAGTTTACACACCTCCCTTCCTTCCTGTCCCTTCCATAGCTTCAGCCTTGGTCACACTGCCTGTCCCCCTCTCTCTTCTGCCCCAAACTCCCAGTGGTTACTCAGCATCTTTGGCAGAAGTCCACCTCCTTTTCACTGGCAGCCGGGGACTGTGGCTTGCCACTGCCGCTTTTGTACCCGCCTTCAACCTTTTGCACACTCTGATGCCTACAATGTACCAGATTCCCACACACTTCAGAGCCATTGCCCATGCAGTGTTCTCTGCCTGGGAGGCCTTCCTCTCCCACTTCTTCATTTCTTTTCGGTACTTGGTACTGAAGCCAGGGCCTCTGCATGCTAGAGATGCGTTCCACCTCTAAGGTACAGCATCAGCACCGGCTTTTGTTTTTAAATCTCAGCTCACCAGAGAGTGAGCGAAGCTTCAGACTCCTCTAGAAAACATCCCCCTTGAATGTGTCTCCTTCGTGCCCATGGAAAGGGCTCTGTCTGGTATTATCCTTTGCACTTCCAGATTCATAGATTTATCTCTGTCCTCCAGCTGACTGTGAGAGCCTGGAGGACCCGAGCTAGGTATGGTCTTCATCACGAGGTTCCAACACCCAGCCTGGAGCCAGGCACATGCCTACAGCTTAGCCATGACCACAGAAAGGAATGGGATCCCTGACAATCGTTCTCACTCTGGCCCACATCAGAGCCTGTTGATGTGCTCTGGTTTCCTATTGCTGTTGCCACAAGTGACCACAGGCTTAGTGCCTGAAATCCGTTCTCTAACAATTCTAGTTAACAATCAGGTGGGCTCAGTCTCACTGGGCAGACTTCAAAGTGTGAACAGGCTGTCTATCTCCCTTCTGGACACTGATAGAAGGAACTGTTTGCTGTTTTTTTCCAGCTCCTTGAACTCACCCACTTTCCTGGGCCCTTGGTCTTTTTTATGTCTTCCAGCTTCTGAAATGTTGGACGGAACACTCAAGCTCTCTCTCCTCCCTCCTCTTCCTCTCTTTCCATTTTCTGCATTGCTGGGGTTTTTCACCGAACTCAGTCAGACAATCTAGGGTAAGCTCTCTATATTAAGGTTGGTCCCTTAGCGACTCTCATTTCGTCTGCAGCCTTAATTCCTACTTGGTGTGCATGGCAACACCAAATTCACATAGCCCCATGGTTAATATGTAGCTATCTCTGAGGAAGCAGACATTGCTTTGCCTACACAGTGCCAGTGTGGAAGCTGGTGACCGTGTGGGAGAGAAAGATGTTCTCTGAAATTCCAAATCTTAGGGCAATCGGGGCCAAAGGACAGTGGAGCCAAGGAAGCAGGGTTTTGATTTTAGATTTATTTTATGTGTATGAGTGTTTTACCTGCATGTATGTGTGTGTATCATGTGTGTACCTGGGACCATGGATCCCCTGGAACTAGAGTTATGGATGTTATAGATGGTTGTGGCCCACTGTGCGTGCTGGGAACTGAACCCCAGTCCTCTGCAAGAGTAACAAGTGCTCTTAACTGCTGAACTGCCTCTCCAGCCCTAGAAAGCAAGCTTAGTGTAGGTAGGAGTGTTTGGCATCCTGAGAGCCAGAAGGGATCTCCCATCAAGGCGATAAGCCTGAAAGCCACAGGAAGACAAGCCAATCCTGCTGGAGGGGGAGAACCCCCAACTGTCTGGGTTCACATTTCATATTGGGGTCTCAGTTATCAATGTTATCAACTAAAGTCTGAGCACCAAACCAAAAGAAACAATGTCAAAGTTTAAACTGCACACTGTTCTTGCTGTATCTGGCTCCGCCCTTCAGGTGTGGACCATCTCTTTGTTCTGTGTGCCCATGCTGGGCCTACCATCCACCTATTAGGCACACAATAGCCTTCTCATCAGACTGACCTTGGCAGTATCACAGGGTTTGTGTTCAAGTCAGCTTGGTTGACTTAGCAATGGCCCCAAAGCACAGGAGTAGTAATGCTGGCAATTGTAATACAGGATAGTATTATAATCGTTCCATTTTTATTGTTAATTACTGTTGTTAATCCCCCACTGTGCTTAATTTATGTGTAGAACTTTATCATAGGTACCTATGTATAGGTAAAACATTCTATACAGAGTTGTTATGGTCTAAGGTTTCCAACCTCCCCTGGGGCTTTGGGATGTATTCCCTGGAGACAAAGGCAGATCTTGTTAGAGAGGAATTGACTGACACATGGCAGAAAAGCCATGAATGGGCATTTCTCCAGGTGTGGCGTGGCTGAGGGGCAGGTGATGCTCCTGAAGCGCGGCTCTCTCGGGCTCACAGGTGTCTTTGTCTCAGACTGACTTCATCTTCAGGCCACCAGAGGCTGCCCCATCATAGCAGCTGCACCTGTGCCTTGCTCCCTCATCTGTCCCCAACCCCCGCTCCACTCCACCTGACCCAAGCCACAGGCTAATTAGGGTGTATTTAATCCAAAATCATACACAGAACAGGAGAAAGGGGATTCCTAGAGGAAATGCTGGTTGCTATGCACCAGATGAGTGACAGCCCCCACACTGTTCTAGGGAGCATGGACAGTGTTTCTGGTTCTGCTGCCCTTTGCTGTGTGATATTGAGCAACGTGGTTGATGTCTCTAGGCCTTGCTGTAGAAGGAAGGGTGGGATTGGATGCTCTTTAAGGGACCTTCCAGCTCCCACAACCTTTTCACTTGGAGGCTTTCCCCATCTGTCTAGCCCATCTGCTTGCTTGTGCTTGCGGGCGTTAGTAGTAACTGTCCTTAGAAAACATAGTGTGTTTTCTGTGGAGAAGGATGTGGGGAAGAGCGATGTCTAGAATCTGAAGCAGGGCTGCGCAGGTTCCAGAGAGGGTTTATGTTCCATAAGAAGAAAGAGCGAGGGGGCTGGAGACATGGCTCAGTGGTTAAGAGTGAAGGGTCCGAGAATAAGAATATAAAAATGTAGATTCCAAAAATAAGAATGTAGAAATAAAGAAATATAAGTTGTAAGCCTAGGAGAATGAGGACAGACTGTCAGCAGCTTTCTCAGCAGCCTGAGGATTAACTATTAACAGTGGGTCACTCCGCTTTACAACCCAGAGCTCTATTTACAAGGCCAAAGCATCTCTCTGAGAGCTAGCCTACGGATATAAGCTGAGTCAACTTTTAAGAAATAGATATAAGACCTCTGGGTTATGCATTATCCTTGCTATGTGAAACTGGCTGCATAAAAGGGGAGACCACAGGGCTTCAGTAAACACCACCTAAAAGTACCAGGGAAGGCAGTAGATTAAGTGCAAACACTAATCTAACTAAAAAACTCTATTAATGGAGATTTTAAAATAAGGCAATCTGTATCTAAGTTTTACCTTGAGATTGTAAAATTCCTTTGTTCAGACCTAATGCTTGGTGCTCCTGTTATAAAAAGGTGAGTACAGAAACCGGCCTTGGTCACAGCCTTACAAAACCCATCTCTGGCTGTGGTCTCAGCTAGCTGACAAGCTTTCTATGCCCTATGGAGATTTTTTATTTTATTTTATCTTTTCCTGGACTCTGGTTTCTGGATTGCTTCTGGTTTACTAGACTTCGGTGGTCTGTCCCCATCTTGGCGCGACCCCCTGGACCCTACAAAGAGCGTCTGCTACTCTGGCAGAGGACCTGGGTTCGGTTCCCAGTGCCCACATCATGGCTAACAACTGTCTGTGATTCTAGTTCCAAGAAGCCTGATGCTGTATTTTTTCTGACCTTTGTGGGCACTGCACACGTGTGGTGTATAGACAGTCACGCGGGCAAAACACTCACACACGTGAAATAAAAGAATGTTTAAAAAGACTAGCGGGAGAGTTGTGGGGAAGCAAGCATTGGGTTTCTGGAGAATTTGCAGGCTGAGCAAATGAACAGGCAGGAGCAAACACGAGCCAGGGCTCTGGTCTGCCATGGGACTCCAGCCCTACCCTATGCCTGATGTCAGGGGGTGGTTGGGGCTGGGGGTGCATCTGAACTGGTGAGGGGGTGGTCATGATTTGGCTGAGCCAGAGGGCTCCATCTGGATTGGGGTGGGCATGGGTCGTCCATGGGTCAGCAGTACAAAGGGCAGGTCCATGAACAATTCAGATGTCCTGTGAAGAGGGCTCTGGCCTCGAGGGACATCTCAGACATTTGCTGTCATTTGACATGTTCTGCATTTTATTGTTCCTGGTCAGCGCTTGTGGACAGAATATCAATTCCATGCTGTTCAACGACCTTGTTCTCTGTGTTCGTGTTGGAGTGACTGGAGAATACAGAGGTGTGCGCAGCCAGGGCTAGCAAGTACTGTGTACACTGGGATAGAAGATCTGTAGTCTTGCTGCTACTGGAGCTGTCTGTGGGGCTCTTAAAAGATCCTAGGCTGCACACCATACTAACTGAACCAGAAGGGTGGGGTCTGAAGCTAGGCATCACTACACACACACACACACACACACACACACACACACACACATATATATTTTAGAAGATTTTCTCAGGTTTATTCCATTGTACTATGAAGTCTGAGAGCCACTGTATCTGGCCATGTAAAGTGCATACAGTCCCACAGGAGAACACACATGGCAGGCTGCCCACTCCCACACAGAATAAAGGAGTGGGGCTGGAGATGGAGCCGTCGTGGGCCTCAGCTTCTGGGTGGTTGGATGGAGACTTTTTGTTCCAGATCTCTATCGCTTTCTCTGGACCCACTATGGAGGTGATTACTTTGCTATCATGGAATGGATTTTGGCTGTGAGTCAAGAAGAGCTCTTGTTTCCCAGCTAAACGATGGCAAATCAATTTGAGGTCTTGGCTGGAGCTGCTGATTAGGGCTGGCAGCCGGGGAGCCCGGGGCTGTCTGAGCCAAGTCAGGGCTCAGCTAGTCCATGGGAGGAGGTAGCAAACATGAGCAGAAGGCCAATGTTGAGTCCACGAACCCAGTGCTCTTGTCCAAGACTGGGGGGGTTATAATCTCAATTTATTTATAATTGCAACATTCATAGTCTTTGTGTTTGTTTATTTGTTTGGGGTTGGGGTTTGCTATGTAGCCCATGCTGACCGGAGAATTCACTATGAAGCCTTAGCTGGCTTTGAACTCACAATTTTCCTGCTTCAGGTTCTTGAATGTTGGGATTTCAAGCAGGAGCCGTCATGCCTGGTGAAGATTGATAGCATTCATAGTCTTGGGTACTATGTACCGAGAAGTTGATATGCCTGGACTAGGCATTTTCATACATTTTGTGGCTAATTGGGTATCACAGGCCTTATCCTTTTGTAATGCGACTCCTAAGAGGTCAAATGAATGGCTCCCAAGTTTCAAAGGAGGCTTCCTGGGAAAAAATTCAAACGTTTTATCCTGTGCTTTGGCTGTGTGTTGATTTGCACATATGACTCTGAGCTCTTATGAGTTTGGCAGATGCAAGACTAAAGGTCGGCCTGACTTAGACTGTGGGCACAGGAAGGCCTCCCAGTGAGGGTTTGCTAAACAGAGAAGAGAATGAGGATCAGTGGAAGATGTTTACTGACTAAGCCTTGAAGAAAGAACTATAAGATAGGTTGGGGTACATATTGTGAAGTCAGTGGCCCCTAACATGTCCCGGTCTCCAGCCATTTTCCTTTCTGGGGTTCATGCTGTGAAGAGCCTTGCTATCTTGATGGTCCCCATGTAAATTACCAGGGCACCCACTCCAGAATTGATACCCCAAAAGAAAAGTGAATGCTCACGGCTTGGAGTCACTAAATTGGGGGGTCGTTTGTGATGCGGCTACAGAAAAATAACTATAACACATTGATATCATTTTAAGATACAAGAGGAATTCTTGAAGGAGATAGTTGATCCCCATCATCCTCTTGGCTTGTTTTGTGGCCCTAGGAAAAGTCACACAGCTTCGAAGCATCTCTTTCTCCTGTGTAAGGTGGAGATAATGTCGACCTCACAGACTGCTTTCCAGATAGGTCATGTATTTAAAGCAATCAGCTCTTGCGGATGGCATACAGCAAGTATTTACTGAGTAGGGAAGGGTGGCTCCCTTTTCCTCCCTAGCTTATTATATTAGCATGACCATTACACAGACAGGGTCATTTCATTTTTCTCACAGTGAATGCATCAGGGAATTGATGTAACCAAGAGCTGAAGATCACTGAGCCTGCCTCAAGACAGGATGAATGGATGTGGATGAATGGATAGATGGGGATAGATGGATGGATGGATGATGGATGGGGAAATACATTGGGTCTGGAGACTAAGATGGGGATGCTAGCTCTCATGCAACCTTCTGAGCCTAAAACTTTTCTCAGTTCTATGTTTGGAGCTGGGAATGCCCTGCCCGAAGGTCACACAAAGAGGAAGGACTGGAATCTGCATTTCTACCCGGGTCAGCAGGGATGCAGAGGCTGGGTGTGAGGATGTCTCCAATTGGAGGAGCCTAACTGAGAAAATATTGTCTTCCGGCGGTATCAAATCATCTCTTACATCAGGCAAGAAACCCCAATTAATTACAAGAGCTAAGTGAATGGTCTAGAAGCTGGGCTTTGCAGCCAATTAGGGAGACTTAAAGGAGGTTTCATTAACTCTCTGCCTCCTGGCGGTTTTTAGTTTAGAGAAAGGGGGAACTTTCAAACTAGTGTGAGCTCCAGAACACCATGGAGAGTGTACCCCCAACCAAGGGTGGCACACAGGGGTTCCTAAAAACGCAGGATAATGGGTTTGACTTTAATCCCCCTGTTCACTCTAGGCTTCTTCACTTCAAGATCTTTTGGTCCTGTGGTGAAGTCAGTGGTCAACATCTTTTCCATCTGGGGTACCAGACCATGCCAATGCCATTTGTGCTTCCTAGGAGTAAGCCAGCGGGGAACGTAGACTACCCAGTGGATCCTACCAAACTTGACCACATCTGCTGTGTTTCATATCCTGGGTTGTTCTACCATCCAAGGCAGAGTCACAATGCCTCCCCCCTCCATGCTGTGCACACATGAGCCTGCCCATTTGCTGTCCTGTATCCCTTCATTCTGCCTGCTTCATCACACTCTTTCCTCATTGGCAAAGATCAGGCTGTACCTCCTCCTACCTTGACACTGCACTGTCTCCTCCTCCCTGGGTTCTGGGTTTCTAGCCTCTTACTCCCAACCTGAGAAGACATTCCCCTGTCTGGATCTCAGCTTACTGCTCCTCAACAGCTCCTGGTGGCCTTCAGGCAGAGCCCAAATTCTGTGCGGTTGCTGTGCCCAGACTCAGTTTTCACCAACAGCTCAGCCAGCTCCGCCGCACATTTCTCACCCTTCCTTGGTCTTTCCTACCTCCTGGATGGAGCTCCTTTTGTCCCCACCTCCACCTTTGCCTTTGTTCTTGGTACCCGAGGGCTCTTCTTCCCCCGCTAAGTTGTCACCTCCTCATCTGAGGTTCATTTTTAGTTGTTGCCTTCTCCCGGGAGCCTTCACCAAAGGTCCAAGTATACTTGAGTTACTGGATATGCTTTGGTGGGCAACAGGTCTGTCTCTCCCTTTGTAAGCAGTTTCCCAGGAGGATCAGGTTGTGTGGCTGGTATTCTCGGTGCCAGAACAGTGCCAAGCATGTAACAGATGTTTGATTTAACTAAGGGGATTAAGACACTTCGAAGAAAAACTTCAGAATTCAAACGAGGAGGGCGGTGGTGTTTACCCAACAGGGAGGGCACAGGTGCACTGAGATCCACTGGAAGGAAAAGAGAGGAGAGGAGAGAAGCATTGATGGTCTCTTCATGACTAAGCTGTCACAAAGCCGGGTTTGGGGGGCAGTGTCTTGTGTGACTGGCAGAGTCCACCGCATGGTGGACTCCCAGGGAATTCTGGAGTCCTTGTTCTTTCCTTTCCATGATCTGGGCCTGAACTTTGTCTTGCAGAACTCCACAGGGAACTCACCGACAGCCACTGCTCCTCTGTGAGACATCTTTACCTCTCGAGATTCTGCTGCGTAGGTCTGGGAGAACTGGCCCTTTCTGAGGAAGGGAGGTTTTGGGCTCAGACCTGCTATGCTCACTCTGCTGCAGTTTCCTCTCTGGTAGTGCGAGAAGAATTTGTAATTGCTTCTAGCCAATAGCACACGGCACATCCTTCTGCAGTTAGTGATAGAAGGCTGTGGCTTCCATTTGGCTAGCAGGCTTATCTAGAGTTCTCCTGGCTTGCACACTGGGGTAGAACAAGCTTCATGTTGTGAGATGCCTCAACAGAGGGGTCCACACGGCAAGGGTCAGAGGACATTCTCCAGCCAACACCCATCAAGTGTATTCTCCCAGCAACTGTGTGAGCTTGGGAGTGATCCTTGCTCAGCTGAGTCTCCCGATGAGGACCCCAGCCCTGACCTGTACTTTACTAGCATCCTCATGATGACCGAAAGCAGAGAATCCAGCTAATCTGTGCCCAGGCTCCTGACCCACAGACACTGGGAGGTAACAAGCGTGTTGCCTTTATGGAGATTGCAGTCATGGGGGAGATGAATGTATTCCCATACCTTAAATAAGGTTTAATAGCACTACTCGATAAGTGCTTGGTACTCGATGATAAGGGCATGCGTGCAAAACTCTCCTTACTCCTTACAACAGTGGAGGTTAGAATAATTATTATCATTCTGCTTCCCTTGCGAGAAGATGCTCACAGGGGTTAAGTGTCTTGCTCAAGATCGCTCTGCTGGGTGGCAGCGCCTGTCTGTATGCTCGGGGCTTTTATTGCAACACAAAGCCATGAGGCTTTGTGCTCTGTGTGCATGGTAACCAGACTCTGCTGTGGTCAAGAGACAGGCAGCTCTATCAGTGGACTGTGCAGAGGGGGAGTGACATGAGCTGGAAGCTAGAGGATTGTGCCGAGGGTGTAAGGGGGAGGGGCAAGGGGTAATTTATACAAATGTGATATAGCATTGAATGGGGGTCTGGGTGCTCTTGGAACACTAAGGTGCATGTGGCTCTGGCATAGCAGGCTGGAATCACTGGAGCCATAGCACACAGAGCCATTTTGATCATAGGGATGCTGTCTACCAGGTAGATACCATCCTATAGGCAGGTGGGAGGGGCTGGGCAGCGAGTGACATATTGATGCTTGCATTTTAGATAGACTCTTGAGCTGGGGCTGGGACGGCAGGGAAAAGGATGCAGAGAAGGGAGGAGGTAGAGGAGTCTCTGAGGACAGATCCATGCCTGACAATGGGGAGTGCTGAGAAGCCAGGGAGAAATGGGCCTCACTTCAGGCTGGTCAGAAATGGGGGTACAGAAATGAAAGGGGTCTTATCCTGAGTCCTCGACAAGCTGTGTCTGTGTCTAAGAGGAATGCTGAGTGCTGTCCTCTTTGTGTGTCCTCAGCCTCCCGCAAGCCTCCCTGGCGCAGAAGGGAGCAGGTCCCCCATTCGCGTTGCTGGACGAACTACTGATAGACATTTGCCCATCTATTGTGTTCATGGGGTTCTCAGGATGCCACACCCCAAGGAGCTGGTAGAGAAGGGCAGCCGGGGATGGGATGCGAGGCTCAACATGCACAACCCCTACTCTGGGATTGTAGAGCTGGCCTTCAGAGGTAGAGCAACCCTGGAACTTGGGCCAGCTCCAACTTTAGCCTCCATTGATTTTCGAGGTCATTTCTACAGTGTCTTGGCCAGAAGCTGGGGGTAAGACATTGAGCGTTCTGGGGTATCTTGAGCTTTGTTGGTTGTCACCGGTCACTGGTGGTGCTAACGGACAGAAGGAGGCTGACAGACGGAGTTGCTGTACAAGGTCTTTTTCTTTGTTGTCATGATTGGTTTTGTACATCTTAGCATTTGCATCATACAAAGTGGGGAGCACAGCCATGGCTTTTGGTCAGGTTCAAGGGAGTGCAGGGGGTGGCCCTCCCCTCCCCCAGATACTGACACATTTAAAAGAAGCAGAGCAACAAGGACAGTGCACAATTCTGGGAAAGGGGTTCTCCCACATGAGCAGGATGGTCCATCTCCCCTGGGTCTCAGTAGGAGGACCCCCACCCCCATCCTGGGGCCAGGAGGAGCACCTCTGTTCTCTCCCTGGTGAAAAGGGTAGGGCTATAGGAATAGGGACGAGAGAAGGGAACATTTACTGGGAGGCCTACCCTTAGATCAGGGAGACAGCCCCCTTGGGAGCCAGTCCGATTCCCCAGGCCTCCCAATTCAGGCCTCACCAGCTGGCTAAAGCTCAGAAAGACGAAACAAGGTGCTGTGGTGGGCACCCTTGCCAGCTGGGTGCTACCTCTTGGGGCTGGAAATCCCATGCCATCCTTACTCTTTAGGACCTCAAGTCTTTAGGATGGCTGGTTTGGGAGTCCCAGGTGCAGGGGCCTGGTGGCTTTCCCCAAGGGTTCGTGTGCCCATGTTAGTGTCCACCTCGTTCTATCTCCAGCCACCCACCATGCTGTGTGTGTGTTTATGTGCGCACGTACACACGTGCGTACATGCATGCATGCATGCTTGTGTGTGCCCATGTGCATGAATTCTGGAGCCTCTTTTCAGTGTGTTACTTGCGTATCACATTTCTGTATGATGTACTCATCTTCTTACCCCATGGGCCGCGCACACCTCCTGCTCTCGGCACATCAGGGGAACAAACATCCCTTCCCCTGCTCACAGACCCATGTTTGTCCTCCCAAGAGGACATAGCATCCTTTAACCCATTGTTTCCTCCCCATAGCTGGGTCTGTGTTAGAGATGTCAATCATTATATCCCCCTGGGCTTTGTGTGGGTGGAATGAGATCTATAACAAGTAGAAATTCTCTCTCTTGCCTGCACCTCCAAAAGGCTTCAAAATCTGCTGTCTGGGCATGGAAAAGAGGAGACTTAGACCTAGGCTAAGCCAGCCCAGCCTGAAGGATTGTGGGTGGAGATAGAAAGTCCTGATCCTACTCTGGGTACCCGGAGGGGCCATGGAGACCACCAAGGACACCAGCTGAAGGGTCTGGATTCTCTCAGGCCCATGCAGGTTATCTTGCATGGCTGGGTTCTCTTGCTTACCTGCAGGTCCCTGGGTCTTGGTCTCTACTACCCTTCGGGTGCTCTGTGTCCTGCCATCACCTTTGAGGTCTAAGGGTCTCCGTCACAAGGAAGGCCTTTCCTAACCCTGGTATTCATCCCGTGTCCAGGTGGGAGTCTTACTCAGGGTTTAAGGAGGCCTGGGGCCCCTGGACTCGTTCTTGCTTGTCTCTGACCCTGGACCCCAATGAGTTTGAGAGTGACCATCCTGCCCAGGATAGAAGAGGGAAACAAGCAGACAACAGGGGTGCAAGATGGCTCCCCATCACAGACACAGACACAAACACTGGCCCTGTGGGATGACACAGGAGCACAGGGGGTGGGGGAGAAGGGTACGTCCCAGGAGCTGGAGCTGCCGAGGCCCTGCTCCTTAGAGAGGGGACAGACCAGGGGACTTTTCTGGTTCCCTAAACATATGGATTGTTTAGTCTCCTCTTTAAAGTATTGCGGTCTAACTGATATGGCTTTAACTATTGGAAACGGACAGGAAGACACACGTCTTCTCTGAAATCAAAGCATAAGTCCACTAAAATGGAAAAACCTGCAGAATGCAAGGGGGCCAGTGGGACAGAGGCTTCGGGAGAGGGCAAGTCGCCCCCTCCTGGGCCCCGACTTTTGGGATAGGCCCTGGCGGGGGCCCAGCATGGCTTCCTGGGGCACTGCCTGGGTCTGTCCCAGTAGAATTCTGAGGACCTCAGGTAGGAAACCCCCAAGGGTGGAGGACTCTAGGCCAAGGGGAAGGTCTCCTGTCAGATGTGGCCACTTGGACTAATGGTCTCAGGGTCAGGAGGAGGCATCTTATTCTGGTTCTTGCTAGCCGAGCACAACTTATGCATACAGCTGCCTGTTTGAGACCCACACATGTGAACACCAGTCTTGGCCCATCTGACAGTTCCCTCAGATGTTTCTGCATCTAGCATGTAACTGTCACTCTTGACACACATGCCATTTTGAAAATACATGCATATACAGGCTACCACATGCAATCTTTAAACACATGAGATGGCTGGCACACACTGAGAACATGGTTGAAGCTCAGGCACACCGCGACCCACGAACACATATACACAAGGTACATCATAAAAACTACCTCTAACAAAGAGGCGTGACAACTAACACACATGCAGTCTTGAGACACCACACTCTAACCATACGCAGATGCAGGATGGGGCCTGCCATACTTATCTGATGTGTGTGTGTGTGTTGTGTGTGTGTGGACTCACACATTTGTCCCTCTTTTGTGCCTTCCCCTCTGTCCCTGGTCCATTTCCACACAAGTCACAAAGCCTCAACAATGCGGGGTGTGAGGACAGACGTCAGTCCTATACATCCCAGAGGAGAGCTGATTCTTGGCCAGTGGGATGGATGGACAGTCTTTTGTCTGGTGGGAACTGGCTTCTCCCCAGCTGCTCGGGGCTTTGACCAAGAAGGGTCCTCCTGGGGACAGTGGGGACTTGGAAGCACATGGACAGGACATGGAAGGGAAGAAAGGTTGAGAGGAATGGGGGCAGTTTGGCTGTACCAATGACGGGTCCCTTGGCACAGACCTTCACTGCCCGATGGCTCCAAGTATTTTCTGGGGACCTGGGCAGCCCCTTGGCTGGGCAAACTGGGGCCTAGCCTGGCAGTGGGGTCCCAGGGCCTAAGTCAGATGAGGGAGAATAAGGGGTTTCCCTGCCCTAGGCTCCTCCACAGATGTGCTAAAGTCCAAAGAGGATCCATTTGGAAGGAGCAGCTTGGCAGGGGCCATACTTTTTAAAGAAGGGTTGGGGAGAGGTGTGCTCCTGGGTAGATACCACCAGGAAGAGGGAAAAGGACAGCCCGAGCCTCTTGCCCAGACTCTAACCTGGCCAGACCCAGCTAGATTCTCTCAGGGCAGGCTCACTGTGAACAGCCTTCTTCAGAGCCAGGGCCATTCAGTGCCTCTGCCCTGACCTGGACTCCCACTGGGGATTCAGACAGAGGCCAACGGTCAGCATGCTGGGCAGGGCTGGAATGTGTCATTACTTTGGCTGGCTGGGGACAGTGGTCCTCCTGGCAGTGGGGAGCATGAAGGAATATATGGGGGGGTCGCCACACTAACATAGACCTCGGGCTTCTGGAGGGGCACCCAGTGCCTTTGGTTCTGGGTTCAATGCCCCCTGCTGGAGTAAAGCTGTCTTCCCTTTTCAGGCTATTTGGGAGTGGAGCAGGGCTAGAAGCCCTGGGATGAAGGGGAGGACAGAGGGGAGGCGCCCCTGGCTAGGGAAGGGGGCAGAGGCCAACTGAGGTTTTCCCCTTTGGAACTGATACCTAACTGAATAAAAAGAAAAGACCAACAATAACAAAAAAAAAGTCATAAGGTGGATGGGGCAGTAGGGATGGATTACTTCTTGAACATGTCCTGCAGCGGCCCGGGCAGATATTTGAGCACTGTGTCCAGGATGCTCTCTTCTTCCTCCTCCTCCTCATCCCCACATCCTGCAGGGATGGCCTTCTTGGGTCGGGTCAGGCTTCCCTCACAGGGCTGTTCCAGGGCTGCCTTCTCCTCCGCCTCCTTCTCTTCTTTCTTCTTCAGCCCGTACTGGGGAAGAGAAGGACAGAGAAGGGTGTGAAGTCAGTCAGGGGAAGGAAGTGTTGGTTTTCTCACTCAGGCAGACTCTGGGGACGGATCTCAGCAGCGTTTTAAACTCCCCAGGAAAGCTGCTTTCTCTGGAGCCCTGAGCCAGTCCTTAGTAGGTAAACAACATAAAAGACCATGCCTCAGGCTGGGTGGTGGTGGCACACGCCTTTAATCCCAGCATTTGGGAGGCAGAGGCAGGTGGCTCTCTGTGAGTTCGAGGCTAGCCTGGTTTGCAAAGTGATTTCCAGGATAGCTAGGACTCTTATGTAGAGAAACCCAGTCTCAAATAAATAAATAAATAAATAAATAAATAAACAAATAAATAAATAATCCAAAACCAAAAACCAAAACAAAACATAAAAGACCATACCTTGGTTTCCTGTAAAATGAACACTTACTGATAAGACCCCTTTGTCCTTTTGAAAGCCTCTAAGTTCTGAGTTCTGAATGTCTTCTGGGGCGATTTTTCCGACATAGCTGACTGAAGGCTACTCGCAGTGTTACTTGGCAGCACGGTGCAAATAGACTTGCACTAAATGAATGACAGCTCCATCCCTGGTGGTCAGGGTACCAGGGAACTTGTCCCTAATATCCACAAATTCTGAATTCCACTTCTATTTGGTTCCAGGAGCTCTGGCAGGGAGGTTGGGCCTGCTGCATTGCTGCATTTCCTGTATGCTCATGTAGCTCTATATGCCACTTCCTATATGCATACTTAGTTCTATATGCTGCTTCCTGTATGCGTACATAGTTTTATAAGTTGCTTCCTGTATGCTCATATAGCTCTATATGACACTTCTTGTATGCGTAGTACATAGTTCCATAAGCCACTTCCTGTATGCTCATATAGCTTTATATGCCACTTCCTGTATGCGTACATAGTTCTATAAGTTGCTTCCTGAATGCTCATATAGTTTTATATGCCACTTACTGTATGCGTAGTACATAGTTCTATAAGCCACTTCCTGTATGCTTATATAGTTCTATATGCCACTTCCTGTATGTGTATATAGTTCTATGTGCCACTTCCTGTATGCATGCATAGTTCATTATGCCACTTCCTGTATGTGAATATAGTTCTATGTGTCATTTCCTGTATGCTTATATAGTTGTATATGCCACTTCTTGTATGTGTATATAGTTCTATATAACACTTCCCGTATGCATACATAGTTCTGTGTGCCATCTTTGAGGGCATGTTCCAAAGACACTCATTTATTTTCCTGATGAGAGTGTGTCACAGCGGGACCTAGGTCTAAGATGAGAGCTGGGATTTGGGGCAGGATGCTGACCTTGTCTCGGATCTGCTGCCGGACCTTCTCACGCTCGGCCTCCATGCGGGCATGCTTGGCCTTGCGCTCCTCCTCTTGCTGCCGCAGGGCCTCCTGCCGCTCTTCCTCCTTCTTCTGTGCGTCAGGGTCCTTCTCCTCCTCTCCCCCCAGCATCTTCCCCATGTCCTTGGTGGCCCCTAAAGGGACGTGGGGTGGTCAGGGGAGGAAGAGGGTGTGGGCAGTCGGGAAGAGAAGGCAGGTTTTGAGGTTTCCTTTCTCATGGGTCAGGGTTGCGTGGGGGAAGGTGGTGGGGCTCACCTCCAAGGGCTTGCTTCATGACAAAGTCCATCCTGCAGGCTTTGGTTAGTGCTCCCTAGCCCGTGGCTGAATTTGCATTCAACACACCTGGCTGCTGTGCCTCCAGGAAATGAGCCCACCTGCAAGAGAGGATGGGGGGCAGGTCAGACAAAAAGCTCTCTTCCCAAGAAGGGTGGTGGAGACCTTACTGTTGTTCTCACGGGCACCATCGATTGAGGATAAGGTTCAATGCCCTGTTAGGAAGAACAAAGAGCCGGAAGGGAATTATTTACTGAGCGTGTATCATGGACCAGGCATGGATGTGCAATTGAATAGCTTTTGTTATATTCTTTTAAGAGAAGATTTATTTATTTTTCTTTTGTGTATATGAGTATTTTGCTTGCCTGTAAACATGTGCATCACTGTAAGTGATGTGGGATTTCCCTCTGTATGCTGTGATTACCATTAATGAATAAAGAAAACTATCTTGAGCCTGCACAGGGAATAGAGGTAGGTGGGGGAAAACTAAACTGAATGCTGGGAGAAAGAAGGAGGAGATAGAGAGAAGCCATGGAGCCACTGCCAGAGACAGATGTGCTGAAACTTTGCTGGTAGGCCACGACCTCGTGGTGATGCACAGATTAGTGTAGATGGGTTAAATTAAGATGTAAGAGTTAGCCATTAAGAAGCTAGAGCTAGTGGGCCAAGTAGTGATTTAAATAATATCGTTTCTGTGTGATTATTTCGGGGCTGAGCTGCTGAGCAGCTGGGAGCCAACAAGTGGCCCTCTTGCAGCATGTAAGTGCAGTGCCTGAGGAAGCCAGAAGAGGGCATCATACCTCCTGGAACTGGAGTTACAGATGGTTGTGAGCCCCCCTGTGCGTGTTGCGATTAGAACCTGGGTCCTCTTCCAAAGCATTATGCACTCTTGACCTCTGAGCTATCTCTTCAGACTTGGTTCCTATTTTAACGTCTTCAGTTTGAACATATTTTTTTTTCTAATTTGATTGAAGCCGGGACTATCGGCATGAGACTGCAAATTGGGCTCGGAAGAGCTGCGCTTTAATGACATCCTCGTTGGTTGTTTGTCATGTGACCTTCAACAAGCAACACCCTTTCCTTATGCTTTCAGTTTCTCTTTCCTGAAGTGGAAGTGGCAAAGCCTGGGCTGCTGCAGAGAGGAGACAGGCTGGGCCATGGGTCCAACTCATCAAGAAAGTGAGCACCATGCTAGTGGCCACAGAAAATCAGAGGAACGTGAGAGAAAAAGAAAGGTCTGTCTAGCATGAGTGGGACCTAGCCTAATCAGACCAACAGAGAAATAAAGCTTTTGTTGCAGCATATGTCTAAGTTTTGTGTTTTATAGCTTAATGTTGATTTTTATTTTGAATTGCACATGAGGGCATTGGGATTTATTATCACCTTGGCACTTCTGGCCTCTACAGAGCGAGGTCCTTATAGGCACTCTGCTAATCTTAGTTCTTCTAGCCTCCTCCCTAAATTACTGATTTTCAGTTTTATTATATTTTTAATTGATTTTTTTTGGTCTCAGAAGATTTTCTCCAAATAAAGTCATAATTGGAAGGCAGTGTGCAGAATATGGAAAAGTGGGGCTAGCCCAATGGTGGCAGAGGGGCCTGCAGACTCAGGCATGGGGGGAATCTCCTTCCAGAGCCCCAACATCTCTGAGAATTGATCCCTGGGCTCCAACTTAGAGGTTTTTTATTTTAATTGTTGACTTGTAATGATTCTTTAAAAATGTTTATTTTAACTCATATGTATGGGCTTTTGTCTGCATACCACGTGTGTGCCTTCCAGAAGAAGGGGTCAAAGCCCCTGGCACTGGAGTTACCAATGATTGTGAGTAATCATGTGGATGCTGGGAATCGAACTTAGGACCTCTGCAAGAACAGCAAGGGCTTTTAAGCCCCAAGCCATCTAGCCAGTCCCTGAGTTACACTGATTCTTTAACAGGCAAGGCAGCTGCCAATCCCTCTGTTTCGTGTGTCTGCATTCATGAACTGTCCTAAATGTAACGTGAGCTGGAGGTTGACTGGGACTAGGCCTTCCCACCCCTGGGCCCTCTCATCTCTTATAGACTTCAAGTCTCTATTACTTTCTAGGAAGGAAAAAAGGGTTCAGGAAAATGATGCCAGAGAATTTTACCAGGCCAGTCATTGCAACCAAGTTGAATTCAAGGTCACAGGCTATTCGCGATGGATTATCCTCATTTCTTTCAAAATGAGAAACCATTAGCAGACTGTGAGTTTTTCATAATAAGGGATCAAGAATGTATCTATAGGATTAGAGCACTTAATGGGTTGTTTTTGGTGGAGAAAAATCATAATGTACTAGATGAAAAAGGTCCCAAGGGTTTTGGCACCAGACATAACTAGTTAAAGAGTCTAGGCTGGGGCCAAGTCTCTGGAAAAGCATTAGCTTGTTCCAGATGGGGAAGTATTGAGGTGATCATTTTAACTGATATTAAAAGAGAAAAATTCAGGTCAAGTGCCTGGAGATGCAGTCAGAACTTATACAAATGGCAGCTATTGCTGACTATGTATTTATGGGACTACACTGTCCAAAAGAAACATGCAGACTTTCCAGTAAAGGCAAGAGAACCCACCCTGACCCAGAAATCTGAGTTTGAAGGTTGCTCAGCTCTGTTGAGATGTTTCCCATTGATTTTAGACCTCGGGAGAAGACTTAATTTCTAAGAACAGGAAACGAACAGTGAACAAATTGAGTGATTTCAGGAACTCTTGAGTTTCTACGCAGTGTTTACACAGAGCTCAAAGAATTACCAGGTGGTAGTGGAAGACGTAGGACTCTAATTTGAGCTGATTCAAATTGGAAGGCAGGACACCTGGGCTGTAGCTCATCTCTGTCCCTGACTTGCTTGCTGCATGACTTGGCCAAGTCTCTCTTGGGACCAGATGCTCTCCCACACCCTTCCTGAGTGCTCCCGCGGAAGCACGGCCTCCATGTTTGAGCTGCTGACCTGTGCACCGTACCCTCAACCCCTTTTCCTCTTGGTTCTGTACCTCACCTCTTGCCACTCCTTTCATCTCCCCTCCCTCTCTTCTTCCTCCCACTTCTTCTCTTCTATTTCCTCATCACCCCCTTTTCCTTACTGACTCATGTTCTGCTTGCTTCTCAGACTTTAGCCTCAGACTCTGCTTCTGTTTCTTCTGTAAACTTCCTCTTGGGGGTTTCTTGAGACTAGAGGCTTTATTGATCGCTGATACATTGACATCTAGACCTTTTCTCTGGGCTTTCAATCCCTGTATTTATCCATGTAGCAAGTATTAATTGAGGGCCAACTATGTGTTGGTATCTTGGACACAGAGAATCTAACAGCGAATTAGAGAGGCAAAGCTGTGCCTGCAAACAGATTACATTCTGAGGTGCCTCTGTGTGAGTGTATGCATATAGGGAAAAATAAGCCGAGGGATGCATTTGTGTTCTCCAGGGTGTTCTGTGGACATGACGCAAATGCAATACACCATGCATCAACAATCCTTATTTGGACACTTTTGCATTCATGCATTCATTCAGCAATGGCCATCACTACTACCCCTCCCCCGAAATCTTCAAAATGCATCTATTCAAGGACTGAATCTTCTCAATGCCTATATTGCTATTGCTCCAGATGGGTCCTAGGTAATTCTGAGGCATTACTTAGTTGGGCTTTTTGGGTCTACTCGAGAGTCCTGTTGTCCCATCCTTAGTGTGGCCCTCGTAGATGGCAGGCAGTCTCTTTGCTTGTTTGGTTGAGAGAGTACTAAGTGACTTCAGAGGCCCAGGCTGCGCCTCACCCCTGCCTCTTATAGGAGACCTCCCTCCAGGTCAGGCATGCTGTTGAAGGGGCCCTTTTATTCCAGTGAGACAGCTCTTCTCTGTAAAAGGAGGGCTACGTGGCCAGTTTGCAGGTTAAAAATCATCTGTGGGATGTACCTGTCACGTGACAGGTGCTCAGTAGATGAAAGCTATCATTAATGTGATTAATTATGGCGATTGCACACACCTGCAACCTCCTCTCTCCTAGCCCCAGGGAACTCCCTCCTCCTAGAAGAAGCAATCTAGATTTTTCTCTTTGTACTTCTTCCGTTACCCACGAATCACCACGCCTTCCTAAATCTTTAGTGTCCTTTTCCTAGTCTCTCGGGTCTCCTCCCTTCTCCAACCCTTTACTTGAACAATGCACTTCTTTGACTCTCTGACCTCTAGTGTGGCAGAGAGTCTGCACCCCGCTTCCTCCTCATCTCCCGGTGAAGCTCCACTGCTCCTGAGATCCTCTATCTTAGCACACAGCCCAGAAGCCACCCTGATCAGTGTGTCTAGGAGACCTATGCTTGAACAGGAGTGTTCATAGCCCTATGCCTCCTCTCTCTTTTTGTAGTGTTTGACGCTGATCACTGCTCCCTTCTTCTAATTTCAGCCTTCTCAGATCTGAATTCCATGACACAGCACTCTTATGGTTTTAATTCTCCCCAAACAGGTCCTCTCTCTCTCTCTCTCTCTCTCTCTCTCTCTCTCTCTCTCTCTCTGTCTCTCTCTCTCTCCTGGTTCCTTTCCTTCTCCAGGCACACCCCCATCTCCTTTCCTCTGCTCCTCCCATGGAAACCTCCCATCTGTGCCTACTGATTTAGGATCCCTAGTTAGACACAGAGACGCACGTCTTTCTCTCTAAAGCCTGCAGATTTTTAACCCTCTGCTGTATAGCATCACACATGCCATTTCCAAGTCAGTCTCTGGAAAATCAATCCCATCCTTGCTGGGCTCCCATCTCGTCCTCCAGCATGTCTTGTTCAAACCCCTTCAACCAAAAGCTCGCGTCAGTATTTCTCATCAGCACACACTCACCCACTTACTCATCGTGTGTTCTCTGAGTACCTGCCATCTACCCGGCACCGCGGAAGAGAACAAGGGCATGCTCAAACACTGGTTTGCACAGCCTTCGGTTATTTGTGATTGGGATGGAGGCACACGGAAGACTTCTGGACACTGTCCACCCCACCTCCTCCCTCCTACTGCTTTGATGTCTTGGTTTCATGGCTCTGTCTGTCCTCTGTCTCTCACCTGTCTTCCACATGAACCTCAGATTAATCTTCCTAAAAGGCACATGTAAGCCTACCACCCTGTGCTGGTGTCTCATGGCCTTGCTAAGCCTCCCACAGTCTGTGCTCTAACCTTCAAAGCCTGCGGTCGAGCCCCTGCCCTCGTCCTCTGCCTCTCTTTTCTCATCTCTCATACATGGCCGTGTCTTAACCTCCACCCAAGGCAGGGCGATTTGGGCATACTGTTCCCACAGCCTTAGAACCCCTTAACCTCATCTCTACTGGCTCAGATCTTGGCACTACTAGTTACTGAATGATCCTGAGTACTTGACTGACTGTTTTCTCATGTGTAAAATGGAGGCAGTTGATGCAGTGTGCAAGGCCGGCTGTGAGCACTGAGATTATGCAAATCAAATATCTAAGCCAGTGTCTGGCCTGTAATAAGCATCCTTACAGTCATCATAACCATCCACAACAGTGGCAGCATTAACTTTCTGAGATCATTCGCCAACGTTGTTCCCTTCATGCAAGTTCCCAGTTCTTCTTGACAAGATGGGACAGTGTCTTGCTTTGTAAAGATCTAAGGCACTTTCTAGGGCAGTTTTGCTGCCTCTTACGCATGTTCTATCTATCTGTCTGGGCATCTTTTCCCTTGTTATCATAGGCTCTATTCTGTTGCCAGAGTCTTATTCATTTCACCTATCTGGAGAATCCCACAGGGTATCTTCAGCATGTTTGCTCAGTGGAATTTAATGTTGTGTGCACGGGCTCAAAGAACGAGCCTGCACGTCTGATCCTGGGCTCCTCAGACACTGGGTTCCGTGCGTGCGTGCGTGTGCGTGTCCGTGTGCCTGTAGCTACCACACACGGGTGGGACTGGAAGAGGTCCTGCGAATTGGGTGCAATTGAGGATTAGGACCTCACCGCCAGGAGGCGCTCCGCAGCGGCTGCGGAAAACTGCCGTCTGTCTCCGCGCGGGAAGGGTGCTGGTGGGGGTGGAGGCTGCTGCTGCTGGTGGTGGGGTGTTGGACTCGGGGAAGGAGAGGGGGAGGTAGGCTAATGCAAAAGCTTCCATGCTGTCAGTCACGGAAGTCCCAGGGCAGGTCCTCACCTTCCCTCCAGACCGCATCCCCCAACACCCCTACAATCAGTCCCAGCCCAAAGGCAGTGAAGGCACCTGCTCCAGTTCCGTCGAGTCCCAGGGACCCGGCCCCCTCCTTTTGCCTGACAAGCACCTGCAGTGTTTGTCTTTGCGGCTGTTTTTCTGATTTTTATGATTCGAGTACGGACTACAATCACACCTCGATTCAACACTCAGTTGCTTTTTGCAAGGGACCCCACGTTAATGGTAGTGGCCAAGACAGAGGACATCTCCCTTATTTCCCCACCCCACGCCCCTAGAAGCAAGAGGGGGAGGAGAAGGGGTGGTCAAGGATGGGTGAGGGGAAGGGATTGCTCGTCTGGGTTATGAAAGTGGCAGGGGCTTCCCTCTACTGAAGAGAGAGTAGGCTTCCCAGGCGCTGCTTCCCGGGCCCTCATGGAGACCAGCACTCGCGACAGCCCTGGGGCTTTCAGTTGGCCACTGCGTGTCCCCTTCCCCCAACGCACACCTTTCAACCCTGAGCCCCAGCCTGGTATTAAACTTTGCAGTGAAGGGGGCAGTCTGAGAGTGGGGAAAACCGTGTGACTCCCACACGGGCTCAAGCTGCTCCAAACGCACTCCTGCAGGAAGAGGACAAATAGTCCCCCTGCCCCCCACCGACGTGGGCACTCCTCTCGCCAACTGGCCTCTGCCACCCTCAGACTCCCCGAACTCTACCTCTCCGGGTGACTTTCTGCTCCAGGAGCAGAGGGCCCCGGAGGGTTTGGGGGCTAGCCACACCCCGAAGTAGCTAAAGACCACGTCCCCCACCCTAGTCTGTGAGCTCGAAGTTGTTCTCCAGGTTCACTGTTGAATCTCCACACTCGGGGCGGTCAGGGTTCCAAGAGCCCCACTGTCCCCTCTCTGGGTGCTCGCTCGCCCACATCTGCCTGCCCAGTGTCCGCACCAGCCCTCCACCTGGCTTCCGCGGGGAGCTGTCCCTTCAGCACCATGCCGAGCGGTCAGGGGCTGCAGTTCCCAGCGCGCGCCCCGCGGTCTTGGGGAGTCCCTCAAAGACTCAACTGCTCCGCTCCCCCCACAGTTCTGAGGTCAGAGCAGTCCCCTACTGCCCCCAGCCCAGCTCCGCCTCCCCGGCCCGAGGCCAGCACCGACCTGGTGGTCCCAGCAACCGTCTAAGCCACTGCAGGGCTCCGGCCGACTCCAGCAGGCGGTGCCGTGCTTGTGCTCAACCAGCTTGCGCCGCCGCCTGGTGTAACTCCGCCAGGCGAGCTGGGGCCGCCGCTGCTGCTGCGGGCGGATGCCGAAGGCGCCCTCCAATCACACCCCTCAGCCAGGCCCTGACGCCTTACAGCTCCTCTTCCAGAAGGGAAATTCAAAATCTCTCTCTCTCTCTCTCTCTCTCTCTCTCTCTCTCTCTCTCTCTCTCTCTCTCTCTCTCTCCCTTCCTCCCTCCCTTCCTCTCTCCCTCCCTCCCTTCTTTCCTCTTCCCTCCCTATTTCCCTCTCCCCCTCTTTCCCTCCTCCTTTTTCTCTCGCTGCCTCCTCCCCTCCTCCCTTCTTCCTTTTCTTCTTTTTGCTCTTTTCTTCTCCCGGCTTTTCCCTTTCTCCTTTCTCTATGCCCTTCCTTATCTTCTCTAATTCTTGTCGCAGAGAGCCCTACTGATCTGCTTTCAGCTAGACTTCTTTCCCAACTCCACCTTGTCCAAGCTCCAAGAACCACAAGCCTGTAGCTTTGGAGGGACGACGCGGGCAGCTGTGGTAAAGGATTTTTTAAGGCAGAAGCCAAAGGAGTTGCCTCCTCAGGGAAGCTCTCTTTTGACCTGGCTAGGCATGCTAGGACAGGCATACTCCCCTTGGGGTGCCCCTTTCCCTAAAGGAACCCCAGTTTCAACCACCCCCTCTCTCGGCTTGCTTGTGTCTTGCCTGTGAGCAGCTTCTGGACTGGGCAGTCCACTGTCAGGTCGTTTCTGCAGTTTATGACCACAGTGTCCAGCTACAGGCTCACTCCAGAACCACTGGTGCACAGGATAAGGACGGCCCTCCTGGGGGTGGGGAGTGGGGGACTCTGCTCTGGGCCCAGAACCAAAAGACTGCTGCAGACTGAAGGGGGAACCTTAGGCGAACTGCTCCTGAGTCCACTGTAGATGCTATCCTCAGAAGAAGACACAGTCCTCTGGTGGTGGTGTTCTAGAAGGCCTTCCTTTCCCTCCTAGGCCAGGGAAGAGAAGGAACTCCAACAATAGGGGGCAACATCAGCTCTGTCCTCAGCCTTGCCTCTTCCCCTCTCGCTCTCTTGCTTGTTCTCTTATTCTCTCCTGATGAGCCTTTCCATTCTGCCTGTCATCTATTGGCTCCCAACCTCTTCCTTTAATCCAGCCCGAGGTGCAGGAAAATGGCTCTGGGGAGTGGTTGGGTTTGTACCTAGCCTTTGCAAGTTGTGCAGGAGTTCATGTATCCATCTGGGTCACGTCAGAATGGAGACAGCTTCTCTCCCAGGAGGGAGAGCTGTGGGGGGACAGGGTCCAGGGGAGAAAGGGGGGGTTCAAAGCAGATGAGAGCCTCACAAGTCTCTCTGCGCCCTGCTTTCCTGAAGAATTGTGTTTGTGAAGTTTCCCTCTGTTCTCCCCTTTCAGACTGCAGACTTTGTGTAACCGCAGAGCTCTCTGTTTAGCATTGTTGGGGCACTGGCATCGGGAGCTCCTTATTTCCCTCTCAGTTCCTAAGTTGACCTAAAGAGTGTGTGTGTGTATGTGTGTATGCATGTGTGTGTGTGCACGTGCGTGCATGCACACTCCTGTGTGATTAGGCTGACTTAGACTTGCTACTAATGCCTGAAGGGAGTTCTAAGCCAAGGGATCTGACATTCTGTCATTTCGAGAGTGGCAGTCTTCCTCACCCCTTTCTCCCTCCTGTCTACAGGTTCTTCTGCAGCCTTCCCTGGGAACAGGGCCTGGGCCAACAGCGCTCTGGCTATGGCTGGGGCTTTGCCTTTGACATGGACATTGATCATGCTAGGTTCAAAATCCAACTTAGGCTTCAGAAAAAGGCCGAGCTCAGTCCTGGACACTGCACTTTAAGATGGACTCCAGTTATGGGCACTGCACTTTAAGATGGGCTTCAGCTATGGGCACTGCACTTTAAGATGGGCTTCAGCTATGGGCACTGCACTTTAAGACAGGCTTGGGAAAGCTCTGGGATATTGCTCTTGTGAAGAGGCTGGTCTTGGGATGGAGAGGTTGAAGGATTTGAGGATAGCTCACTGTCAGGACAGAACTGATGGGGCATTAGTTCTGTAAGGGCTGACGAGTCTTGTTTAATTGAAATTGACTCAGCTTAACATTTGGCGAAGTGGAAGCTAAGGGTGTGTTTGCTGAGTGGATAAATAACCATCGCAAGGGAAGACCAGAGCTACCGCCTTTGTTTTAGTTAATTGATTAATTATTATTTTTACCATTGCTGGAGATGACCCCATGGAAATGGGGACGGTAAAGAGAGGTGACCTGGAGCTCTGAGAGGAAAACCCAGTTCTCAGCTGACGTTTTTCTCTATGCCTGTGCTTCCTGGCTCGAGGCCATTAGCTGCAGTTGGATAAGAAGACCATCCAGGCGGCAGTTACATTGGAATCCAAGTCTTTTGTGACTTTATCTAAAAAACCCTCATTATTTGTCAGGAACTGAGCCTAGTGGTGGAAATCTTCTGATGAGAAGTTCAGCTCGGTCAAGTTTTGGTGGCTTTGTCCTGTTGATCAATTAGGGGTAACACACAGCAGAGCCATGGGTCTCTCCCAGGGACAAAAGAGGTGGAGAGAGGAGTCCTTTCTCCCTGTTCAGTGTGAGCATCCCTGACATGGTTCCCGAATCTTTGGCTATTATTTAAGAAAAATGGCCAAGAGTTGCAATCATCTCCTAATTATAGTAGCGGCACCAACCTCAGCAACGAGGTAAGCATCCAAAGGGTCCGAGGGGCTGACTTTGGGGCTTTTATATATCACACTTTCTTACTTAATTTCCACAAACCCTCATTTTCAAGAAGAAGACATTGGCACCCAGGGGAGAAAGTGAGTCTTCAGCAGAGCCAGGGTTCTACCTGGCACAGCACTGGGTTCCATGGGCCTTATATCACCCCGGGCTGCTTTTCTCCTGACACGTTCCAACTTCCATAGCCTATGCAAGTGGGACTTTTGTAGCATATATGCATACACACATACATATATGTGCACATGTAGCACTGGCATTTACAGTCATCTCTGTTGTCTAGTTACTAACACACACACCATATATTTACCCTCAGATCAGGGTGCTCATGTCATGCAGACTGCAGTATTTCTTTCCCCTCCTGCCTTTCTAGATCCAGCTCACTGTGAGTATGCATGAGCAGGAAGGTATAAGCAGGCAGCCTCTGGTCCTCACAGGGTGCTGAAAGCAGGAAGAGGTAGCCAGGTTTGGAAAGATTCACGAACGGTGTGGAGGCGCCTTGGATGTTCACTAGGAAGCCGACTAGAGAACCCGATGCTAGGACTTACAAGGACCGGGAACAGTGTGTGGGGAAAGACAGCTGTTATAGGCTGCAAATGTGTCTATCAATGAGAATAGCTTCCGGAGGGTGTCTGTCCAAAGGCCACTCATTTCTCCCCTGCAGTCACCTCACTCCAGGGAGCACTCTATGACAGGCAGGCTCTGACCTGGAGCTTTGCTGCTAGCTTCTCACCTCAGCTCCAATGGGCTAGGTACCGGGAGACCTGAGCTGCCCCACATTCTGTGGTTCTAGCTTGAGCCGGGAGGGGCAGCATTGGCCTTGGTTTGGAAGAGTGACCTGGTGCCAGAAGAAAGAGAACTGTGAGGCTTGGAGTACAGAGAAAGGATCTAAGTCATTTTGATTTTCTGGTGAGTTCCTGCCTTATTGTTACCAACAACAGCTAGACTAAGGTATGATGTGAGTCTCTCAGTCCACTACCTCTGTCAACATGGAACGGCACAGTGTGAAGGCAAACTCATCCTTGATCAGTGCTGTACCTGTGCTTGTGGCCAGTATGGGATCATAGAGCATCCACGGAGGATGCAGGTGCTATTATTCTTGCAGTTAAGAGCACAGCTTGCTCTTCCTAAAGTCCCGAGTTCAATTCCCAGCAACCACATGGTGACTCACAACCATCTATAATGATATCTGGTGCCCTCTTGAGGAAGATACCTGGTCAGTCATCCTCATCAACTTAGATGATGAAGCCCAATATGGACAAGTTCAACAGAACTGCCATATAGGGGCTGTCCATGCATGTTTCAGCCTTGCCAAGGCATAAATTTCATTAATTTTTTTTCATGACATGTGTGGGTCTGTGGTGTGGGAAGTCCTTCTGTCTATGTGTTGCTTTTATTGGTTAATGAATAAAGAAACTGGCTTGGTCTATAGCAAGGTAGTACTTAGTTAGGCAGGGAAAACTAAATAGGAGAGAATGCTGGGGGAAAGAAGGGTGGAGTCAGAGAGAAGCCTTGGTGCTGCTGCCAGAGATAGACACGCTGAAACTTTGCTGGTAGGCCACAACCTTGTGGTAATGCACAGATTAATGGAGATGGGTTGAATTAAGATGTAAGAGTTAGCCAATAAGAAGCTAGAGCTAATGGGCCAAGCAGTGATTTAAATAATATCGTTTCTGTGTGATTATTTCAGGGCTGAGCACTCAAGAACGAAACAAGCGGCCATGTGACTCTCATTATTTGGCGGGGAGTCCCTCCTGTCCTGTTAAGAACCAGTGTGATGGTACATATTTAAATCTATTTTTACAGTATAATATGTCAATGATGCTATGGAGGGTTCTGGTATAATGCAAGGGTATAGATACAATTGTGTAGGCTGTGTACCATGGGGCCCAATTTACATAGACAATGCCAGATTTCACGGTTCTCAGGATGTGCCACTATTTCTGGTTACTAACGTTGTTATCAATTAGAAATGACCCAGATATTAGGATGGTGGACTTGTGCCATTATCAGTAGACGTGGATGTGAGCCACAATGTGTGGGCACCCAGGTTACTGTCATTGTGTGGAGCAGTAAAAATGTGTAGATGTGTACATGTGCAGCCAGAAAATTGTTCTGCAAACATGTGAAACATGTCACTGGAGGTGACAAGCCTTCCTTTCCACTCTTCGCCACCTAAAGGCTGTAAGCAAGCCAATACACCAGCTCCTGCCCTCTTTGAAAGGAGGAAGAATCCTCGAACCCGGCATTTTCACGGTAGTTTTTCAGAAAGTTCCCAGACTTCACATCTGCACCCTGACTCACTGGTAACATATGGGATGTCTGTGGAAATTCTCTAGGGATCCTTTCTTGTCCCCAGAACCTTGTCTTCAGTTCAGCCCACCCCCCTCTGCAACCGCCTACCAGTTCCTCATGGGTCCTGCGTGCCCTTATCCGCGCCCATCTCCCCATCCAGGCACCCATTAGCATGTCAGAGCAGCCGTGTTCCTGCCCACACAGTGTACCCTGGGGCATCCCTACACCGCAGCACCCTCTCATCTGGAGCTTTCCCGAAACCTTGCATTTTCATGTCTGTGTCCCAGTCTGCAGTAATCTGCCAGCCACCGCAAGGAGGGTGTTTGGGTGGTGACTCTCCCTTCTCTTGTCTCAGGTTCTTTTTCAAGCTCCCTGTTGGGGCTCCCACCCCCTTACTTCCACCCCCAGCCCTTCTAACCCTTCTGGACATGGTCAGATGTCCCTGTCCTCTGAAGACCTCATGAGCATCTTCTATCAGCCCCTGATTTCCAAGATCTATGTCTTGCCTTGCTCTTGCATGGTGGGAGCAGTAGTAATTCTGCTACCCAGGCTTTGGAGTCTCCCCTTTTTGATGATCCTTCACCTTCTAGACTCTTGGCTTTTTTCCTTCCCTGTGAAAAACCCACTCAAAGATTGTCCTTATATCCCAGAAGTTTCTCCTTCAGCACATGGAAACAGAATATGAAATCAGTGGTCCACATGGGAACCCCACTTTAAGTCACAAGACTCTACTCTCTTAGCTGTGGTATGTCAAAGGGTCCTGCTCCTATTCAGAAGGGATGGAGCAGGGATATGCTTTTAAACACTCCGTAGTCTCAGGCCTTTGTCACACGCAGCAAACAGTTCTGGGCCTGGAGAACTGCATCTTTTCTTGGCTCCCCAAGAGTGTCTGACCCATGTGCTGGCTGGAAAGCCCTGGTCTTGAGTCTGCAGAGCCTGAGAATGTTGTGACTCAGCACCCAATTTTATGCACAGACTGAATCACGGAATCACAGAACGTCTTAGGATTGACAGAGGTACCACATATTCACTCAGCCTCACAATCTTCAGTTCTACAAATCTGTGTCTAGAGCTTGGAGTTGGAGGTTCTCTGTCTGGAAAGGGCTTCACTATCCAGGCTCCTTGCTCCTTTTGCTGTGGAAAACACCCCCTCTTCTTTGAAGGACCGTGGTCACGTGTAACTTTTCTGAGAGCTGGTAGTCTCCCCATGGGTGCAAAGGTGACTGTCAGGGCCTTGTTTTCAGTGGGTGAACAGAAAATGATGTCTGTGTCCAGTTAGGACTGGCATAAACTGGCCCACAGGCAGATTTTGCTTGTTGATAAAATGAATTGGCGAGGACGTTATTGTTGTCTTATTAAAGCAAGACGTATCGAAGATCATGGACAGATGATAATAAGCTCCTAGGCCTCTGGTCAGGAAATGAAGGAATGTGCTGAAGGGCCCCAGAATGCTATTTTTGGGACTGATGGTGGGGAGGAGCACATGTGGTTAGGAGACAGGGCCGACAGAAAGCAGTTAAGCACGCATCAACAGTTAATAGCACTCAGTGGTGGAATATTTGCCTGGTGCACACACGGCCCTAGGTTCGATCTGGAGAAGCATATAAAAAGGGGGAAACAGCCAACCGTAAAACTAATAATTTTCCGTACATGGTGCTTGGGAAAATGGGGCCAGAAAAGGGAAGAGCCTTTCTTAAAGTTACACAGCAAGTTCATGCACCTTCTAATTCCTAGGTAACGGTTCCTTTATAGGTTTAAGTCAGCACCCAGCCACACCTTTCCTAAAGACTCCCTTTGTACCAGGTGCTATTTTAGGGACAAAAAGATGCCAGCTTTTTAAGCCATACAACTACCCTTTGTGCTAGGTGTTTTCCATGCACGTGATCATTTGTCAAGCATGGACAGAGAGCCTATGTGTGCCAGGTTCTTCCTAACCGCTCGCTCTCGGCCGCTTCACACCAAGAGAGAAACACATGCTCTTTCTTATTCACCCTTTGAAGGTCCTTTCTGCTCCCAGACTCTCTGACGGGAGCGGGGGAGAGATACTCACAAACAGTCCACACTATGACAACATGTGAAGTGCTATCCTAGCGGAGAGGGAGCTAGAGAGAGAAGGAAACACACACAGCTTGCCAGCCAGATGGAACTGAAAGCTCCAAGCAGGGAAGAGACACGGGCTACGATGCTCCTGACTTCAAAGGCTCCAGGACATCTGAATCATCTCCGATGCTACCCAGAGGAGACAGCATGGCTCTGCTACAGAGAGGTGAGGATGGAGTCTCAGTTGCCCTCCGGCCCTCTTGCCTATGTGATGAGTACTGAGACTCAGTTTCCTCACCAGTACGATAGGAGAGCCATCTCTACCTCCCAGGGTAGTTGGAAGGCTTTGGAGCTCTGTTTTGAAACATGGCAGCTCATCCCCTAGAGCACCAGCCCCTCTTCAACTCTCTAGTCACACACAGGGCTCTCTTCTGGATTCCAGGGCAGTGTGGTTATTAGACAGAGCCTACTTTTATGACTTCTTGGCCAGGAATTCTGCCTTTAAATCCCCTAGAGTTTGAATTGGGATGAGAAAGAAAAGAATAGCATGCTCTGGTGAGGAGTCCCATCCTCCTTCTCCTTCTCCCCCCTCCCCTCTGGCTTCCTCTCCAAACACAGGAGACTGAGACATGGCACTCCCCAGAGGGAGCTACCGGAAGGAAGTCCAGTGGACTTCAGACATCAGGCTCAAAGAACAGGAGGAATTTTCCACACACAAATTTAGAAGTGGCTGTTTCTGTTGCTCCTCAACCTCCAGCTGTTTCTCTCTGGTAAGAAAACAAAGTAAAACAAAAACCCAAAACCCTTTTATTTGGCAAGCGAAAGGTCTTAGGAAGACATAGCCAGAACAAAGTTTAAAGGCATGAGAGCAGAGGGGAATCCGTTACCAGGCCTCAGTGGGGGAAGATCACAGTCTCTGACTGACTTGGTCCCTGCTGCTGCCTGCCACTACCTCCACTTCATTTTCAGTGAGGGACATTCAGGTGCAGGGAGGTTGTTCAGGGCAGCACAGCTAAGGCATATCAGCATCAGCATTTGATGTTGGTACATGTTTATCGTCTGTCATAACGCTAGAGAGGAGCTGGGTAGTTCTCTGGAAGGATGGGTGTGTCGCTGCCGGACAACTGGTCCTAGAGTTTGGGAGACTCTCATGGGGCATCCTGGGGACCTTGTCATGGACGGTTCCTTAATGGGGCTGGATGTTTCAGGTGTGAAGCTGGTCAAGGGATGGGAGTTGTAGATCAATGCTTCAGAACTCTACCTTGAGGACTTAGGTGAGAACTTTGCCTCTCTAGTGGGCCTCTGCTCATTTCCACTCAGCCTCAACTCCTGCCTCTGTTCTTGCCTGCTAATTTCTTCCTAACAGCTTTCAGATCTGTAGAAGAACGGCGCTCGTAGAATATACGTCTGACTGCATCCCTCTCCTTAAGGCACACGGTGACCACAGTTTCTTTTGCCACCCAGCACCCACTCCTCCCTCATGTGCCGGCAGCTTCAGAGGAGCCATCTGTGTAGCGGTCCCTCAGTATCCATGGGCGAACCCGTTCCAGGACCCCCGTGGATAGCAACATTCTCGGATGCTCAAGTCTCCTGTGTAAAGCAGAGCAGTATTTATATAACCTGTATGTGTGCTTTGCAGCCAGGATGACTGTGATTGTTGATTTTCTTGGCTCAGGCTGTGTGATCCAGATGAAACACAGAGACCCTCCATATCTCCTTGGGCTCAAGTGAGCTACAATCCAAAATCTTCAGAAAATATCGCTTCTGTGCTGACGATGTATGGACTTTTCTGGTACATTACACCTCAGGTGGTTCCGGACAGTGGATTTCACACAGCATTTATACCATGTTAGGCATTGAAAATAATCTAGAGATGTTTTCTGTTTTGTTTGTTTGTTTGTTTTAAAGACGGGTGTCATGTAGCCCAGGATGACCTGGAACTTACTGTGTAGCCAAAAATGACCTTGAATCCCTTCTTGTTCTGCCTCCACATCTGAAGGGCTCGGGTTACCCCTGCACACCCCCTTGCCTGGCTTGTAGGTGATCCATATCCATGGGCCTCCATGTCTTTGGGGCGTCTTGGAATCCATCCCTCTTGGGGTAACTCTATTAGCATGTGCTAGACACCTATTTGTTTTGGTATGGGGAACACCTGAGAAAACATAGACCAGTTCTGCCTCTTTAGTTGTAGAATTCGGTACAGAGTCAGGGTGATTCCCAAAGAAGACAGGACTACCGCAGAATGAGACCACAGGCAGCTGGCTGCTGCGTGTCTTCAGGTCCAGACTCTCCACATCAGAGCAGAGCCCCGAGAAGAATTTGCTTAGTAAATGAATAGGGACCATCCCCAGACACCCAGCAATGGCCCTCAGCCTTCCTCTGTGATGTCACCAGGATGTTCCCAGAACTCTTTGTTGGGGACTTATTCTCCATTTTCAGACTCTGTCTCCTGGGGTGGGGATGGGATCACGGTTATGTAAGTAACATCTTTTGTGGGTGCAGTACTCACCTCTTCTGATGGGAGCCAAACAAAGCAGAGCTCTCTTTGACTCCGCTGTACTGCTCATTCCTGCCTCAGCCCAGCGGCAGGATGGCCTGCTGCCCGGAACACTTTGATCAGGGTTCCGCCTGTCTTGGTTTTCCAGTCTTCTCTCTCCTGCTCCCTCCACAGGCCCGTTGTCGCCCCTTTGATCAGCCCTGTGACTTTCCATGGTGCCTCATCCGGCTCCATTAGGACGGTGAAGCTTCCTCTGGCTCCTGTCACTCCCATGCTCAGAATCCTCCTCTGACTCACTGTTGCTGGCAGCACAGGTCCAGATCCATGAGGCCTTGCCCGGCTTCTTCCCCTCCCCAGCCTGCACGCTGTGGCTCTGCTCTTAAACACTGCTCCCTATGAGGGTTCCTTCCTTTCTCAACTTGTTCATCCTCTTGTTTGCTCCCATTGGATGTAAGAAGCTGGAGGACAGAGAATGTGTCTTCTTTGTCTGCAAGTCTTCCATGTCAAACCCAAGCCTCTCTTTTTTCTGATGGTCAGGTGACTGTTTCCAGAATGCATGGAGCACATGCGTGGTATCATGCCATTTGCAATGGCTTGAGGTGGCCTGTGGCACCTGACGTTTCCATCTCAGGGATAGGACTTTGGACTTCTTCCATGCTGGAGCCCACAGTGGTGTTCTGTCCTTGGAATGGTTCAGATGTCATTTTCCGTGGGGACAACCCTGTTTTTAACCTGTCCATCTGGAGTCTGTTTGGAGTACCTCATTCATGGTACTGGGTGGAACTGATTTCACGCCCCACTTCTGTGGGTAGACAGCCAACTCAGAATCAGCTACCTGGCCTCAGGGAGTGTCCCTGCATGGCAAGTGACATTAAGCCATAAGAATTAGTTTTGGGTGTTAGCTGTGGGGTTTGTAGGGCTGGGGCTCTGGGCATGTTTTCCAACTTCCTGAAGAGCCCACTTGAAGGCAATGCCAGCACAGAGAAGCCCAGGGCTTCGAGAAGGGCAAAAATGTGAACTCCTGGTGATTCTGTGAGGACCCAGACTCCTTCTGCCTCCTCTGCTCATGTGATCAGGGGTGACAGCCACTAGATACCACCTTTCTACCTTCGCGGCAGCGTTGTGGCAGTTTCTGCCCCCCGGACCTTCTGGACTCTACCTCTGGGGTTGTACACTCTCTACTTCAGATAGAGCTGCAATGTAATACTTTTACACTTAAAGGAGGAGCCAGGCACCGCTGGCCTCCCCTGCGGCCTACCATGGTGTGGGTCTACACTCACAGAACTCAAGGCCAAGAAGCAACCTGTAACATGAATCTCAACTCAAAGTTGGGTCCAAGTCCTAGCTTTGTACCCACAGATCCCATCTCCTATGGCCCTATCAATCAATGAAATGAGGCCTAGCTCTGTACCCACAGATCCCATCTCCTACGGCCCTATCAATCAATGAAATGAGGCCTAGCTCTGTACCCACAGATCACATCTCCTACGGCCCTATCAATCAATGAAATGAGGCCTAGCTCTGTACCCACAGATCCCATCTCCTATGGCCCTATCAGTGAAAACAGAGTTCTGTCTGCTGTCCATCCACTTCCCCTCAACCCCTGAGTATGTCAGCCTTGCTGAGAGGGTGCCGTTGCTCCTGAAGATTTGTCTGAGTTTAGTCTGTCAATTGCAGCTACAATTCTCCCCCCTCAAGGTCCTCCCCAGTGGCAGTGGGACTTTCTCAGACCTGGGATCACTTCAGTTCCCAGCTCTATCTCACAGGGCTCGCCCTTCAAGCCTCTTTTGTGTTTGATGCATTTGAAAGATCTCTTATTCTTGGCTGTAAAGTCCTTTTCAAGGTGACTTTTGGAGTATTTTTGGACTGTGTAATTTTGAGGCCTCTCTGCCCCGAGTGGGTCTTTTGGTTCCAAGGCATCAGTTTAAAACCCTTTTCCCAAAGGTGCCCTTTGTTTTCCAGCAGCCTCTCTCCTTAGTTTTGTTTCTTTGTTTAGTTTCATTCCCACCATTGTGGCCAGGCATACAAAATAATAAAAAGTGGGAAGAAGGAGGCTGTGTGTGTGTGTGTGTGTGTGTGTGTGTATGTGTGTGTGTATGTGTGTATGTGTGTGTGTGTGTGAGAGTGTGTGTGTGTGTGTATGTGTGTGTGTATGTGTGTGTGTGTATGTGTGTGTATGTGTGTGTGTATGTGTATGTGTGTGTGTGTATGTGTGTGTATGTGTGTGTGTATGTGTGTGTGTGTATGTGTGTGTGTGTGTGAGAGAGAGTGTGTGTGTGTGTATGTGTGTGTATGTGTGTGTATGTGTGTGTGTGTATGTGTGTGTATGTGTGTGTGTATGTGTGTGTGTGTGTGTGTGTGTATGTGTGTGTGTGTGTGTGTGTGTGTGTGTGTGGTGCCCATGGTGGTTCCAGAAGCTCATGAAGGTTTGGTCATAGTATATGGCTTTCAGGGGTATAGTGGTAGCGGGAGGGAGTCACGATGTCACTAAGGTTTCCAAACCAAGCAATGACCTCTCAGGGCACTTCCCATGTGTGCAGTGATGAAGATCAGAGAGTAAAACAGCCCCACTGATCAGTCTTCAGACCAGGCAGTGGTGACACACACCTTTAATGCCAGCAGCCACGCTAGTTGTCATAGAAACCAGGCAGTAGGGGTGCATGCCTTTAATCCTAGCACTAGACGGGAATATAAAACGGGAGGAGACAGCTCTCAGACAGTCTCAATCTAGATTCCTAAAGGCCGGACCGCCATTTCAGTCTGAGGTAGAGGTAAGAGCCAATGGCTGGCTATTTTGCTTTTCTGACCTTCAGGTTGAACCCCTATTTCTGTCTCTGGGTTTTAATTAATTCTGTTTCACGTGTGTTCTTCCAGTTCCTCTCTTTCTTACTTTGCTTTGTGCCAAGGAGGCTGGCCAGCTTCAGTCACACAGCCCAGTCAACAGACTTCTTTATCTGTGGGCTCCAGTTGGGTTTTATTAAAAAAAAAAAAAGTCAGCAGGGATTAGGAGCAGGGAGGAGAGTGGTTGGAGTGTCCCACTCAGGAGTGGCTGGAATTCACAGTTCACACTGAGTGGTTGTTCTTTGCACAAACAAGGCTGCCATGAGTACATGGCCGAACTGGCTTGATCTCAGGGCCAAATTCTCTAAGGTCTTTGATCTGGGCAGTTTCTTTAGCCACCGACTGTTTCTGGAGACCAAAGGCCCCAAAGATTCTGCATAGACTCCTCTATCACTTCTGGGGAAACCGAGGCCACAGTGGTTGGGGTCACATCCTGGTCTCATTGGTGAAGACCACCAGTTGACTCCCCTTCCCTCACCCCAGCCGGACTTCACCGCTTCCTCTCCTTGGCACTGCCATCTCCTTTTATAACAAGGAAACTGAGGACCCGGCGTCTCCCCGTCGCTGCTCACCTCAGGACATCCCCCTCCTGCATGCAGCAGCCCACACAGCATCCTGTAAATAACTGCATGTTCCCAACACCTCTCCCGCTTCTCCTTGGAAACCTGTTCTGTCTTTGGACTTGGGCTGTCAGATTTCCCTGCTCCGTTCTGTGCAGAGCATGGCAGGAAGCGGGAGCTCTGGCTGCGGTGCAAGGCTGAGAGCTGGCGACCTGCTCAGGCATCTGCCGGCTGTCTGACCCGGGGCCCATCACTGCACCCCTCTGAGCCCCAGATGCCCACTTTAATATGCAGGGATGTAATAGCTACTGTCCATGGTGAGAACGAAGTGGAGGCTGTCCTACTCAGTGCTTGGCCGAGTGCAAGGCACATGCAGGGGAATCACTGAAAATGGGTCTCATCTATCCTGTCATTGAGCTGTGCAGCAGTCTTGTGAGATAAATGCTGTTGCCAGTCCCCACCCTCTTTTTCCAGATGAAGAAAAGGGTGGAGAGAATGCAGGAAACAGGCCAAGGTCACACTGCTGGAAGGTGCCAGAAGGATTCGCGTCCGGGCCTTCTGTCCTTCTAAATGGAGATCAGTTCACTCCATGGCTGAGTGCACGATGTCCCGGGAGACTGCCTCTACTGCCTGGTCCCCCTGGCTGAGCTATGGTTTGAGAGTGTTTTGCCAACGTTCCTGAAAAGGAAATTTAATCCCTGTTGCAGCCCTGTTTGGGAGGTGCTCCGGTCGTGGGTGGAGCCCTCACGCTGGGTGAATGTCTTCTTCCTGAATGTGAATCCTCTCTCTGTCAGGCCTGATTAGTCACTGCCAGAGAACGTTGTTCCAGAGCGCTTGTCTTTCTCATGGGCTTGCTAGCCCTTACAGCCTCAGCTTCAAGCAGAAGCAGCACAAAGCTGTCACTCCGAGCAGGGCAGGGCAGGTCTTGCCATACCCTAGGGCGTCTCACCACCACAACAAAGCTCTGCTGTTTACAGGCCACCCACTCAGAGGTGCTCAGTTAGAGCAACAGAAAAAAAAAATGGGCTAAGGCAAGTTGCTGGGGTGGGCGCCGGCTGTCTCATATGGCCCTGGAGAGTTTCTTCCTTCCAGTGCCTCAACACTCCCTTGGGAAGCTGCCCTCCCCCTTGCCCTGCTGTCTAGACAGGATCAAATCCCTTTCCCCTTAAGTTCCAGATATTGCCATGGAACCCAGGCATTTGGTTTCAGTGTGATTTAGGATTGGGCCTGCGACTGAGAGGCTGGTGAGACCCCATCCCGGGACTGGCTCAGGGATATCTGAAAAGTTCTCTTTCTTAGAATTGCTGAGTCAGGAGAGAGTGAGATGTAGAACTGCAGAGTCATGGTGTGGGGGAATGCTGGCTCAAAGGGGTCAGCAGAGCTAGCAGGGAGTAAATCTGTGGACTGGGGACAAGGGCAAATTTTAAATCTGTCACTCGAACCAATATCGCTCCTTAGTAGCCACTTTAGCTCCTTTTTCTACCGGCTGCATCTAAAATAGAATTGGTGGCACTGTGCTCAGTGTGCCATTGTTTGTTATTTTACTTAAGCCAATGAGGCAGCTAAAGTGTTTGTTATGCAGAAAAGGGAACAGGGCTAAGAGCTGCGGGTCACACTAGTTAAGGATACAGGGGAGGGCTGGGGTTAGATTCTAGGCATTCTGACTCTAGACTGTACTACTACTCTGTCTTATGGGAGCAGGCTTGCCGAGTCCCATTCAGAACTGAGAACGACCTCCTTTTTAATACTATGACGGCAGGCTGGCTTAATCCTGCTTGGTAGTATGGGAGCAGGCTGGCTTACTCACCCCTGCTTGGTAGTATGGGAGCAGGCTGGCTTACTCACCCCTGCTTGGTAGTATGGGAGCAGGCTGGCTTACTCACCCCTGCTTGGTAGTATGGGAGCAGGCTGGCTTACCCATCCCTGCTTTGTAGTGTGGGAGCAGGCTGGCTTACTCAAACCCCTGCTTGGTCCTGGGATGAAATTGCAGTTTGGCCATGTGCTGCCAACTCTCCAGCTACCATCCAGCCCCTCCATCTCCTCTCCTGTCCCTGCTTCCCTAGGGAAGAAGTCTTTGCTGGCTGCACCTTCAGACTGAACGGTCTCCTGACAGGCGTCCTTACAGCCTGATGGTTTTCTCAGCTTGACTGAACCTCAATAATTATTTGGCCTAGCTATAGTTCTTGCAAGTGGCGGAACAGCGATGACCTTGCTCTGGCCCTCGCGGCAGCCTTGAGGCTCTGGTCCAGTGCCTAGCCCGTGGTGAGCCTCCAGGGGCTGCCCCTCCTGCTCCGCAGCAATATACCATACACCTGTCTGAAAGTGTGCCGAATGGCTCTGACTCAGCAGGATTCCTTCCTGCTCTGGTGAAGTCGGTACAGCAGGTAAAGGCACTTGCCACAGAAGCCTGACAGACTGCATACAATCCCCAGAGCACAAATGAAGGTGGAAGAAGAGAATCAACTCCTGCGAATTGTCCTCTGACCGCTACACTTGGAACATGTGCCCTCTAATCACACACACACATGCACTCACATGCACTCAGGCATGCACTGAATAAGTAAGTAAATAAATATTTATTTATATGCTTATATAAATATACTGTGACTCCTTGGCCACAATAACTCTCTTCATTGCCCCTCTATGTGTTGGATGGATACTATAGAGAGCGACCAATGTTACTGAGACTCTTTCCTTGGTGATCCTGATAATCGCAGCACCAGGAAAGAATACACCAGTAATGTTCCATATTGTGTGGCAGGCTCAGCTCTGGGCTTCCCCACCATCACCTAGTCCTGTGGCAACTGTCCTATGCACTTCTGTGACCTCTGCACTCCAGGGAAAGCTGGGGCTCTGGGCGGACACCCTGCCTGCTTTTGTTTTATCAGTTTGAGTTGGACTCTTTCTCGTGGGGTCAAGAGTCTTTGTTTTCTGGTGAGTCTGTTGTGGAAATGTAAAACTGACTCAGTTGGTGGAGGCCTGGCTATCCTCTCTTGAGAGAGAGGCCTTTGTGGGACCAATCAAAGAAACAAGGCCCTGTGAGGAATAGGGAGAGCCTTAGGTCGAAAGGGTAGGGGTGGACCAGAACTCAGGAATGCTGGAGAAAGGAAACACTTTAAGTGTTCCTATCTGGGTCCCAGCACATCCTAACTGTGCGCCGTGGGGGTAGGCGTTTTACCACTCTGAGTACACTTTGTAGAGCTGATTCCAGGATTAACAGCAGAGATTCTCTACACCATGGCTCAGGCACTGTGTGAGTGTAGGCGGCAGGCCAGAGATGCTGAAGATTTTCCACCTGTATGCACGTGTGTGGTCATCATGACAGCCCCAGGGAATAGTGCCAGGGTGCCCGAGCCTGGCCCTAGGGTGAGGAGTACTGTGTCACCGGTGCCACTCACTGGGGTAGCACCTCCCTGAGTCTACGTGGCACCCGTGTTGTTGACTTAACATTCCCCTCTAATGCACTCGCTTACAAAAATAAAACCCTTCATAGCGTTTATTTTACAAAGAACCCTCAGAGGGCCACTTTAAACCAGCAAGCCCGCGTTCCTTCTGTGCACAGGATGAACAATCTCGATAAAAGCGATGCGAAGGAAGCTGTGAGAACAGTGAGCTTCAGGCTGTGGAGGCCCTGTGTCTCAGGATGGGCCTGGAGTCTGAGGCTGGCCCTCCGTTCCATGAATGGGAGAGGACTGGTATAGGTGTGTTGGATCCTCACGTACAAATGAAGACGTGCCCCGAAAGAGCTGAAAAGTCAGAAAGGCTTCCTCTGTGGATTATCTTGTAGCCCAGAGAGAAGGATATACTTGTTGTTCCCGCTCTCAGTTTCCCTAAGTCCTAGCAATTGGGAAATTACAGGTATGATTCCCATTTCCCAAGAGTTACAATCGGGCGCTGTGTGTGTGTGTGTGTGTGTGTGTGTGTGTGTGTGTGTGTAAGAGGTGGCCAGGTGCCTGACCCTGAGAATGGAAACACTGGTACTATTTCTTAATCCTGATCATGTTGAGAAGGCCCTTTGCAGGCTCCTTCCCACCCAGAGAACCTGACAGCCATGGGTGCAAGGCTTTTCCCTTACGGCCCTCCAGGGTCTGGTCTCCTTTCTCTGCCTTGGTTTGCTCGTTTTCTAAGATGGGGCAGTAGCAGCTACCTCTCCAGGTTTCTGTAGAGCCAACCTGGTCGCACAGGTGAAATTTTATGCACACGTGAAGGCCCATCTCTATTCTCCACAACTTCCTGGCACTGACAGGTCGGGTGTGCTCCGGGATCAGTCAGCCTGCCCCCAGAGACATAAATGCACAAGGAAGGGTCTGGGTCCCTGTCAGTGGAAGAAACTGCCATCGAGAGGGGTATTGCAGTTTCCAGTCACGGCAGCTTCTGCTTTTAGCTGGGATCACTGCTTAGCCCCCGTGGAAAGATGTGGTGCAGAAATAGCCCATCCCAGGGGCTGCCCAAGACAAGGGCTTATTTTGACTTAGGATGCTGCTGAAGCTGTGGCAGCCTTGTCAAAATACATCTGCCTCTTCTTACGCTGCCCACGGATCCTGAGACACAGCCAGGACCACAGTGCGGCTGCCAGACGCTCACATCTGGAACTCGTGAACTCCTGGGAACTGAGGACAACCAGAGCTCTGGGGGGCATGAAGGAGCCCATCTTGGTTTCAAGGTGTATTCACTTGTGTGACCCCTAGGCTGGAGTGCCCTACAGAGGGGTGCAGCGGAGCACAGAAGTACTGATTAGCTGTAATGGAGTCTCTCTCCAGCCTGGTGCTTCCTTTCAGTTAAGCTCAAGTTCCTGTGTATCCTGAAGTCACATTAGCCCTCTCCCTGCAAGCCCTCTCTTCTGTGACTAATCATAGCCCAGGGTCCACACACTTGTTCCAGCCAGGACTGCTCCCTCGTGCACATTCACCAGGACCCCTCTTTTCCTGTGTGGTGACTCAGCTTGTCCCCCACTCTGAGATTCAGGGACGAATAGAAGTGGCCAAGAAATGGTGAGAGGTGCTGGCATGCTTCAGTGAGGGACCCCTGGAGGAAGCTTCTAACTCCAGGGAGAGGGGACAGTGGGGCAGCCACCTGTCACAGGCTCCCCGCAAGGAAGGTGCTCAGAAGTGAACTCATCCAGCTCCCAGGAATGTTACCTTTGGATTCTTGAATGTATGAGGCCTCATCTGTTTTGCACCCATTTCTCACCCACCCTGCCTTCTGCATTCTGAACGTTCCATGTGCCACCTTGGAGCCTCCTGGGGGTGCCCTCCAGTCTCTGCCCAGCTCCCCTGCTCTCCTGCATCCCTCTCTCATTCTTGTCTGCCCTTCAAGCTGCCTCTGCAAGCTCACTCTGACCCTGGCTGAAAAAGTCAGTTAGCAACTTGCCTCTTTCTAGATGGCATTTTCCAAAGTGGCCTGTGTGGGGTGTTAAGTAGGAATGGGGGTGTCTGTGCAGCTAAGGGCCCGTGATCAAGGGAATGCAGATTGCTGGGATTGCAAGACCTCCCAGGGCCATTGGCACACCGTTGTGGGCTGCGATCTTCAGAGACGGTACACAGTGTGATATTTCCAGAGCTTGCTTGCTCAGAGTTTTTCCGATGCAGAGCGTGGAGGGCCGGGGCAGCGCTCTTAGAAACGCTGGTATGTTGGTTGGAACTGGAACTCCTGGCTTTGAAGGCTAAGGCCCTTCTCAGGGTGATTCTCACCTACTTCCTTAACAACTGTTCTGGCCAATTCTCTGCTATCAAAATATTTCAGGGGAGGGAAAAAAGACAAATGAAAAAAAAAGGAGAAAGGAAGATCAAGTGCACACAAACCAAAGCAAATGCTTCTGAAAGCTCTCTAGGCCTCCTTGGCATTCCTACCTGCCGGCTGCCCACTCACCTCCTGCCAGGCCCACTCTCCTCACTTGTCCTAACCTGTACAATGCAAATGCCAGCACGCCTGGCCCTGCTGCCAATCCCTCTAGCAGTGGCAGAGAGTAAAGGAGGCAGGAAAACAAGAAGGGAGGCCTCGGCTCTCTTCTTGTCCTAAGACCCTAAATCTGACTGGTTGGATCATACCAAGTCTGATGAGTCTTTGGATATATTCTAATTTGGAAAAAAAAAACCCATTCATTTGTGAACTTCAGTGTTTTAATGAGCACTGCTGCCAGGTGACTACCATATCACACCACTGCCGTGTCCTGATGAGTGGCAGGCATGATCCTGTGTTAGGGCTGTACATTTGCTTGTGGCCCCTTTGATGCTCTGGCCACCCCAATCTATTCAGTAGTAAACAGATGGCCTGAAGAAAGATGGCAGAAGAAACCACATGCTTCTGGCACCTTCAGTCACGTGGTCACCCCCCTGCAGAGATAGGTCCACAGAGCGCGTAGGAGGGACTGATGACAGAGAGCCCTCCGCATGGGTTATTGCCAAATGAGAGCTCCAAAGGGGACAGCCCAAGATACCATGCTGGAAAGTAATCCTGCCAATCGGTCCCCTCGGGTGGAAACAGCTCCCCAGCTCATTTCCTCTAAGGACTCAGGCAGGACCCACATCCGTCCACCCAGTACCCTCTGCCATCTCTTCCCTCAAGGCTTCTTCAGGCCACTGCACAACACCTCAGGGTCAGGCAGGGCATCTGATCCATGCACATCTGTCTTCTCCAGATGCCCTGTAAGTTCAACAGGTTCTACAGAGTGCAGCCTCACTGGACTTTGTATGCATGAAACAAGAGACTGGTATTTCTTGGTCTAAGGAGGATTCTGAGCCTTTGGAGGACAGTCCCAGAAAGACCACACCCTGAGGTCCTGTCATGAAACTCACTGTCCTACCTAATGAGACCACTCTCCTCTCGTGGCTGGTGGGTGACTACCTTGCTATTTGCCACACGAAGGACATTATTTTGAGCCCAAACACAGGAGCTAGCTGATGGCAGTGGATAGTCAGCAGAACCCACAAGCAAATAGTGACCTTCTGTTTACACCTGCTGCAAGGTGGGAGTCCTTGTCACACACACAGCAGTCTTCTCTTAGCGGTAGGCCTCTGCTTGAAGGCCTTCATCTTCATAAAACCACCATTAGGATGTGAGGTCTAGGTGAACTGAGTCCCTACGTGCTATGGGACAATGGTCTGTATCTTGTCACTTGTATTTTACTAAAACACTGATTGGCCAGTAGCCCGGCAGGAAGTAGAGGTGGGGCAATGAGAACAGGAGAATTCTGGGAAGAGGAAAGCTCAGTCTGTAGCTGTCACCCAGATGCAGAGGGAGCAAGATGAGAATGCCTCGCTGATAAAGGTACCAAGCCACATGACTAACAGACAAGAATTATGGGCTAATATAAGTTATGAGAGTTAATAAGAAGCCTGAGCTAATAGACTGACCAGTTTATGATTAATGTAGACCTCTGTGTGTTTCATTGGGACTGAACAGCTGCGGGACTGGGTGGGACAGAAACCTCTGTCAACACCCACGTGATCTGAGTCTCCTATTCTCCACCCTTACTTATGTGCCCCATTCTGGCCTCTTGGGCTCCTTTGAATTCTGCTTTGAATTGTCTGGCTTGACCCTACCCCAGGACCTCTGCATTCCTGGACCACTGCATTCAGGACCTGCTGTTCCTTTGCATGAAGCTCCCCTTCCTTACATCTTTACTTGGTTGGCCCCTTGGTGCCTGCATTCTGGCTTCAGGGATCTTTTATCAATGTGCTTCCTCCACTGTTGCTCCGTTCGGAAGCATGGCATCACTTTCTGTCACAATGCTCGGTTTCTGTAGCACCTCCGCTGTCAAAAAACCTGTATTTGTCTTTGTTTGAATACGTTTACTTGCATCTATGTTGCTACAAACACATCTTCACGAGGAGAGGAGGCCGAGGCCCTACACCTTCCTCTGCTCCCTGAAGCACCCACTGCTGGCACTGCCCTGTGGTGGCTGACCCTCACTCCCCCTTACCCACTGCTTCAGTCACCGCAAGCTTCAGCCATGGTGGCTCACTGGCTACTCCCACTGGCCCCTGTTCTCTGGCCTCCATGTTGCTCCTGCTTTTCCTTCTGCCCTTTCCGGTCACTTGGTTTGCACGTGTATGTCCATACAATTCAGCCCCACACTGCGTGGTTCAGGGTTCCTCTTGACCCTGTTTTGTACACTGGCCTTCCTAGTAGCCATCTGAGTCACTTATTGTGTCCCTTCATAGATCCCTCCTTCCCCTACCCTGTTTTCCTTCCTCTTTCTCCTCCCCTATCCTTGGGTACCCTGCCCCACCTTAGGGGATCTGGAGCCTGGTGGATGAGGTAACATCCCTGTCTCCTGGGGCCATCTGTTTTCCCATCACCCTTTTTCATCATGATGTCCACTCTCAGCCTCAGGGTTGTTTGGGGACAGGACTGTCTGAGTGTTCAGCTAGCCCCAGAACCAGGCTCAGGGCCTGACACAGAGAAAACACTCCCAGGGTTGACTGAACGAATGACAACAGGTCACTGCAAGCTGTGAATAAGCTATGGACATGGAGGGTGGTGTCAGTGGCCAGGAGAGGGCTGGGGTCCAGGCAGAGCATCTGAGGCCTCCCCTTCTGTGTCTGTTGCTCCATTAGTGGAGCCCCAAGAAATAGGGTCCTTTTTGTTGTTTCTGGGCTTACAGCCCTCCCTGGGTTGTGGGGCTATGGATTGCACAGGGCTTCCTGTCCACTGAAATCCAGCTGGGTCAGGAAGCCCATCAGAAGCTACTCAGGTTCCGTGTGGAACAGCTTTGCTCCCTTGGCATATCTGTCGTGCCAGCATAGAGCAGTCCTACATGTGGTGTCTGCACACCTGGGTTCCAGTCCCAGGCCTTCTGCTCCGGTGACTGCTCTGAGCTTGATGCCTGTAGCAAATGTGCTTTATGGTAAAGGAGTTGGTGCAGTTCGGCAGAGGACCTTGGGGATGCTGACAGCTTCCAGCTTTTGGGTGCAGTCTGGGATGGGGGTCCCATTTCTCACCTTGCCATAAACACTAGATGACTTAGAGGGGGATCATTTGCAAGTATTTTCCAGGCATGAATACCGCTCATACTCCCCCGCTCGGTTCCCCAACTCAACCTGCATTCTGTTGCCAGAAGAACCTTCCTGAAATACCCCGCACATCACACTGCACTGTCACCCCCTCTGCTCAGACTTTCTGCTGTGGCCTCGTATCACCTGTGAGCTCAGATCCCTGGGAGCCCGCTGTGGTCCCTCACTCTTCCTTTACCTCCCGAGGCTCCTTACGGGAGTCTCTGTTTGTCTTAGCAGCACCCTCAAGTATGAGAAACAGCCTGGTTACATTATATGTGAGGAAGAGGAGGCTGCTTGACACCCAAGGCTGTCCAGTCGGACCCTAGATGCTTCCGCAGAATCATGGGGGCCTCTGAGTGCCGGGGCCTCTGAGTGCTCAGGCCTGCTACTTTGAGGGCCTCCAGATACCAGAAGTAGCGTCAGATCTGGCTAGTGCAGAAGTGTCTCCCTGCAGGTGTGGGGTGTGGGCATCGAGGGTGGCCTGAGCAGTGGCGGTTCTCCCAGCAGCTGGTGTGAAGGGGTGAAGCAGGCCTGAGCCGGGTCTCAGCTCTGTTACTGTGAGGACTCGGGTAGGCTCTTGTTTTCTGTGTCTGGGAGTGTGGTATTGGGTTTGTTGTGAGAATAAAATGGGATGACAGTATGCAATAAGGTTGTCATAAACGCACCGTATCTTAAGAAAATCTCCCTTCCTCACTGGAACTGAACGTTCCCCTTGAGAACATCAGTTCCCCCTGTTTTCATTTTGCGGCTGAGGAACTCAAACCTCAGAGGAGGAAGCGACTCACTTGAGGCTGTTCCTCCTGACTTTTTACCCAGTCCTCCTGCATCCCTTCCACTGTGGAGCTGATCCTGTTTGTCTCAGAGCCTCCAGGAAGCACAGTGAGGGTAGTGCAGAACTGATGTGCCATGCTTGTCCTGTGCAACCGCAGACTGCACACAAAATGGCTAGTCCCTGCCCGGTCCTTGCCTTCTCTGGAGAGGATGTGGTCAAGTTGGGGTGAGGGTTGTGTGTCCACCCAGAAAGAGACAGTTTTAAGACAAGCCTTAAAACAAGGAAAGGAAATGCCCATGGGAACTATAGGGCAAGCGGCTGGCCATTCCCTAAGTTCTGGCCCCTGTTGATTCCAGGAGAGGCAGAGTGGGCAAGGGTAGGTGAGTAGACGGCCACTCCTTTTACTTAGGCTGCAGGAGATGAAGCGGTGGGGGTGGGATGGAAGCAGGGGGCGCCCTTTGAAGCCTGGAAGGAGCCTCTGGCCTTAGGAGGGAGAATGGGCTCAGCTGCTGTTAGCCGACAGCAATGCTGTGCCGCTATAGGCCCAGCATTTATGCAGCTATCTTGCAAATCCTCCTCTCTACTCTGTGCCAGGCGGAGTGCCAGCTCTGGGACCCGCACCAGTGGCAGATAATCCATAAGCAAACAAAAGGCAGGATCATTTAGGACAGACTTAGATGCTCTGAAGAGAATAGTGAGGCACTAAGGGAAGGGATGGGGGACAGGGCATCACTCTAGGTGGGCAAGCCCCTGGAGGGGAATAACTTTTGCAAGATTGGACTGTCTTAGGGTAGGCTGCCCCTCCTAAGGGTTCCGCCAGATTCTGCTGGGGAAATACCCTGGAGACCACACAAGTTTACATTTTGAAGACGACTCCATGTCCAAACTATAACAGCACTGAACCTGGGGCAGAGAGCACAGAGCAGTGCCGAGAGAAAGAGGGTGTGTCTGAGGTCTCTCAGCTGGGCAGGAGGGAGCTTGGGGTCTCATCAGTCTGTGCTTTTAACTGCTGTGACAGTTTGATCTAAGGCACAGACGACACCTCCTGCCCCAGCCCCCATCCCTGGAGCCCTGTGACCCCCATGTATCCAAGGGCTTGTACAGTATAGATGTTTGTGTACCTGCTGCTGGGGGGAGGGGTCCTCCTTAGCCTGCCCTGTGGAGGAGACCTCAGGGTTTCTAGAGTCGGGGTTCTGGTAGCAACAAGCATGTGGGGGCTGGGTGATCTCAGAGCAGCTCGCAGCTGCAGGTATCTCTGTAAATGGAGTCAGCAGCTCCCTGGAATGAACTCTCTTATGTTCTCCCCCAGGCTTGCTGCTTCCTTGGTGAGTCCTCGTCCCCAGTGCTGTCCCCTTCCTGTGAGAATGCATGTAAGACAGGTGTGGGACTGCTGGGAGACTGCAGAGTGCCTTCTGCGTAGCTGAGACTTCAGATCATGTGTCACACCGTCTGGACGTTTGGGACATGTGTGTACCTGTGTGGGAGCTGGGATGGTGCAGGTGGCTACCTGAGGGAGCACGAGGAGCCTGGAACCTTGGGTAGCCATTGCCTTGCTTGGACTTACTTTTATCTCAAAGTCTTCTCTTCACAGATGAAGCATAGAAAGCCGGTTCCCTCACGTGCACCTTCAAACAGTCCTGTCCTGGCTCCCCAGAGAGCTCTCAGTTTGAATGTCTTCGTCAGCGTTTGCTGGTCTGGACGCTAGTGAGTCATCCACATTTCTAGGTGCTGATGTCCTGTGAGACTATCAGACTGTGTGGGTCTGACAGTCCTGTGCTTGAGGAGAATCTCTGGGTCAAGTGTGCTGTAGAAGGAAACCTTGTCATGCCCCGGGCATAAAGGCTTGCTTCCCCATGTATGTGTAAGCAGGGATGGCGCCTTGGCATTCTTGCGAGGCAATCCCAGTAAATCCCAGCCATGCTCACCCCTTTCCCTGGCACCAACTTGTACAGACCACGTGAGACCTTCCTAAACCTGCGGTGGAGCTCAGAATAGCTGCATGCTTTGGTGTGGACATATGTGGCTTAGGTAGGCTTTCCGTGCTTTGCCTGTACCCTGATACTTCACCTTCACAGAGGGCTAGTTGTTCAACTTTCAGACTGGAAGGACATTTTCTACTTAAGATGAATGGGAGCTACAGAATCTTTGAGGCTATTGTTGGCTCTCTAAACTCGGGTATGAATTGGCTTCCCAAATTTAAGGCGTTCTCAAGCAGGGTCCACCTGGTGGACAAGTTGGGTATTTCACCCTTGTTTTTATTTTTGCCTGGCTAAATACCCAACTGAGAGGTGAAGATTTAGAAATGTTTACCAAGTGTTCCCACTTCGCTAGAATTGCACAGGGTTTGTTGCTCATGTGACTTGTGTTTTCTGCTGCCAGGCAGCAATCCAATTTTCACAGGTAGTGTGCTCAGCTTGTGTGGGGCTGTGTGCTTTTAGAAGTGAGAGCCAGGCTTTAAATCTTGGTCTTCTGACTCCAAGTTGAGGCCTCTTAAGGAAGCAGCTCCCTTGGTTCAGGTGAATCGGTATGTATGATAAACCAAATAGGTGAGTCACGCTGACTGAGGCGGTGGTGGGCTTAGGGACCCCTGAATCTGCTCTCATTCTCTAAGGTGGCCAGGGAGACCTCCTAGTGTGGAATTTTGGGGCTTCAAAGACACAGCTGGAAACCCATGTGGCTACAGTGACCAGTTTTACAAGAAAAGCCCAGATCTGAGGTGTGGTGGGCAAACAGTCCAGGTGAGTGGCAAAGGAGGGGAGATAGGAAAATAAAAATGCTAGGTATGGCTGCCCTTGCAAAGGGTGTAAGGACGCCATGCTGCTGGCTTCGCGCAGCCCTCAGGGCAGGGGACTGACTCCTGAGAATACTCTCTGACTGTCAAAGCTCACAGGTCCGAGACTGTGTCCCACTCCTTTGGGAACACATCTGGGGTTTCTTGATAAACGTGGCAAGAAAAACAGAACTCCACCATTTGGAAGGATTTTTGAAGTATATAAAGTTTTAAAAATACACATACAAGATTGCTTTATTTTTTAAACAACCTTGTGAATTGTAATCTTATTTAATTCTTTGTTTTCTTGTTTTATCCACCTCTCCAAGTAGGCTTGTGACCAGTACAGGAGGAGGGCCTTGCCTGTTCAGTGCAGCATCTCCGTCTCTGGCCCAGTGGCTAGCCCAGGGTAAGCACCTGAGAAGTTTGCATGATTGCATATAATCCAAGCATTGGGAGTTTGAGGCAGGGTGGTCTGGAGGTCAAGGTCAGTTCAGGCAACCTAGTGAAACCCTGTCTCAGAAATGAGTGAACAAACTTTAAACACTGGTTTAGGAGCAGGTAGGCCAACCATGAGTGTTGTCTTCCTTTTACAGGTAAGAGAACCGAGGCCTGGGGAGGTTGAGAGCTGCCATGGTCAAGGCATTACTGCAGAGTCAAGGCCTCATTTGGACCCAGCTCTCAACTTTGTTAGCGGTGGGGCAACAATGGCCAGAATAAATGCATTTATTAAGCCCTAATCTCCCCTTCTGATGTCGGGTTCAGCTTCTTCCAGTCTAAAAGTCACCAGCCTGTCTACAGACTGGGAACATAAAGACAGAGAGGGCTCTCTGGGGCCGGAGGATTAATCAGCAATTAGTGTGCAGAACCCTTTCCAGACAAATGTTAAGTATTATCAGTATTTAAATTTAGTTTCATCCTCCCTGCATCCTCACAAGAGAGAACAGATGGCCCTGGCTTCAGGTGGGGAGAAGGAGGGCGGGACCAAGTGGGAAGTTAGCAAGGCTTGGGTTTCCAATTAACTCCATTGAGCGGTGGGTGGTGGGAGGTCTCCCAGGCAGCCTAGCCAAGAATGTAGGAAAGCTGAATGGCCTTCTAGACATATGACCTTGAGCAAGGCTCTTGCCTCTCAAGTCTCAGGCTGGAGATGCCTCAAAGAGGAACAAATAAAGCAATGAGGAAGCATGGGGGGACTTAGTTTTTTCTCTCTCCTTTAGGAGCCTGAACTTGGGGGGACAGAGGGTGAGAGGGAGGCTGGGGGTGAGAGGAGGTGTGGGGTGTGTGAGTGTGGGTGGGGGGGATGGGAGTGAGGTTCCCCCACACACCCCACACAGGTTTTCTAAGACTAGAGAACACTTGGGTTATGAAATCTAGTAGACACATCTGAATCAAGCTTTGGTCCTACTGCCTGTGTGATAGCCTCTACTTTGGACCTTGTGTTCCTTGTGTGTAACTGGCTGTTACAGGGGCCTGCTCACTCAGGGAAGGAGAGCAGATGAGGCAGTGGCTGTGTTCCCTGTAAAGACCAATGCGTGGAGACAATGACTCCTCTCTCCTTCCTGCTCTCAGCAAATGCCTCTGTCTATAGTGCTGTTCAGGGAAAGTGGGTGGAAGGGGAAGTGTGGACAAACCGCATAGATACCCCAGCAAGGCTTCCTCCCAGGATGTCCCGCAGTTTGGTGGACAAATATCTAGTGTTACAGGCACCATTTTGCCACCTCAGGCAGAGTTTCCTCGAGACACTGAGTGAGGATGGAGAGAGCTCGCTCCCTGAATGCTAACAGTGGATTCACTACACCTGAGCTTCCAAATGATACAACACTGTACTTTCAGTCGTTCTAAAAGACAGAAGCTTTCCAACCGAGGCACCTACGAATGCCTTGGTGCTAACAAGACCTTAGACTTCAGCAATGGGGTGACTCAGATGTGAACTGCTGAAAAGATGGTGTGGATGCTTTGGTTAAAAGTGTTGATGTTTGGTACAGTCTCTGTGTCTGTATTCCCGCGTGGTATTGGCTGTGGTTTTGTACAGTCTCTGTGTCTGTGTTCCTGCATGGTATTGGCTGGTTTTCTTACAATGCCTTGTCTGTCTTGAGGACCACAATCATGTTGACCTCCTAAAATGATTTGGGAAGGTTCTTTGCTGTTTTCTAAAAGATCTTGAATAGAATTTATGTTACTTTTTCCTTAAATGTTTGATGGAATTTACCGGTGAATCATGATTCGGATTTCTGATGCTATAAATTACTTTTAGAAAAAAAAAGAGCTGTTTTGCCCACTATTTCTGTCTTATGTGTTGATTGAACTATTTCCCAACATTTTGTTTCCCAACATTTTCCCTGGATTCTTGTTTTGGGTTCTACCGGGCTCCAGTGTCTGTAATAAGATCTAAATTTATATGTTGTGAGTTTTCAGGTTTTATGTTTCAAAAGATGCAACAAATTGCTTGCAATCTGTTTAAAAGAAACGAAAGGGAGCGGTTAACTTTGATCCTACGCTGCGTGGATTTGGCGTCCTCGTCTACTCTGGTGCCCCAGACTGGCCCCCGCTCCTGCCTCCTGGCCTTTTCTAGCACCAGTGTCTTTCTGTCAAATATCTTCCTTATTCACCATCCCCACATTGGATGGAGGGCTGATCCCCAAAATACACAAAGAACTCATGAGATTGGTCATCAAAAGAACAAATAATCTAATTAAAAAATGGGGTAAAGACCTAAACAGAGAACTCTCAACAAAAGAATCTAAAATGACTGAAAGACACTTAAGGAAATGCTCAGCATCCTTAGCCATCAGAGAAATGCAAATCAAAACAACTCTGAGATTCCATCTTATACCTGTAAGAATGGCCAAGATAAAAAACACTGATGACAACTTATGTCAGAGAGGATGTGGGGTAAAGGGAACACTCCTGCATTGCTGGTGGAAGTACAAACTGGTGAGGCTGCTTTGGATATCAGTATGACGATTTCTCAGAAAATAACCTTCATTAAAACCCAGCAATACCACTGTTGGGTATATACCCAAAGGATACTCAGTCATACTACAAGGACATGTGCTCAACTATGTTCATAGCAGCTTTGTTTGTCATAGCCAGAACCTGGAAACAACCTAAATGCTCCTCAAATGAAGAATGGATAAGGAAAATGTGGTATGTTTACACAATGGAGTACTACACAGCAGAAAAATCAATAACATCTTGAAATTTGTGGGCAAATGGATGGATCTAGAAAATATCATATTGAGTAAGATAACCCAAACCCAGAAAAACAAATATGATATGTACTCTGTAGAAGCAGACCGTTTGTTGTCCCTGCTGCCCGACTAGCTTAGCCCCGAAATAACCACACAGAAATTGTATTCATTAAAACACTGCTTGTCCCATTAGTTCTTATTGGCTAACTCTTATATTATTTTAACCCATTTCTATTAATCTGTATATCGCCATGTGGCTGTGGCTTACCCAGTAAAATTCTCAGTGTCTGTCTCATACGGCTCCGTGGCTTCCTAACTCTGCCTCCTTTCTCCCATTTAGTTTTCTCTGCCTACCTAAGTTCTGCCCTATCAACAGACCAAGGCAGTTTCTTTATTTATTAACCAATGAAAGTCACTCATAGACAGAAGGACCTCCCACACCAGTACTCACTCATAAGTAGCTTTCAGACACAAAGCAAAGAAAAACCAGCCTACAATTCACAATCCCAGAGAACCTAGACAACAAAGAGGATCCTAAGAGAGACATACATGGATCTAATCTACATGGGAGGTAGAAAAAGGCAAGATCTCTCGAGTAAATTGAGAGCATGGGGATCATGGGAGAGGGTAGAAGGGGAGGGGAGAGGAAGGGAAGGGATCGGAGAAAAATATATAGCTCAATAAAAACAATAAAAAAATTTTAAAGAGAGGAGAAAACAGGTTGTGTAGCATGATGAACAAGCTGGTCGGCAGCACCCTCCATGGCCTCTGCATCAGCTCCTACCTCTTAGTTCCTCCCCTGCTTGAGCCCCTGTCCTGGCTTCCTTCAGAGATGAATAGTGATATGGAAGTGTAGGCCAAATAAACCCTTCTTTCTCCCTCCACCTCCCCAAAATCAAATACCTTCCCTAGATCCTGGCTTGGTTTGCTCCATGGGGATGAAACTTTTGTAAGATTTTTCTGCACCTCCCAGACTGGGCTAGGTGACCCCTTTGGCAACTCTGTCCCCCATTCTTGATTTACTTAGGCACCATCCATATTACTTTTATGTATAACTTAACAATGGAGACACATGCTGAGAAATGAGTCACTGTGTGAATGTCACACAGCAATTGCGGAAACTTAGGTGGGACATGTCAGTCATTTGGTTGGCCTCCAGGCAACCTAAAGACATGGGAACCATGAGATGGGTGGCACAGAGCTTGGTACAAGGACCCTGGTAGAATTCTTGATGACTGTTGGAGGTGGAGAGTCCCTTCCAGTCTGGGAACTTGCTGACTTTGGGGCTAGGATGACTACTCTCTGTCAGTTTCTGAAGTCCACCCCACATCCTTGTTGCTAAATTTCCAGACCACAGCTGACTAACATTTACAGCAAAATAGAGCTCTTACAAGACACACAGGATGGCATCTGGAATTGCCCGAGTCTTTGATCTATTGTAGACTGTTCTTTCTCATTTCTGTCTAGATCATCTTCAGGCCTCAGTTTGGATATCCCAGCTGTATGAAGCCTTTCAGATTCTCCATGCTGGGAAGGAGTTCCTTGTGTACCACAACTCCCTGCTCCTCATTTTTTAATCCAGATGTGTTGCCCTGAGGCTTGCTTTGTGCTGCTGTTGCTTTCTTCTTCTTCTTCTTCTTCTTCTTCTTCTTCTTCTTCTTCTTCTTCTTCTTCTTCTTCTTCTTCTTCTTCTTCTTCTTCTTCTTCTTCTTCTTCTCCTCCTCCTCCTCCTTCTCCTCTTCTTCTTCTTCTTCTTCCTCTTCTTCTTCTTCTTCTTCTTCTTCTTCTTCTTCTTCTTCTTCTTCTTCTTCTTCTTCTTCTTCTTCTTCTTCTCCTCCTCCTCCTCCTCCTTCTCCTCTTCTTCTTCTTCCTCCTCTTCTTCTTCTTCCTCCTCTTCCTCCTCTTCCTCTTCTTCTCTCCTCCTTCTTCTTCCCCCTTTTCTCTTTGAGACAGGGTCTCTTTACATAGTACTGGCTGTTCTGGAACTCACTATGTAGATCAGGCTGACCTTGAACTACAGAGATCCACCTGCCTCTGTCTCCTCAGTGCTGAGATTAAAGGCATGCCCCACCATGCCAGGTGTGATTATTGACCGCAGGTTCTTGGAGGCTAAGGACTGGGTTTCTTCCATCTCTCTATAGTGACAGCCAGAGGTTTCCCTCTGCAATGTGAGGGTGGCAGTTCCTCATTAGAGGCAACACACTGGAGACTTGGCAATACGTGAGATTTCGAAAGGTTCCCAAACTCTATAGCTGTTCCAGTGTGGAGGAAGCAGGGGCCAATCACTGCCCGCTGGTGGCTTGCTCGGGTCTCAGTGCACATTTTCTCCTTTTACTTTGGGCCATGAAGAGTTCTGGGCAGAGGAACTTTGCTGGCAGGACAGAAGTCAGGTTCCCTTCATTTTCCACATATCCCCATCACCCCAACTCTGGCTGCAAGCCTGTTAGGCCCACACTGATTCCTCTAGAGGGGAGGTAGGTCTCTTTAAGCCCAGGAGCTGACAACCTCCCTCCTGCCTTGCATTCCCCACCTCCGCTGGCCACACCACTGAATGCACAGGAGTCCATCAAGATGAGTACAGGCAAAAGAACAGCCCCTGCGGTGTTAGCAAGGCCGAGACTGCCGAGAGGGAACCCAGATTTGGTACCACAGGGACCTGTCCTGACAGGGAGGGCTACAGAGGGACTCAGTTCTCCTTTCAGAAACAGGGCTTCCGCACTTAATTTCCTGTGTTGCTGCAAGGACCCACATCTGGCATACCACAGTGCTCAGAAAGCTCTCGCCTCGGGCCAGGCCTTCTCTGCTCCTCACTGCTCTGGCCCAAGGCCAGGCATGGAGGAAATGGGGACTTGCAGTGCCTAATGCTTTGGACACAGGCCAAACTCAGAATCCAGAAATTTCTGGTTCTTGGGACACATTTGCTGAACAAGTGAATGGATTCTAGGTGGTGGGTATGACTAGAGTTTGCACGAGAGACGTGGAGGGCAGACCAGGCAGAGCAGCAGGGAGGGGCTGAGTCTCTAGAACAAAGCATCAGTCAGGTGGTAGGGAATATGGCAGTGCATAAACTGTGCCCTCAGCTCGCAATGCCCTTTCTCTATGTCAGATGTCAGACTTGTTTATTTGTTAAATTCTGATCCAAATGTCATCTCCTGATGAGCTCTGTTTAGCCCTCTGGATAGAATAAGTTGCTTTTCCTTCTGTGCCTTTTTCGGCCCTCCACATCCACACCATCACTAGGCCCTTTAGCTTCACGTCACAGTTTTCAGTTCATCTGTGGGGCCTCCTGTTACACTGTGAGTTCTTGAAGGCCAAGGCCATGACCCACCTCCCAGGATCTCCACGGTCTCAGAGCTGGAGGACTAGTGAGTTGTGTTAATTTTCTTTCCTCAGAGCAAGGCTTGTTGAGCTAGTTGGGATGCTATTCAGGGTCTCTAACACATGCATCGGATGTGCCTGTTTCTCCCGCACCCGCTTGGAGCTCAGTGGGTAGGTGCTCCAGTTGGTTTCATCCATGGAAGCAGGAAGGGAGCATCTGTTGACCCTGGAAAGGGAGCTTGGATGGGCCACCACGTGACTCTTTGGGGGCCACTGTTCTTTGCTGCAGCTAACAGCCCTTGGAGTAAGTCCCTGCTCCTCTCTAAGTTCCCATGTCTTTTCTGTGACCAGGGCAGTGGGAGGGGAAGAATTGAGCCACAGAGAAAGCCAATGTTCCTCCTACCTTCTAAAGTTCAATATATTTATTTCCTGGGATTCCCAGAGACTGATAAACACACATAAATACTCATGTATTTGCACACCTACACATATACACACAGGAGCAAACATATACGGGGCATGTAATTCATGAATGCAGAAGTGGTGTCATATCACCGTAAGCTGGCTTTCAGGCATGCAGACACACGCACATGTGCATGAATACCACATTTGCACAGGATGTTGAGACACCCAGGCGGCCACAGAAACACATCTACACCCTAGATTCTCAGGTGGGACCTTTCCTCTGGCAGGTGATTGCCCCAGCCTCTCCCACAACCTTTGGGCAGGTAGGGGAGCTGCAGCGGCTGAGCTCAGAGCAGGATGGCCCACAGGGGTGAAGATGGGGATAAGCTTGTCTCCCAGGTTGCTGCTGAGGGCTGCTGCTTTTTAAAAATAACTTCCTGCTGTTTCCAGGAAAGCTCTGGGGAATGAGGGCTCCGAAGACTAGATTTGCCTGGTCCCATGCCTGCCGGTAGAGCCCTGTACAAGGGGCCCCTTGGGAGACCGCCAGAGTCCCTGTTGCTGTCCTGGAGCCCATGGCAGAAGAGATGAGGAGAGGCTGGGGGTCGGGGTGAGGGTTGGACTACTTAATGTACATAGAACCTGCCTTCCTGGAGGAAGGCTGCCTTACACATGTCCTAATACACATTCACGGGACAGCACGCCATGGCCGTTCATACCTGGCTGGCTATGCTTCTTATTTGTGAGCATCAGGGTTAGCAAGAAAGTGGAGCAAGCCCTGTCTCGCTTCATCATGTCTGTCAGCGTGAAAACAGGAGATAGGCCCACGTCTCTTGTGTCCAGATGGGCCTTATCTAGCTGCTGGGTCACGTGACCTCCCTGGGCCTGCCTGGATCCACTGGAGTGCTTGCCTTCTTGCCTACTCTCCTTCCTCGTCCTTTTGTGTACAGTGTCCGTCGCTTGCCCTTACAGCTCGCTTTGTCTTTCCTCTGAATTACTAGGCATAGCCTCCTTTCATCTTCAGAGTCTCAGAGAGCTAAGAATGACATCAGCAGGGGCGGGGCAGCAGTGAGAGGGACCAGCAGGCAGTGACCAGGTCTCATGAAAGGCGAAGAACACTGACATTTTGATGGAGCAGAAACTGGACTTTTGTGAGGCCCTGAGAAACAGGAGCTGGCAGCTGGTGGGCCCAGGGCTAGCCACCATGTTGCTGGCTTTTTCTTCACATCGATGTGAATCACGTGGCCACAGACTAAGCCTCTTCAAGAGCCCTGAGGAGACATTGTCACTGTGGTAAGGGTCTAAGCCTATCTGTGTGAGAGCCCTGGGTAGACACTGTCATGGTTGGGAGAGTCGGAGCGTGTTTCCGGGGGGCAGGGGGTGAGTCCTGGGTAAGCACTAGATGACAGAAAGAGTTTGGTCCTCTGTCCTGCCTTCTGCCTTCCGTGCTCTTAGGCCTGAGAGGTACTCTCTTGGTTTCTTGCTCTGTACACCAGGCTCCATACTGTCTATACTATAGGGTTATATCAGGGAAAACCAGTGGTGGAAGACACTATGGGTGTGGCCAGATGGGGAGCTGGGGTGAGAAGACTATTCCTAGGATGGGTCCTAGGAACAGTGTTGGGAAGACCAACTCCCTTGAAACGACAAGGAAATGGAGGCCTAGAGAGCATCTTCTAAAGACTCAGTGAGTTCAGAGGGCAGGCAGAGCTCTGGGCTCTCCTAATTCCCACCCTGTCCTTTGGAGTCCATAGAGACTTGGAGCTCAGGTCTGTCTCTGACATACTGTCCTGGTCCAGGAGTGTCTCCTAGGAGGTGTGGGTCCCACCGAGCCTCAGGAGAGGATGTAACTCCAGAGCTGGTCACAAGCAGTTGCTGGCATCTCTGAGTCTCAGCTTCCTAAGGTAAGGCCTCCTGTACAAGGCTGTCATGTTAATTAAGGCTGCAATGAGAAGAGCCTTGGGCGACTTATTGAAGGGTCAGTGAGGGACACATTTTCCTGCTCCGGGATAGATCTGCCTTCACCTCTAGAGTTGACCTATGTCTGACCTTGGCTGACCAGACTGTCACGGGGCCTGGACAAGGTGGGGAGGAACAGGTCCAGGTCAGCATGTTTGTTGGGGCGAGAGGTGCTGCCCTAGCAGCTAGTCTCCTGCTCCAGACTTCGCTCTCTGCCTCCCACAGGGGAGGTGTTCCCTGTGGTGATGAATCCCAGCCTCTCTAGACAGAAGGCTGGGACAGAAGGACCTCACATCTGCTGAGCTGGTGACGAGGACACCAGACACTGGGAGTTCTGAGATGTGCAGAGGTAGGTGACACCGAGGCAAGACGAATCATTTTGAAGAGGAAGGGGTTATCGGGGTTATCTAGGTCACTAAAGTCTCAGAGAGGGGTCATGTTTCATCCAAAGCCAAACAGCAAGAGCACTAAGGAAGCTAGAACTATGGGCCATGGTTCAGAGATCTACTTGTTGGAGAAAGCTGGAGGCCTTCCATACTTCCAGGAACAAGGCGCCCACTACCTTCTCTGGAAGTCTGTGCACTTTATCACAGCTAGGGTCTCTCTAGCTATTACATGGAGCAGCCTGGTCACTAGACCTGCTGCCCACAAGATCAGCAAGTACAGCACCACGCACCGACCCTCTACAATGAGCTTGTGTGCTTTAGTCTTTGTCTGGACTCTAATTGTGTAGCAGCTTTCAATCCCGAGGCTTCCAGACCCTCCCCCACCAGCCACTGAAGACCACACTTTCTCAGAATGCAGGGCCAGACTTAAAAGAGGATAAACCGGGAAGCTCCCAGAGGCTGCCTTCGTGAGGCCGTTCAATAAATGTAATAACAATTAGGTATTTTCATCAGTGGAAACAAAATTGACTCAGAAGTAAAAGGAGGATTTTAAAGGCGTTTTCAGTTCCTGACTTTTGCAGAAGTCGGTTAAGTTAGCAAGCAGATAAAAGCTTCCAAGAGCTGGGGTGGGGGGGAGCGTGGGGGTGGGGGGGAGGTATGCAGTACAGTGCAGATTTTGGAAGGTGACTCTGTCCATGCCAAACTGTCAGATTATTAGACTTAAAATGGTCTCTCCTTCCTGTGACCTCCTGCAGGTCAGAGCCAGGGTCTTTCTAACCCTGCCAGAGCTGGCTGGCACACACCGGAGCAAAGACACAGACACTGGCTCGTTCTGGCTGGTTGATATTTCAGTGTGCAGAAGGTCAGATGCATCCTCTGTTCACTTAGCCTTTGGACTTTGCACACGCTGTGAGAGAACCTGGTGTGATACCATGGGTGGGTAGCAAACTACTGTGAATTCCGGACCACCCTGGGCAGCCCAGGCTGCTGTGGGGGTACAGAGTGAGCTGCTTGTCTTGCAGTCCTTGCTTCCATCTTTTTTTTTTTTGTGAATAAGGGTACCCTCATTTTCCCTTGGGGAACTCTTTCTCCCTAGTCTCTTTCTGCATGCTTTGGGGCTGCTAAGGGCAGTCTGGGACTCCACTAGAAGGACATTGACCAATCAACTTCATTCTTCTGCATGTATTTACACGGATGCTCCATGTGGCCCTTGGCTCTCACCTGGATGCATGCGGTTTCTCTCTCAAGACTGATTGCTCAATGAGGACGGGGCCAGCACCCTTCCTTCCCTGGGTCCTCGGAGTCCTGTCCATATTGGCACAGGAAGGGGCTGCGAAAGCCTCTTGTGCAGTGGTCCCCTTTATTCAGGATTCACTTTCAGAGGTTTCAATTTCTTTCATCGCCCATAGTTCAAAGCATAAACAGAAGATTCTAGAAAATTCACAAGTTTCAAATTGCATACCCTTCTCAGTAAGGGGATGAAATCTCGGACCATCCCATGCCTCCCTTCCCTCCATAGATGTGAACCATCCTTTTGTTAAGATCTGTGCTGTGCACGATGCCCACTTTTTCGTCACTTAGCAACCATTTTGGTTATCAGAACACCTGGAGCCACACTCACTTTACTTCCTGTCTGTGGGTACTGTGTCACCCAACATCACAAGAGTGGAGTGCGTTTGGGATTTGGGACATATCCCCTACAAATATAAGGGGTGGCTGTCGTTGAATTTCTGCCAGAGGGATTGCTCATTGGTCTATCCCAGTCACTAAGTTACCAAGGGCTGTGTTTGTGTGTGTGTCTGTGTGTATGAATGTGTGTGTATGTGTGTGTGTGTGTGTGTGTGTGTTAAATTTTGTTCACTTAGAACTTCCAAGGAAACCAGTCAATCACTCAATTTCTATCTTGTCCAAGAGAGAGAAGGAAAGAAAGGGGGCAGGGTTACCACTCAGTTTTTAGGAACCGGCGTTTTGTTCCTGCTGCATTAGGCAGCCTTAGGAAGAATAGAAGTTTTCCAGAGGTGTGTGGACAGTTTCAAGCCATCACCAACACAGCATCAACAAAGCAGACTTGGAAGCAGCTGGTCACAGCTGGGAGATCAATGGCACTCAATCATTGTCAACCTTTGTCTTAGAGGAATCTGCCCAGCTAATTGACAACAGGGAAAAGCCAGTCTCTTGTCCCACAGCCCAGGAGACTTCGAAAGACAGAAGAAGCAGTCAGGATGACACATTCTGGACATGCCAGCTTGGTGAGGGAACGGTGGAAGAAGAGGACAACCAACAGTCCCAGACAAGGAGCTGAGGTGAGTATGGGCACCAGGCAAGCATCTCTTTGGGATGGATGATCCCTACATTTGGGGACCAGATGCTATCCCAGGAGGAGAGAATTTCACAGGTAGTTGGGTGAGCTTCAAGGAACCCCAGCCCCTCACTTCCCAACTGGGTGGCTTATGCAAACCCTTGAATGTTCAGTTTCCTTCTGTATCAGGAGTGTGTGAACTGGCCTCCAGGGGTCTCTCTGTCAAGTCTCCTGTGTAGTGAGAATACAGGAAAGGTGCTGGCCCTGGTGCCACTTCCTGTTCCCCACTCTCCTGGGTGGCTGCTGAGTTCTAGCTCAGTCGAACCTGGAGGGGTCAGGCCTTTGCCTTCAAATCTCCCCAGTTCTGGGTCTCAGTTGTGCAGTCTGGGTAAGGAAGAGACCTGTGCAGTTTCCTCTTCCTAAGCTATGGCTCGCCTGTTTCCGGAGTTTTCCCAATGTAGGAAACAGGCTAGTGGTGGAAAGTGTCTGGCAACTAGGCAAGCTGACTACCAATATTGTCTTATTTCTTCACTCTGAGTTAGAGTAATTTCACTTTGTGGCTCACCTCTTGCTGATCAAAGCTCTGACTGGCAGTTAAGTGCCTTTGATTAATAAAAAATGGGGGAAATGAATTAATCATGACTTCAATTCAGCGTGTTTGGGAAACACAGTCTTTAAAAAGCCAAACCCGCAAGGGCCAGTGTGAGGGGCATCACAGTGTCCTTTGGGGTCAGAGTGTGTGACCTGGTGTGATAGTCACGGAGTCTCTGGCTGTGGACGGAGGACCCATGCGACAGCCGATGGATTGGGTGCTGCTACTTGGACAGGCGGCTTGGTCCCTTTAAGGCTCCTCTCCCTATCTAGAGCCCCAAGCCTGTGCGGAGGAGGACATGCATTATTGAAAGCGCATTTCAATACCTATTCTCTCCCCTCCTCCTGTGGGTGGCAATCACAGTTTACATAATCTGTCTCTCTGTCCTCCCAGGCAGCTGCTCCCTTCTGGCTGAGTGGTTTGAGGAGGGGAGGGTGGGGAGGGACCAGATATTAACTCTATGCTGCCACCTCAGGTCCCAGCTAGGGTGCCTTGTGGTGAGGGTGGCCGAAGACCTTGACACCACAGAGTTCCGGAGACCTCGGGTGTACCACTCTGCCCCTCTTCTGTGATCTGGACTCATTGCATGGCTCCCATCCTAGTGTCCTTGTTAATGGCCTCCCACCCCTGTTCACAATACAGAGCTGTGTCCTGATCCGCAGGTCCATCGACAACCTGCTTGCGGGGCAGCTGTTAGCTGGTTCACAGGCTGTTCAGGCTCAGCCAACTCCAAACTGACCTTACCGGTTTTCTCCCAGCCATCTGTCCTAGCTCTGACTTCTCATGTCTATCCACCACTCACTCAGCTAACCCATGCATTCACTCGCTACGTACGCATTCACCTGTCTATCATTTTTACTACCGTTCATTTATCCACCTCTTTATCCATCCATCCAGCCAGCCGCTTCTCCATCTGCCCAGTCTAGCCTTTGTCGGTGCTGAGAGTGCAGCGACAGGCAGCGCAGACGCTGGGTTTGTCCTCTCAGTACTTACAACCTTGCGATGACAGCATGCAGGTGACTAGACTACTGTAATACACACAGGGAGTGTGGGAGAGGATGGGGTGCTGCAGAAGCAGAAGAGAGGCACTCTGGAATCCTGGTGGGCACCGGACAGTATTTAATGTGATATTACCTAAGCAGACCCCTGAGAGCTAGTTCCTCATCTCTACCTCCTGAGACAATACCCCTTTGGGAGGTGTTCCCCTTCCTGTCCTTCCTCATGGTCTTTTTTGGCCTGAGTGGGAAGACTGCATTGTCACAGTGACAGAGCCTGGCTGTGGGAAGGGGTTAGGACTTAGTCTCTGATGTTCAATCCCAGAACACTGCTGTCACCTCAAGAAACAGGGGGTCCATCTCCATTAGAACTGCTGGACAGGTATGAAGGTGGTCTGATATTCTGCCATTTGAAGGGAGAGCTTGCCAAAGAGTGAGGACCACAGTAGAGACCAGATGGAGACAGGAAGGCAGCCCTAAAAATCTTCTCCAGAACCCTCCATCCAGACCTGTCTGCTCACAGCAAGGCCAGGCTTTCCCTTTAAGCGATTTGGAGTTGGTCTCCGTCACTTGCTGTCAAAAGAGCCCTCATTAACAGCAAAGATCCTCCGGTAACAGCGGGACACATTTCCACATCCTTTGTCTTATTTGATTTCACAACAGCCCCAGGAGGCTGTTTATCGGTGATGAAACGAAGGCCCAGACAGTCCAGTCAGCAGACCTAGACCCTGGTTTTAAAGACAACGAAGTCAGCCCTTCCTTTGTGACTCTGGACGTGAAACAGAAAGGATGCAGGAGAAAGACTTAGATTTTAGAGGAAAGGATGGATGGAAAGGACCCGGAGGTAGCTCAGAGGCACTGATAGGATCATTGTGAGTAAAAGAGAGGCGAGAAGAGAAGATGGATCTGCAGGGGAGTGAGTTAGAAGGGGAGGATTGTGGAAAGTAGCAGAGAGGTGTCTACATTCAAGCTCAGCATTTGCTACACACCGGCCAAATGAGTCGGCATCTCAGCAACCGGTGCGCCAGAGAGGACCTTGCTCCTCAAAGTTAGCCTGTATTTTGTTGCTTGACAAAATTTTCAAGCCCATATTTCAAGATCTGACCTTCTCTAGGAAGCACCCACCCCTCTCCTAGACTCCTCTCTGGAGACTCCTAAGTCCTCCCATGTCTCCTCTGCTGGTCACATTGGGAGAATGACTCATCTTCCTCTGGGGAAGTCGACATCTTTCTCGACTGTGAAGAGACCCAAGCTCCTAACCTGGCACCCTGTTGGGACTGAATGCGTATTTTTAAAATGGGTTTATTTGAAGGAAATGAATGTCAGACAAGGCTTAAAGTCAGGATGTGAACGTGTCAGGAAGATAGAGGCAGAAAAAGCAAGGCCCCCCCCCCACACAGAGAGAGAGAGAGAGAGAGAGAGAGAGAGAGAGAGAGAGAGAGAGAGAGAGAGAGAGTCAGGAATGCAGACAGGGAAGATGGAGGTCTGAGGAGAGACCCAGAGTGCAGCCTAGGATAAAGTTCAGAGTCCATTGGACTTCTGGAGTTCATCTGGCGTTGGTCCTTGGAAAGTGCTTCAACGTATTTTATGGGGGGAACCATCTGGACAGGGCCCAGTTTGCCCAGAGTCCAGTAGACTTGGGAGGAATAATCCTATAAGATAGGTGGGTGCAACAGAGCCCTTACAGTTCCTATCCCTGCCACTGGGGGCGGGATACACAAGGCCACCGTGAGAGGATGGAGCAGTCACCACAGGTAGGAAGGCCTGCAGCTGGAAGCAGCCAGAACCTTGACCCTGCCGCATCATGGGTCTTTCACAGAGAGTCCGTGTGGTGTGATCCTTCCCTTCAGTGGCTGCCTTTGGATTCTAACCCAGGAAAGGACCCAGAATCACAGGCGGCCGCTGGTCTATGACTATTTCCCCTCTGCTCTGGAAGCAGATGGCTAACAGTCCCCGCCCATCACAAGTCTTCTCTTTATCCTCCGTGGTCCTGAGGACCGTCTAACGTAATCCCATTTATTCTGCCCATCTGCTTGTTTATTGGCTGTCTCTCCTACTGTGGGAGACTCTATGGTGGGGACTCTGTGGGTCTCCCAGTGTCTAGCCCAGCACCTGGAGATGCTCACAGAATGCCAGGCAGATTAGTGAATGGGAGGACAGGTGGATGGGTAGGGTGGGGATGGGATGTGCTTGGATGTGGCATTGATGAAGCATTTCACCAAGCAAGGCTCTGGAAATAAAGGCATCTAAAGTGTGAGGTGAGAACCCTTGAGAAGAGAAAGGCCCTTCCTTCTAGGGCTAATTGTATGCTATGAGCTGGAGCGCTGTAGCTCCTGGGAGACTGGAGACAGGGAGGTCCTGAGGGAAGGATGCAGTCCCTACCCCAGGGACACCTGCGCTCAGGCAGCGAGGAAACACACTAGGGGCTGGCTGTCTCTGTAAAGGCAAAAGGATGCTAATGTCACTACTTAGAGATGAGGAAGAGCCTCAGCACTGGACTGGGCAGGAAGGGGGCATCAGTCTTAGAAGATGGGGAGGAGCATGGATAACTGTGTGCCAAGCAAACCAGGAGGAAGCATGCTGGACACTTCTTTTGTTTTGTTGCTAGTTTGTGTGTCCTCTTGTGGTCACCCATTGTCATCATCACAGTCATTGTAGTACTCCCTCCGCCCCCGCTTCTCACTATGGGAGCAAAGGAAAACGATCAAAACATATAAAGAACCCGAAGCCCAGGGAGCTAAAGGGATCAGCCCAGACTCATCCTACAATTGATCAACTTGGTCTAAATGGATGAACGTCCAACATGACGTTAGGGTGGGCTGCTCCTCTCTGCCAGGACTCTCCGTGTGAGAGAAGAGCCAGTGAGGGAGAGCAAACAGGTAGAACTACTGCCCAGCAGAATAGGGGTGAGATGGATGTTTTTGGAGTTTTTCTTTTCCTTACTGTGTTAATCTTTCCTGGGACCTCCTGTTCTTATCTGAGGTTGGTATGAAAATGGCCAACAGGGCCCCTACTCATAGGCTCCATTCCTATGGCCAGCTTTGGGGTACTGGGCAAATTGCCCCTGCCTCTGACATACTGATAACAATTTAGAACCCTTACGACACAGCAAGGATTCAAGGAGGCAGAGAAAGAGGGTGAAGCCTGCTAAGAACCGAAGAGACGCTGTGTGGATTAGCCATAGACCCGAAGCTCGTTCCACAACCCAAGTCCCTCCACCCAAAGCTAATTATGTGCCTTGTCCAAATCCCTCCAGGGGTTTGAAGAGACGCTTAATGAGAGTAACCCACTTCCTCCACCTCCACAAGTTCCTACAACCTTCCGACAGCCCCACCAGCTAGCGGTCAAGTGTTCAAGTGCCCGTAGGAGACACTTCACTTCAAAACATTGCCCATGTGCGGATCTCCTGAAACTGAGAAGCTTCTGTAAAGCAAAAGACACGGTCAACAAGACAAAATGGTAGCCTACAGAATGGGAAATGATCTTCACCAGCCCCACATCGGACAGAGGGCTGAACTCCAAAATATACAAAGAACTCAAAAAATTGGTCATCAAAAGAACAAATAATCCAATAAAAAAATGAGGTACAGAGAACTCTCAACAGAGGAATCTAAAATGGCTGAAAGACACTTAAGGAAATGCTCAACACCCTTAGTCATCAGAGAAATGCAAATCAAAACAACTCTGAGATTCCATCTTACACCTGTAAGAATGGCCAAGATCAAAAACACTGACGACAACTTATGCTGGAGAGTAAAAGGAACACTTCTGCATTGCTGATGGGAGTGTAAACTGGTACAGTCTCTTTGGATATCAGTGTGGCGATTTCTCAGAAAATTAGGAAACAACTTCCCTCAAGATCCAACAATACCACTTTTGGGTATATATCCAAAGGATGCTCAATTGTACCACAAAGATATATGTTCAACCATTTTCATAGCAGCATTGTTTGTCATAGCCAGAACATGGAAACAATCTAAATGCCCCTCAACCAAAGAATGGATAAGGAAAATGTGGTACATTTACACAATGAAGTACTACACAGCAGAAAAAATAATGACATCTTTAAATTTGCAGGCAAATGGATAGATCTAGAAAACATTATATTAAGTGAGGTAACCCAGACCCAGAAAGACAAATATCATATGTACTCACTCATAGGTGGTTTTTAGACATAAAGCAAGCAAAAACCAGCCTACAATCACAATCCCAGAGAATCTAGACAACAAAGAGGACCCTAAGAGAGACATACATGAATCTAATCTACATGGGAAGTAGAAAAAGACAGGATCTCCTGAGTAAATTGGGAGCGTGGAAATCCTGGGAGAAGGTAGAAGGAGAGGGGGAAGGAATGGAAGGGAGCAGAGGAAAATATTTAGCTTGGTAAAATCAATAAAAAAATTTAAAAATTATTTCTTATTTTTTGAGGTTATAATATAATCACATGTATTTTTAAAAGTAAAGAATATTAACAATAAAGTATTTTTCCTTAAAAGAAACAACAACAACAAAGTAGTAGTCTTGGCTGTCCTGGAACTTGCTATGTAGGCCAAGATATTGAACTCATAGAGATCTGTTTGCCTCTGCCTCCTGAGTACTGGATTAAGGGTGTATGCCGCTAGACCTGGTTTAGGAAGCCGTTACTATTTTATGCTCCTGTTTGCCCTACTAGGGAGCGCGTTGTTTGAGGTAGGTAGACCTTTCCTTGTCGTCTGGTGACACACTTTCTAGAGCAGTGGTTCTCAGCCTTCCTAACGCTGCGACCCTTTAGTTCACTTCCTCATGTTGTGCTGACCCCCAACCATAAAAGTATTTTTGTTGCTACTTCATAACTGTAATTTTGCTACTGTTATGAACTGTAGCGTAAATATCTGTGTTTCCCCATGGTCTTAGGTGACTCCCGTGCAAGGATTATTTAAACCCTAAGGGATTGTGACCCACAGGTTGAGAAGCGCTGTTCTAGAGATGTCTAGTCTCTAGGCTAAACAACCCTAATTCACATATTTACACCCGGCGTCCCACAGAATGCATTTCTTTCTTTCTTTTCCTTTCCTTCTGTTGGTGAAGCACAAATGGGCACACAGACCTCTGTTCCCACCACCTCCATCCTCACCATATTTAGCTCAAAAGAACAACTTCTGGAGGCCAAAGTGGTGATTGGTTAGGGGATGAGGTGGATCCCTCTCCTTAAACCTTATTCCCTGGGGACACTAGGTCCTCTCGTGGCGCACATTATGGGAGTGATCCAACACAGAGCAGGATACTGGAGGGGACGTGGGAAGTTATGAAAGTCTTGTCGTTGGAGGTATGTGAGAACTGGCAGCAACTGGGAGCTACTGGTGGGACACTAGTCTCCCTGTCTCCAGACTCAATGGAGAAAAGGAAGAGAAATGATGTCAGTGGAGGCCCTAAAGTGCATGGTCCCATTAGATGCACAATCTCATGGCCTTCACGTGTTCTTCTCCCTGCTCTTCCTGCCTTTTAGGATGCCCCGCATTGAATGTGCAAAGGAAGGAATGCTTCCACACACACGCTATGAAAAGCCCATTGCTACGTGAGGACATTGGGTCCTGATGCGCAAGTCTCTAGAAGTTTACGGTCACCTCCAGATCCCCAGGTTCCCGGACACTGGCTGCAGGTCATGATCCTTGTTGTAGGGAGCATAGGCTCAGGGAATATGTGCTCTCACTAATATCTCCAACTCTGTTAGGGAGGCAGTTACTGAGGCTACTGGCCAATGGTCGAGAAGAGGACCAGCGGCTATGACTTCCAGGCTGAGGTGTTTAAGAACAGGTGGTCCTCACCCTCTCCTCCCCTGCTGCATAATGATAAAGCCGGTCTGTCTCCCAGAGTCACCGCTGGGAAGAAAAGCTCTTCTCTTTTTACAGGTGATGTCATGTAAGAGAGAAATGACCACTATTATGTCAAGCCACACAGACCTCAGCCTTTATTGGTCACCACAGTGTGATCTGGCTATCTTCCCCAGCAGCCCCCTCTCTGTCACTGCCACAGTACTGTGTGGGAAGCATGGGACCTGGCTTCTAGCATAGTGATTCCTCAGAGCTTGTAACCCAAGAGCAGCAGACAAAAACCACTAAGTGTTTAGAACAGCGAGGTTGAGTATTGTAACAGGAGGGGAAAGGAGCCTCTGGATGTCTGAAGAAGGGTGACGGGGCAGAAGGAGGGGGACACCACAGGAGATTTTTCTCCAGGAAGTGGCATTTCAACTGAATTACAGCCACAAACAGAAGTGGATTCAGCATCGACCAATTGGCATATATTGTTCGGTCAGCACAATATTGATATCTTTTGTTAACTGATGACATGTAGGAGCGAGTTTCAAGCAGAAGTCTGGATTTGACATTTCGCTTTAAAATAAATATTACAAAATGACTAAACAGGGAACAAACAAAGCTAGGACCATGTGCCTGTGTGGTGACAATTACTTGAGCTGGCAGTGACTGTCATATAGTCAGATCCACATAACCATGTTGCCACAGCTCCCTGGGGGAACATCCTGCCCTCTGATTGCCCTGTAGACAGCAGAGTTCACAATACCCCAGTCAGTAGCACCTCTTTGGGGTGTGTGTGTGTGTCCTACCTGTGACCTGTAGCCCAATACAAAATTGCAAATTTACCTAAAACATTGTGAGTCTTTGCCCCCCTCCCTTTCTTTTTGTAACTTGCTTTCCTGGCTCTCAACTGTCAGCTTTGCGTACAAACACCATTTTTGCATTGTTAAAAGGTTGGACATGCCATTTAGAGTTCTTCAATCCTGCGTATCTTAGACTTCAGCAGTGAGGTCAAGGGCCACTGGTTTAGCCTCGTTATCTTCCCTAGAGCTCTAATCTAGAAGACTCTAGAAGCCTGGGGTGGGGTTAGGAGCCTATGCACTGACTCCTGACTGAGGTGCTGACCCTGGTCCAGCCACTGTAAGAGAAAGGAGGCCCCAGGGACTGTCCCCACAAGTCAGGCTGAAGGAATCACACTGCTGGGGGTCCCTTGGTTCTTCAGAAGAGACCCCTAAGGATCTGGGCTTCCTAGAATGGCTCCTTCCTTCCTTTGATCTCAGCTCTTTCTCAGCTCCAGTCCTGCATGTTGTGTTCCAGCTTTCATACTTTCTCTTGGCCCAGAGTACACAGAGCCAGACCCATTGGGACTGTGAATCTCAAGTTCAGCTGTGACTGATGCCTCCCATATGAGGCCTCAAAATTGCCATCCCAGCTCCTCTTCCAGACCCTCTGAGTCCCTGGGTAGCTGATGACACCTAGAACCCCCTTTATGGAGAACAGGAAACCTTGCATTAGATGCTATCAACATAGCTGAACTTACATATGACCCTTCAAGCGCAGATGTGAACAGTTTGGGTTTCCACCTGCTTCTTCAGAATGCTAAGCTGGCCCAGGCCACCTCTTCTGGATCCTCAATTCCCTCCTGGTGGAACCACCCAATCTTCTTTTTTTTTTAAGATTAGCCTTGCTACAAATTGATAGATCTAGAAAACATCATACTGAGCGAGGTAACCTAGACCCAGAAAGACAAATATATTTACTCATTCATAAGTGGCTTTTAGACACAAAACAAAGAAAACCAGCCTACAATTCACAATCCCAGAGAAACTTAGACAACAATGAGGACTCTAAGAGAGACATACATGGATCTAATCTACATGGAAAGCAGGAAAAGACAAGATTTGCTGAGTAAATTAGGAGCGTGGAGACCATGGGAGAGGGTTGAAGGGGAGAGGAAAGGAAGGAAGGAGAACAGAGAAAAATTTATAGCTCAATAAAATCAATTAAAAAATCAGAAAAGAGAGAGAAAGAGAGAAAAAAAAGATTAGCCTTGCTAAACACCAGAGGCCTGAGATCTGTTCCAGACCTAACTTCTAGCCATGGCCTAGGTCTTACTGACTTTTGACTAAGCTAGTGTCCTGGTTCTTACACCTCTGTCTCAATCAGGAAACCCTCGGTCACTTTCTTGGCAATGTTCCTCCTTCTCAGGAGCCTGCATTACCCCCTCCAGGATACCTCCCCCGAAGGTTGGAGATATGGTAATGAGAGATATCCCTGCAAATGGGCTAGCATGGGCTTTAAGTTGAGGGGCCCTACAACGTTCCTGCTTCATTAGTACGTCCTTAGTCAAGGGATATCTTCATCTTTTTTACTCCTGTGCATTTTGCTTGTAGTGCTCTACAGTTTGCACGTAACAAGAGAAGCGTTTCAGCTTCTCATCTTAAGTGGACATGCTTTTAAAAAGGGAACATGAGATCTATTATATAAGCAAGAATCCGGTATAGATCTTTCTTGATTTATGATGGGGTCACATCCTGATAACCTTACTGTAAATCGGAAATGTTGTAAGTAGAAACACAGTTAAATATCTTTGCGGAATGCCCAAGCTTAGCAGCATAGTACATGGTGGAGTGTTGTGTCTCCCTTTGTCACTGGGTGACTGACTAGGAGCTGGGCTCCCTGCCACTGTCCGGCATTGCTGGAGACAGGCTCATACAGCACACCGATAGCTCAGGGACAGATTAAGACTCAAGATTCCAAGTGTTATTTGTGTGTGTGTGTGTGTGTGTGTGTGTGTGTGTGTGTGCATGCATGAATGCATGTGTGTGCCAGAGGACAACTTTGGTGTTCTTCCTCAGGCTCTGTCCATAGTTTAAAGAATTGCAGTCATTTATTTGCTCATGTATTTGTTTATTGACTTATTGGCTTGCTTGTGTGCTCCTGTAGACGTCAGAGGGACAACCTTTGGGGGTTGGGTCTCTTTCTCTACCATGTATGCTTTCAGATTGAACTCAGGTTGTTAGGCATGGAGACAAGGATCTCCCCTCCCTGGGCTATCTCACTGGCTCTAAAGATGCAGCCAAGGCTAACCTCAAACTCATGTTCCTCTTGTCCCTGCTTCTTGATCACGTTCTACCAGAATGAGACATCACAACTGACTTTCTTTTTTGAATACGGTTTTTTCTTTAACCTAGAACTGGACACCTGCTTTGCCTCAGTGAATGAGCTTGACGCTAGGTCCACAGACATATGAAAGTCAGAGTAGAGAGACAGAAATAAGAACTCAAAGTTTTGAGTCCCTCCTAAGCGACAGACACCATGGTTGGCATTTTACATGGATTATTTCAGATCACCCCCCCATTTTATTTATGCCCCCCCTCTGTGATTTCTGCTCTCCAAGTGCTATCCATTTGCCTGGCAGGTCTCTTTACACTGATTTGTCTTCTTTAAAATGCACAAAGTTATCTTCCCAGAAAAATGCTGTATTATTTCCATAAATCAGAGTTTGATAAATGGCTTCCATATTTCTCATGTGCACTGATTGTGAGTTGCTGAAATAACAGATATGCATCTCTGTACCACCTAAAGTCATCTTACACGGCATCCACCTTGTGTTGCGAGTCTTTGAGGAATTCAGCAGCATCTCAGCTAAAGCGGCACATACCCCTGGGAGGATACTTTACAGACCAGAACAGTCCTTCCTAAAGTCCCAGCAGTGTGGAGGGATGGAGCTGGATTTGAATCCAACTGTCTACCTCTGGGTGCTTAGGCCTTTTCAACTCCATTGCTTGTCAAATATATGTATTTTTAAATCCAAAGACCCTTTTAAAAATAAAAGTTTACTTGGGAGTCCAGTACATAAAACAAATACAAGCAGAGATTTTGTGATTAAGATGGCTAAGGAATCCAGGGTGTGTGTGTGTGTATGTGGGGGGTAACTTTCCTTCCACAAAAATCATCCTCTTAATGTCTCATGAGACCCTTTCTCAGAAGCCTGGAACTCATAAGGACATCGTTTCAAACCCATAGTCTGTTACTGTCCCTTGGTTCTATTTAATTCAACTTTCTCTGTAGACTCCTGAGGGGTGAGTTGTGGGTCCGTCTGTTCTTCCTGGTTGGGCCTCTCTGCTTTTAGACTTTGGCCACCTTGAGAATTTTGAAATCCTCCGTCTTGCCATCTTGAAACAGTTCCTTGGCTTTCCAAGCCTGGCTCTGACCTCATTGTTCATCCATCACCTGTTGATGCAACCGTATCTAGTATTTTAGAAGGCACAAAGGGGACGTGGAAACTAGGAGATTTTCCTTTTATGAGGTCTCACTGGTGTTGGCGACAGACACAGGCATGCCCAGAGTGCAGCCATGAGCATCCCCTGCTCACCCAAAGCTCATTTGCTCCCCAGGTTCCTGTCTTCCTCAGGACTCTGGTTGAATCTTGGGTAGTGACTGAGATAGAGCCAGCCAAAGTGCCCCAGACATGCTGGCTGCCTTCTACAGTGATGTCAGAGGTCGATGTCCATCCCCACCCTGATCCTAAGACACTGGTCCTCTCAGCAGTATCTGACTTACTCTGAAATTAGAGCCACACCTCACTCAGACCCCACATCTTCTTCCCAATGCGGGCCATTTCCAAGTAACCCAGCAGTTGCCTAGCTCCCCACCTCGGCCTGTTTTCTCTTCTCATGGCAGAGTTTGTTTGACCACCTAACTTAGAGGTCAGGTTCCCTATGAAGCTCCTCTTTGCCCAGAAAAAGAGGAACTTAGTGCCTTAAAAATATGAGCAGATCTGGACAAAATTCCAACCAATTTTAAATGTTTCTAAATGATAGTCCACCTTAATGTACTCCTGGACCATATCGACACAACTACCCATTTTCCTTAGTCCTGAATATGGCCCTGGTCCTCTCTGAGATGTCCTGAAATGTCCTCAGAGCATCATCTTGGGGGGGGGGGGTTGTCTCACTTGTGCTAGAAGACCAGGTCTCAGCTAAGGCTAAGCCCAAGTTCTGGAAAGGTTTGTCTTGGTGGACCCATGTACATTACTAAGTTCAAAACTTCCCATGTCACTTAGATAACTTTGCTCAAGTCAAGGCATCACCAAGTCAGGCATCACCAGCCAAGTCACTTACTGTGCACTGCTGCTTGCTCATACTAAGCCAGGTCACCATCAGGGAACAAGCGTCCAGCAATGAACAAGATGCACTCCCAACTCTCCAGAAACGTTTCTGCTTTGAATCAAGATTCCAGTCTCAAAATTTCCCTGAGCAAAAACATTTCCCATGCACAAAAGGCTGGAATGGGATCCTATGCCTCTGGCCTTCTCCCAAAGGTTTGCTGTCGTGGTTTGAATGCTGGTCCCCAGCTATATAACCTTTAGGAGGTGGAGCCTGCCTGGTGGAAGGTCCCTATGTGTGTCTTAGTCTTCACTGTGAGCAGCGGTCACCTCACACACCTGCTGCTGCAGATGGCCAGCTCCCACCACCCCAGGGGACTGAAATCTCTGTAACCCTGAGCCCAAACAGTCTGTCGCCTCTGATGTAGCAGGCAGGTGCTCTGTCACAGTTGCGATCACCCTTCTCAAATCACCTCCTGGAGTACTGAGCTGAGCACCTCTGATGGCAGAGCTGGCTGCCCCTTCCCCTTTAGGGTCTGCTGTGTAGGGGTCCTGAGTCTTTTCTTCATTGTTCAGTCGCTTGCTTATTTCCTCAAAGCCTTCACTAAACACTTAGTACAGATGTGCTCAGCACCACACAGACATCACCACATTTAATTCCCTGTGACAATTAAATTGTCCAGGTCTCTGAATAATCAATATAAATCTAGAGGCATTTAAGTGACCAGCTAGGATGTAACTCAGCCCTGACGCCAAAGCCACGCTTTCTGCCTCTCTCTCTGCTGCCTGTTAGAACAGCCGAATAGACTGTAGTCACCAAAGCTTACAGAAACACATTCTCTACGGAGGGAAAGAGAGGATTAATGGATATCTTATGGAGGGGCCGAATCCCACCTGACTACTTTATTAGAATTCTGTAGAGTGAACTATGTAGGGAGATAAATGGTGACTTTCACAAAAAGCCTTTGTTAAGTTTCTATCCCAAAGCCTATTAATAAAATTGATTCATTATAGAATTGGGCAGGAGTGGGTGGCAAGTGGGAGGAAGCCTATTTTTATATGGATAGAGAACTGGCTTAGAGACAGGAGGGAGGGTGGGGGATAATGGGTGCTTTTTCAAACCAAGAGCTAGGGTTCCCCAGGAATTGCTATTGAGTTAGGGTTAGCTATAGGTGTTGAGAAAATAGTGTGTGCGAGCCCTGGTCCAAACCTGGGGCAGCCCAGGGAAGCTGGGTTCTGTTAATTTCTTAGAGGATCCAAGGAAGGCAGTGTGAGAAGTCTTCATGATTGCAGGGATTACCCTTCAGGGATCTGCAGAAGGTGACCAGGGAGCAGGAAGACCTCCACGCTGTGGCCACAAAGGTGGAGGTGATATCGGTTCTACCACTGACTCTGTGGGATACTAGGCAGGTCCCTCACCCTCTTGGGTCTCAGTTTTCTTTCCTATACATTGAAGTGTCGGCTCTGATGGCCTGGGAGAATGGAACGCCCCGGGTGGAGGACACTAACTTGAAACAGGAAATGCTAACGAGAAAGTTTTCATTTCTTATAACCCAAACACCCACCTGATGGGATTTCTCCCCTTCTCCCCCTCCCCCTCCCCTGTGACTATCAGGCAGAGAGCCACGAGGTCTGTGGTGCTGGGGCTCAGAGCCCAGCCAGGGATTCCTCAGTGGCGTTGTCTGTGGATGACTCAGCATCGTAAATAGCTCCCATCTGGATGAGCCACGGTATCTATAGCGTTTGCACGATCTCTGTATCCATACACCCTCTCGCTGTGCAAATATGTGGATCACTGTATGCTAAATATGAGGTGGCCTGGAGACGTTCCTCCTCTTAGAAGACTATTTGCTAGGAAACTCAAGACAGTTTATTTAAAGAAACAAGTTTACAATTACGCACATTGTGGCGGGGCAGAGATGATGTGGATGGAAGGATGCTGGGGGTGGGGCTGACCAGGCTCGGCCTGCTAACCTGCAAGAGAGCAGAGGCTGATTGCTCCATCCATGGTCCTTCTGTATTTGCCGAACCGAGCAATGGACACACTGCTGAGATACGCGGATGGGGTAGGAGAGGGAGGGGTGCTATATTTCAGTGGAAAGAACAAGGAGCTGGCGGTCACAGGAGAGCCAGGTCCTGGTCCAGTCGTCCCTATCTTGCCACAGATGAATCATCAGTTTGTTCATTCACTTGTTAAACACTACCCGAGTCCCCCTGTGTGCATTGGCTCCAGTCAAGGAGAGTGGATGGGGATTTAGCCTTCTCCCTCTGGCTGGCCTGTACACTAGGTTAGTCCTGGCCTGTACACTGGGCTAGCCCTGGCCTGTACACTGGGCTAGCTCTGGCCTGTACACTGGGCTAGCCTCTGAGCTTCAGTTTTTTTTTTCCTCTGGAAGCAGGGATGGGAATGCTCACCTCGGGCTTTCAGAGATAGCTCTGGATAAGATATTGTGTCAACGATGCTGCCTAAGCCATCTCACTGCCCCTAGCTGACCCATCTCACTCCAACTTGGAAACAGAAGAATGACCCCCTTCATCTTAGTCCCAGGCAAGAGGCTCCCTGAATGCCACCCATGGCTATGACCTTGGGCAGCGCCCTTACCTGTGCTTTCTGGATGAACTGGGATGCAGGGACCTCACGCACCAAGCAGGGTTGATGGCATGTCAGAGATGTTCAGCTTCCTAGAGAAGGAGAGAGGATTTGGAACTGAGAGTGTAGCCAGGGGTGGGGCTTCCTAAGTGAACAGTGAGACCCCAGTGTCCTCAGCCACTGCCACCTCCTGCCAAGGCCGCCACTGCTTCTTTTGGTTCTAGCAAGGAGCTGGGTGGGATGGGGCTCTGCCTGGCATCAGATCCAGCTCCTGGCTCCTTCTCCCCTAATCTGCTGGCAGTCGCCCATCTTATTTACTGGCTCACAAAACACTTGGATGGTGCCACCAGTATCTGATTGGTGTCAACAGACACATTTTATTGACAGTCATGTCTAGTTTCCAGTTCGGGCCTTGGGGATATCCGTTGCACATCCCTGACCCTCTGCTCCCTCTCACATATTATGGGGCTTTGGCAGGGTCAATTCCTGCATGTAAACTGGATCTTGGCTATGAAGACACATAGAACACTAGCCCCTCAAATCCTAGTTTCTTCCCTCACTTTAGCCTTGGGGTGCCAATCTTGTCGTAGAAGGCAGGCGATAGTGTGTCTGTGTCTGTTTCCAGACCTTCCACAAGGTCTGCCAAGGTCAGTGCCCCGCCAGTGTTTGTTGACCGAGCCTGCTCTCATGGTCTGGTGGAGCTGTCTTTGCACATTGAAGATTAGAAAGGTCAGTTCTGGAGAACAGAGACAGGAAGGTATCTAGAAGCACCCGTGGAGCTGGGACCCCAACCCATAACTCTCGCACTTGTCCACCCCAGCTGCTGACTTCAGGGCCTGGAAGGTGACCCCTTTTAGGCTGAGCACCCGATGTAGGCTGTGGAGAGGCCTTCAATGGCTGCTTACCCACTTCCTCCCAGTACAGCCTGAAACTTCCTCCTGGACTCTCTCCCTATCCTCTTTCCAATAACGGTCTCTTTCCCGGTGCTCCAGGAGCGGGCGGATCTGTCATTTATCACCATGGGGACTGAGGTTCAGAAGGATGAAGGGCTGCCCGGCTCACAGAGGCACTAAGTGGTGAAGCAGGGAGTCTCACAGCGGTGACTCAAGGCCCTTTGTCACCAGTAGTCTTCAGGTCCACTTTGGACGATGGTGCATCCATCCGACCCCCACTTTGTGTGATCCTGATTGACCGCACACAGCTCTAGCCTTGAAGCCCGCTGTCAGAAAAGGAGCTCCTTCAGGCTGCCCCACCCCAAGTCCAGGACTGAGCAGGACTTTGGTAGGTGTCTGATGAATGAGTGCCTGAGTAGGAACTGTGTGGCTGAGCGAGAGGGCCAGGCCATGTTCGAATGCCGTGGCACAGCCGAAAAAGGGACAAATGTGATCCCTACTCTCTGAGAAAATCAGCAACTGGATTGGAACCAAGACCAAGTTACTGTTTTCTGATTGGCTGGGGTGGGGAAGTGGAGTTGTGTGTGTATGTGTGTGTGTATTTCAGGGAACAGATGGGTGGAGGGACTACATTCTGCCCAGGAACAGCATCTAAGTGCAGACAGTGATTTGTGTGTCTTAGGCTGGGCCACCTCGGTGCAGGATCAAGTACCTGATCTTTAAGAAGTCAACGAAGAAAAATGGATGGTACAGTTAACTGCTTGGTGTCCCAAACAGCTAGTACTTTAGGTGTTGACACATAGTAGGTGTCGGCACATAGTAGGTGCCGGCACATAGTAGGTGCTTAGTCAACTGTGGAGTGAATTAGAGAGTAGGCAGAGAGCAGGTCAGGATAACTTCCATCTCAGGGCTTGTGGGAGTCCAAAGCATCAGCTCTTAGGTTGGCTGCAGACACATCCACAGCGAGTTATCCTAACTGCCCAGGGAGGCTTTCAGTTTCAACACCCTGTCTTGAACATCTCACTACCTGGCCAGTCCAGTGTCATAGACTCCTTCTACAGAGGATGGCAAAGAGGCTCAATCAGGACTTGGCCCATAGTTGAAGCCCAGGACCCGTGTCCGTCTCTAGAAGTGAGATGCGGACAGCTGCTAAGAAAGCAGTTGACGGAAACACAGCGTGAGTCCCACTCTAACGCAGCTTGTCAAGGGTGCTCCTCTCCATGAATAGCAGGGGCTTCCCTGAGAAGAGGAACTGGGGCCTGGAACGTAGACAGACTGAGAGGGCAGTGGAATGGGGAGAAACACCATCTGCAAAATCAGAGGGGCAGTATGGTCCATAAGGAAACTTGGAAGTGTGTGGCTTGGCTTGGGGCAAGATCCGTGGGGCCCACGTGTGTGGTAGAGAACCCTTGGCGGGCCCCAGATCTGTGCCTCCAGAAGACTGGGAGCACTGGATTTGAGTGAGGAGGTGGGACCTTGAGAGTGTCTTGCCAGGCTGTGGGAGGCCCCCACTGTTGGCCACTTCCCCTCTATTTACTCCTTTTCCATCCTGCGACCTTGCTGGGTTTTTCCTTGACCCAGGGCATCTGGCCTTTCTGCTTCTTATGCCTGCATGCTTCCTGTGGTCAGCTTCTTCTTCTTTTTCTTTTATTGAGATGTTAGCTTCACTACCTCTTCCTGAATTCTTCGCCAGATGCTTTATTAAACAGGCCCACTTTCTGTTACACATCCCTTCTTTAACCTCTTAGAACTTGTAGAACCTGGCAAAATGATTTAAAGTGTTTGTTTTCTTTCTCCCCATTAGACTTGAGCTTTGTGAAGGCCAGATCCTTGTTCTGCCCCAAGGATGGCTCAGGGAGACACTTCCGTGTCTGTCTGCACATTTGGGAAACAGGAGGATAATACTTACTCTACAGGGTTATTGACAGCATTGAAGACACACTTGTATGTGGCCTGCCAGAGCCTGCGTGACCCCAGGGATCCCACCAGTCCTTCTCCACTTTCTGGATCGTGAGGCTGAAGAGGACAGGACTGGCTATGTGGCTAAGAGATGATGGGATGGGCTTCTCTGAGGTCGGAGAAGTGCCTGGCCCCGCACCCTGCTCTGAGCAGGCGGTCAGCAGCGAGAGCTGGCTCTGGTCCCCTCCAGCCATCTGCTGCTTGAACTGAAAGACCCTACTTGCTTGCTTGGCTGTCACAACTTGCCAACGAGTCAGCCACAGGAATTCTAATGACTGGGTTTTTGTGGAATACAAAGGGCTGCCGCTCACAAATGGAGAAATGCTTTTTCTCTGCATCGGCAATTACAACACTGAACGTCCAGGCAACGTCTTGTAGGTACGTTACCAAGATTAACTTCTGCACCCTATGAAGGGTTGCTTGTAGGGGCTCGAGGGGGCAGCTAGGAAAGTGCACACCTCGGTGTCTTTCATCACAAGAGAACCTGGGGCTCGAGGGGCTTGAGAACCCCCTCAAGACAAACCTCTCTAGCTGTTTGATCTATTTTAAGGAGAGCCGTTTCCTCGCCACCTTAAATGCATAAATCTCCTCAAGGCTTCGAGGTTTCTGATGTGTCCTCTCCCATTTGGTTACTGACTCAGCAATGTATTATATAAATATTGGCTGAGAACATACTAGGCATTCTTATAGGCTCTGAGGATGTCACTGAGTATCAAAACATAACCTGCCGTTGCCATCCTACACGGGGGAGACAGACGGCTGAGTCCTGCTGGTAACCGGCTGTGTGATTGTGGGTTACTTCCCTTCCCTCTCTGGGCCTTGGGCTTTTGTTGTCCTACACTACCAGGTCTCCTCTTAGAATTTTCTGATGGCCCCCAGTGATTATAGAGCATGACAGACGCCCCTAGCCTGTGACTGCAGGTCCCTCACAGCATCTTGGTCACCCATTCTCTCTTTTGTCCCCTTTTATTTAGAAGTACCCACACTGCCCTTTCTTTTTTTGTTTTTATTTTTTGCATGTGTGGTGTATGTATGTGCCTCTGTGTGTGTGTGTGTGTGTGCGTGTGTGTGTACACATGTGCACCAGAGGTCAATGTCAGGTTCCTGCCTTATTTTTTTGAGACAGGGGTTCTCATTGGTTTGGTTAGAATAGCTGATCAGGAAGGCCCAGGAAGCCTCCTGTCTCCACCTCCCCAACACTAGGATTGCTTGTGCGCACAATCACACTTAGCTTTATGGTGAGTGCCGGGGATCTGAACGCATTCCTCATGCTTGCCAGGCAAGCCCCTAATGGCTGAGCCAACCTCCAGCCCTCACATTTACTCTCTGATTGCTTCACAGTTTAATCCTTACAGGATCCCCTTGAAGGAGGGACTTGTATTCATCATCTCTAGAATAAGGAAGTGGAGGCCACAAGGGGAGATATCAGCTCCTAATTCACAAAGCTGCTCAATGGAGGGCTGGAATCTGAGCTAGACAGTCCAGGTCCAAGGCCATGTACCCCTGTCTGCCACTGTCGCAGACTGGCCCTCACCATGTGGTGATGCAATCTTTGTCTGTTTGTCTGGGTGCTGAGCAATCTCATCCCCACTCTCTCCTCTGCTCCTAGCCCATCATCCTGGGCCACCCACTCTCCACATAGCCACCAGAAGCTTATTTAAAAAGAAAAATCAGTTTTATCATTTTTTATGTATTTTGAATAAAACTCCACCTTGTGACCATGGCTTGGAAGTTCTGCACTGTCTACCCCTGCCCTGCCCTTCCCTGCCTTGGTCTATGGCCAGTTCTCTGTGTATTTACTCAATTCCAGACACACTGACCTCCTACCTGTCCCCAACCAGCCCAGGCTCACATTTAGCCATTTGCTCTTTCCAGAGTGCTTTTACCCACAGTAGGACATGACTCTGTTGTTTGGACCTCAGTTCCATGTCACCATTTCCATACTAACTGTTTAGGTGTTTTCATCTTTACCTTTGATTGTTATTAATGATGGCGTCTACTCTGAGGATGTGAGCCCCAGGAAAGCAGGTGTCAGATGTATCTAGTTCTGTCTGTCACCGGCACCTGCAGTGTCTGGTGTGGAAGAGCCTGTCAGTGACTAAGTGTCTTGAAGGAAGAGAGCCCCTGAGGCTCTCTTCGTGGCAATTTGGCTAGGCCCTGAGAATGTGGTCACCCGGATCTGCTCATTCAGGCTAACTTCACAGGTGCACGCTCACTATCCGCCACCAGCTTTCCTGCCTGCAGAGTTAATGTTAGGCATGAGGCAAGTTCATTGGCTGCTTTTTGCTGACTTCCCTCACTAGGGATGCTAAGAGCTCCTTGCCTGTTTCTTTGTTTGCCTTCCTTTAACTTTGGGTAAGTTGTGAGATATTATCTTTCACAGTATGTCACAGGTCAGTGGCTTCCCTGAGAAGGGAAAATGCTAACTTTTTAAGTCAGAACACCAGAACCCAATCAGGGCACATCCACTCAACACAGCGGTTACATCTCATCAGTCACGGGAGAGACTTTAAACTCTAAAGAGACACAGAGTGCTGAGTTCCGCCAGGGCCGGGGCCAAACACTACTCATTGAGCACATCAAAGGAGCTCAGAGGGATGTGTGGCCAAATCCAGGGCAAACGGAGAAACAGACTTTCTCTTTCTGGCTTCATCCTCCAGGACTAAATGAAACTGCAGAACTCCAGAATGAAGTCTGGGTGTCTAACTTTGGAGCCCTTTGCTAACAAGAAGCAAACAGTGACCTGGGAGATGCGCACGGTGGCCGGAGGACTGGTGTCACCAGCCTTGACATCACTCCTAAAGCCCGTGAAAAGGCAGCTTGTCAGGCCTGAAAGGTCACCCACCACATGTGGGAAACCAGGAAGATTCTCTTCTCTGCCCTACTTTCAGGAGCTGGGAAGGAACTGTTGTACCTACCAGAAAACCCCAAGGCCAAATTTTATAGGCAAAACAGTGAACTGAAAAGCTCTCTGGACAATAAGTTCAAAGATCCTGGCCCTGCTCTCAGGACCGGGGAAGCCCCTGTTTCTGTAGACTGTGGCTTACTGATCGCCACACCTTCCACCTGTATGACCTCATGATGAAGGCCACTTGGAAGGGAAACTCATTGTCTGGATTGTGGCTGATGGCCTCTGCCTTGGTAGCCATTAGGGTATCATCATCGCACAATTCTGGCTCGGTACAATCTGTCATCTCCCCTCTCCTCCCAAGTAACTCCTTCTCACGCAGGTGTCACCACAGTGGGGCTTATTCCCCAAAACTTCCTGCTGAGGACAGGAGTGTCCTCAGTTTTTAATCCCTCGCTCATCACTCAATGGTGGATGCAGGAAGGTCAAGATCAATGACACCTGAGGTGGTGTGGTACCTGAGTGACGCAAGTTGTCATTGATATTGAAAATATCTCTGCACAAAATAGGTCTTAGATGATGTCTTGGGACTGTTTTTCCAAAATAAGTCAGTGTGTGTGTGTGTGTGTGTGTGTGTGTGTGTGTGTGTGTATTTGTGTGCTTTCATGTGTATGTGTGTATGCTTATGTGTGTGTGTTTGTGTGTGTGTGTGTATTTGTGTGCTTTCATGTGTATGTGTGTATGCTTATGTGTATGTGTGTTTGTATGTGTGTGTGTGTGTGCTTGCGTGAAATGAGAGTGGGTATGGGTATAGAGAAAATTAATTGGCCAGCCACTGAAGCTGGAGAGTCTCATCCCCCTACCCTGCTCCCTCCCCTGGGGTCTCCTGTAGTGTAGACTGGCCTTGAACACACTTCCAGCCAAGGATAACCTTGAACTTCTGATCATCCTGTCTCCATCTGGGATCACAGTTGTCTGCCACTATGCCAGGTCTATGTGGTGCTGGGAATTGAACCCAGGGCTGGTATATGTCGGACAGGTGCCCTAATGACAGAGCCACATCCCTAGCCTCCCCCTTTCCCTGTCTATTCAAAATATTCTTGAAACATTCCATCCTGAAAGGCACTTTGGGGCCTGGGCTCAGCCTTGCTGTTCTCTGTTCTCAGTCCCCATCCTGGGGACCTTCTGGCATGGTGACATTACCCTGGTGGCTGTGATTTCACACCTCTAGGCCTTTATACACAGCTCCATCTGTCTGCGATCCCTTTTCTCCCACAATCCAACAGTCCTGCCTCTCAAGTCCCACAGCCTTGTTTACTAGCCCGAGTACTTCTCATGACGTGTTTTAATTTTATTTTTCGCTTCCTCTGCTGGCCTGTGGCATCCTTGGGGCGCTTCTCCATCCTCCTCATTACATGTTTTCAGAAATAATGGTATGATGATGATAATAATACTTTTCAGAATAATAGTAATGATGATAGCTACAAAGTTTATTTATTTTTTCAGTGTTAATGTGCCAGGCGCCCACCTCACTAAACTCGTTGCATAGCTGTGACATTAAACCTCAACATAGTGTGTATTGGTAATGCTGTCACCCTTTCTTGAATAGCCAAGATGCTACAAGGTGACAGAGCTGAGGCTGGGTTCTGAATAAAGGCCACCTGTTCTTCTTTGCCTAAGTCCTTAAGGTTCCAGGAGTTGAAGAGCCTGAGTTTTAGGCTCCATTCTACTTCTCAATTGGTGAGTGACTTTAGGGGGCACCTTTGCCCCTTAGGCTCTGTCTGCCCAGTAGAGTCTTTGAGAGAACTAGAGGATCACGTGATACGAGGGCCCTCCCAGCTTCAAACCCCCCGGAGAGATTTTTCTACTGTTGATTTTCTGCCCAGGAGCTGGCTTCCCTCTCTGGGAACCTCCCAGTTTCTCATCCTCAACCTCTCTTCTCGCTAATTGTCGTCTCTCGGAGCAAAACCGCGTTTGCAACCTGCTGCCGGGATCGCCTCTGCCTCCCTCCCTCCTTGCCAAGCTGGGATTTCTCTTTAGGTGGGGGTGGAGCCCTGGGCAAGAGGGAGAGGAGCCTGCAGCTGCCTGGCTCCTTCCTGCGGCTTCCCTGTTGTTTCTCAGCCCCTTTCCCCCTCCTTCCCCCTACCCCGACAGAAACTCAGCTTCACACTTTCTAGGGATGCTCGGGGCACAGCCGGAGCCAGCGGTTTTAGCGGGCAGCCGCGGGCTCTCTGGGTTGGTCTCCCCCAAGTCCGCCGCACGGAGGTGGGGTGGGCATTTGCAGGAAAGGGAGGCGGCGCACTCCTTCCTCCCAGGGCACACTAGGCCCAGCCCGCCCCGCTGGAGCCGGGGACCCCCCCCCCCCACCCCCGTGCCGGTTTCCTCCACCCTCTTTCCGAGTCCTAGCTGAGCCCAGCCACTGCTCCCGCCAGGCCTCGGTGACTGCAGACCCAGGCCGGGGCCGCGGCGGTGACTAGGCCCGGGTCCAGGGCGCCCCCTCCGCAGCACGGGGAGAAATGGGAGTCCCCGACAGGGCAACCTTCGGCCTCGGGGGCGCCCAGGCTCGGGCGCTGCGCTTTGTGGGTCGCCGCCGCCGCCAGGATACAGCGGCTGGCGAGGGCGGCGGGGCGAGCGCGGGTGCGAGCGCGCGGAGCCCCAGGGCCGCTGGGTCCCCAGCGCTCGCGGAGCCCAGACGAGGCCGGGAGCTGTCCCCGGGGCGGTGCTGAAGGGAGCGGGAGAAGCTCTGCGGAGGGAGCGGCCGGAGCGGCGGCGCCTCGCAGGGCTGGGGCAGCGCGGGCCCTCGGCCAGGGTCTCCCCGATCGCTCGGCTGGCGATACGGAACGAGCGCGGTCTACGAACCTGTTGGAGGCAGCAGTTCCTCCGCGGCCGACCAGGGCGCCCGGGACCGAGGCTCTAGCGCGCCTCTCCCTCCCGTCCTCCTCACTCCTCCGCCGAGACGCTCCCTCCTGCCGAGCTTAGCGCGCCACGCGGGGGGCGCAGAACCCCTCTCCTGTCGCCCCGAAAGCTGGCCGAGCCGCAGGGCACACAGCACAGAGGCCTCCCCCAAGGGCAGGCGGGAACCCAGGGAGACCCGAGCTTCCTGAGAAGGGAGGCGGGGGCTGGCTGCTGGGACAACGGCGGCGAGTGGCAGAAGGAAACGGCTGGGAAAGAGGGAGACAGGGGAATTCCTTAGACTCACAGCTCTGCCTTGAAGTTTGGGGATGCGGCGAGCTGGGGGGGGGGTGTTGCTAGGATATCCCGTCTTGGAAATCTCTTTCCACCTCTCTCCATTTCTGTGACCAGTAACTCCAACATACGCCTCACACTTACCTGTTCCATGGCAGACTCCACTCAGCTCTGTCTCTGACATCTCATTCTGGGACGCCATTAACCGTCCCCTAGGGAAATCTTTCTGAAGATAGGATATTTAGGGTCATTCAGCAGCAAAGGACAGAATCTCCTCCCGGGTTCTCACCGCGACAGAGGACTGCTGGTTCTGAGCAGACTTCCCCAGGGCCTTTGCACCTGAGTCTTTTACCTGTTGCTGAAAACCTTACTATTTAGGTTTAATCCGCAAGGTAAGGTGTCCTCACTGTCATTGAGGTCTCTTGTGCCTCGGGTCGGCCTGTAAGTCTCTCTACCAGATGCCCGATCATGCCTTATTATAATTGCTTATCTCCACCCCAAGCTACCAGTCTTGTAGAAACTGGATCCATATTTTTCTTGGGATCCCCAGCACCCAGCACACAATAGTTGTTCAGTTATAACTGCTGTGTCAGGGAGCAAATGTGAGGCACAGCTCTGAGGAACTCCCCTTTCTCCGTGGGACTGCTCATTTGATTTCTGTATTTTTATTGCAGCCTGCAAGGCCCCACTTGGCAGCCTTAGCGCCAACACTTCTCTGAGTCACCAACTCCCCTTACAGTGACCTCAATTTCCACCTTGAGCTGCTTCAAAAGTAGAAGTTGCTGTTTTCTTTGCTTGTCACACTCATCATCTTGACTCATAGGGCTGAATCCTTCTAGTCATTTGAATTTTAGCTCCAATGTTCAAATGCCACTCCCTCGAAGAGGCTGTGTGACCGTGTATTTAGTCAAAGGGTGTCCAACACCTCTGTAGGCAACAGGATCACATCGCAGTATCGAAAGGTTGAGCATCCCTGGTTTCATGCTTTCCCCATTCACTTTGGAGCATACTTCACGAGGCTCACATTTCCACTATTTAGTAGTTTCTGCTCTGAAATAATTTTACATCCTTTGTTATGTATGGGGGACTGGTCTCATATCAAATGGCATCGAATTTGTATACAACCTGCAAAATCTTTCCATATGCTCTTTTTGGGGGACAGGGTCTCGTGTAGCACAGCTGGCCTCTCCTCCTACCTCCATCTCCTAAATGCTGGGAGTGCAGGCCTGTGCCACCAGGCTTGGTCTTCTCTCTACCTCCAGCCATCTGTGCCTGCTGTGAGGTCAGTTGTCAGCATTCTGGGCAGGATAGATCTTAGTCTGCACATCACAGTCCCCTTTTCCTGATGTGTGGGTGACTACAAAATCACCTCTGGGCCAGAAGTCACCAGAGAGGTCTTGAAAAGAGCAGACATCCTTACAAAGGGAAGACATGGCTGGGAGAGGGCCTTAGGCCATTTTGTCATGCTTTAATGGGATATGCCACAGACTGGGCAATTTATCATGAACAGAAATGTACTGGCTCATTGTTCAAGTGGCTGGAGAGCCCGAAGCAGAGGAGTTGGCAAGGGTCTTTTCATTATGTTATCTCATGAGAGAGGAAATGAGAGAGGAATAGGGAGAGGGGGAGGAGGAAGGAGAGGGAAGGAAGGAGAGAGAGGGAGAGAAAGAGAGAGAAACTTCATGTATATATTTTTAAATTTTTTAAATTTTTATTTATTTATTTATTTTTACAGTTCCCCCTCCCTCCCCTCCCACTCACCCCCCATCTGCTCCTCAGAGAGAGTAAGACCTCCTATGGGAAGTCAGTGAATTCTGTCACATCACCAAGGCTCTCCCCCACATGTCTAGGCTGAGCAAGATTTCTCTTCATAGGAAATGGTCTCCAAAGAGCCAGACCATTCATTAGGGATGGCTCCTGTTCCCACTGCCAGTGGCCCCACAAACTGTCCAAGCCACCTACTGTCACCTGATTTGAGAGAGAAACTACTAACTTCAAGCTCTGTGACAATAGTCATTTATCCATTTATGAGGACAGAACCATCGTGAACTAATGCCTCCTATAAGAGAATTCTGTCTCTAATACTTGAGCCTAGAGACATGGTCAGTAACAACAGGGAAATCATAGATATGTGGTTGTGGGTAGAGTCACAGGCCTGAGCAAACCCTTTCCCACCCTGGGCAACAAGATCAGGAAAAACCACTTCCTTGTCCTTACCACCCAGGGCAGTTCACACCAACACTCTCACTTGATGTACGTGACAACTTTATCCAACAGCGTTATTCTGCCTGTTTTATACCCCAAACCATCGAGGGCAACAGAAGCAGACTAAGTTGACCAAAGTCAAACAGCTCGTAAATGGCGGCACTATTGCTGGTACCATGATGAACGCTGGGATCTAGAGGTGAGGAACGACTTTTTGCCTCCAGAATTTCACATCACTAGGAGACACAGGTTGAACAGCAGATTGTAGCTCAAGGACGACTTTCAACCAGGAGAAGAGTCAGGCAGCCTAAACGGACAGACGCCAACGGACAGACGCCCACATCAGGAGAAAGTGAGACGTCAATACCAGCTAGAACCTGTTGAGCGCTATCCGGATATGACAAACTATGGTGGGAATTTTGCATGCTGTGTCTCAGCTAGTCATTCCCTCGTACCCTTCCTCATTTTACAAAGGAAGCTGGGATCACGGAGCTGGTGAGCAGCAGGATGGGGTTTACCCTGAGTTTATTTGACTCAGAGCTTGAGAGCTTACCTATTATGAGCCACTGAATTTGAATTTCTGGTGAGCAGGGATTTGAATATGATGATTAGGTCATAAAAAAGCTGTGCATAGGATTTCCTATTGAGAAAACTTGGTGTAGGGAGTGCTGCCAGGCCGTGGAAGGGAGGCTGACACTACCTTTGGGGGTGCTTACAGAGGCTAAAAGTGAACTTTTAAGGACCAAGTAGGGGTGTTTCCAAGCAGACCCAAAGGGCAAGTGTTTCAGATAGAGACAGAATATCCAAGGGCCTTTGGATATGAACATGAAGGGATTGTTATATGTGCATGGGGTTATGTGTTACAAGTTGTATGATCATGAAGAGGCTGTAAGGAGGCGGTCAGACTAGAACAGGCAGCGGGGACCCGCTGGTGGGCAAGGACTCCACCTTTGACAGCCGTTGTCCTGTCCTCGGTCACCCCACAGTTTCAGCGTTGTCCTCTGCAATTTGCAAAGTGCTTTCTACGGATGCTGTGCACGTCACTCTGAGGTGATGCGGGCCGGACGCTCCATGAGGGTACCATGCCTGTGGTTCTTAATTGGTTTTATATAATCCCTGGCAGCAAACCTGGGCCTATGCGGGTGCCCAGAGAGCAGCGGGGATTGAAGAACTGGGCACAGGGCGTCTTGTTAGAGGTGACCACTTCCAGCGACAGTGCGTGAGAAGAGGCACACAGGTCTTTAGAACGCCTACTCTGGAAAGCACCAAGCTACTGCTTCCCGCCTCTGAGCTCCTCAGAGAGGTTGGGATTCAGCTTTCCAAAATGGCTGCTGACCGATCACCGCTCCTCTCCCCTGCCATCTACAGAAAGGCATGTTGGCACCAGTCTCCTAGTACCCAGCCAGGCCTGGGCTTCTCTGCTGCGTTATATCTTTTGGCTCCTGGATTTTAGTCCTGGTGTTCTCTGTTATGCGACAATCACATCCTATGGCATCGTTTGAGTTTATGGTTTAAAAGGGAGGTTGCTGTGCTGATGGCACTCTTGGCTCCATCCCTCCTGGAAGTGCTCTGGGATTGGCTGGCTTGCAGGGCCGGCTGGGGTCAGGATAGCTCACTTTGCAGTACACCTGCCATTCAGTGTCTTGCAAGTCCTTGGGCATCTCTCATTGTCGGCGTGGAGTCATGGAGGAAGATTACCCCTCAGCATTCGGACTGGAAAAGGTGTCTCCCAGGAGAAGGCAGACCTGCATACATTCTCTAATGTGCCTTCCTCTCACCCGGTCCACAGTACGATTACCTCTCATTTTAGTTCTGATGATAGTTTCCGCTCTTTGAAACGCTGGCTCCCTTATTCTTCATTTCTTGTCCTTTCACCGAATCTCAACTCCACGAGAACCGAGCCTGTTGTGTTACCCCTGAACCCGCTCTTTCAGTCTGCTTTATGTTGCTATGGTATCTGAGACTGGGGAATTTCACAAAGGTGTAGAAATTGATTTTATGAATTCTGGAGGCTGGGAATCAAGATCAGTGAGCTGGCACCTGGAGGGGGCAAACCCTGGGTTCCCACAGGAGGAAGAAGGTTATCCCACGAGCCCTTCCTTCCCAGCACAGATTCTCCCGGGACCCTGCCCACAAGGTGCCACCTTCCACAGTGCTACCTGGGGTTTTGGGGTTACTGTCGGTAGCAGCTGCTAGAGTCCTGGTCAGGTAGGGTGTGCCCTCTCCACCTTCCTGTTAGGCGCTCTCCATCACAGCAATATACCACACCTCAGGGATCCCCACCATTATCCATTTCACATCTGACAAGTCTTTATAAAAAGTATTTCATGTTTTGTTCATGTATTTGTGCTTGGGTGTGTGTCACATGAGGTAGGTGCCCAGTGGCCATTAGATCTCCTGGAGCTGGCGTTAAATTCAGTGGTGAGCTGTCCCATGTGGGTCCTGGGAACGGAACTCAGGTCCTTTGTAAGAGCAACAAGTGCTTTTAACCACTGAGCCATCTCTCCAGGCCTTTATAGATGTTCTTAAGTCCCGGGTGTCACTGTTTTTGCAAGTCAACTTATATTCATTTTTGAGAGGGGAAAAAAAGGGAAATGCAATTCTTTAACATGTATATTATATCTCATTCAAATATTAAAATGGGCATTTGACGGTAAAACTCTCATCCTTAGTTCACAGATGAAGAGATGGGCTCAAGTATCAATATAGTGACTGCTTATTCAAATTGCATAAAATTAGTCTCATGACACCAGTTCAAATCCACAGTAGCATACCCTTCAGAGACCATTCCACATGCAATTCTGACATTTAGAGAAAGCTAAAGGCCCGCCTCTGACTTGTGTTCTAGGCTAGTTTTAACTCTTGCTGATTTCTGATGTTAGGTAAGCTGTGTGAAGCTAAGCTTTCTCATATAGACGACGAGACTAAAATAGAATGCATTTCTTAGAATTGTTTATCGAGAAGGATAATACGCCCGTGAAGTGCTCACACGTGAACAGAGATCACTAACGTCGCTGCTGGTGCTTATGGTAATCTACTTGCTGTTTCAAGGTGTTGTCGCAGAGCAGCGGAGAGGTAGGTAAGTTCCTGCTCAGGGTTGACACAGCACTTTATGGCTGTATTCTTCGGGGCAGGGCTTGGGGCAATGATTCTCTTCTGATGGGAAAGAACGAGCAAACCCACGCATACATGATGGTTAATCTTGGTTGTGAAATTGACTGCATCTGGAATCAGCTAAAACCCAAGCAACTGGGCACACCTGTGAGGGGTTTTCTTAATGAGAGTATCAGAAGCAGGACGATCTGCCCTAAATCTGGGTCACACCTCCTGATGGCAGCCGGTGTAAAAAGGCATGGGAAACAGAAGCTGTGCTTCTTACCTGCTTGCCCTTGCTCCAGCTGGTAGCTCACCCATCATGTTGCCATCACGTTGCGGCAGCCAGCATTAACTCCAGCCTCTTCAGGATTCCCAGTATATGGAGACCAGCGGCTCCCTAGGACTTCCCTGGGACTCCAGCACTAGACTGGTACTGCTGATAGCATCCAGTTTCAAGGACTGAGCAATCTCCATCCAGATCCTTAGCCTTTCTGTCGTGAGACAGCCATCGTTGGACTACCTGGACCACATTCCATAAGCCAGTATAGGAAATAGTCCCTTAATATATATTCATCTCTATATATTCACCCTCTCAGTTCTGCTCCTTTAGGAGAGACCCTGACTGGTACAGTAGGTCTCTATTTCCCTGTGTAGAGGAAAATAATGGGCCCACAAGGAAGGGACTTGGTCAAGGACAAAGAGCTTGACTTAAAGCCTCAACTCCACTAACTCTCAAGCTTTAGAAGAATGTGAGTTGCCAAGGTGCTTGCGCCCCTCCCTTGGGCCCTGAAATTACAGCTAATCCCCTCTCCATTGTGACTGCCACAAGGGGAGAGAAAAATCCACAGATAATCTCTAACCCTCACTTGAGCCAATAATCACACCCATTTATCTCCCCTTAAAGCTGCTTAGTGTAGGGTGGACAGGAGGCCCGGCAGCAGGGCCTGCAGCTTCTCCCGGGTCTGGCTGCCTGAAAACAGGGTATTTTTCACGACTATTGGGAGGCAGACGCCGCAGTGAAATCAGTAACCCAGTCATCCCGACTCATTGTCCAGGATGGCATCTGCAGAACTGAAAATAGTGTTTCTCATTGCCCTCTGGGGAGATCCGCAAAGCTCTGAGAAGAAGAGCCGTCTGTGCCTCAGTTTCTCTCTCCATAAAATAGAGATAAGGGCCTGGGTGCTGCAGGTCCTTTGCAACACCGAGTGAGATGCTGTGTGCGGAGATGGGCTAGTGGGCTGTTTCTGTACCAGTGCCAGCCGAATTCACATCGGCCAGTATGAAGTGTGGACTCTGAGCACTCTCAGATGAAATGGGGAGTCAGCCCACTCACGAAGGGCACATGAGTGGGTTTTGAGACAAGTGTGCCCAGGCGGGAGGGATAAAAGCTTGATGTGTGTGTGTGTGTGTGTGTGTGTGTGTGTGTGTGTGTGTGTGAGAGAGAGAGAGAGAGAGAGAGAGAGGAAAGAGGAGTTTGTCTGCAGGTGACACACCGTTCTACTAGTGTTAGGACAGAGCAGAGCGCCTCCTGAGTGAGAAGTGCTCTGAGAAGCTCCCCAGGAGTTCATCCCCATCTACTGGCGTTGAAGGTGCTTAACTTGGTCTCATCATGTCTGGAAAACTCTAGAGATAAGAGTTTTGATAGATACAAAATAGAGATGGCTGGTGCTGAGTGTGGTAGTGCACTTCTTTAATTCCAGCAGCTGGGAGGCAGAGGCAGGTAGATCTCTGTGAGTTCAAGGCCAGCAAGTTGTTACAGGCCAGCAAGAACTATACACATAGCGGCATCTTATCTCAAATCAAATCTAAAACCAAACCAAATCAAACTAAACAGAAAGAAGTGGCTGGCAGACCACACTCATTATTTCAGTAGTATGTGCCTGCGTATTACGTGTTTTTCTTTTGAGAAAGGGTTTTACGGATGGGAGAATACATCCAGCCTTATCCTGAACTCATAGCACGCTTCACACACCCCGGTTTCCTGAGTGCTTGGACTACAAGCATGAGCAGCCACTGCTGTGTTCAGCAGATATGCATTCAGTACCTACTATGTGCAATGTATAACTCCAGATACTTAAAAACTGATCTTTAGGGCTGGAGAGATGGCTCAGAGGTTAAGAGCACTGACTGCTCTTCCAAAGGTCCTGAGTTCAATTCCCAGCAACCACATGGTGGCTCACAACCATCTGTAAAGGGGTCTGGTGCCCTCTTCTGGCTTGCAGGCATACACGCAGACAGAATATTGTATACATAATAAATAAATAAATAACAGATCATTAAACAAAACAGGACAATGAGCTCCACATACTGTCCCCTGGGATGGAGGGGAGACAGTAAAATCATAACTGGGAGAGGTGTTTCTTGTGGTAACTGTTATGGAAAACTGGAAACTGGTGTGGTCCAGCCAAACTGAGGGTATGTTCTTGCTTTCCTACAGGGTCAGAGAAGACCTCACATACGGGGTGACATTTATACAGAAATGTAAGGGAGCCATGCCAGCAGAGAACAAAGACCACAGAAGTCATGGGACAGCCAGCATGTCTGAGAAACCATGGAGAGGCAGTTGGCTGGAGTGGTGTGGATGAGGAGGAGGCGACCGAGGGAAGGGACAGAAAACTAGTGAGGAGAGACTTCAACAGCTGGGCGAGGACACCGGGTCTGGCATGTGTTCAACAAACATTGTTGGAAGAAAGGTGGCAAGGGAGGGAAGGATGAGTGGGATCGCATCTGTCTAACGAGTCCTGAAGGGACTGTCGGGACCTGAGGGTGTGCCAGACTGTAGCTAAGCTCATGATGTTTGAACTTGGGAGTCCCCCAAACAAAGAGCATTCAGGAGCATGCCAGCCTGCTGGGCAGATCTGCAGGACAGAGAAGCAGGCTGTGCTCTGCCTTTGGGAAGCCACCTTGAATTGGACTTTCTAGAAGATAATCTCAAAGGAGGTCAGTGATAGTGCCAGTAAAAAACAAAATTTCAGAGATCAAGTGTTTCTAGCGACCGACACGAGGTCCTCACTTTGCCCACTGTTAGAGTAGCTGGGATCTGCCTTTCAGAAAAGCATGAGACTCCAAGAAGGCATGCACAAAAGAGGACTGGATAAACTATGAAAGTCTGGGACACGGTGCTGGGAAGGTGGCTGAGTCAGTAAAGCGGCTGCCATGCAAGAGGGAAGAGCAGAATTCAGTCCTGAGAGCACATAGTTTAAAAAGAGAAGCGAAATGGTATGTGCTTGGGGTCTTAGCACTGGAGGGGCAGAGACGGAGGTGGGGTGGGGGTCCTCTGGGGTTTGGTAGCCAGCCAGTCACAAGAACTTCAGGTCACAGTAAGAGATACTGTCTCAAAGAAGCATGGTGGCCGATGCCCAAAGAATGATGCTTGCAGCTGTCTTTTGGCCTTGTCACTCATGGGCACACATATATACTCGTACCCTCACACAAGTGTGCTTTTACACACACCACACACACTCACACACACACACACACACACACACACTCACGGCGTGAAAACTTACTTCCTTAGATACAGGTGTTTATTGTGTTTATTTAAACATTAGCTTTGCAAAGCTGGAGGCAGCTGGAGATGTCCTTCAGTTGGTGAATAGACAGACAAATGTAGGGCAGCAGAGACTGGAACATTTGCAGCGTTCAAAAGAAAAGCACTATCAAGTTTTGAATAGACACGGAGAGAATTTAAATACTTGTGACTCAGCGAAAGGAGACTGTCCACAAAGGCTACACAGTAGAGCGCTCCAACTCTACGGCGTTCTAGGGGAGTCACAGAGACGGGCAAAATCTCAGCGGTTACTGCGAAACTTTGTGAGCGTACTCCAGTGGTGGGCACATGGCTGTCTATTCCCATCTCCGCTCTGGATTATTTTACTCCAAGAGGGAGCCCACAGTAAATAATGGGCTTTATACGATTATTATGTGTCAACAGAGTCCATCAGATGTAACAAACATGCCCCTCCTGGGTGGCTGGATGTGTGCTATCTGATTCTTCCAGCTTAGTTCTGCTGAGAATATAAAATTGTTCCAGAAGAGAAAGTCCATTTTGAAAAAGGTGGCAGACACATATCAGTAAACTATCTTTAGACTGGTTAAGCATCTAACATGTCCTCCATCCAGGAAGTAAGGGGAACTTGTGGGCTAGAGTGGATCGTTAACTCTTAAAGACCATTTCCCTTTTCCTAAGTGTACTTGCATTTCTCCTCCATATGAGTTGAATCTCCAGAGGGTGGACTTGACTGGTTTAGACTAACCAAGATGCCGCATTCTCTGGACCACAAAGGTTACACAATGATTAATTAGTGGCTCAGAGGCCAAGTCACCCAACTGGAGCTAAACAGCTTTAGTGCTTGATCTCACTTTGGGCTGATGGGGTGTGAATGTGTAATCTCTGGAGACACTGAAAAGGATCAAGAAAAGGGCCAGCTCTGGGATGAGGCCTGGAGACGAGTATGCTTTTACAGAAGGAAAGACACTAACAAAGAAGGAAGCAGAATTCTCCCATACATCGCCTAAGTATCTGGATCAAGCCTGACCTGAAGTTAGCCTTCCACCATCCTTTCCTGTCCTCGCAGGCAACACATTCCTCTTATTGTTCAAACCAATTTAAATTGAGTTTCCTAATATTTTCAATATGAAGAGTCATAACTGATATGTAGTGAATTACAAGCTTCCAAAACTTGGTAGGAGAAAAAAGGTTAGATTTTGAGTTCCCTCTGTGAAACATCATCTATAGTCTTTCTACCCCAAGACCCCTTCTGAAGGTTTTAATGAATACTTGCTGGAGAGCAATATACATAAATAGCTCCACCGTTCTCTGGTATTTGGGACTGGGTTTGGGCTCCTCTAAGAAGGAGACTGGTGCATATGGAGGGAAGCATGCATATGCAACGAAGGTTCACACCCAAGCATCTGTCTGTCTGGAATGCTCATGCATAACCAAGAATCCATCCGTACTTGGATGCATTCAGAGATGCATACGCAAGGAGTGCAGAGGCCTGCCAAAGTCAGCACAGGGAACCAGGATGTACAGTGACGCCATGCCAAGGAGCTGGAGACGGGCAGGGAAGTGTGGTGGGGCAGGGCATGATGAGACATTGGAATCCTTGGGGATCTTCTAAGTGGGTACAAAGACGGGATGCGCATTTATGATGTGTAGGAAAGCTGGGGCTGAAGATGCCCTGAGAGGATGGGACGTGGGCAGTCCTCTTCTCCTGATGCCAAGGAAAAAGAAAAATGACAGAACCCTGGAGAAAGGATGTAGCAATATGGTCCAGGCACGTGGCAGAGATAGCTGCTTTCTTAGTTTACGCCCATTATATGAGGCCTTGGGATGCCCAGGCGGATGTTTGAACATTTGAGTGTGTCTGTGAAGGAGTCTCTGTAAAAGCTTAGCCTTTGGATTCTGGAGCCTGCAATGTACATGGTCCCCCCGCCCCCGCCGTGTGTGGGCATCACACAGTTCATCGAGGGCCTGAGCAGAGCGAGGAGGTATAGGAAGGGCACGTTCACTATGCCTGGCCAAGGCCTGGTGTCTTTTACTAGCCTTTTGGTTCTCAGTCTTTTAGAGGCAGATTGGATGTTTATTGTCAGCTCTCTCAGCCTCTCAAGCTCTCAGGCCTTCAAGCTACACCATTGGTTTTCCTAGGTTTCCAACTTGCAGACAGCAGCAGACTGTGGGGTTTCTCAGCCTCCAGAATGGTGTGAGCCAATTCCTTATAATAAATCTTTTCATACATAGATGGATATATATATGAATTCCTGAGAAACAGAACCTATATTTGTATACACATTTTTATATGTACATGCACACATATACATATATACATACACAAACATATATGTAAACACACATACATATACATATGTAAATATACACACAGGCATGCACATACTTACATATACATAAACACATACACAGAGTTTTTCAGCAGAAGTTTAATAGAATTTTCTATAAATAACTTGGGACTAGGCAAAAATACCATTCCACTCCATGTGAATTACTTCAAATAGGGATTAAAAATTTGACATTCAGGCAAGTTAGAAGATTTGATTTGGCCTGTCAGAAGTCTAAAACGGGATAGAATTAACTGTCCTACATTTAGCAAAAACAGGACACAGGTAAAAAAATGAAATAAAGTCTGATTTTAAGGACAAATAAAACTTATTGGTGGGGGTGTTTGGGAGATGGCCCAGTGGTTAAGCGTACTTGTTGCTCTTAAAGAGGACTTGGGTTCAATTTCCAGCCTCCCACATTAGGTAGCTCAGAACTGTCTGTAATTCCAGTTCCCTCTTCTGTCCTCATGGACACCACACACACATATGGTACGCTTACATGCAGAGAAAATGTTCACATACATAAAACAGAAATAAATCTTTTTAAAAGAGAATTTTTTGGAAGATGTAATTTTTCCGAATAAGATTTCTGGATAACTCATTATTGCCTCCATTAATTTTCACTGAACTTTTGTAGTATATTTGGCCAGAAGACCCCCCCTTTTTTCCGCAAAATGTTCCTGGACTCAATCATTTTTCCTGATGGAATCAATCAATCTCCTTGGTATTGCGAGATCGGAGAGATCCTCATCGTGGTGCTTTTCAACCCAAGAGCGTGTGCATCAGTCAGTTGCCATACAAGCCTCTCCAAAAAACCTGTGCCTTGAGAAAATCACCCCTTAGCTCACAACCCTGTGCTCTGGGTGTGGCTGGTAGAAAAACTGGTCTGCTGCGCGCATAGTGAGGCCTGCCTGAAAGGCCCACCACAAGGATGCTCACTCATGGTCACACGCTGCTACTGACTGGTCCGGGAGTTCATTTGTGGCTGGAAGTGAGGGTGCCTCCCGCCTGGTCCACCTGAGCTTCTCCTTGTAAAGCTCTCCACTGCTTCCTTCTCTTGTCTACATCCCAAGAGCTCACTCTTCAGAGACAGACACTGTAGACCTTTTATAGTTTAGCCTTAAGAGTTCAAACTAACTCTTGCCATATGGGCTGACAAATCACGATATTTTCCCTGGAAGAGAGATGTTCCAGTTTGCCTTCTATTGCTGTGATCAACATCAGGACCAAAAGCCACTGGGGAGGTTTCTTTCAGGTCACAGAAGAGTCCATCATGAAGGGAAGTCAAGGGACCATGGAGGAGGGCTGCTTACTGGCTCACTCCACCAGCTACCTTTTTAGATAGCCCAGGACCACCTGCCCAGGATTGGCCAGCCCACTGTGGGATATCTATAACATATCAATCACTAATCAAAAAAATGTTCATAGACTTGCTTATAGGACAATCTGATAGAGGTAATTCCTCAATCAAGGCTCCCTCTTGCCAGGTGACTCTAGTTTGGGTCAAGTTGTCAAAAACTGAGCAGCACAGAAGACAGTCACAGTTCCCATGATGTGGAAGGGATGTCTGAGTTTTAGGGGCATCTTCTAACACCACTCCAGTCTAACCTCTGGGTTGAGGAGCCCATGGAGTCCTTTGCATTTATCTCATGTGCAAAACACTCTGCAATACATCCCCAGATCTCATTTCTCTGTTTCTCGCATAGTAGGCTCATGATCTAGGATCTTGGTTTCTAACCCAGGTTTTCTAACAACAGGAATCCTTGGGTGCACTGCGGTAGATACAATTCTTAGCGTTATTTCTTTGGGTCTGAAGACCCTTGTCCTAAATACTTCTATCTTTCAGGGTAACGGCTACAAGCCCTTGAAAGTTCACACTCTGTACTGAGCAGCAGTCCTGAGATAGGAGTCAGGATCCTGACGTGACCGGTCCCCAGTCTGGGCATTAATCATAGAGGCTCCATTTGTTTCACGTATTTGGAAGGGTTGACAGATGTGTTTCTTTAGGTACATCTAACCAGCCAAACCTCAAAGAAAGTTTTCCAGGCCAAGTTTTTTTTTTCCTCTCCACCATCTCTGTGCAGGAATAAGAAAAGTATAAAAGTATCAGGATACAGGACTCTTGCTAATGGGACTAAAGGATTGGCACCGCTTGCTATGGTTGCTTTAAAATTCTTGTTTGGAAATAATTTCAGGATCACAGGAAAAAAAAAAGACAAGACCAGTGCAAAAAAACTCTAATGTATTCCTCTTCCAAGCAGTAGAGTCTTGATAAATTGCCTCCTATTTCCAAAATAGGAGCTTAAGTGGAAAAAAAAGGGGGGGGGGCAGAGAACCGCAGAGGAAACAGACCGACCGCAGAGGAAACAGACCGACCTCAGGCTCGCCTCCAGGCACATTTAAAAATTACTGATAATGGATATCTTTTGCCTGCATGTCAGGGATTTCTCCCTTAATGGCAAAGGGGCCCACATTTCCCTCGGGAAATCATCCCTCTCACTTGACAGGTGAGTTGCTTGGGTCTGACCATACCATGATTCTCTTAAACCCATCAGGATGGGACCTACATGGGTTTAAACAGCATGAATTTTGTCAGAATTATGCTAGGAACTCTGGTGACACGATTTGTCCTTTTCTGATGGACAAATCAAAGCATGTACTTCTTGGATCTACTTGAAATTATTTTAGAAATCTTAGGGACACCCCTTGAAGTCGAGTGGATGCGGAAGAAAACAGGGTTCTGTGTGAGAGCTTCTGGTTCCGTCAGTGAGGCCTAGGCCACTTCTGGACTTTTTATGTCCATCAACCATAAATTCCTTTTGTTTATCGGAAGTCAATTTGAGCAGGCACAAGTTTGCTAATCTACTTCCTCCATGATGGTAGTTGTTTGGTGTCAAGTCCACTGATGGAAAAGTTCTCATCCCATAGCTGAGGCCAGAACTGCGGTATCATGAGACTTAGAGAACATGACTTGTATTCCTGAAAGCTTCATGGTTCTGTCCCAAACAGGCACATAGCCCGGTCTTTAAAGAGCAGTGGTCGGGAGGCCCCAACGGTGAGAGGAGCAGAGTAAACCCTGAGCATGTCCCCTATAGGCTCCAGCATCTGAATACTTGGTTCTCACTTAGAGGTGCTGTTTGGAGAGGTCTAGGTGCAGCCTTAATGGAGGAAATCCTTCACTGGAGATGGGCTCTGAGATTAAAAGCCTGGCAAGTCTCTTTTAGTTCGTTCTCCCTTTGGGCTCATGGTTGAGGATATGAACTCTCGGCTTCTTGCTCAGCTGCCATCCACGTCTAAACATGATGACTCATCCCTCCAAAACCATAAGCTAAAATAAACCCTCTCTTCCTTAAGTTACCTTTGTGTAGGCCCATATTTCTATATGGTGGCTGCCAGGCGCTGAAGCCATAGAGGCCCTCCCGAGGTCATGTAGCTCAACAAACAAGATGTCTCTGTCTAACAAAAATCAGGAAGTTTCTTGCTCCTTTCTTTGTAATTTGGAGGATGCCTAATAGAGATGCTAATTCAAGCCTACAGTGACAGCTAGCACACTCAGCAGACAGGTAGATGCGAAAGTGACAAAAGGCCATTCACCTGGTTGCCTAGGTGACAGAATGCTGATGTATTTTCCCGCCCAGTTTATGTATTGGTATAAAAGATGTTTGGAGAATAAACACTGGGAGATCTTCAGGAGGAAGAAGCCTGAGATGCCCTTTTCCGTAACAATGGTGTAAGCTGTGTCTGATTATTCCTTGTGCCTCCGTACCAGTCCAGTTTTATAAGAGCAATAGAAAAGTAACTAATACAGGCCTGATGATGGAGAGACCATGCTGGGGAGAGACCATGCTGGAAAGAGTAGAGACCATGCTGGAGAGAGGAGGACCATCCTGGAGAGAGCAAAGACCATGCTGAGAGAGGAGAAACCAGCTGGAGAGAGGAGAGACCATGCTGGAGAGAGGAGAGACCATGCTGGAGAGAGGAGAGATCATGCTAGAAAGAGAAAAGACCATGCTGGGGAGAGGAGAAACCAGCTGGAGAGAGGAGAGACCGTGCTGGAGAGAGGAGAGACCATGCTGGAGAGAGGAGAGATCATGCTAGAAAGAGGAAAGACCATGCTGGGGAGAGAGCATGCTGGAGAAAGACGGTGCTGGAGAGAGACCAAGCTCTAATAGGACACCTTGTAACACAAAAACAATGACTTGAAGGCTGGTCAGTTTTAGGGGGCGGGCAAGCAGGAGAGCCTAGGTGCTTAGAAACCTCTACCTGAGCGTCAAAAGACTTCCATGAACAGGATAGAGGTATGTAGGAGCCCTAGGTCACAGGAACGCACAGTGTAATGTGTGTGGATGCTGATGTCACTGATGCGGATGGAGAAGACGACAGCGTTTTCTGAAATAACTCCTACACGTGTTCATTAGCATCTCTTACTTTCGCCTTCCGGGGTCCATTCTCCCTTCATCTGCTCACATCCTGCTATTCCTTTGCCACACTTCCTTCCTCACTGCTGTCTGATTGGAGCTGAGCCAGTCTCGAATGCAGGGCTCCAGGCAAAGACACGTGACCCAGTGCTGGCCCTAAGGAGCTGCAGCTTCTCCCCAGGTGCAGCGGCTGATTGAGGGAGTGAACAAGGAACCTGAAGTGGTCTAATCAGAGGTGATGAGGGCCAGGCTTAAGGCTGCTGGGAAAGAAACACTCTCTTGGTTGGGGAAAGTGAACCTAGAGCCACTGGTGGCCGGCTTGTTGAGGAGAAGGGAAGCTGTGTTTGAAAACATCGCCTTATGGAGGACATTAGAACGGAAGGAGGGGGTGGATTTTGGTGATAATCAGGTATCTACTTTTAGCCATGTCTAAAGTTAGACCTTCTGTGTAACTTTTCCGTAACACTTTGAAACATTGATCACCTTTCTTGTTGATATTTGTTGGTGCCTCTCATCTTAACCAGGAGTCCTGGTAGCTTATCAATCCACAGGATATTCCTATTGTAGACACTTACTATTCCTGTCTCACAGATAAGGAAATTGAGGCACAGATTCAAAGATGGCTGCCTCATCTGGCATAGGGCCAAGCTTGTTTTCACTCTGAGATCAAGGAGCTGTACACCTTGTGTTCTGGATGCCTTCCCAGCCTTCCCCAGCTCTCAGATTCTCTCTTACTGTCTCAGCGTTGGACAGGCGCCAGATTGGGGGCAGAAGGTAGTGGACCAGCTGCTGCCTGGGTCAGGAGCCCAGCATGCTCTCAAGGACACAGATGGATTGGCAGCCTTGGGCATGGGCAGGGAGCCTGAGGCGGGGGTGGGCACTGGTTCCTGTGAAAAGACTCATTCAGGACTTGCTGATTCCCTAGGGCACTGGGCTCTGAGCCCCTGGAGTCCAGGTCTGGTGTGATTTCTCTTTATGTTCTGGTGTCCAGCAAGGAGCTCTTGAGAGCTTGTGCACAGCAGAGGGAATCCCTAGTCCACTTTAGTGATTATGATTGTTGCTTGGACATGTGTGTTGTAGGGGGGTGGAAGAGCATGGGTAAACATGGAAGCATTTCCTCCATTCCCAGAACTTAGCATCCAGGAGCTCAGAATAAAAACTTGTCAAATTGGGATGAACAAACATCTGTTTCTCAAATCTCTTCAAGTCAAGAATTTCAATATTTATAACTTTGATCTTGCATTAATAAAACAATAGATGGCTTTTATAGATTTTTATCAGCACCATATATGGAGTACCTACTATGTGGCAGGCAGTAGCTTGGTGTTTTCTATCTGTGAGTTTATGGATGCTCATTTGGTCCATGAAGAATGTGTTACTACCCATTTCTACCTTGTAGATAAAGGAGCAGAGGTACAGGAGAATCAATTAACTCATATGGCCAAAGCCGCAGAGAATGCATGCCAGCATAGCCAGGCGTTTCCAGGCAGATCAGATGGCCTCAAGGCCATGGCTTCTCCACTCTACTTGTTCTGATGTTCATTATTGAAGAAGTAATCAGGAACCTCAGAGAAAGAATTCTTACCCAATTAAAGGAGCTGCAGTAGTTTCATTACTAAGACAGCACCTCCCCTGTAGGCATGAGCATATTTGTGTCCATGGAATGTTCCTGCTGGGTGCTTCAGTGGGATGTGGCCAGTACAGAAACCTTCATCTCCTCACCCCAAAGTTCCTACTTTCTTCTTCTCCATCTCACTGGCTGTGGCCCATTGAGCAATACAGAAGTGTGGCCATTAGCCGAGGCCTTTTTCCCCATTTCTCAGGCCTGATCTATTGGTGGGTCTTTGTGCTGGATAGTTACTTTGTCAGCGTGACATAGAGTTGTCTGTGAAGACAGAATGTCAATGCAAGGAGTATCAGATTGTCCTATGGGCACATCTGTGAACATTTTCTTGATGAATGGTTGGTGTGGGAGGGCCCAGCCCATTGTGGATTGTGCCACAGCTGGGCAGGTGATCCTGAATTGAATAAAAAAAAAATCAAGCTGAACAAGCTTGAAAGCAGCACCCTCCCTGGTCTCCCTGGTTCCTGCTAATTCCTGCCTTGATTGCCCTTGATGATGGACTTTGATTAGGGCATGAAAGCCAAAGAAACCTTCCTCCCCAAGTTACTTCTGGTCAGTGTTTTCTCGCAGCAATGGAAAGCAAATTAGGATAGTCTGATATCGTGTGATATCCCAGCACCACTTCCATTCCCTATATGATTTTAATATTCCTTAGTTCTTGTTCCAGTTATTATAGTAGCCTCCTTCACAGCCCCCGCCTCTAGTCTCCTCCAATCCATTACCCATACCTGGTTTTGTCGGCATCATCTCTTTAGCAGAGATTCAACATCCATTAAACTACATTGTAGAATTAATTCCAAATGCCTTGGGAAGCACCCAGGGTCTTTATAATAGATGCTTGTCTGCTTCCCCAGCTTTCTCCCTAACATACCCCCACCTTTACCATCTCCTCAAAATATAATCTATTGAAAATTTAAAGCCACAGGTGTGGGGTGGGGGATAAGATCTAAGATCCCTGTAAAGCAGAAGAGAGACTGTGAGCTGGCCTTGCTCTCCAGCAAAGTGGTCTGCACAGAGTTGTAAGCTCTCTTAGTTATGACTGCATTCCCTTCTCTTGGGAGAACAGCAAGAGGGATGAGGAGTGGGCCAGAGCTTGGACCGGACTTAACTCCATACAGATGCTGCTGGGGGAGCTTAGGAGTCCACAATGAGGACAGGACAGCTGGGTATGGGTATCGGGGGCTTTGAGTACCAGCCTCAGTACCCCCTCGGGGCTCAGAATTGGATGTCTATAGCAGGTGGGGATCTGAGGGTAAAAAATTAACTCAAATATGTTACCTCTGCATCTTTTTTATTTTTTGTGAGAGGGGAGAAAGTGAAGTAAAAGAGGAATGAGAGGAGAGGAAGAATAAGGGAAGAATAAGGAGAAGAAAGAAGGAGAGTAAGGGGGAAGAAGTAGAAGTAGCGAGAAGTAAGAGTAAGGGATGATATCCGTGAGGTTTCTAGTTTTTACAGACATAGTTGGAAAGTTTTATAGGCAAAGATAATGATAATATATATATCAAAATCACAAAGAGGGGCGGGTAGTTTCTGATAAAGCAGTACTACAGAACAGGTGGCCTGACCCAGGAAAGAGTCAGCATTTGAGGGAAAGTACTTGACATCCCAACCCGTTAGATAAAGTTACCCAACATCCCTGCATCCTGGGTTCACCCATTCTCCTCATCTAATCTCTTTGGTGATAACCAGCTTTGGGGACGCCCAGGTTTGTTTGCTAGCAGAGGTGGGGCATGCTGCCTTCCTGCTCAGTGCCTGTCTTCTATAGAAATTTCTATGTGGTCTGTTAGCAGATAATTTTGTGGGTTGATTCTGTGTAAATTTGACTGTTAGAACAAAGAGTGAATGCCAACACTCCAAGGCCTCCTGGTGCGGGGAATGGAGCAAGGTCATTCCACTGCCTGTACAGGTTATGCTGCTGTGGTGTTTTGGAGATGAATCCCATTTTGAAGGGAAAAATGGCTTCACAAGGTTTCCATAGATGATAGCATTTCCCCCAAAAGACAAGTGTTCCCGCAGCTCTACAATGGGTTGCTCCATGTGGACGTGTGCGTATACACTTCCCGTGGATTTACCTATTGTCTGTCTGCTGTGCATTCACTGTAGAGTCTTGTGGGCTCCAGCACATGGGGCCTGTGTGAGCCGACCTCTCTACTTCAGAGGCTCGTCTTCTGCAGAGTTATTGCCTGATGCTGATGGCAGGTTGCACAGCCAGGTCATAGGTGACTCTCTCAGCCTCACGATGTCATGGGTCAGCTGCACTCAAGCGAGAGTCTGTAGCTTTGTCACAGCGCAGGGACTTATTTCTGTGAAGTGTTTCCAAAGACTTCAGTTCTGATTTTGGAAGGACAGCAGCTCTTTCTGTGTCATGTTTCATTGGTTCACATCAGACTAAACAAAAAAAAATCATAATTACAATGGTGAGTTCCTCACAAATGAAACCCAGGAATGGAAGCCTGTGCAAGTCAAGTTCAATGCTTTGGGAAGACATCACAAAAGTCAGGTGCATAAAAGTGTATGAGAGAGAGAGTGAGACAGAGACAGAATCTGCCATAAAGTGTTAGGTGAAACCATAATTATTCTAAAAGATGAGGCTGGAGAGGTTGCTCAGATGCAAGAGCACTGGCTGGCCTTCCAGAGGATGTGGGTTTAATTTCTAGTAGCACATGGTGTTCACAAATGTCTGTAGTTACAATACTTAAGGATTCAACATCCTCCGCTGGCCCTTAAGGACACTGCACACATGGTGCACAGACATGCAGATTACCCCCCCAAAACAAACAAACAAAAATTAAAATTCCAAAGCCCAGAGAGGTTGGGTGTTCGAACTAATGTCACACAGCTCAGAGGAGGCTTTGAATCTGCTCAGTCTGAAACTGTGGCCTGATCTTCCCCTAGTCTGTTCTGTCAGGAAGGCTACAAACTGTGTTGAGCAGACACCTTGGGAATCCCCTAATAAGAGTACTGTCTCGAGGTCCAAGAGCCACCAGAGATTTTTTACATGGTTATAACATAATATTCAGGACTAGTGGTATATAAAGCACAGGAATGGTGTGCGTTTCTTATGTTTTCAGAATCTGGTCAGTTGGGGCTTAAAGTGTTGGCAGATTGGGTTGCTTGGGAAGCGGTGCTCTGCTTGCATTGTGGTACCTCAATAGGGTGCTCCCGAGACGGTAAGAATGCCATGCTCTCATGTGGCAGGATGCAGAAGAGGAGATCAGGCCTGCACTCCCTCTGTAGGCTTCCTGAGGGTAGCTGGTCCTGTTCTTGAGGAAAGAATCTGACCCTTACATGCTCACCTCTGATCCATTGGCAAGTCCTGAATATTCGGAGTGACATTTTCAGTCCATCTGATGGAGCCCTTGTTTAGGGACAGGTCCATGGGTGAATGAACCCCATTTGTATTATTCCATGTAAGCCCCCCTCCAACTGTAGGAAGTAGGGGTACCCTGGGGCTACATGACACACTTACATCTACTGACCCCAGATGGGGACTGACCACAGCCCAAAATAACCATAACATTTAAGTTGAACTCGGTTGACCCACGAATTGATTGTAGTTACTTTCAGGAGTTTGAATGGATGGTGGGTGAGGGCTCTCAAAAGCTGGAGCCCTGGAGCTCTCTGCATGACTTTCGGGCAGCTCAACAGGTTAGAAACTCTCTGCGGCAGGTTGACTGCCTCAGCAGCCATCACTGCTTACATAACCCTGAGGAAGGAGGGGCCATGCAAATCTGGTTGGTTTCAGGGATTTCTGAGACTTGCGAGTTATTTGCTTCTGGAGTGAGTCTTTACAAGCCTTCCTTTGGAACTTTCCAAGTCTTAAGGAGCTTTCCTCCAGGACAGATTGAAGACACAGCAGGGTGGGTTGGGTTATTGTCGACTCATCAAGAAGCATGCAGCACAAGGTTTTAAGAGTCACAGACATGTCTCTCCAAGCAGAGTCACAGCTGAAGCCAGGATGCACTGCCAACCAGACTTTTTCAGAAGCCTGTTTCTGCTTGAGCCCCCACCCACACATGTAAGTGAAAGACTTTTTAACATGTAAGGAATAGAAGTCTGTAACACGTCAGGCCTTCAGCTCACAGTCTCATGTGCGTTATTCCATATACTTCCCAAGCAGTAAATGGTCCACTACACTGTGGCTCATAGGTCACGTAGCCAGAGCTGTCAGAGCTGGGATGTGAGTCAGGATTGATGCTCCTGGTCGATAATGATGATGATGATAAGCCTGGTTTAGAAGATGGCAGAGCCCCTGGTGGTGAAGGGTCATCTCCCAAGGGCTAAGCGATGAGGTCATGTCCTTAGCTGCACTCCTCAGCTTTGGTCCTGAGCTGCCCCCCTTGGTGCTGTTGTTTTGTATTGTCACTAATGTTTCAGCAGGCTTTTCTGTCCCGAGGCGCTTTAATCACCAAGGGCCCCATTCCAACGTGCTGCGCATAGATAATGAAGGAAATAAATGACGCCTGCTGCTTCCATGAGGATGCTGTCCGCCTGAGCTGAGCTGCCCCAAACCTTGCACTTAGCAGTGGAACCTGGCTTTGCTTGTCCCGCGGTGGGGGCGTGGCTTCTCCCAGGCCCCTTAAACTTACACGCTTTAGCTTCCTAGTAGCCAAGCAGGAGGAAACCTGTTCAGCTGTCTTCACAACCAAGGCCAAATCAAACTGTACAGAAAGGTTGCTGAGCAGGAGAAGCCACGGAAAGTTGGGGGAGGGGCCCGGGAAAGCAGTTTGTCCCTGGTGATAGTCTGTTGGCTTGTCACTGTCTTGTGGCAGGGGAGCCCTAAGATACCAGTTGTCTCTGAGGCTCAAGGAAGAGTGTCCAGTGCAGTTTGTGGAGCTGGGATGGCCATGTTCGCTGTCCCCTGAGCCAGTGGAGGCAAGCCAAGGAGAGCTGTTGCCTGAGGCTGTTCCTCACAAGCCAGGCAGTTTTTCTTTGAACAGAAATCTTCAGATTTACAAAGCTCCTGCAGGCTGGAGAGGTAAACAGGGTTCTCATCCAGGCGTGGGTGGGCTCCCTGCTGCTCTGGGCCTCTCAGACAGACCAGACATCCTCAGAAACCTGAATGTAAGTATGTGGAAGTCAAGCAGGGGCTGAGAGAACAGGAGTCAGGCAGGGACTGAGAGTGGGGTATCTGGGAGGCAGGAGAGGACCCAGGTGAGTCCCTGTCTTAGACCTTGGGGTCCTGGAGTCATCTCCATGCCGTCAGGGTTGCAAGTCCAGGAGGCTGAAAGTGGGTGCACCTTGCCATAGCTGTGACCTTGAGCAAATGACCTCTGCCTTCTGAGTTGCTGCTTTCCTGACTGTCCTTTTCCATACCATTCCTGTCTTACAGTCTGCTGTGGACACTGGGTGATTATGATCTTGTGATGAATGAGAAACTGAGACCTTGGTCTCTGGGTCCCTCCATTCCCGATAGTACCCCTGAGATCATTGTAGATGGGGGTGGGGAGGGTACAAGGAGAATCGTAGCTCCTGATATTTGGTCTTTGACCCTAGTTCCTGATACAGGGTACCTAAGACCTCCTCAATTTGCTAAGTGATGGAAATACCTTTTGTTCTTATACTTCGGGGGCTCCTGCAGAGTATACAGGTAGGTGGGAACTGGTTGCCAGGGAGACCAGTCAATCGATCAGAGGATAAACTTTCAGCATAGCTGCCTGGTCTCCAGCGGGGGCAGGGGCACTGAGGGTTGGTCACCACTGGCCAGCAATCACTGACTGGTAATTTTTATCAGTGCGCCTATGTTGGGGAGCTTCTGTAAAGCCCCTAAAGGCAGGCTTCTGGGAGCCGCTCCTTCCTGAGTAAGTGGCGATAGAACCTGAGGACCTCCACTTCCTCTAGCTACCTCATTCCATGCATCTCCTTGTCTGACGCCTTTATGATTCTTTAATAATAAATAGGTTAGTGGCCTTAAGTCCTGTGAGTTGCTCTGGCAGACAAATGGACTTGAAGAAGGGGCCATGGGGACCATGATTCACAGGTGGTAAGTCAAAAGCATAGGAGATAAGCTGTGGCTTTAATGTGTATCTCAGGTATTGGGAGTGCTTTCGAGTGAAGGGCCTTGCCCTGTGGGACCTGTAACTCCAGGTAGATCATGCCAGGTTGGAGTTAAATGAACACCCAGCTGGTGTTGCCTGGAGAGCTGCCCTTTAGTGTGGAGACTCGCTTGCATTTCAGCGACCAGAGAGAGCATGCTCTGGCGTGTGGTTCATACGATGAGGTGCCCACTTCATTAGGTGGTCAGGGAACGTGACCCGATATATCCTAAGGATGCCAGAAAGCTCAGACAACAGTCATGAGTCATGTGCACCGTGACCTTCCTTGTCCTAGCTTCCGTGATGAGCACCCTGACCAAAAGGCGACTTCGGGGAGGAAAGGGTTGACTTAGCTTACTGCTTAGTCCACCAATGCGGGAAGCTACGGCAGGAGCTCAGAGGTTTGCTCATTTGGTTCTTGCTCAGCCAGCTTCATTAAACAACCCAGGACTACCTGCCCAGGTGGCACTGTCCCCGGTAGGCTGGGCCCTCCCATATCCATCAGTAACCAAGAACAAGAAAATGCCCACAGACAGGCCCAAGGGCCAGTCGGATGGAGGCAACCCCCCAGCTGGGATTCCCTCAGACAACTCTGGGCTTGTTAAGCTGACAGCTGAAGCTAACTGGAAGATTTCGATATGTACGGCAGGTGTCTATGATACACGTTTTCACTTCAAACATTCCCTGGCTTCCCTTGGGCATATCTGAGTTACTAGCATCACTGCTTTTGCACATTGGGCTATAAATAAGTAAGATGGGGGTTACTTGAACCCAAACGGCGGGTTCCTGCGATGGTAGATCTGACGGCCCTACTGTGACTAAGTGACCGCACAGCTGGTGGCACAGGCAGTCTGGATATGCCAGTCAGAGGATGACTCACATCCCCGAAGATCAAGGGGTGTGCAAGTCAGAATGGCGCACAGCTTAAAACTCACAGACTATGTATTTCTGGAATTTTCCATTTAATATGAAAGACTCCAGTTGATCACAGGTGTGGAGACTTTGGAAAGTAAAACCACAGGTAAAGGGTGGGGCATTCCTGCCCTGGGTGTGAGTGGGTGGCAGAAAGGGTGTCTTTTCCTTTACAGAGCATATAGGGCTCCCCACTGATCTGGTGAGTGGTGAGCACTCAAGACATCTTCATGGGACTGATGTTTGTGAAAGTGAGGTCTGGGTATCCATCCGCCATTTGTGTATCCAGGCCTGGGTCCCCTGTCATTCTGCCCGCCCATGTGTCTGGCTATCCTGTGTTGTTTGTCCACTTATTTATCAGAGAGCTGTTGATGGATGCTGCCCATTCCTTAGTCCTGTCAGAGTCAGCCTGTGGCACTGGTGCCGTAAACTGAACTCAGGTCCACTGCAAGAGCGGTGAGCACTCTTAGCCACTGAAGTGTCTCTCTAGCCCCAAGTATTATTATTTTTAAATAAACTTTTTAATTGGAGATATCTGCACAATATAGAGAAGTCTTATGTCTGTTTACCTAGTTTCTTGCAAATTTATAGGAAAATACAAAAACCGGGATGTTGACATGGTCACAGTCCATCACTGAGGGAAGTCAGGGCAGGAACTGCAGCAGAGACTGTGGGGGAACCCCGCTTACTTGCTTGTTCCCCTTGCCTTGGTCTGCCTGCCTTCTTCTATATATAGTTCACCTGCCCAGGAATGATATCGTCCACAGTGCTCTGGGCCCTCCCACATCGACCATCAAACAAGAAAATGTGCCACAGGCTTGCCCACAGGCTACTGGTGGAGGCATCTTCTCAGCTGAGGTCCCGTCGGCCCAGATGACTAGTGTGTGTCAGACTGACATCAAACTAACCAGAGCATAAAGCAATATAACTGGAATTACACAGCTTACAGTTTTTGGGGGTTCTAGGAATTGAGCTTTGCCCTCTCTACCCTGGGAAAATACCTTACCATAGGAGTAGATCCCCAGAACCTTTTGTTTTCTTTTTATATCTTGAGACAGAGTCTCATTTTGAACTCACTTTGTAGCCCAGGCAGGCCTTGAACTTGTCATTCTCCTGCCTTGGCCTCCTGAGTAGCTGGGATTACAGGAAGGTGCTACCAGGCCAGACTTGCTATGACACCTGTGAACAATTCTGCATATCACTCACTCTTCAGTATAATTAAATAACGAGGCTCAGATCTAGACTTGCTACTTGTGGCTACTACCCCAGTCCTTTGTTGGCGAGCGTTCCGCGGGCCTTCTCCCCTCAAGGGCTCACCTTTCTATCCTAGTAACAATATCGTTCACAGAGAAGGAGCTAAAATTTTAATGAGATCCATTTTCAATTTTTCCTCTTGCAAATTAGAGTTTTGATGTTGAGCCTAGAGATTCTTTGCCTCGCTCTAGACCTAGAAGATCTTCTATTTTTAAAAAGGTTTTATGTCTTAGCGCTTTCTATGTAAGTCTATGATCCATTTTAAATTTTGTATAAGATGTGAGCTTTAGTTTGAAGGTTTTTTTTTTTTTTTGGCTATAGCATCCAGATGCTTTCAGTGCCCATTGTCTGGGTCTGCTCAACTTTTGCTCCTCTGTCAGAGATCTCTGGGGCGTATTTACACGGGTCTCTTTCTGGATTCTTGGCTCTGTTCCATTGATTTGAGCATCTGTCCTTGTACCAACATCACAGCCTTGATTCCTGCAACTATTTAAACCTTAAAATAATAATTTTATAAACGTTAGTACAAAAAGTTGCAAATAAGACTTTACACCCTGATATTAACCAGACCCAAAGTCTATACATCTCAGTGAACTTCTATACAGCGAGGACAGCCTAAGTTTGGAAATTGCGTAGACCGATTTCTCTCACATTATTCTTGATTTTTAAAATTACATTAACTATTCCAACTACTTTTCTGTTCTGTATGATTTTTAGAATAGTCTTTTCCATAGCTATAAAAATATTTCTTGGGTTTGGATATTGTGTTGCATCTGTACATTAATTTGGGGGAAAATTGATATTTTTGCTATGTCAAGTCTTCTGCTCTGTGAGCAAGGCAGTCTTTACATAACTTGATTTAGGCCTTTGATTTCTTTCGTCAGCACTGTGTATTTCAGCACATAAGTCCTGCACATGCCTTGTTAGGTATGCCACTTCCTCTCCTCTGAGGGATTGCAGGTGGCATTGGGTTGGAGCTTGTAGCATCTCGGCACTAGCATTCAGAAGCATGCTTGATTTTTGCAGGCTTATCTTACTCCTCAGTCTTGCCAAATTCACTCATAGCTACAGGTTTTGGTTTTATTTTTATGTTCCTTAGAATTATATATGTTGTACATATATAATTATGACCTCTGAAAATATTGATACTTTCGTTTATTCCTGCATACTTCTAGGGTACATATGCATGCATGTATGATATGAATGCAGTGTATTTGCACACATGTATGTATATTCATATGTATGTGTGCATATACATGTATGTGTGTATGTGTGTGTGTGTGTGTGTGTGTGTGTGCATGTGAAGGCCCGAGGTTTACATTGAGTTCTCCACGTGACATACTGAGGCAAGGTCTCAGAACCCAGAGTTCTGCTCTGGCTTGGTTGGCTAGCCATCTTGCCTTTGGGATATCCTGTTTCCACCCCCGAGTGTTGGCGTCGAGGGATCTGAGCGTCTGCCCTCCTGCTAGCGCTAGTAGCCCTTTTCTTGCTGAGCAGTCTCCCCAGCCTTGGTCTGTACACTTTTAAACTTTTAATTTCTTTTGTTTATTTAATTTTTTTATTTTATTTTTTTATGTGTATGAGTCTTTGCCTGCATGTATGTCTGTGCACCATGTGTGTGCCTGGTACTTGTGGATGCCAACAAAGGTCATTGGATTACCTGGAACTGGAGTTACCCATGGTTGTGAGCTGCTATGTGGATGCTGGGAATTGAAACTGTGTCCTCTGGAAGAGCACCTTAAGCTCTTAGCCCGCTAAAATCATCTCTCCAAGCTCATCTTTCTTACCTTTAAATACATACATACATACATACATACATACACACACGCACACACACATCTTTGCACTATGACACTGGCTTTAGTACCCAGGAGGAATAAGAGTGCAAAGACTGGATGCGCTCGTCTTTTCTGTACTATGGAGGAAACATATGCCGTTTTCTCCATGCACACGATAGCTACAGTGTTGGTTGTAGATTTTGTGTAGACATTTCGATTGAGGTTAAGTAGCCCTCCCTAATCCTATTTTTCCTCAGAGTTTTGATCATGAATGGGTCGTTGAATTTTTTGACATTGATCCCTTATCCTACTATTTTTCTTCTTTGGTTTGCTAGTATAGAGGGTTGGTTTTTAGATATTTGATGCATTTCATGGTGAAATATTACAAATTCTGTTTGCTAATATCTTGCTGAGGAAGTTGTGTCTATATTCATGAAGGACACTGGTCTGTGGTCATGGTTCTCCCCTCCGCTGGAGTCTGTGTTTATCTTTGATTTTAGTACCGTGGTAGTACTAGCTTCATAGAGTGAACGTGGCTGTGTTTCTCCCTTGGCTGTTCTCTGGGAGAGATCGCACAGAACTGGTGCGACTTTGAACATTTGGTGGAATTCTTCAGTGAGGCCATCTGGGTCTGGAGATTGTTTTTGGAAGGTTTAAAATTATGAATTGGAGTCCTTAATGGGGCTCCCCAAATGATCTACTTCTTATTTGGGAAGACGGAAGTAGTTGCAGTTTTCAGGGAGTTGACCCATTTTATCCAGCTCCATACAGCATCTCCATTTACACTGCCTGCTTGGAAGGAGTAATCTTACTTCCCTGTCACCCCAGGTGAGAGGGGCTTACTACTGCTCTCCACTTGTTGACAGTATCTAAGGTTTGGTGTGGGAAGCTTATAGCCGGGTGGACTGGAGGGCAAGTCTCCCAGCTTGGCCATAGCTTGGTGCAAAGGGTCGGTCTATAGTCTTTCTCTCAATTTATCAGTTGTTGACAAATGGCTTTCTGTCTTTCTGGGTTGCATATTTAGTGGTCCTTTGCATGGAAAATGCCCCCCCGCAAGACTTTTGGAAGTGATTGGAATAAGAGGGCTCTGACTTTTTTAAGTGGATTAATCTGTTGACAGACTCATAACTTGACAGCATTATTGGGCTAGAGACCTAGAAGGTAGGGTCTACCACGCCTTTGAAAAGTGTTCTTTCTCTGGTCCCTTCCCTCAGCCTGTCTTTCTTCTCCCCCGCTGCCACACAGTAAGCAACTTTGTTCTTTCCTGACCTTCTGTCAGGATGCTCTGCTCACCATGACCCAGCAACAGGAGCTAGCTGACCAAACACTGAAACCAGCAGCCAAAACCAACTCACATTGTTTCCCTCAGATATTTTGTCGTACCAGCAGAAAGCCTTAACTAGCCCAAAGGAAGCCCGTTTGTGGGCTTTCTCTTTTGGGTCAGGGTACATAGGCATTTCTCAGCCGCTGTCTTCTTTAGCTTTAACTTGTGACACTGCAGGCAAGAAAACCCCACAAACTTTAACATCGTGTGTTCCTTGTATCCTATTCAATCTGCCTTCTTTCTTCTACCTTCAAGTCCTTTGCTTGCTGTGTATATGAGCCCCAGGATTTTCAGTTGTACCTACATGAAGAATAGAGAAGACGATGCCTACTCTAGCTTCCTGGTGGTTCAAATTCTTATTTTACATTTTTTAAACATCTTTTTTTCTTTTTGAGACAAGATCTCTCTACATAGTCCTAGCTGTCCTGGAACTCACATTGTAGAGCAGACTGGCCTTGAACTCACAGAAATGCACCTGGCCCTGCCGCAAGTGCTGGGATTAAAGGCACGCGCCACCCCACAGAGGACGATTTTAAATATTCTTCCTTGGAAGGATGTGGGGACCCTTCTCTGGGGTAGAGACTGAAAAGTACAACTGCTTGAGCTTAGGCATCTGCCTCTGCCCACCATGATGGATCTCCCTCCGGAACTGCAAGCCCAAATGAACTTCTCCGTAAGCTGCCTTTGCCGTGGTCTCTTCGCGGCAACGGGAAAGTAACTAGGGCAGTATGCAAATGTATTTTTCATAGCCTTCTTGGCTGCTTATGTGGATTTTATATTTTAATGAGGGAGAGAGACAAAAAGAAAGACAAAAACCAAATTAACCACGCAGTCTCAGAAAAGCAATCCTATGAGGGAAACGGTTTAGCGTGGCTGATAGAGGGGAAGGGGATGGGAGAGCCTAGGGGCTTTTAAAAGAAGTTTTGTTCAAGGAGCTACCATCCAAAAGTGGTGGAGGACAAGAGAACCCTAAAAGCTGAGGTGCTGGAGGCTATGTTGACATATCCAGGTGATGTTGCTCAGGATGACATCAGGGCCTTGGTGTCAGTTTTCCCCGAAGGCAGTAGAGCCCTGAGACTTATAAGTTATTATTGTTAATATCAGGCAGAGGAAGGTATAGTTTTATGGAATATGCATAGCTTCAGGTCCAGAGTAAATGAAAACGTTTCTTTAGCGAGCTATTCTAAAAACAAGTAGATGCGTAACCATTTGAGTTTTCCACTGTGGGTTTTTGAATTAACTAGACTCAGCCCTGCTGCGAGGAAATAACCTTGGGACCAATCCACAGGGCTATCTTTGGCACATTTGTACATCACAGAGCTGTGGGGCAGAGAGACTCGCTTTACAGGGTACAGCCGGGGAGCCTGTCTCCCGAGGAAAGAGACGCCGGAACCCGTACCTGAGAAAGGAGGAGGCAGCTGCAGTAGGGTTTAAAGACTTTAAAAGTAAGAGAAAGCTTGGCAAAGAAGCAGAAAGGTCCTGAAGCTGTGACACCGTCCAGGCAAAGATGGAGCTGTGAGAGGACTGGGTTAGCGGCTGCTGGATGGAGCAGGCCTCTGTTCTTAGTCCCATGTGAAACCAGTAGAGAGCTTTGGTTAATATTTTAAGTGTTCTGCTTTATATTTGGGGAAAACTCACTGTCAGGCATAGGGAGGATGGAGCGAGATCCGTGGAGAGCTCTGGCTAAGACGAGATGGCAGCTTGAAACCGGGAGAAGATGGGGATGTGGCTGGAAGTGGGCAGATGGCAAGAGCGTGATGCAGCCTGCAGCCTTGGCTCGGGGTGGGACGGGGAGGTAATCTAAGATAGTTCTGGAAGACGGCATCTCAGTGCTCGAGGTGGAGTAGACGAGGAAAGGAGTGAGCCGAGAGGAAGCTGAGAGCTGCCTGTGTGAGTTTGTCTTCGCTGTCGGTGGACACAGATGACCCGGGGACGTGCAGTTGGCTCTGGCGATGACTAATTCCTGTTTGCAGCTCCAGCCAGGGCCTCCTGACTCACAACAGAGGACTTTGGGGACTCTGTGTCGCCAACCAGGAAAACGAGAAAACAGACTTCAAACTGTCATTAGTCAAGGAGCAAAAAATAAATTCTTAATTAGCCTTTGCTGACTGCATATTAATTACAGTTCCATTTACACGCCGACTTCTTCTTAGATGCAGGGAATAGAGAGGAGGAGGAAGTGGAAGACAGGATTGCCCTGTGTGGAGGAGGAAGGAGCCAGGATTGCCCTGGGCCTTGTGCTAGGCAGCCCTCCCCACTCCCCACTCCCCCTCCCCCCGTCCGCTGCTGGAATCTTTCCAGTGGGTCCCACCCTCCCAGGTCCTGCTATTCTTATTTTTATAGGTGGAGCAGCTGTGTCTTGAGGAGACAGAGGACATGTCTAAGGTCTCACTCACAAGGTCAGAACCCTTCTGTTTGGACCCCAGGATGACGAGCGTTGCCATGCCTCCCTGCCTTGTGCTCACCAGCCCACTGCTCTTAATTTTCTTAAATCAATTAAAAACCCAATCATCTCTGGCAGACCGGAAGGTCAGTGTCAGTCCCTGTGGGGCATCTCACCCCTGGTTTAAGGTATGGCGTTTCGCATTCTTAGACCTTGCTGAATTTTTCCTGAGGGTCACCTTGTCTCTGGACATTGGTACCCACTGGTTACCATGGTGATGTTCCCTAGCTCACTCCAACAGCTCTGGGATGCTGCAGGACTGATGGTTCTGTGGCTTCTTTGCTGCTCTTGGTACATGAGGAATTTTGTCAAGGTGGGACACTTCCGCCCTTTGGGAAACTTCTCCACTTGTCTCCTGAGAACTTCTGTAACACTCTTCCCTCTCGTCAATGAAGACTCAAGTAATTGTTGGTTTCAGCTCTGCCTTAGCCTCCCTGGAAACCAGAAAGCACAAGTGGTTATTCCAGTCACTTCTTTTTGTTTCCCTTTGCCTGGCTACATGCACTGGATCAGTCCACCCTGGTATCAGGCAGGGCTTTTTACTTATTTGGTTTTTGATATTTTATTTTAAAAATTGCAAATGAGACACTATTAGTAAAAAAGCAGCAGTGACCTCCCTGACATTTATTATAGCTCCGCAGCTTCTGTGTCTACTCCTCCCCACTCTTCCCTTTTATATCACTTTGAAGCATCAGATGGTCGGACCCATTCGTATTTCAATCTGTATCTTTAGAAACCAGCGGCAGATATACTTACAAAGGAAGCGCTTTCTACCTGAAATCTTTCCTTACTTTGTACAAGACTGGTGTCCCACAGAGGGCTGTGACAGGGCAAGTTCTTCCTGCCCCTGAGGGTGGGTGTGCCTTGTTTGCTCCCCACTTCCCTTGTCTCCAACACTATGCAAAAAAGCATTTCTACTTTATAGAAGAGACAACTCACTTCCAAGAAAGTACTTTAAGAAAAGTACTTAGGCTAACTGAGGACCAGAGGGTCACTGAGGCAGGCCAGAGTCCCTTCTGAGCAATATTTTCTAAATACCTGGCCATCTCATTTGTAGAAATGTGGCTGATGCTGCAGAGGTGAGGTGAAGAGGGGGTCCTGGGGCAACCTGGGATGTGGCTGGTGCTGCAGAGGTGAGGTGAAGAGGGAGTTCTGGGGCGGCCTGGGATGTGGCTGGTGCTGCAGAGATGAGGCAGAGAGGGGGCTCTGGGGCAGCCTGGGATGTGGCTGGTGCTGCAGAGGTGAGGTGAAGAGGGGTTCTGGGGCAGCCTGGGATGTGGCTGGTGCTGCAGAGGTGAAGTGGAGAGGGGTTCTGGGGCAGCTTGGGAGTGTGGCTGGTGTTGCAGAGGTGAGGTGAAGAGGGGGTTCTGGGGCGGCCTGGGAGTGTGGCTGGTGCTGCAGAGGTGAGGCAGATTGGGGGTTCTGGGCAGCCTGAGCTCCTCTCCTCTGACAGCTCACTTCTAGTCTCCGCTTGCTTAAACCCACCACTTATCTCCACTCTCTTTGAAGGAAGCAGCCACTCTTGCTGCTGAACTTGTAATTGGGGATCTCCACCTGGTCCCACCCAGATTTTTTTTTTTAACCAATTATTCCCAATTCCACAGGGCTCTGACCCTGAAATAAATGGCGTTAACCTATCCTAGAAAGAAGTGCCCGAAAACCCAGATATTGCTTCAGGACAAGACTGTGCTTCGGATTGATTGGGTTCAGAGAGAAAAACCTGCTGTTCTCTGCTTCCTGCCCTTGCTTTCATGCTGCTGCTGCTTGCTTTCTGAGGCCAGCTTCTCCTGTACAGAGTCAAGATGGCTGCACACTGCTAGCCTGTATGCCCCCTTCTTAGTTGTCCAGCAGAAGAGAGGGTCCTTCTCCTGATTCCTGATTTTTATTGCTTTGTTTCAGATCAGATAATTCCGCCTGAGCCGGTCATCATTGGCAGGGGTTGAGATCTATCAGGTGGGTTAGATCTGGATTATCAGCCTTGTTAAGGCCCGATGGGCGAGACCAGCAGTTTCCCCCAGGAGAATGAGAGGCTGTGACTGAGGAGCAATGGAGGCTGAGCAGGAAAGCGGCAAATCCTACCTCTGGTTATGCTTCTGGAACCGTTCCTTGGAAAGGGTGTCCTGGGCAGTTGCTTTCTCCTTATTGAAGCGTTGGTCATGACTGAACTGTGGAATCCAGTGTCACGGCTCATGGCCAATCTTTCTCATGTCCTGTCCTCCCCTTTTTTCTACATGCGTGGCCAACAGCAAGTTTCCTGGTGCTTCCCTGGACCTGGCTGTCTGAGAACTGGGGAGCTATTCCTAGTGGGCTCAACTTCCTCTGACCTTGAAAGAGCTCCTCTTGTCTCCAGCCTTTGCTTTATCCCTTAGAACATCTGTAAAGAGGAGCCTGGTGGCAGCCACCCTGGGGCTGTGAGAGGACATGAGCTTGTGAATTGTGGCTGCAGCAAATGGGAAGAATAATACAATAGCCACTCACTTCTGCCCCTTGGGAAGTGCTCTCACAGCCCCCCCCTTCTCCATTTTCCTCCGGGAGCAGTGGCTCTTGATGGAGATGGGTTTAGATAGCTTGGAAGCTTTTGTAGCCGCCCACTCTTCCTCCTCCCTCCCTGCTGAGCTGACAGTTTCACAGGACATCAATTCCTCTGACAGCAGTGTAAACAGATGGTGGTCCCTGCTGCCCCAGTGCTGGGTAGCGATGCCATGGTAACCTGCTAAACTGTGACAGGTGCCAGGACGGTTGGAAACCAGGACCTGCAGACGCGCAGGCACACATGGCTCAAGCGCAGTGTGACATCAAGGACGCAGGACTCGAGGACCGCCCCTGCCTCTTCCTAGCTGTGCGAACATGACTGAACTGCTTCCTGACTCTGGGCTCGAGGGACTTATGGATTCCGATCCAGAACAGCAAGGATTATGGACTGGAAAGTGCCCGATGTGGGGATAGGCACATGGTGTCCCACAAAACCACAGGTGGGGTGAGTGACCACATGATCAAAGGAACTGGAACATCAACTGCCTGGAAGGTGGTCATGAGGCAAGTTAGGCAGTGAAAAAGTTTTGGGGTCAGGGGAAGGAAGTAGAAACCCCGTTCTGGAATCTGACTGAAGCCTCTTGCCAATCAAGAGTTCCAATATGATTACTTTTGCTTAAGGCTTTTCTCCCATCCGAACTGTAAACCTGAAGTTACCCAGGAGTCTCCCCAGAAATTCCTTTGCAGCAGCAGGACATGTTATGACCCTGCACAACCTTAGTGGCTTCTGGTTTTATGCTATCTGGTTGTAATCCTATCTAAGGAACCTCCGGAGCCTCCCTATACTCTCAGTAATTGAAGAGGGGAACATAGAGTCAGAGGGACAGTCCCCTAGAAACCAATGAGGTTTTGAGAGCTTCCAACATCTATATACAATCACCACTCAGACACTTCAATGGGACTCTCCCTTGGGAAGCTCATATCTACAGGTGGGTTTGTCTCTTGCTCCCTGAGTATCTCCAGTGCTTAAGATCTATGTCGAATTAAAATCAAGCAATTAACTCCAGCTCTGATTCATATTGGCTCGCCTTGAAACTCTTCCCCATGGAGAAGCATCTGACTTCACCTGGGTGGAGGCACTTAAAAACTAAAGGCGGGGAGTGTTCCAGGCTAAGGCAGGCAGTGGGGGGTGCTCTCTCTTTCTGCCACCACTCATGTTTGGAAAGCGGGCTCTGTGAAGCATCTATGGGGGGGGCAAACAAGTTCTGAGGGGCTGGGCGCATGTAGAACACTACATGTGGGGGTAAGTGAGCATTGGATCAGGAGGGCCTAGGACATCCTCCGCCTGGAAAGTAGCGCTGAGGCAGAATAGAGAGACAGGACAAAAGTCAAGGGGACACAGGAAGGGAAGGAGCCCCTCATTTCCTGCCACTTCAGATTTTTCTCTGAGGAGTTGGGACCTCATTCTTGGCAAATGTTGGGAGTGCCCCGCTGCAAGCCCCACTGGCACAGAGAGGGTAAAGGACCGTGTTCCCAGACTAGGTGGCGCTGGGTTTATGGAGTTGTGAGCGTTTGCTGATTCTGTTTGTCTCAGTTTCCCAATCGTCCTCTTGTCCTGCTAGGCGCGAGCTTTGCTTTAAACCAGGGCTTATTCCAAGTTCAGGGAGGAGCAGGGCCTTCTCTCAAGCCGCACAGTCACCCACACAAACCACTGGGTCGTGGGCTGGCCTCTTCTTTTCTCTAGTCATCCTCCTGGCCTGAGGGTCTTCGTCAGCCTCTCACCATTTCTATCAGTCCCCCCTTTTCACTGCCCTGAGCTCCCCTATTCCACTCTGCTTCTCCTTGTCTCCGGGTTGTCTTGGGTGCCTTGCGGTCAGCGTGCCCTTGCAGAATTAGGGGCAATTGCATAGCTGACTTTCTGTACCAGACTAGCTCTGCCAGACTGGCTGTGGCCTCAGGCAAGGTACACTGGTTTTGAGGGTCAGTTCCTTCATCAGTGAGAAAGATGGCTTGGATGGATTAGAGGAGTTAACACTGGGACGTGCTGGAAGGAACCTGCGGCAAACTCAGTACATGGAAGTGACTACTGACCGCCAGTTGGAGCGAGACCACACGGGCTTGCTTCCCACAAGCGGGACTGACTGCAAGGAGCGTGCAGAAGGAGAAGTGCACTGGCACTGGAGACATGTGGACACGGTGGCAAGCTTTGTAACCCCAGAGAAGTCATTTATTTTCTTTGAGCACATGTAAAATCAGACTAATAATTCTTTATTTCAGAGTCACGGGGAAAGGCAAGGTTGGTCAAAGCAGGTGCTTAGAGCATAATGCATTGCCCGCTGGCTCAGAGAAATTCTCCAAGAACTAAGGTCATTTCAATCCCACCAGTCTATTGTCAACCAAGACAGAGTCCCCACACCTTATTCCAGGAGGTGACAGTTTGGCCTCTGTTTACATACACCTAGGAAAAGAAAGCTCACTCCTGCCTAGCTGGGCAGCTATATAAGACTCTGGTCTTCTATGAATTTCAAACTGTCTTCCTGTGGCTTCTCTGGGGTCTCTTGCTCTGTCTTGGGGTCCCCAGAGCCACATTCTCTTGTGTGTTCTAGGGGTGTGGCAACTTTGTTCGTCCTCTAACCCACCGGAAACTGGCATGGGTGGGAGATACACGTCCCTGCCTCATAGCCCTGACTCCTGTCTAGGCTGGGGAGGACCGGCAGATGACAAGCGCACACAGGTGTTTAAGCCTGGGTAGGTTGGGCTGGATTGAGTCTCAGGGCTGGAGAAAGAAGGCTAGTTCATGACAGGCTCAGAGAATGAGCTAGGCTTGAGGCTGGTTTCCTAGCTGTGTCTGGATTGGGGAGTTAGCAGTTCCTGCTTCATGGGGGTCTCTAAGAATTAAACGGTCAGAGACACTTTCATGTCCAGCACAGATTTTGGAATCTGCTAATCTTTTCATCCCCCTTCCCTGCTGCCGAATCTGTCATCGGTGAACGAGCTAAGCCACTGCAAAGAGAGGCTTCAGACGGTCATCGGTGAACGAGCTAATCTACTGCAGAGATAGGCTTCAGACGAGCCAAGCTTTGAAATATTTATTACTCTTTCAGCTTCAAGGTTATTAAAAATTATTTTATGCGTCTTTTAAAATTCATCAGCTGCAGGCAAGCTGGCTGCCTTCATGCCAGTACCAGAAACTGAGGAACCTCTATGGGTAGCACCCCCTCCAGTGGGAAGTACACGGATGTCTGGAGACTTCCAATCAGCCTTCCATTTAGGTTCTTAAGAGGTCACATCATGAAATACCTTTCCAGGGCTATGTCAGTCACCCTGATGCTACAAAGACTCTCACCTCTGCTATAAGAGGTAGGGAAATTGGATGGAAGATAGCAGAGAACCCGAAGAAAGAAAGAGGTGGCTCATAAACACGAGCTTAGACTGTTTGGTGCTGCTGTCAGGGAGTGCTTGACAGTGGGTAGCTTATAAAGAATGAGGGAACCGGGCGGTGGTGGAGCACTCCCTTAATCTCAGCACTTGGGAGGCAGAGGTAGGCAAATCTCTGTGAGCTTGAGGTCAGCCTGGTCTACAGAACAAGTTCCAGGACAGGTTCCAAAGTTACACAGAGGAACTGTCTCGAAAAACGAACAAAACAAAACAACAAACAAGCAAAAAAAATATGGAAGTTTATTTCTTATAGTCCTAGAGGTCAGGACTTTCAGAGTTCGGGGATCCATGTTTGTTGAGGGACGTTGTGCTGTATCATCACATGGAGAATGACAGAGGGCAGCGACACATGGAGGAGGAGGAGGGACGTAGCTACTGCACAAATCTGTGTCAGGATTCTTTTAGCTGCAAATGTTGGCCAAGTGCCCCTACTCTGGAAATCCCAAAAACAAAATGTTTCAAAATTCAGAACTCTAGCGGCTCCAACAAGAGGAAAATTCCACAGCATGGAATTTGACAGACAAATTGTTAAAAACCCTCTATGACACTATGACATTGCAGGGTGGGTAAAAGGTATTTGTTTAACCTTGAAAAATATATATAACATGATAGTAAGAGATGACTGCTAACCTGTATTTATTATCCTAAATAGGTTTCAAAGACCAAAACTTTAAATAACCTTTTAAAATAAGTCTCAAAGGTATAATACCTTAAATAAGAGTATTAAATAAGAAATATATATATATATATATACAGTATAGCAAAATAACCTTAAATTTGTATTAACACATAAATCCATATCAATGTAAAATATTTAAGGGTAATTGGTTGTTCAAAAGTTATTCAACAATCCACCCTTTATTATATTTAGGAATGAACCTTGTATCCCTAATCTCTCCAAGACCTTCATCATAAAGGGGTGGATGAAGAGAGGAACTAAGGATAATGTGTGCACTGACTTCCTCTGCTGTGACTCAGTGTCTGTCCTGTACCGCTCTGCCACCCTCATTTGAGACTCTCCAAATGTGAATCTTTGTCAAATATTAACTTAGGGTGCTTTGGATGAGGAAGGTCCCGGTGTGTTCTGTACCACATGTGGTCTCAGGTGCATAGCACTTCAACAGGCACGCTCCCTAAGACATCCTGGTGTTACCTGATGCTTCGACCTGAGCTGGGATTCACTGGGGACTCCTCTGTAGTTAACTGTTTCTATAAAAGGTCTGAAAGTAAATATTTTAGATGGAAGCTGTACAGGCTTTGTCATGACAGCCCTGCTAAGCTGTTCTAGTGCAGTGCAGTCTTGTAGTTGTTGCAGTTGCAGAAAGAGAAGATGTCAATAACCAAGCATGACCAAGCTTCAATAGAACTTTATGTTTGAACATGCATATCTTTAAAAGATGTTGCCAAATGATGGCATTCTTTTGGTATCTTATAACTATTTTGAAAATAGAAACCATTGGTAGCTCTAGGATAATGTGTCCAAAGCCAGGTGGTGAACTGGCCTTTACTTCGGGACCCATGTTTGCTGGCAACCTGACGAAAACAGCAGCTGTCATTGCCTCCATCAGGGTAGGCTTTTTCTGGGTGTTTGGATCCGAGAAGCTGAACAAAGAAAGGGCCTTGCTTGGTGTAGTGACCTGCTCTAGGTGTCTTGATTCTGTAGTATGATTGTGCAGAAGTTATCTACCCCTTAAGTTATATAATCATCCTTGACCTCTGCTCACAGGATGGGTGGAGGCAGGGGAATGACCTCCCAGTAGTAGTTATCCCCCCATGCCTGCTGTTCTCACAATGATGGCGGAACTCAAGGAGGCAAGACTAAGTATCAACTCTCTGATGGTCTAGGCCAAGAACAGGTTCATTGCCATTTCTGATGACATCGAGTTGGGCAAAGCAAGTCATGCGACTGTGATTGAGGTCAAGAGAAGGGGAGTTGCCCTAGTCATTTAATGAGAAGAACCCTACAATCGCACCACAAAGAATATAGAAAGAAGTAAAAAACTGGGCCATAGAATGCTACCTACTGCTCACCTTAAAAGATTGCATTACTCATTGCTTTAAAAAGGGTTTGGGGTGTCCTGGGTTTGGTTTCCAAGAAGATGGAGGCAGAAACAGACTTTCCTCACCTTCTGTGGGAACAGGGACATGGCACAGGATGGATTACACTTGTGCAGAGGCGAAGAGGGTAGAGCTTGGTGGCATTTCAATGTGCCAGCCAGCATGCCAATCTCCACCCACTAGGCTCAGCCTGCTCCCTTTCCTGGAACAGCCCCTTGGGGCTCTCAGTACCTTGGATAGCACCTTCGTTCCTCACTGCCTGAGAAGAAAAATGTCTGGCTCACGCTTGGGAATTCTTTCTAGGTTTTAAACACATTTGAATAAACAGAGTGATTCTACATACATATAATAGAAGGCGCCATTCCTCTGCTGTGCTGTCCTTGCCAGGCTTCGGCAGCCTATGCCTGGCTGGTTTGCATCAGAATGTCCTCATTGGTGAGGGCCCAGCTTGCACTATTTTGGAGGCTGTGGGTTGTGGTGCCTGGCTGGAGGAAGTAAAACTCTATGGGTGACCTTTCAAAGGATTACAACCATCTTTGAGCTGGTTGCTTTCTCTGGTTCCTAATCTGCCATCACATGAGGAGACCCCAACACTCGCGTCCTCCTCCATGAACCCCTCTTTGGCTCTCTGCCAATGATGGGCTGAAACCTCCTCAAAACTGTGACCATTTCCTTCTGTCCATTGCTCCTGTGGGGGCAGTTTGGTCACAGTGATGCAGACATAATACACGTCTCTACCTGTGTGTGCTGGTTGCAATCTGCTAAACATCTTTGTTTCCTGCCACGCCCTGCTCATGGTGGACACACGCCCCCCCCCCATCTTCCACACGTAGGTATTTTCACTCAGTTATGATCCTAGAGGTCATGGGTGTGATAAGCCATCTCAAATGCTGCTAAATATAAGGGGGAAATTGCTGACTTATGTAATGGAATATCCAAAGGCAGAGGGAGCATCAGGCATGAAGGTACTTAAAGAATGTCTTTCCACCCGGGCTCCATTCTTAGATAGACATTCTTTCATGTAACAACTAGCAACTCTAGGAAAAGGAACCTGCCTGTTTCCTAGGTATTCCAGCAAAAGTCCTAGGGCAACCACTCATTGGTTGATTTAGGTCATGTGTCCACCAATACATCTATGTCTATGGGAGATGGAGTATGTTGGTTAAGTGGAATTGGCCCTTGCATTTAGGAGGTCTCTCACACCACTTGAACCATAAGGACCATGACTAGGGATTCCCCAAAGCAAAGCAGGGTTTGGCTATCAAATATATTGAGAAACAGCAGCTGGGAACTAAGACAACAGATGGCTCCCACTCTCGAGGGTTCCTCTGTCTGAAATGCCTTTTTCTCTATGTAGAAATGCCCCACTCCATCTCCTGGTGACACTTCTAGCATCACCCCATTTTCCTGACCCCACATTCCACCCCATAGTAATTTTTTCCTTTTTCTGTTGCTCCATACTATACTCTGCTGAAGGTGCCTGTTGGCCTTTGGAAGATGTTGGTGCTCTTGGCTAACCTCCCCAGGTCCAGAGCTCATGCACTTGACTTTCAGGGCTTTCTTCAGGTTCCACAGGGCCCAGAGCTACCTCTTCTGGAGGCTCAGTTCCTGTGTCTTGCTTGTTACATGGGGGTAGTCTCCTGCCTGTGGGTGTGCTCAGGGCTCACAGCAGGCTTTGCCACCATTAGGGTCATCCCTACTGCCCCTCACCCATTTCAAGGTCGTCCTTGTCTTCTCATTGGACCTAGTCTTGGAGAATTGCTCATCTTTCTTCCTCCTTTGGCCTCCTCCCCTTGCGAAGCTCAGACTTGCCTGGCCCTTCTATACTCTTTCCCCCTCTAGTACCCCCTCCTCCCATCTGCTGGGAACTGCAGTGAATAATTTACAGGGTAGCAATTCTAATTCATTCTCCCTCCCTCTCCTCAGCTCTCCCTCTCCCTTCCCCCCTCTCCATCCATCTCCTTCTTTCCATACCCCCTTCTCTCCTGAGTAAAGAACTGCCAGGTTGTTCCTGGGTCTCCATTGCCTAAAACAATTTGTGGCACCGAGTACATGCTCGGTGGATGCTAAAATCAAACACTAGCTTCAATAAAAGGCTGCATTCCTAAAAAAAAACTTCGTCGAGAAATCTCTTTGGCTGTGCAGGCAGCACAGGGTGTGTGGGTGAGTGATGACTTCAGCAGAATGCCACAGAACACACGGGTTCTCCATTATTTATGGCACCGAGGAGCCTGTTCCCACAGCATGGCGGTATATTCTGAGGGTGCCAGAGGAGAGTGTGAGCAGCTTGGGTCCCCGCAGTCCCTGTTGACCCTTTCTGTGCGTCTGGGAAGAGGGGTTGGTTTTTCTTTTCACAGCAATAAAAACTAACAACAAACAACTGGTTTGGAGCTGGCTCTGCTCCTGATTGTAAGCATCAGTGTGTTGGCAAGGGTGGGGCTGAGGTTGCCAGGCCTCTGGAGGTTCAGGAGTCTGGGTTAAGGATCTCCTTTGCTCTCTCTGTATCTGCTCTGGGTACCATTTTCTCCTCTGTTTTATAAGTCCCAGCATTACCACCCTCATAGGGACCAGGGGACATCCAAGAGTAGGACTCAACCCTGATATCTCCGCAGTGCTGCCAGACACTCTGTTCCAGCTAAGCTGGGTCCAGTTGGCCCCATGTGATTCTGAGTTCTTTGCACTTCTAATCAAGATCCAGGTTTCTGGATGGCACTGTCATGGTCTACAGAGGAGATGGCTGCTTTCACTTGAGCCAGCGGGTAGAGACTGAATAGTTACCTACTTCTTGATTAGTAAGGAAGAGTGGGTGGGTTTTCAGGCAGCACTTGGGCTTGTCATAGAGCCGAGGTGGTGTCAATCCTAAGCGCAGGAGCCTTGCTCACCTCTGGAGAGAGGTGTGCTGGTCCTGGGGATGTCAGGTGTGCTGGTCCTGGGAATGTCAGGTGTGCTGGTTGTAAGGATGTCAGGTGTGCTGGTCCTGGGGATGTCAGGTGTGCTGGTTGTAAGGATGTCAGGTGTGCTGGTCCTGGGGATGTCAGGTGTGCTGGTCCTGGGGATGCCAGGTGTGCTGGTCCTGGGGATGTCAGGTGTGCTGGTCCTGGGGATGTCAGACGTGCTGGTCCTGGGGATGTCAGGTGTGCTGGTCCTGGGGATGTCAGGTGTGCTGGTCCTGGGGATGTCAGGTGTGCTGGTCCTGGGGATGTCAGGTGTGCTGGTTGTAAGGATGTCAGGTGTGCTGGTCCTGGGGATGTCAGGTGTGCTGGTCCTGGGGATGCCAGGTGTGCTGGTCCTGGGGATGTCAGGTGTGCTGGTCCTGGGGATGTCAGACGTGCTGGTCCTGGGGATGTCAGGTGTGCTGGTCCTGGGGATGCCAGGTGTGCTGGTCCTGGGGATGTCAGGTGTGCTGGTCCTGGGGATGTTGGGAGTGCTGGTCATGGTGTGCTGGTCCTGATGTTGGGTGTGCTGGTTGTAAGGATGTCAGGAGTGCTGGTTCTGTAGGTGCAGCGTGTGTTTGTCCAGGACTGGGACAGAGGCTGCACATCACTGAAGGACAGAGAGAAGATGCACTGTTGTTCATACACAGAGGGTACGTTGCTGATCTTAGGCACAGAGAGAACACTGGCCTTTGAGTCAGACAAAGGATGGACGGTCCTATGGGCAGATCCTATTTCAGCCCTGGAGATAGAGTTTTTTCTGACCTTGTAGGCTAGTCACAGGCTCTGCAGCCAGGCAGTCTTGAGTTTTGACCCTTGGCTTGGACACCCTAAAATGGTTGGGGATGGGGTGGCCTTTGGTGTTTCCACCTGTGCTAGCCTTTAGCTGTAGAAGTGATTTCTCATTTGAGATGCCCTCCCCACTCCGTGATATTCTGTGCTGATCATGGGGTTTGTGGTCACAGAGGCTTAACAAGCAATTGGGGAATGATGTGATGAAAAGATGACCTCGCGTTTGGCGGGAGTGGTGTGAACTGTGTGTGTGCTCAGATAAGTGTTTACTTCCTCTAAACAACAATCTCGCATTTGGTGTGAGTGGTGTGAACTGTGTGTGTGCTTGGCTAACTGTCTATCCTTCTAAACAACATTTCCCTCACGCCCCTGCATGTGTGGGTGTTTGAGGGTTAAACATAAATATAGTAGGAGACATCACACACATACTCAGCAATCAATCCACAAGGGTTGCTTCTTGCACATAGTCAGCCTTCAACCCAGAGTGGGTGCTACTTCTTGGGATTCAGCTACTTCAGAAGACTCCACTATCTTCTTCCTTATCCTCTGATACAGTCCATCCATTACTTTTTAGTTCCTTTAAAGATTTTTAATTTTTTTGTGGGAGGAGCACAGCTTACTGCATGAACTGAATTTTCAGTGTGGGATTACCATGGGGTTACCCATGGTCTCCATGATGCACAACAGATCCCTAGAACCTGTTCATTTGTTTGAAAAGTCATGGTGCTGGATACAGAAGGCTGGCTCTCAAGCATAGCAGACAAGCGCTCTACTACGGAATCACCCCCAGCTCTGGTCCTCTTGCCTTTACATTGATCAGTAACTCCGCATCTCTCCCCTCCAACCCCTGGTGGCCGTCATTCTAGTCTCTCGTTTGAGTGTGGCTGTTTTAACTTAAGTAAATAATTTTCTCCTTAAGTACTGCCTTCTAGATAAGGAAAATGTTCTTATTTAATTTGACTGTTTTCCTGTTTGGTTAATTACTACCATTAAAATGCTAATAACTGTCTCCAAGTCTTTTGTGGCACGTGATAGTCTGGCTCCGTTTGGGTTACATACTGTATTTGTCAAGGCTGTAGCAAGGATCAGAGTTCTAATTCGAACTGGCTCAAGGGAAAGAGGGCACTTGCTTATTTCTCTGAGTGCTCTACAGGGTTGCACTAGACTGAGTCAAGGTTGCTCTAGAGAACCAAAAGATGGCGCAGGGCTTCTGGTTCCCACCCCTTCCTCCTCTACTGTCTTCACTCGGAGGCAGGGGGAGGGCACAGCTGACTTTTGCTTCAGTCTCCTCCTCTTCATAGGCCCATTAAAGAAGACACTGGGAGTTTGGGATTCAGCCCCCAATTCCATATGGGCAGGGTGTGGCATCCTCACCACCCCACTGAGCTCTGTGCCTGGAGATGGGGGCTTCACTCCCACTCCCACCTCGAAACCCCTTGGGTGTGAGGAAGATTTTAGAGTAGGTCAATGGGAAGCTGTGCTGTTCACATAAGAGGACCAGAAAGAGGATGTGAGATGTTTGTCGTCCGGGTGACCAAACCACCTGTGTCCCCTGCTCGTCAGTTAGCAGACAACACGACCCTTTCTCACAAGCGCTTGCTTTGAACCGTGGAGCCTAGGCATCACATTGGCCAGGAAGCCCTTTGGAACGAGGTGTCTTGTGTTGACGTCTGGACCTGTCCAGACGCACATCAAGACTGATGGTAGCACGTGGGCCAGAATGGTGGGACTTTCTGTTCTTTATGTGCAAGGCGAGGTAAGTGACACCATGGACATGTTTGGAGAGTTTGATGGAATGATGGATATGAAGAAAGCACTTAGTGGATCTCTGTATGGTCTTCTTAAAGTTCTGTCTGTTCTATGGAACCAGGAATCTTGGTATGCAATGAGATACCAACTTTGCACCCATGACGAGGCATGCAACGGGCACTCATGGTGGGGCACGCAGGGGCACTCAGTAAGTGGAGTTAGAGAAAACACGCAATCTTATTTCACCAGGGCCTCTTCCATTCTTGCCATTGCTAAGTGCTGAGCTGTTTAGGAAAAAAACAGGCACCCTGAGGAGCAAGTTTATATATACCAACTTGCTCCTCCAGGACCTCACGGCTAAGAGCAGAGTCTGAGCTCACACGCTCCCAGTCCCTTTCGGGTACTAGTCGGCTGCTTCCTGCATGCCCTTTGTCCTTTAAGGCGTGGCTAGAAAACTGACTTTCACAGTGTCTCCCTGGAACGCTTGACTGAGTCAAAGTTATCTTAGTTTGTTTCGTGTGGCTGTGGCTGTAACAAAATATCTGGATCTGGGTTATCCGTAGGAAGCAGAAGTTTATTTGTCACAGTGTCCTGGGTCCTTGGGACCTCGTGCTGCTTCATAGTATGAAGGTTTGAGCATGTTGAGACAGGGAAGGTGTCTCTTTCCCTCTTCTTAAAGAACTGCTAAAGGAGCCGGGTGGTGGTGACACAGGTCTTTAATACCAGCACTCAGGAGGCAGAGCAGGCAGATCTCTGAATTTGAGGCCAGTCTGGTCTACAGAGTAAGTTCCAGAACAGCCAGCGCTACACAGAGAAACCCTGTCTCAAACAAAACAAAACAAAACAAAACCCCCAAAACAATGAAAAGCGAAAACAAAAACAAGCCACTGATGCTATTTTGGGGGCCCTACCTCATGGTCTTACTTCCCCCTAATTACTTCCCAAATGCCTCATCTCCAAACACACTGACGTTTGAATTTGTAGATGAAGTTTCCAACATTGAATTTTGGGAGGTGCATGTGCAAACCACAGCAAAGCCCCACCTGTCCATCCCCAGTCCTCTTAGCACCTGGAGTCACAGTTTTGAGTCTGTGCCATCTTCCCTCACTGGAGGGGACTCAGGCTGATGTGGCTCCTTGTCCTTGGTCCTGTTGTACTAGGGAGTGAAGATGACTCTCCCTGATGCTGGAGAGCTGAGGACGCTTTTGCTCTTACCAAGTTTCCACCCTGGACCTTGGGCGTGGTCCTGCAACTCCTTAGCCTCAGTTTTGGATTCTGCGAAATGAGATGAGCAGTACCGTCTCCCACGTGTTGCTGGGGGATTAGCAGTCGGTTAACAACATGATTTGACAAACGAGAGCCTACTCATTGGCAGCTGTCTTTTAAGCCGATACTAGAACCATCCGTTTATGCGTATGAAACTGAGACTCCTGGTTGCCAGAATCTACAGCGTGTGCAGTGGGAACCTGTAAGCAGTGATTGCAGCATCAACAGCTGTGTGGAAGGGCCACCTGGCCTCAGCACAGCCCCGGCTGCCAGTGTAGACGCTGCCTTTGATTGTTTGGCAAGCTCGGAGAGCAATGGTCCCGTAGGTTACTGAGACATGAGTGGCCAAGAAGGGCCCTGGACACCCAGGCGGGCTGTAGATTGGAACAGAGCAAGGCAGGAGCCTTGCCCCACTGGTTCTAAGAAGCAGTAGGCTCATAGGGTCTGGAGAAAGGAGCTGCATGCTCTGCCTTTCACCCTGAGTTTCCCGCTCACACCCCTCTTTGCAGGAGCCCTCCTTTCCTGTGGAAGAGGCTGTGGTGGTCGGTCTATCCTCCTCAGGAGCCTGACGATGTTGAGAAGAAAAGACCCGAGAGACATCAAACATGGGTGGCCTGGGCTGCGATCCCTGCTCTGGTACCCGTGGTCATTAGACCCTGTCCAAGGCATCTTTGGAAAGGGCCGGTTCCCAGGGAGGTGCTCAGAAGTTCATTTCCTTCTTTTGCAGACCCTCAAGGGTCTCCTGAGGCCCTGAAGAACTGGAGGAGTCAAAGCGGAAGCAAGGACTGACGCTGGCTCCAATAGGTTACTTACCCCAAGGGTCAGTGCCCCCAGCTAGGTATACCTACCTGCCCTTATGGTGAGGAGTGTCTTGTTCAGCCTCCTACGAGAGGTCCTAGCATAGGTGACCCGAAGGGAGAGAAATGGACACCTGGCCTGACCACTGCGTCCATGTGCACCCTACCTCCTGTTAGTCCCACCCACCCCCATCAGGTCTGAAAGAGGCACCCTGTTTCTTTCCTCTTTGGCCTTGACTGGGGTCATGGTACTCAGGGAGAGCTCTGGAGGCTCTGGAATCCTGGCTTTGCTTTTAGAACGTAGAGTTCTTGTTGAGGGCTCCTCAGAAATCAGTATACTCAGAGTTACGTGCTCCATAGAAATGTAGGTGGGGTCAATAGGTTGGGGACCCACGAATGTCTGGGAGGGGCAGCATCCAGTCAGGCTTTCTGGGGGATGGGGAAAAGGCAAGTTTAGGTGGTGGATTGGGTCCCACTATCATCAGGAGAGTGGTTGGCCAGAAGGGAGGTTGACATGAGTATGAGGCAGAGATGGTAAGGGTTCAGGCACTGGGCCCCTCAAGGATGCTTGCTTAGGGACAAATCTCAGGGACCCAGCTTCTTCTCTGGGGGATGACCATGACCTTGCAGAGGTTTTAGAATGAGAAGCCCTGCCTGGCTTTCTGTGTTCTGTGAAGAACAGGTCATAGCAACCTCTGGCAAAGAGCCAATGGTGCTTCTCTTCCCCTGCTCTCAGACAGCAGCTGCTGGCCTTCCTGCAATTTCAGATCTGGTTCTGACGGACTTAGGAAAGGCTGTGCTTCTCTCTGGAACTGAGGGACCAGAGAGAAAAAAACAAGGGTGGCAGAGATGATAGAATACACAGGTCGAGGGGACCGAGGGCAGTACCACAGAGGACGCGGCTGTCGTAGGAGGCCTGGGTTGCTCAGGGAAATTGGGATGCAGTTGCCAGAAAGGTGACAAGGACTTAGGATAAGATGCACAGCTGTCCTCGGCAGGGGCCAGGACTTGCTGCCAGGCTCCATGCTGATGTTTTTCCTTCTGCCTGAGAATGGAGGGCTCCCCTGTCCTTGAGTGTGGCCTTCTGCACAGATGCCCCTGTTCCTGTCTGAGCACCCTTGGCGGCTGCTGGCAGAGGTGAAGAGTTTCAGGAGGCTGAGTAACGACCACTGGAGACCTTGTTCATCTCCTCATCTCTGGGCACTGTGAGCACGTGGCCTCCCATGGCGATGGGGACCAGCAAGGGTAAATTAGGAGCCTGAAGTAGGGGCCTACCCTGGCTTATCCGTGTAAACCAGGCATGTGCTACACAATGGCAGTGTTTCCATCAATGACTAATCAGAGGATAAAAGCAAGCTGAAAAGCCCATCACTTTGTGTCTCCTTAGCTGTCCTAACAGCATAGCACAATGCTTTACTCATGGTGAGGCTGACATAGATAAAGCATTGCATAGCTCGCCGTTGCTAAGTGCAGCATGCATGACTATGGGTGGGACCAAGAACTTTATAGTAACCAGAAGTAGCCAGGGGACCCAGTTTATATATTGCTATACTATAATACTGATTGCTATTTTAGGGTATACTCTGTATACTTACGAAAAAGAATTTACTGCAAACGTTTGTTTGACTTACCACACTACAGTGTTCACACTGTCGTGCTGGGCCGTTCTGGCATTGTTCTGGGAGGGTGTCCTCACCGCGAAGGTGACATGGTGATGATGAGGGGGCAGGCAGAAGAGGTTGGAGGGGTGCTGTGATTCTGTCTGGAAGCAAGGATGTAGACAGTCTCTAGAAGCGAGGAAAGGCCAGGAGCCCCTCAAGTGGCACATCCTTGCCTGCACCATAATTTAGCTCTTTGGGGCCCCACTCAGCCTCCTGACTGAACTGGCATCCATGTTGTTTTAAGCCCTCACGTCTGTGGTTGTTTGTTAGAGCAGCAGAAGAAATGGAATAAACACTGTTGTGGCTGACCTGTCGCTTTGTGGATGCCGTGCTTCATAATGAGCTCTTATTTCATCAGCCAAAGATAGAACCGTCTCCTAAAGGGTCCCCACTAATGGTCTCCTTACCCACCATCAGCCCCACCAAACTGGGCAGGCTGGCCATGAGCTGACATCTGCGACTGTCTGGGGTCTACCTTGGACCTTCTGCTCCGTCAAGACGTTTCCTCACTTCTCATAGGACTCAGCTTCAGGGCCGTCTCCCTAGAGAAGTCTGACACACTCCCCTTTGATACTTTATCAGCTCCCTTTCTGCACACTTCCTACTGATATGGATCACACTGGCGTGTAAGTAGGTGTTTCTTTGGGGTCTGTGGTGACTGGAAACCAAAGGCACAAGGACTGTGTCCATTTGCTATGAAGCCTGCATGAAGCATGTGCATAGCAAGCAAACACTTCCCAGATGAATGCACGGGTGACAACAGATCCACCACTAGAAAGTGGGGGTCAGGGAGAAACTCCTAAAGATAGCTACTGGGAATCTCTCTTGATGGCTGGCTTCTCCCCAGATTGCTTTTCTCAAAGTTCCTGCCTTCCTTGGCATTAATGTGGCCACAGCTGTGTTCTGAGCTCAGCCCTGGTGGATGGAAGTGGTAGGCACTGAGCCGTTAAAGCGAATCCCTGCTCATTTTCTCTTTTCTGCAGGCAGAAGAGACGGCCCTTGTCTTCAAGGGGAGCTGACCACCATGATGGAAGCCCGGTCAGGATCACCCTGCAGAACCTTCATTTATCAGAACCACAGGGCCGCGGACTGCCGGGTGAGGAAGGAACCAAGTTCTGATGTTTTGAGCACTTTGGATTCACTTATCTCAGCATCTTGCATTACTATAATTAATGCAAACAGCATCTGGGAGTGAGAATGTTGCCATAACAACAAACCTAAATCACGTGGGACTGGCCCAGGGCATGGGCAGTGGGAGGAAAGGGTATAGAGATCTCAGGTAGGGAAACTGGGGCTCACTGTGTGGTTGCAGAATATTTAATGATCTGTCTCGTCAAGTAATTTGGAAGATCAAGGGCTATTGGCCCTGGGGCAGCAAGAAGCCTAAAATCTCATGTGTAGCCGTCTACCTGCTGTGCTCTCCACAGTGCACGGTTCTAAAAGATTCTAAAATCACCTTGAGCCCAGAGAACTGTCCAGGATATGAGCAGAAACGGAAGAGCATCATCAAAAATGAGTCCTCTCTGGGCTATTTTTTTTCCTTGGATGCTTATGTGTGCAAATCAGAGATTTCTATAGGGCTTGAATACCCATATATCCCCGGGTTTAATTTCACAGCAGTTCTCTCTGTGCTAACATATGATTTTGGTAAATACCACCTTTGGATATAAATAGGACTCTGGACCCACACGCCGGCTGAGTCTCCAGCGGCAGGAATGGGCTGCACTGAGTCACCTTCTCCCTAAATGTCTCATCCTGGAGTCCATGACCTGGGCCTGCATGTGGAGAGCTGGGTTTGAGGGAAGCAGGTTCCTGTGAGTTTTAACATTCATGTCTTGCCGAGGATCACACAGCTAGTGAATGGGGGAGTGAGCTCCTGGGAAGTCAGCCCCTGTGGTTTCTAGAAACTTATCATTTAATGGTCAGTGGTGCTTAGGGCCCCCATTCCACTAGATCCTGAGAGAGAGAGAGAGAGAGAGAGGGGACATACACATGTGTGACTGTACTCATGATTGCTGCATGGTGGTGTTGTGACGTTGTGACGACAGGTCTCCATTTCTGTTCCGTGTAAGGGAAGCTCCACTGGACAGAGAGCCGGCTGAGGGCATGCAAGCTTGTTCAGGACAAATTTCAGTGGTGATACAGCTGGATTCAGGGGAGCCAAGGGCCTGCCAGTGTTCACACAGCAAACAGCTGTCAAGCTATGGGAATAGCAGCCGCTGAGACTGTGTTTGTGCAGAGGGCTCTCTCTTCCACTCATGCATTTGCTCATTCTACTCGGTTTTCCACAAGCCTTGCCTCAGTCAGTTCTGCACGCTCCCATTTGCTCAGTCAAGCTTTGCACGCTCCCATTTGCTCAGCCAAGCTCTGCACGCTCACAGGGAAGAATGTTGCCTGTTTCTTCCCCATGCCCACCTCTCCATGCTCTGTGATAGAGTCAGACCCAGTGATCAGAGAGGGTGTGTGTGTGTGTGTGTGTGTGTGTGTGTGTGTGTGTGTCTTGATTCTCAAATGGGTTGTATTGACTCGTGACATGAAGCTTGACTGGCCTTGCGCTACCCAGATCCCATCCCCAGAACTTACCCTTTCTTCATTATGTGTGCCATTGTCCTGGGGTTGCTCACCAGGATGTCCTGTGTTATTCTGGCTAGCCAGCTGGGGTTGGGTGTGACCTGATGCCAGGGCTTTTGGTTCACAGCCTACCACAGATAATTCATCACTGAGTGGTTACCACCGCTGATAGAGGAAGCACCCGACCCAGGCTGCTTCAGCATGTACTGAATTCACCTTCCAGACTCCCCTCGTTTTTCTCAGCTGCCGGAAATCTTTCTGATGAACTTAACTCGAGGCAGCATTTAGGACTTGCAGCCCGCGTTTCCTGGTGATGCAGACAGAAGCTCAGGCAGACAGTGGGACGATATTTCTTAAGGCCTTCCTCCAAGCACCACGGTGCAGGTCACGCTTTCTAAACACTGCCTGTGCTGGTCCTCATGTGTGTGTGTGTGAATCCTGGGACTGCTGAGAGGCAGGGGAGAGACAGACACCTACCCTCAGCCACTCCATGCTCTTTGTTCTTGTGTGAGAAACTCCTAACTGCTAATTCAATTGGCTCCCAGAAGGCTTTGCTCTAGTAGCCTCTCATTTTCCTTCCGTATCAAATTGAGAAATGGCCCAGGCCGTCTTTTCTGATTGAAGTTCAGCCCATTGTTAAAAGGCAATAAATCAGAGCTTTTCTTAACAGAATGTTGGGCTTGGCGTTTTCAACTCCCCTCCTTTCAGCTTAAGTTGGGTTAGCGTGGCATCTTTTAGAAATCAAACCACAAATTAGCCAATGACAAACTTGTATTTGGTAGATGAATGGCTGCTGGAGATTCCAAACAGTCTTACTTACATGGGGAAGCCAAGGGTTGATGGTGAAATGCACTCCTACAGTGTAGATGGAAATGGTAGAGATGAGGTGTGATGCTATGTCCACCTGGCTCCTCAGCCTCAGTTCCCTTCAATTTAACCTAATAGCTAAGAGTCTATTATCTTCACATGGGGTGGGTTTTCGCTTGGTTTAGGCGGTGCAGGAACTTGTAAGATGGGTACTATGGTCCAGCACTGCCCCCTGGTGGACATTCATGCCCTGACGCACAGGGTGCTGGCAGACAGATGGGTGCTTTGAGGATGGTTAGCTATGGGCATGTTGGAGACTATTCTGGTGGCCTGGCCTCTGGGTTTGGGAGAAGTGGTCATTTTAGCCTGCTGAGACACACTTTAGCTGATGTCGCTCTTGCTCACTCGTGGGACATGTGCTCATTATTAATTCACTTACTGCTGTCTACAGAGACGTTTTCCTGGCTGAAATGATGAAGAATGGGCACAGCCCTTGCTCTAGCCTCAGAGGATCCTTAGACCCGTAGATAGATGGTCACTATGTAAAGAGATTGAACACCGCTAGCCAATCCCAGAGCAGGAGTGGTGCTGTAGTTTGGAGGTAGAATGTCCCACAAAGACCCATGTGGAAAGGCTTGGTCCCCAGTCCAGGGCACTGTTGACCAATCAGGGCTAATCCTGACACCAGGTACATTCAGGCTTTTCCCTGGCCATGGTGTCTATAAGGTGACCAGGGTGGCACCCAAGGAGAGCTAGTTTAGAGGGTGGGACCTCCTGGGAGGAGTGAGCAGGTGGAACTGCCAGCAGGTAGGGAAGTCTACAGATTCTAGGCCATCCTTAGCTAACCCTCACGCTCCCCAGTTATTCATGAACACTGTGTGGGCTGAACTCACTCAGGGCAGGTGGATCATGGGTATCAGGAGAGTTGGGGAGTCCACACAGCATGGAGGAGCATTCTAAGAGCAGGACCCCAACAGAGACAGCACTCAGTGTTCACAGGGAAGGACAGAGTAAGAATTGGCCAAGTGTGGGTGTTGGGCCTGAAGACCATGATGCTCATAGCTCCTGGATCTCAGTGGCCTGGGGGTGGGCTAGCTGGTACAAGGTTTGGACAGGAAGCAAAAGGGAGAGACCCCCCCCCATGCAGGTAGAAAGGAATCGGGCTTCACTTTATCAGTCTGGCCCCTGGGATACAGGTCAGGCTTTCCTTTCTCTCAGGATGGGGTTCCCACCCTGTCTCAGCCCCCAGGAGGCAGCAGGCCGGGTACTAAGAGATAGGAGCGAGGAAATGCTTCTCTGGCCCAGCCTTGTAATTAGACCCTTCAATTGCAATTACTTTTGCAATTAGCTCAGCTGGTAATTGGGAACAGGGAGGTGGTAATTTCTGTCCTTCACGGAAGCTCCCTCTGAATTGGGCTTTACTTATCTATCTAGGATGCTGGGTAGTGCTCTAGGGAGCACTAAACTCTTGGGAGCAGCTCTGAGAGCACAGCCTTGGCCTTGGCACAGTCGGAAGTATGAAAATTCTCCTGAATCCCAAAACTGGGACCTAGGTCATGGTAAGCAGCAGCTTCATGGGCTTCTCAGCAGAGGGAAAGTCTACTCTTGAGCTTTGTAAAGGCAACATTGCAAACACCTCAATGACCGGAAGTCATGAACCAAGCCAGTGTAGGAAGACAGCTTCTATATTAGCCTATGCTTCTGGCATTTGTGTTCTGGTTTAATCCTCTCTCTGAGTGTAGGGTGGTGTAGTGACTTGCTTTGAATCATTAGAACATGACAAAGTTGTTGTGATATTTGTCCGCAGGGTTTATGTGTTAGAAACTTAATGTCCAAGTTCATGTGTCAATGGTCTTTGGAGGCAGGACATTTGGGAGGCAATAAGGGGTGAGTGAAGTAGGAGGGTGGGCATCCATGGTCCTATTGCAGTTTTCTAAGGAGAGGGAGGCTGAGCTAGGAAGTTCGCTTGCTCTTGCCATGTGATACCGTGTGATGTCCTGTTAGGATGCAGCCAGGGTCCTCACTGTCGGCTAATGTCCTGCTTCTTAGCTTTCCCAGTCTTTTGTGCATGACCAAACATACTTCTCTTCTTCAGGAATTGCCTACCTGTGCAGCAGTGCATGACTAAGATAAAGGTTATAGAGAAGAAACGAGCTCCCCACCATTTCATTCCACTTGTAGAAACACCTTAAACTTCTGTGTCGCTAGTCAATAGAAATGTGGGGATTTCCCCTTTCCCAGCCAGCAGTCCTGCAGATTCTGCAGCAGGCACGAACAGCTGCCTTTAATTCAGAACTGACATGGCCTTTTTCCGAGGGAGTGGTAGCTGCTGCAAGCTGAGCTCTCAGCCCCGAGACCAACCCCCACTTCAGACGCCAGTCTTGGGCACAGACTGTGGCCTGAGCTCCTGAGATACTGGCTGCAGACTGGATTTCCATGGTCACACCTCTGCGTTTGATGACTTTGTTAATGGGGCTTACATAATTCAGGAAGACATGTTTGCTAGCTTACCTGCTGACGAGCAGCAGACGGAGCGATGGGCAGGACAAGGCGTGAAGGGAGGGACTGGGGGCTTCAGGTGTCCCCTCCACGGCGTCTACACAGATTCTGGGATCTGGAAACCCCAAACCATGTCTTTTTTTTTGGAGAGTTCATTACTCAAACATGATTGCATGCGTCATGAACCATCAATGAAAAGAATTTAACCTTCAGTCTCTTTCCCTTCCCCGCCAGAGGTTGGGGGAAGGGACTCAAAGTCATGTCTCGGTCTTTTTAGCGACTAGTACCCATCCTGAAGTCATGCCATGGCCTCTAGATACCAATCATTTATTGGCATACAAAAGCTATCCTTATTAATCCCCCAAAGCCACGGATTTTAGGTGCTCTGTGTCAGGAAACAGATGAAACTTAAATGCAGACTTCACCACGACACGGTCTTGTCTCTTGGTAGCTTACAGTCAGGGTTCTCCTGTGGAGCAGGAATCTCCATAGGATGAAAATGCAGTACAAAGGGGCTCAGTTGATTGACTCCCACAATACAGCCGGAACAGGTTCACAAAGGCTGTCGATACTCTGTAGAAGCTGGGAACACGACAGGAGCTTACCCCCCAAGGCTGGATGCCTCAGCATTGTCAATCTGGCACCAAAGGCCTGGAGGATCCTGGAGAACTACTGGTATTTCAGGTTGTGTTGGAAGCCCAAAGAAATTTAATTCTGAAGACAGCAAAGAACAATAGCAGCTGCAGCAGCCATGGGGTGGTGGCGGCAGCGGTGGCAACAGCAGCAACAGCAGCAACAGCAGCACAGATGAACTCAACCAGCAAGACACAAAGACAGGCAGGCACAGAACAACAATTTTTTTTTTAAAAAAATTCACATTTAAAGTGGGTATTCTCATTTCAATAACGTCAACAAACCTAGCCAAGGCTCCCTCATAGGGGTGCTCAGAGGACTGACTCATAGTGGTTCTGGATCTTGTCAGGCGACAGTCAACAGTCACCATCAACAGTTTCTAAGTTTGGAGCCTTCATTCTTTCTAATCATCTCTTCACGATCGCTTTGCTTTCCCCTCTGGTAAAGCAAGCTGCCATGTGGAGGAATCTTTGCCAAGGAAACAAGAATGGTCCCTGAGTGAGAGTCACTGAGGTGCAGAATCCCTCAGCCATAGCCTTTGAGAAAGCGACCAACAACCATTGACTGAACTTGGTAGCCAAGCAACCCCGCCCTCACGCTGGGAGATGGGACTGTAGCCCCAGAGGTGAGGTTGACTATAGCCTCCCCTCCGAGAAATCGGGGCACAGAAGCCACCTGAGCAGGTGCAAGACTATTGACCACGTGTGTTGTTTTAAGAATCTACACTTTCAGCGACGAATCTGTTGTTTAGACAGCACTGTAGAACTGGCATACAAATAATTGAATGTGTTCTATTCTCCGACCTCACAAACATACAGCTGTACTTCAACATCATGGAAGTTTAGTTCTAGAATCTCCCTATACAAAAATGCAAATTACCTATACAAAATGGTGTTGTGTTTGCGTATAATCTCTTTAATCCTTCCATATACTTTAAGTCGCCTTTATGTAATTTATAATTTGCTATCCAATGTAGGTGTATGCAAATAACTGTCACACTGTCTTACTTAGGGAATAGTGTTGATAAAAATGTTTGTATGTTTTCAGTATGCAAATTATACTTTTTTTCAGATATGTTTTTCAAATGTGTTTGATCATTGGTTGGTGGAATCCATGGATGCAGAATCTAAAGATATGGGATCCCCATTGTACTGTCAAAATTAACCTGGAAATTCAGGTTTTCGTTTAATATCATTGGACTTCTTGAGGTTCTGCACCAGAACATAGAAGATGAGGGCAGTTGTACTATGCATGGCATGAGGCTATCTCCTGTCTCCTCCTATCTTGGCTCCATCCAATATATCTCAGGTTTTGCACACGTTTAAGAGTGAAAACTTTTGCATGTCCCTTGGGTCTAACCATGTGCACATCATCAGTATGGCTCACCCTTGAACTGGGTCTGGGGGAAAAGGCCCGGACAGCCTCAGACTTGGGTTTTAGTACTGTTCTAGTCTGAATCTTGAATTCAAAGGCTCTAGTTTTGAAAGCTTGGTTCTCAGGCAATGTCACTGGGAAGTGATGACAACTTGGTTCCTAGGTGATGTCACTGCAAAGTAATGAGAACTTACAGAGATAGAGATTGGTTAGAGGATGTCAAGTCATTAGGAGCAATTGGTAAAGGAAAGATTGGGGCATTGACTGACTGTTCCCTTTTGCTTCCTGGCCACGAAGTGATTGGTTTGGCTTTGTCAAGAATTGGTTATGATGCAATGGGGCCAACCAGTCATGAACTTGGGTCTCCAAAATTGTGAGCCTAAACAAACCTTTCTCTTAGTGAATTGATTATCTCAGATATTTTGTTATCAGAATAGCATGGTAACTAGTAAATACCATTTGGTTTAGGAAATCTTACGCCTCATTTCCTGCAAGTGTGGTTTACAAAGGGGTAAAGCGAACACATCCTCTGAATGCCAAGGACATTTGACCAATGAGGAGAAGCTGGAGGCAAGGATGAAAAGCAGAATCCTTCTTACTTGGGTCTGAGGATGGTCATGGAGGGCCCTTTGTTCTAAGCATCAGAGTCAGGAATAAGGTACCCCCAGTGACATACCAGACAAAAACATACCATACAAAACAGCCTCAGAGAGACTGTTGGTATTGTGACAGATACCCAAGAGACATAGTCTTAAGGATAAAGGGTTAATATTGGCTCATGGTTTTCAGACTAAAGTCAGCTAGATCCATGGCTTTGGGTCAGGAGTCAGAGAAGAGGATCATGGCAAAGGAGTGGGTGGGAAGATGCTGTTGACTTCATAGCAGCCAGGGATCAGAGGGGGTGATCACACTCGATCATATTCACCTCTCGCCCCTCCAGTTCTCCCTGGACCACCCTCGTATCTCTTCTCTCAACTTCTTTTTTCCCCCCTGTAACCCACTGAGTCCCATTAGTGTCCATACAGTCATGGGTGTGGGGCCATCCACTAGAGCAATCGACTAGGATTCACACTCCGCAGACAAGTGGGCCTCCTTCTGGTGCCCATAAACTGTCGATAGCTACTTAAGGGGCTCTTGTGCTCCTCCACCATCCTATCTGAAATGTTGACAGTCTTGATCTTAGCCCTAACTGCGGCTAAGTTAGTGAGTACAATGGTCCTGGAAGACTGAAGGGATAAAAGGAATGGGGGGGGGGGTTAAGTGGAGAGGGAAATGGGAGGGGAGAGAAGAGGAGGAAGTGTGGAGAGAGATAATTAACATTAAAGATATTCAGAAAAGTCATTAGAAAGCATACTATTTTGTATATTTTATATATACATATGTGACTATATTTTACACAGAGGATAACACTCCTCACAGAAGTTTTAGGTGCCAAATAAAAAGTCCAGTGTTAGGTATGGGATACCTCCCTCCAGGTGTGGGAAACCCCCCTCCAGCTGTGGGACACCTCCCCTCCAGGTGTGGGGTACCTCCCCTCCAGCTGTAGGATACCTACCCTCCAGCTGTAGGATACCTACCCTCCAGTTTTTGTTGATGGAGGAGGTCATAGAGACTCCTAAAATAATACAGGTTATTGCCATTTTCTCTACGTTGCTCACAAGCACTTCACGGTAGGAGCCTGTTGCTGCAGATGCTACACACTTTGATCACAAGACTTGAAGAAATCAAGCTGGAAATGATCTGGAAGCTTCCTCCCCAGTGTGTTGCTTTCATAGCACTGAATGTGCTTTGCTGGCTGCTGGAAGAGAAAAGTCGTGTGGCTCATCCAGGTGTGAACCCTCAAGCTCCTGTAATGACAAGACAAGATACACCCATGGGTGCAATAGTGGCTTGAATGTTACATGAGCAACCAGCTGTCTTGTTTGCATTTCAGGACATCTTCATTGGGTGAAACTCATGTCTGGTCTGTAAATCTGGCCAAGAACCCTGATTAGGGAGCGGATACACCCTAGGGGTGAACCTACTATTACTATTTTGCCAAATGGACATAGCATGAAATACATAGAATGGACTGCCTTCTAAATACGTATCTCAGCCCTCATGGATTAGTGCAGCTTTCAGACTTCATCAGAGACGCCTTCTCTGTACAGTGGACTGTGGTTAACACAGAGGCTCCCAACTGGTCAAAGTACAGGGAACAACTTCCTGTGGAAGTCCCAGGACACAGCTCTTGACTTCTCAGTTGGTGAGGAAGATGAGCCTTAAAGGAGAGTCCGTCTTCCCCTAATAGCATGTTCATTCTATCGAACACCATCCAATAATACTTCATCGGTTAGGTATGGGATTTCAGCCGAGAGGGACAATTAATTCAGGTATCATTAAAAGTTCACAGAATGGTTTACAGAGCTGGGCTGGCTGGAAGCTATGACTGCCCTTAAAGGTCCATGCCTGGCTATGACCTTGTACCAGAAAGAGCCATACTTCTATCTAAGCCTCCACCTTTGGCACAGAAGGCACAACTGTTCTGAGCCTCAGGTAGAACAATGCCTGCCAGTGTCTGCAGCTCAGGTCACAGGAGACCTGGAGGCCCCGAGACCCAGAGGGCCGTGCAAGTATTTGATATTTGCATCTGATTTGAGCAGGAGGGCTTCACAGGAGAGGATAGGGTTAAAATATGAGAGGGAGCTCGCTAGTTAGGCAGACCTGACTGAAAACTAGCCACAAGATCAGGAAATGAACAGAACAATTGTACACTCGCAGTCTCAACACAACGTGAACATTGCCTTCCTCGCTAACAACATGCCAGCTTTGTTTTCTGATAGTGCTGGCCTGGAGGAAGAAGGCTGGGTGGGCTGAATCTTGAGAAATCCTGGATTTTCTTTCTTTTTTTTAAATTTACTTATTTATTTATAAAAATTTCCACTTCCTCCCCTCCTCCCAATACCCTCCCACTCCCCCCACTCCCTCTCCTCCTCCCTCTCCAGTTCTAAGAGCAGTCAGGGTTTCCTGCCCTGTGGGAAGTTCAAGTTCCTCCCCCCTCCCTCCAGGTCTAGGAAGGTGAGCATCCAAACAGACTAGGATCCCAAAAAGCCAATACATGCAGATGAAACAAGACCCAGTGCCATTGTCAATGACTTCTCAGTCAGCCCCCATGTCAGCCAAAAATCCAGGATTTTCAATTCCTCCCATGGTGGGGCGGGTTCACATTCTGTTTAAATCGGGGTAAACATGTAGACAACCTTGAGATCCAATGCTGTGGCTTTGCCTTCCTAGTCTCCAACTCAGCACTTCCTCCTGCTACTATTTGCCTCTGGATCTTAATTTTAGTTTTTCAAGAAAGAACACAAGACGCTGATAGAGAAAGGGCCACAAAATTGCAAAATCAAACTCAATCAATGTTTATATTCAAACGTGCTCTGCAAACACCAATATTTTACCAGCTGGTGATGTTCAACTGAATTCAAAACTGAGGAGGTCATTTCAGACGGGTTAGGAAGCATTATCCTGTGTTGATAAGATTAGTGAGCGCTCCCAAACCGCCAAGTCCCTGAAGACAGGATCCTTGCCAACTGTCCAGCCCCAGGAGTTTTTAAACCTGGATATGTACTATGTTTAGTGACATGTGAAATTATTATTGACTTTAACGTGATATGATTTTTGAAAGTAAATATTTACTAGCAAAGCTTTACCAGGTAGATGTTGGATGCCTTGCCTGTTTTATCCCGTCTTTGATCTTGGCAATAATAATGGTCAGATGGGGAAATTGAAATGCAGACAGACAGATGACAGGTCTCCAAGGCTTTCTTAGAACCTTGGCTGGAGTCAGAACACATTTCTCCGGGTTTTGAGGTGTAGCGAGGTGTGGGATTCTCCTTGGCCGTGACTCCAGTTCTGGGGATTGCATATTTTATCTTGAGCCAATGTGGAAGTCGACTCTGTAAACCGTGATGTTCTGAGCCTGATGGCAACTGACCAGTCAGGAGGGTGTGCTCCACTCCTGACCCTGTGGCTCCGAGAGTGCTTTTGGGGTGGTTCTGGTCAAGGACAACAAGCTGGTTATACTTTCTTGTCCTACATCTGCTTTCCGTAGCTGATTAAATTGGCAGCTCTGAATGATCAAAATGAAAATTGGAATGTAAGGAAAAGTAGGGGTTTTAAGAAGTCATGGCCTTGTAGATGTGGAGATGAGAATTTTTCCTCAGGACCTGTTCCTTGCACTTTGGAATGACCCCAGGTACTGACGGGTGAAGGGATTTCTCAGGGCACACACAAAGCCCAGCACAAACTAGGACCTTCAACTCCTAAGTATTTCCTCATCAGGTCCTCAGAGCCTCTTGTCACCAGGATAGTAGAAGGGGACTATTAGATGCCAGGGCCCACGGGCACAGGAAAGGGGTCACGGAGGATGCCACAGATTGTGGTGACAAATTTGGGGGAGGCAGGGGTGGCACTCATTTTCATCCTAAAGATTTTAGGATATCAGGATAGGGTTGCTGCAGGGTCAGGGTTTGACCTCATCTTAGAAACAGTGCTAGAGGGCTGGAGAGATGGCTTCGTGGTTAAGAGCACTGGCTGCTCTTCCAGAGGTCCTGAGTTCAATTCCCAGCAACCACATGGTGGCTCACAACCATCTGTAATGAGATCTGGCGCCCTCTTCTGGCATATGGGCATACATGGAGAAAGAATGTTGTGTACATAATAAATAAAATCTTAAAAAAAGAGAGAAACAGTGCTAGAGAATGGTGCTAAGCACGCGGCTACCTTTGTGTCCATTTTACTTCCCATAAAAATGGCTCACAGACCATGCCTCCCCTGCTACCTGAGAGATTCCGTATATCAGAAGTGTGGCAGTGGGGGTGAGGTTCAGTATTAAACCTGTGTCTACTATACGTGAGGCATTGGGTTCAATCCACAGTACCATAAGAAGGAGCAAAGGTATCTACAGGAAATATCTCGTATTAAAAATAGTTTTGCAGGTTGGTGAGGGGGCTCAACAGGTCAAGGCACTTACCACCCCATCTGACAACATGAGTTTAGTTTCTGGGATCCTCAGGGTAGGAGAGAACCAATGTCTGCAAACTGCCTTCTGCCACTGGAGCTCCGTGGAATCCTCCCCTACACATTTTAAAAGGTAAAAGTGATTTTTATGTAACTGAGCTAAGCCATGTTTGTCAAGTTATGTTTTGTAGATATTAAATCCTGTGCTTTGGGGAATTCAAAAGAAGTATTTTTTGGTTCTTAGATTTTTTTTTTTTTTTGATACTTTGGAAACTCCTATGCCCCAAAGTTTTGTGGACTTATGGTGTCTAGTGAATAAATGACCTGGCCACCAGGTGGCACCCCCATCCACCAGTTGTTCCTAGAACCCAAGGTTGCCTGTAACTCATACAAATGTAAAGTCTACACGTGACACTTCTACCTTGTTCTGCTGGAGACAGTCAGGAACAGGCTAATTCACAGTAGGGCTGAACGAAATCCTATTTAGAGATCCTGTTTGCTGAGTTGGATACTGACTTGCTAGTGTCGCATAGCCAACAGACTATCACATTGTGTGTTATTCTTCTCCCTGAACAGATCATCTTTCTTGCCCCCGAGGGAAACCATCTTAGGGTTTCTATTGCTGTGAAGAGACACCATGACCACAGTAACTCTTATAAAGAAGACATTAAATTAAGAGAGCAGCTACAGTTCCAGAGGTTCAGTCTATTATCTGACATAATGGACGTGACACCATGCAGGTAGACATGGTGCTGGAGAAGTGGCCAAGGTCCTACACCTTGCAGGCAAGAGGAAGTGGTTTATCTCACTGGGCGTGGCTTGCACATAGCACCCTCTAGAGAGGCCATTGTGTGAAGCTGTGAAGGTGAAGCCATGTTTATTTAGACTCATGGACTTAGAGATTTTTGTCTATTGTGTTGGGCATGAGACGGAGCAGAACGTCTTCCTGGGAAGGGTGTAGAGGCAGAGCTGCTCACTCTATAGTATATTCATCTGTGACTTCATCCCCTGGTGGAGTTAGCATTCTCATTATCAAATCACTTCTCAAAACCCCATCGGCTTGTGGCCAAACATGCCCTTAGGGGACATTTTTAGACTCAAACCCTAACAAATACCATGTATGCCCTTCTGTTGGGCTGCTGTGCTAAGCGGACACAGTCTCATTTCAGCTCTGAGGATTCTCTGACAGATTGTAATCATCCATATTTTGCACCGGAGGAAGCTGATGTGCTGAGCGGTTGAGGTTCTGGAGTTCAATGCCAGCCGTGCACGACAACCCATCAACTTTGGGGTGTTTGGGAGACACAGTGAGGAGAAGATGGGGATTGGGAGCTCGGTAGTTGGGGGTCTATGGATGTCCCCCATAGTCTTGGACATGTGAATTCTTGGACCCAGTTGGTGGTTCTGTTTGGGTAAGGTTAAGAGGTGTGGCTTTGTTGGAGGAAGTATGTCACTGGGGTTGGCTTTGAAGTCTCGAAATCTTGTGCCATTCCCAGTTTGTTCTCTCTGCTTTATGCTTGCAGTTCGAGATGTGAGTTCTCAACTCTCGGCTCCCGGCTTAGCCACAGGTCAGCACGTGCTGCCATGTTGTTTCTACCATACAGACCCCGAGCTCTGAAACTGTGGCCCAAATCAACTCTTTTTTCTCTAAGTTGCCTTAGAGAAAAAGCAACAGGAGTAGAGTGACAAGACACATAAGCAAACCCAAACTAGGGCCCTGGCCACAAAGGTGGGGGGGGGGCGGCAGGAAGCTCTATGGCTCGCACTTGACTTCTGGAGAAAGCCTTCTCAGAATGGAAGTGCTCGCTCTCACCCCTCCTCCAGTGCACACAGAGGATATCGGGCGTACTCCCAGTGCAGAGAAGCATGCGGGGCTTCTCTGTGAACACCCATCCCTCATTTCCTGCTAGAGGTGCTCCCAGGACAGCAACAACAGCAAGGAATCAGAAACCAAGAGCCAGAACTGGACAGATGTGGCATGGAGAAAGTCAGTGTTGCTGTACAGTTTTATTTTCCACATTGTCAGTCTCTGAGCTCTCTCCTTTCTCTCTTGTCATCCTTCTTTCTCAGCCAGCCTTCATCTGCCCCTCCTCCATCCTCACTTCCCTTCTGTCTTCACCCAACTGTACAGCATTTACTCTATATCTGGTATTATGCTGATAGTTTTACAAATATGAACTCAATTTAGTGCTGATAATAAAAAATCCAGATTTGTATATCCACCATTCCACAGAGCAGCCTTGTTCCCCTGTCCAGCAGTTTCTGCAGTATCTCTGGCTGCGGCGACAGTGTTGTTAGTGTATTGTGGAGGACAGGGCAGGGACATGGATGACTAGCGGGGACCTTGATCATAAATTGCTGATGTCATCCTTCTTCTTAGTCTATGCCCATGAACGTGGGTGGTCGCTGGAGGTGTGCGAATCTGCCAGGGCCGTGTCTGATTTGTCCTTGGGAAGGAGGGATGCAGAAGGATGGGAAATAATGAGCTATTTTGATTTGATTGTTCATCTCTTCGTCTCAGTTCCACATGGAGAATGGATTTATTTGCTCAGTCTGTGGACTGACCATGAACTTGCTTTTGTTAGTAATGTATTTGCTCAGAACCTTGAAATGAGCACCTGCTTCTGGGGTTGTACTTTTGTGCCCTGTCATTTTCAAGACAATATGCTTGGATGGACCTGTAGGTCCTAGAAGAGGCTAAGAGACACATGGAGGGAAGTCGGACTATCCTTTCTCGGTTAGTCAAGTCTTCAGACGCAGGAGCTAATTCAGTGTTTACTGTCATACACTGCAAATGCAGCCATACCCTCACCAAGCAAGGCAGTGTAGTGCAGAGTGCTGACTGCTCACCCTGGTGATCTGATGGCTGAGAAGGAGCTGCAGCCCACGGCTGCCACCCAGGATCACCAGAAGGGATCCCATTGCATCTGTCTAACCTGGGGCAAGATGGCAGCTACGACTACAACATGTGTGCCACCCTCACCACGAAGAGAGAAAACTAAGTAGAGCCAATGTAAGCCAGGGGCTGTCCGTGTCCTGCAGTAAATGTGCACCACAGCCCCAACAAGGAAACACTGACAGATTATCAGCATCCCATTGCTTACGTATAAAAATCATTACCAGTGACTCAATGTCCGTGAGTAGGCAGACAGATGCATAAGCTAGGGGACAAGCTCCCGTGGCTAAGAATAATGAGGGAGACCTTAGTGTTACTGTTCTAGTTGGATCACGAAGATGTCGTGTTGAATTCATGTCCTTACAGATGCTGCAACTTTGGTGATTAAAACAGAAAAAAAATCAAATTTAATTAAACGCTGTGCAGAAATCTGAGGCTATCGCTTCATCAAAAATTTATTAGGGAAAAAGATGAGGGTGGGGGTTTGCTAAATGAGCCTCATTTTTCTTTATAATGCTATAATATTTTAGTTGACATGTCCTTTTATTTCTCATGTTTTTAATTGAAATAGAATAACATCACTTCCCCTCCCTTTTCTCCCTCCCACCCCAAGTCTCCCCCCACTCTCAAGTGAACAGCCTCTTTCACTTTGATTATTATTGTTACCTAATATAGAGATATATGTATATATGTGTATGTGCAAATATGGATAAATGCAACCTGCTGAGTCTGCTTTTGCTGGTGGTGTACATGTGATTTCAGGAATGACAAGCTTATATTAGACAGCCAATGAGGGGGTTCATCCTCAGGAGAGGTGAATTCCTCTTTTCCCAGAAGCCATTAATTTCCTATAATTCTTTGCCCAGGAGGAAGACTCTGTGCATGTTTGTTACAGGTGGGGCTCTAAACTTTCCCCTTCCCATGTTGATCTGTCCATTGACATTGCCATGTTCCCCATCCTGTTTACACAACTGCTTCTGTTTTTAAGAGTCTATCTCTGGAATCACTTATGACCTTAAAAACAACTTCAAATTACAAATCAGAAAGGACAGACTGCTGACAAGCAGGCCCGAGCTGTGATCTCAACTGTGCTGTTCCCTGGGGTTGTTCCCCGGGTCACATTTCCCTCTTCTGGCCCCATTTTGTGGGTGCTAACTGGTGGTTTTCTCATGGAGATTGTCACCAGAAGAACAAGCCTGGGTGTGGAAAAGGACTTGAAAATGTCAGTTGTAAACGATGTTCAGGTTCATCTGGAAGCCACAGAACCCAGAAGGCAAGTCCTTTGGGGGGTCACTGTTTCTCTGGGAATCAAGCCAGGCTTATGGTGCACATGAGATTTTAGCAAAGCCCCAGGGAGTGAAGGCCTTGGTGCAGTCAGACCAGCTTCTGAGGGCAGTCACATGACAGGGTGTGAGAAACCCACGGTGTCCCATGATCTTGAACAGGGAGATTGGGGATGTGGTGTTGACACCGGCAATGACCTCTAAATAATGAGGTGAAGGGAATTCATTCCAGCCACCAAGAAGCGACCAGTTGAGGGCTGATGAATTCTTACTGGAATACTTGAAATTCTCATGGGAGCTGTGTGTCTGTGGTGGTCATTTCTTGCTTGAATGACCCAGAGCAAACAGCCCAAGCGTGATAAACTCTCACTCCTTATCTGTATGCTGATTAGCTGTCTCCAACTCTGGTCCTGAGGATCACAGCCAGAGGGGTGAGTGGAAACGGGCCTCTGGGTGTTCTGAAAGGTTCTCCCTTTGCCAGCTCAGCTGAGGTAGGGAGGGCTCTAAACTGATTCCCTGCATCTGGGCTCCTCATCAGTTCCCTAACACCAATCGTGTACTTGAAATCCAAACCCGGCTTTGTTTGTTTTTCAGCTGGTTCTTTTGGGTTAGGAGCAAGACCCTTAAGAACGTCTCAGTGGCTGGGTCCACATCCTCCCACCTGGTGCATGGATAGCACCTGCCTCCTGGTCTTGGTGGTACCCGCTGTTCCTTATTCCTTCCCGAGTTCCTTTGTCTCCCTAGAGGGTAGAGAGCATGTGCTTAAATGCATTTTCATCTTTGTGACCCAGCACATAGCTAGAGATCGATAGAGAGTGGGCATCATAAAGGGTCAGGAAGACCCAGAGTTGGAGGTCAGCTTTGGCTACAACGAGAGTTCTAGGCCAGCCTGGGTCACATAGCAATACTAGGTTACTCTTCACCTTGATGAACTGTGGGATCCCCTGTTCTCCACCTCGCCTGCAAGGCCCACAATCTGGCTTCCCAACTGAAATATCAATGCTCCATTTCTAACTCAGACCTTAACTCCTTCAGCCCAGTCTTGATTAAAATCTTTCAAAGCTTTCTCATGAGATACAGGACAAGGTAGAGCCCCGAGGCAGTGGGGCGGCAGCTGAGCCCTAGTTTCCCATCACGGCACCTCAAGAGCTGATCATCTCATTGCTCCACCCAGCCTTGGGGACCCCTGCTCTTTCCATCTCTCTCACCCTGGCTTACTGACAAGTCTTTGCTTCTCATCCAATTCCTGCTGGTGGAATCCAAGCCCAAGCCTGAAACGGTGGCTCCTGGGCTCTGGCCATGTCTGGTTGTCTATCTAGTGCCCTGGTACTTCCCACACTCGTGGCTATATTGGAGGAGAGAGCAACTCCACCAAGAGCTGACCAACACCAACCAGGGACTCCCCTTCCTGCACTTGCCTATCTAACCAAGCCTTTTGCCCAGTTCTGGCCTCTCCTAACAGCAGCACAGTTGGAGAAGAGCAGTTTCTGTAAGCTTTGACTTATCAGCTTATCTCTCATTCTTTTGAAAACTCATCAAAGTGTGTGTCATGGTGGTTCCTTCCCAGGGGTCCAAAGTTCAGAATTCTATGACCTCCAGCTTCCTGCCTCCCATCCCAGGGTCCCTTCCCCTGTTGATGCTCAATTACCCAAGCAGGTCCTCCACTCCAACTTCCCCCTTCCTTCCTTCCTTCCTTCCTTCCTTCCTTCCTTCCTTCCTTCCTTCCTTCCTTCCTTCCTTCCTTTATTCCTTCCTTCTCTGAAGTCTTCCATTGGGTCCTCCAGTATTTGAGTTTTGCACAACATTTATAAGTTGTCTCTTGCCCTTGTCCCTTACCTGTACACTCACTGTGGGCCTCTGCCCTTGATTGACAGACATTTGCACTCTGAAGATGTCTTTTCCTGTGTAATGAACCTCAGCCTCTGACACTTGGATCACACTAGGTGGGAAGGAAGTGGTGACTTTCCACAAGTCAGCAACAAATGGTGATGCCAGGTCAAGGAGTGATTGGATGGTGTCTCCCCAGGCTTTTACCCAGGACCTCAGTATGTCGTCTTAAAGTACTTCCCTCAGCCATGGTTTGGCTTTCCATGGCTTCTGACACATAGAGGAAGCACAGCTGTTGGGGGAAACTTACTTATTTCTGTTTTGTTTTTACTCATTTAGTGTGTGTGTGGTGTGCATGCATGTCCATGTGTGTGAGTCTGTGTCTTTGTGCATGTGGTGTGCATGTATGTGTGTGCGCGCATGTGTATGTATGTGAGTGTATGTGGGTATGTTTGTGTGTGTGAGTGTATGTGTGCAAGCGTGTAAGCATGTGTGTGAGTGTAAAGGTATGTTTGTGTGTGTGAGTATGTGTGTGGGTGTGTGTAGGTATGTTTGTGTGTGCATGTGTGTGTACATGCATGTGTGTGAGTGTGTGTATGAATGTGTGTGTGCATGTGTGTGAGTCTGTGTCTTTATGCATGTGTCTTTATGCATGTGTGGGTGCATGAATGTGTGTGTGTATGTGTGTGAGTATGTGGAGGTACATGTATGTGTGAGCATGTGTGTAAGTGTATATAGGTACATTTGTGTGTGTGCATGTGTGTGAGTGTGTGTAGATATGTTTGTGTGTATATGCATGTATGTTTATGTGTGTACATGTGTGTGAGTGTGTATGCCCATGTGGAGGCCAGAGTTGGCTATCAGGTATCTTTGTTTATTGTTTTCAACTTAATGTCTAGAGTCAGGGTTTTTATTTTCTTTCTTTTTTGAATAATTTATTTATTTTTAATTTATATGCATTAGCATTTTACTAGCTTGTATGTCTGTGTGAGGAATTTGGAGTTACAGACAGTTGTAAGCTGCCATGTGGATGCTGGGAATTGAACCCAGATCCTCTGTAAGAGCAGTCAGTGCTCTTAACTGATGAGCCAACTCTCCAGCTCCTGAGTCAGGATTTATCACTGAACCTTGACATGGGATTCCCCTCTGTATGCTGTGAATATCATTGGTTAATAAAGGAACTGCTTTGGGCCTATAGCAGAGCTATAGGGGAACAGAGTTAGGTGGGGAAAACTAAGTTGAATGCTGGGAGAAAGGAGGTGGAGTCAGAGAGAAGTCACGGAGCCACTGCCAGAGACAGTTGTCCTGAAACTTTGCTGGTAGGCAATGACCTCGTGGTGATGCACAGATTAATAGAAATGGGTTAAATTAAATGTAAGAGTTAGCCAATAAGAAGCTAGAGCTAATGGGCCAAGCAGTGATTTAGATACTATAGTTTCTGTGTGGTTATTTCAGTTTTGGGGAGCCAGGATGAACAAGCAGCACCCTCTTCCAACAGAACCTGAAGCTCATTTTTGGCCCAGCTGGCCAGTGAGTCTTCAGGATCTTCCTGTCTCTTCCCTGTAGTGCTGGAATTACAGGTACATACAGCCATGTCTATTCCTCTACTATTAGTGCCGGAGGCTTGAACCCAGATCCTCATATTTGGAGGGTAGGTGTTCTTTCTTCTTCTCAGCCCCAACTCAACTTTTAAAGGCAACCTCCAGTTTGTTCTTTACCCCAGAATTTTATCAGACTTTACTCCTTCTAAATCAAGATACCACATGACAAAGTTTGGGAGTATTGCTTTGTCAGGGAGGGAGGGAGATACCAAGGCAGTGCTTGCTTTGACAGCTTTATTGGAACATGGTAACACAGAGCATGGATTTGAAGTCCCACTGCAGCTGGTCCCCTCTAGGCGTCATGCACCCATTTCTGCTTCCCTGAGAAGCTCCAGGAAGTTCACATTTGCAGGAATCCTGTGAAGTGGCACGTTGTCCCTGGGCACCATGGTCTTGAGCCCTGATTGTTTCTGTGGTTGGGCAGGTTCATTTGCACTCGACTTCTCGTGTCTCCAGTTAGTTCCGTTGTGACTTAGGAGACTCACCTGCCATAGAGTCCTGAGGAGACACCTAGATGGGTTTCTTGGGCTTTCAGAGAGAATTTGTCCATGAGATTCACTGGTTGTCTCTGGTGGTCATCAGAACCAACGACGCCTTGAAGTTTATTGACAGGTTAGCTCTTAAAATAGCGTGGAGCATTCTTTGCACATTCACCCAGCGAGTTTTTGCTTAACTTCTGCTATGTGTGAACCGTCCTCCAGGGGGTCAGCAGGAGAAGGTCACCCGAAAGAACTCATGTGTAGGTGAGTAAGACAGTGTCTAAGAAACCACAGTCAACTGCTGCATTACAACCAAGCCAATAGCCTCTAAAGAAAGTCCTGCAGTGTGGCAAGGGCCTGGTGTAGGATGGGTTCCAAGGGACCAGGAAATGGTATTTTAGCTGAGATCTCATGATGCTGACTTTGTCCAGAGGACAAAAGAGCATTTAAGGTCATGGAAATAGCACTCCGTGTGCTTTGGTTGCTAGTAATCGTAGCTCTAAGCAAAATGACAAGACAGATAGGGGCAGAATTAAGAGAAGGTGGAGGACGGTGCAGGGGGAAGCTGGAGAGACATGAAAGCTGACCAAGCCAGGCCAATGGGTCAATCTAGAGAGGGTCCTACCCTGTAATTGACACAATAGGGCATGCATTTTCCCAGACCATCGAGGCTGTTGTGAGGAGAGCTGACTGGAGGAAGTGGGTGGGCAGGTGGGGAGTATAGGAAAGAGACCTAAGTAGCTTCTCCAGTTGTTTCATTAGAGACTTCAGCAACTGGGTCGAGTGAAACAGGGACGGTGATTACCAGTTGGGCGGACCCGTGTGGGGGCTAAGACTCTAGAGTGTCCACCATGGGAAGCAAGGCAAAAGAAGGGGCCGAGGCTAACCTTAGGCTTTGAAGCTCAGGATGTGAGCTTTGCTTGCGAAGCAGGACTTTAGAGAATCAGGTGAGGGAGAAATTGGAGAGTGTGGTTGTGGGCATGTTAAAGGTAAAGTACCTTTCAAGCATCCGGGCGGAGGTGAAGCACGGCCTGATGGCTTGCCTACAGCTGTAGGCCAGTGAGTTATCTCCTTCTGTTTTGTGACTGGAGTCCTGAAGGCAGATGAGGTTGCAAAGGGGGGGCAGAGTGAGCAGTCTCGATCTGGAGCCCCAGGGAACAGTCAGATCTAATGATTGTGTGGAGGTCAATGAGTCACAAAGAGAGCTGAGAAGTTAACAGGATGTTGGGGGACAGGAGAGGGTCTTGGAAACCCAAGGTAGCATAGGTATCAGGAGAGGTCAAGAAAAGGCAATACCACTGAGAAGCCCCAGGGGAGAGAAACCCATAAACATCCTCTTTCCTCCGGAACTCTTACGAGCTCCACCTCCTTGAGTCTCTTCAGTAGATCTCTAACTACAGAAAGGTTAGCTTTTCCATTTGTACAGAGGAGAAAAGAGCAGCCCAGAGTGGTGGACAGTACATCCAGGTCACATAGCCAGTAGAAGGCAGCACTGGGTCAGCCCACACATTTGTACCCTTTGCATTTTCCTGACTTCCACCTGTCCTTCCAGACGCAATAGACGCACTTTGCCCTGCAAGTCCACTGCACACCACTTCTTGTTCATAACAAGCACCATCAATGGCTATATTTCAGCATGGAGGGCTTCCCGGAGGCCTAATATTTGCTAAAGGAGGGTTAGCTGAGTTGAGGGACTATCTTGACTTCTCTTTTGAGTGGCAGTGTAGTGTTGTTTCAAGAATATCATCCATCCACCCATCATCTCTCATCCATCTGCCACTCATCCATCCATCCATTCATCTATCCATCCATCCATTCATCCATCCTTCATCCATCCATCCTTCATCCATCCATCTATCCATCATCTATCACCCATCTGACCATCCATCCATCCATCCAACCATCCATCCATCCATCCATCCATCCATCCATCCATTTTTCCACACATCTACCCACTCACCAAGTACTTTCTGAGTACCTCTATCCCAGGCGCGTTTTCTAGCTGAGTGGCCTGAGGTACATTCCATACTTCTCTGACTCTTGGTTTCTAGCTCTGTAAAGTCTGGCCAGTGTTGCTGGTCCTAATAACATATATAGAAATTATGAGAATCCATGTAGGCAAAGTACTTAGCACTTAGTTAGGTGTTCATGTTCAGCTTCTCTTCTCTTCCTTCCCTCCCATTCCCTTCTCTTCTTTTCTGCTCACAATGGGATCCCACAGGACGTGAGGCCAGTGCTCTATAGCAACATCCTTTGCTCTGCTCAGCAGATGTGCGTGTTTCCTACAGAAACACATCCATACATGCTTGTGTGTACATCTGTCCAGCTGTTTGCTCATGTCTCCTAGGGTCAGCACCAACGTGAGTTTTGAACCCAAGGAATTCAGCCTAGAAGAACCAAAGCACCTGTCTGGAATCCGCTCACAGGGAAACTGGTCTGTGTGTTCTATGATGCCTCAGACTCAGGCTGAAGTTTGTCCTCAGTGGTTTGAGGGCTTGGTTCATAGGGGCTTCAGAAGGGAGATCCAGGTGATAGGGCCAGGATCTTGGTGTCCTGGGCAGAGTCTAGACAACCTCACAGGGCGATGCCCTCATTTCTTTCTGTGATGGTATCCTTTCTGTCTTCTCAGATTGTGGCTCTCCCGACTGTTCCTCTGAGGGGCCTTGCTGGAGAAAACGAAGCCCCCACAGGCTCTTACAGCAGCTTAGAAGGTTATTGGAGCAGGTGGTGCAGGACAGTGCTGGTCTCCTGCAGACAAAGCACAGGTTAGAGCTGGGGTGGTATCACGGGTCATCTTGGTTGCCAATGTGGCACACATGGGAAGGGGAACCCTCATTGAGGAAATACCTGCATCCAATTGACCTGTGAGTATGTCTGTGGGGATTGTTCGTCATTACTAATTGCTGTAAGAAGATACAGCCCACTGTGTGTGGTATCTGTTCCTAGGCAGGAGGGCATGGGCTTTGTTAAAAAGCTAGCAGAACAAGCCAGAATGAGCAAGCCACTTAGCAGCTGTCCTTTGCTGGTTTCTAATTGAAGCTCCTATCTTGAGTTATAGGGAAAGCCTTGGCTTTCCACCGTGGTGGACTGTCACCTGTGAGCTACATGAACCCTTTTCTTCCCAAGTTGCTTTTAGTTATAAAGTTTGCTTCCAAAGCATCAGAAAGCAGTCTAGAGCAGTTAGTCAGTGAGACAAGTCCATGGGACCAGGAATGAACCTTTCTGCTCTGCGTTCACTCCGCCTGGACCTGGAATAAGTAGGGTGGGGTGGCAGGGATTCTCTTCCCTGCCTAGAGCCATTCATGGGCAGCAACAGGGAGGAGCTTTCATGAGCTTTGCCTTCAAATCCCGGCTCTGCTTCTCCATGTGTGTTGACAAGGTCAGTTCTGATCCTCTGAAAGTCATATGGGGCTCCTCATAGCTACATTCCCCAACTCTGACAAGAACCCAGTGTTATTTAAAAAAACACCCGAATAAATGTGTTATGAGTAGGGCTCATGTAATGTGTGCTAGCTGTGTCTGTGTCTTTTTCAAAATTCTTGCTGTGCTGGGGATGGAGCCCAGAGCTCTCAAAGTTTCGCTGCCACCCAGTGGGGTAATCAAGCTCTCTACGTCCCCCTCCATACAGAGGAGGGGGAAGAACATTGCGCCTCCCGCTTGTCACGTGGCAGCGGAGGCTGTAGCCGCCTGGCTTTACAAGGCTCTGGGAATAAAGACACAGCTGGTTCTCAGCCTTCTTTGATGCATGGCACACTCTGTCTGAACCACTGCTAGGAACCTCCAGGTGACCCTGACTCTTTCTCCTAGCACACTGTACCTCTAACCAGACTGCCAGGTCACGCCTGTGGCATTCTAGAGGGTATTGCTACCATGTGAGCAATGTACATATTTGGTCAAGCTAGCAGGGAGGTAACTGCCCTTGGAAGAATATTCTGGTGGTTCCAAGGAAACACTTATTGCTGAAATTACTTGAGAAGCTCCCTCAAACTGAGGGTAACTAGCCATTGTCCTCTGTGAAGTCTAGTAATTAATTACCCAGGTAACGATGCTCGGGAGACATTAGATATTCACAGTAAAATGTCAAGGGTAGAGTTAATCAAAGACAAATAAACAGCTCAAATAAATTCCTCCTCTAGCAAATCTTGCTGCTACAGAATTCAGTTATTATATATTTTTGAATGAAATACATCAACCATCCAAATGGATTCGACTTCAAGTACATCTCTATGGTTTAAAAAATGTTTAAATTAAGAACTCTAACTTCACCAATACCTGATTCGCTTCAGCAAGTATTTCTGCTTTGTTCTGCCTACATTTTTTAAATGTAGATGTTATCATGTTTTATGATTGCTTTGCTCTGCAGCTGGCATTTTATTCTTGCCTCATTACCCGGAGAGAGGTCTCTCACTGAATCTGAAGTGCAGCCTTTTGGGTAGGCTGGCTGGCAAGCTCTGGAGGCCCACTTGTCTCCACCCCTCGATGCCGGGATTGCAAGCACACGTGACCATGCCTGGCTTCTTAATGTGGGTTCTGAGGATTCAAACTCAGGTCTGCATGCTTGTGCAGCAAGCGTTCTTGATTTTAATAGCCACATCGATCTATTTCCCCTTTTGGCTTTGCTCATGAAATTCTTGACAACTCAATGTCATCGAAGTATCCCATGTTTTTCTTCTATAAGTTTATATGCTGTCCTTGATGTGCGCAGATGCCATCCTGTGTTTGCAGAGACACTCACTAGAAGGCTTTACAACCTCAACCCCTTTCATAGTCCCGTGGCACATTTCTGTTTTGAGCCCCAACACACGGAGCAAAAGAACGCTAACTGGGCTCTATGAGAGAGCAGAGGGATGGGTGTCATTGTGGCGCCTGACCTTCCACCTTTTCATTAGCTCCTCCTGGAAGCAGCACTTTAGCTCTTCCCTGAGATCCCTGCTCCTGCCCATGTGGAAGAGGTGAACTGACCTCCTCCCCTTTGCTTTGGTTTCCTCACTGGGTTCACGATGATGGATTTCAAGGTACTAGAACCAAGACCTAATTCAACAACGAAACTTAATCCTGAAGGTTTTTACTGGAGCAGTAGGGTGGAAGCCACTTTTCTGTTGGGTCTGAACAGACAGTGGGGCAGGAGCTTTGGCCTGCTGCAGGTCATGTGGGGAGAGGGTGAGAATGAAGCCTGTCGGCAGCGACCTTCAACATTGGTTCTAGCCGTGCTCAGACTACCCTTGACCTCACGGTCTGTGAGTCAGTTACCACCCAAAATCCGTCCCTTTACACTGAACTTCCGCTACTGGTGCGTACCAGTGTCCAGAGTGAGACTATCCCCCCAAATATATGCTATTTGAATCAGAAACTTTCACACTGAAGGCTTTAGGATATATTCAGCCACCAGGGGTCAGAACCCAGCTTCAACACTTCCTCATGAGATTCCCCCCCTCTTCCACTTCAGACCCTAGATTTCCCTCTGTGATAATAATAACAGCAACATCCCAGGACCCCAGCAGGGGGTCCTCTTCCACTACCCTCTGCTGGCTGCAGGAAAGATGACCAGACAGAACCACGGACTACTTGTCTTGTATCTGTAACTCTGCATATGTTCTCCTAACCCTTGACATGTCCTTCATTTCTTCTCCACCTTCCTGGCGATGGGGCCGGAACCCAGGACCGCTGAGTGCTGTCCCCAGCCCTTCATTTCTTCTACTCCTGTCCCAGGCTGTCCAGTTATCCCCTGTGTACGTCTGTCTCTGCCGTCTCCCGGAATTACTGACTTCTTGTTTCTGCACTTGTCCCCCTGAGCTAGCCACTGCATTGCTTCCCTGTCCCCCACACTAAGCTAAGAGTGTCATAACAGCATTGCCAGATTTTCCTTTCCTTTTACGTTTGAACAAACAATCACATGTATTTATTCATGTGTGTATTATTGCACCTGCCATACTGTTTACGTGGAAGTCATGGGACAGTGTGCAACAGTTGGTTGCTCCTTCTCCAGCATGGAACCCAGGGATCGAACTCAAATCGTCAGGCTTGGCAGCAAGCACCTTGACTCTCTGAGTCACCCTGACTGTTCATCTTCTGTTCATTGTCTAGCGTCTGAGTGGGTGTTCATGTATGTGAACTGATAAATGAATGTTTCCGTCATTACGGTAGGTGTCATTACGTCATTACGTCATTAGACAGGCAGGTGTGGGAGAGCCCTATCTGGGTAACTCGGGCAGTCCTCGCCTGCATGCTGTCTACTTCACCTCTCCCACCTTTCTGGAAGAGCCTCATCAGCAGGAGCCCAGCAGACAGTGGCAGCTGAGATGTGTGTATGCATGTGTGTGTGCATGTGTGTCTATGTATGTGTGTGTGTGGGTGTATATGTGTGTGTGGGATGCTTCTGTTGCCGTTTCAGCAGACATCTGAGCGATAGCTATGTCCTTGTTTGATAATGGAAGAACCAGAAGCAGGGTTCCTGTGTTCTGCTTGATCAATGCTTGGGTTTGAACTCTGGGACCCACATGGTAGAAGGAGAGAACAAGCTCCCACAGGTGGTCCTCTGACTTCCACATGTATGCCATGGTGTACACACATGTGCACATACACACAAACACACACAAATAAAATAAAGATAATGTGACTTTAAAAACCCCACAGAAAACAACCGACAAGAAGCAGCACGGCCCGAGTCTGTAGCTGGTCCCTGTGCTATTTTTCTGCCTCGCTACTACAGTGGCAGGCACTGCAAGGTGACGTTGAGTTTTCACAGATCGTGAAACTGAGGCTCCAGGTAGGGGGAGGAGCCCCGAGTCCTCTCATCAGAGGCCAATGTGAGCCATGCCATCTGACTCCAAAGCACGCCCCTTTCCTATGACAACATGTTGCTTCCTAGGAGGCAGACTACATGCTGTGATAGGACGGTACCCAGAGACTACCTCAGAGACAAGATGGTTTGGGCTGGGTAACCATTCACCAGGGATTTTGAGTGACAGCACACACTGATTGACAGCTAAGGTATAGACTTACATAGAACAACATGTGAACTTTCGAGTGAGCGGAAAGGAAGAGGGCACGAGCTTAAGAGTGTGCCTTCGTGTGTGGCTGGGTATGCACACACATACAAATGTGCGTGTCCAGAGCCTGGGTGTGTGTGACCGTGAGTGAGAAGCAGGTTGGGCATGAGCTGTGTGAAACAGAAGCCTTTACTTGCTCTGAGGTGTGAGAAGTGTGTGGCGTTGTGTTTTCTCCTGGTACGAGGAATGCGGCAGCACCCCCAAATGTTTGGGGGCATGGGGGTGTGGGGCCGAGGGAATAGAATGAGCTGCAGCTTGTGTTCTGAGGTCAGGAGAGGCAAAGATCTGCTGGAGGAGGACCAGGAGACGCAGAGGGGACAGAAAGGCATCCTTTTGCCACAGCAGGATGGTTCTGCCTGAGGTGTGACCTACAGGCATGGGGGCAGTTGACGGCACTGGAGCAGAGGGGTGTAGTGAATTGTCTTTCCTGGCACAGCTCACTGGCCACATTACCCCAGGCAAATTCCCTGTGACCTAGACTGGCCCTTCTCCAAGACTCTGCGTGGGTTTGTGAGTACCTCAGAGCATGGGGGAAGGGAGCTTGCCCCTCTGTTGGCCGCATCTTCACTGTCCCCCAAAGGTCCATGTGCTAAAGGCTTGGTGGTTAGCCAGGTGTCTAGTGGGGTGTATGTGTCAGGGTGGGGTGTGAGCCTTTGAAAGGAGGGGCTTAGTGGAGGGAAAGTTGGCCATTGGTAGTGTGCTCTTGAAGGGGAGGTTTAGCCCAGCTGCCTTCTCTCTCCCTGCCTCCCAGCCACGATGAGGTGAGCTGTTTGCTCCCCAACCTTCTCTGATGTGCTTGGCACCTCAACCGAAGCAGCCCAGTCAGCTTGCCACACACTGAGACTTGTGAACCCAAGAAGAACCACTTTTGAAATTGCTACCTCAGCTAGTCTACGTCAGTGAGAGAAGGCTGACTAATCCAAGCCCTGCCAAGAAATAGTCCCCCACCACTGGGAGGGTGCAGGGAAGGGGGTTCAGGCAGCAGGAGTTACAGGAATCCTCTCTAAAGGAGAAGGGTGTAAATCCACACTCAAATTGAGGCTGTGCTGGGGTCCTCTCAGCAGCACATTGGATGGGCACCAGCTTGGGTATTTAAAGATGAAGGTCTAGTCCAGGACAGGGAGTTAACAGGAACAGAGATGGAGGTGCCACACACCTGCTCGATCTGAACTCTGGGCACCGAGCCGATGGGAACCACATAAAAGCCACCGCTTGCTGAGCAGTTATGCACACCAGGCTTTCTTTTCTCCAGGCATTTCGTGGACTCACTCAGTGTCAGACATGGATTTCTCTAGGTTCCTTATAGCGGGGCTGCAAAGGTCCAGACAAGTCGGGACACTTGCCTAAGGTGGCACAGCCAGCAGGCTGGGGCTGGGTATCTTATCGCACCTGAGATGTTGCCTGCAGGAGAAATGACGGTGTGGGGAGCTCTGCTTCTGGTTTAGCTCTTCCTGTGTCTTTGCCACCCTGATATTGGAGTGCTAAGTTAAAAAAAAACCCGTGAGGCTCTCCAAGGCCTCCCTTCACATCACGGCTCCCATGTGGGGAAGAGGATCCGTTGATCACATTATCTCTGGAAGATGAGAACCTGGAGCCCACGTACTTCGGCCACTTTCCCGTGGAATGAAGCAGATGAAGGACACAACCTCTGGGGAGCCCAACTGTGCCACACTCCTTGCCTCGCTCTCCTCAGGGTGTGTGAAGCAGAGATGGGGGTCAGGAGCTTTGCATGGTTCCATTCTTTCTGGAACGTGGCTCTCACCCAGGCCTCCCTAGCCCTAGCTTTTTATCCGCCCAGCCTAGTTGTTCAAACTAATCCTCTCCTGAAATTGGATTTTAAAAAATTAGTGTGCAAGCACGTGTGTGTGTGTGTGTGTGTGTGTGTGTGTGTGTGTGTATGAGAGAGCAAGCACATGTGTACACCATGGTCAGCTCTCTGTACCATGTGGTTCCTGGGGATTAAATGCAGGTCATCTGCCTTGGTGGAATGTACCTCCCTCAGTGAGCCTTACTGCCAGCCCCAGGGTTGTTTATCTAAGATAAAGGAGACCTCACGCTTATGAAAAAGACCCCAGGGTAGCTGATTAATTCTGGAAGTTCACTTCCTTGTATCATTTCACTTCACCCTGAGGAGGCAGGCAAAGTAGCCTGCCCGTTTCATCAATAGAGAACCTGGAGCTTGGTGAAGCCTCTCATTTGACCCAGCTCTGGGACTCCAAAGCCTGGATCCAGCGCCTGCATGTCCATGCTGGTCTCTTTGTTCCAGACCCTACTGTGCTCTCTTGAGTTTAGAGCAGGGGTTTTCCTTCACATGGTTCCTCCTCAGAACCCTCAGAGAATTATTTCTCCTTCCTCCGCTCCCACTGACATTTTTATAGGCCAGCAATCTTTCTTCCTGTTTGGGCTTTACCCTCTGCTCTGGTCAGCTGACCACACATCCATGCAACACTTCCAGGATTCTGCTGCTGACATGGCTTTGAGGAAGTGATACCCTCAGAGGTGGCTAGCGTCAGGGAAGGCCACATAGCCTGCCCCGAAGACCAAGAAAGTGGAACAAAAGGCCTAAAATATCCCTTCCCTCTGACTGGAACTCTGTTTCTAGAAATTCAGTTTCTAGGAAAAGTCTGAAAGAAACTTGGGTGTTCTCTGTGTGAGGATGCTTGTCATGGAACTGCTTTCGACAGCAAACAGACACCAGGGCCTGTGGATAGGGCTGATTCTTGATAGTGCCCCGAAGATCTTAGCAGCCGGCCAGCTGTGATCCAGGCTAGACATTCCACTGTGCCTGCATAGAAATGGCACAGGACGGGTCTAGAGGGGCCCAGACAGCCTGGGAAACTTACCCCAGAGGCTGGAGGTGGGGTGAGTCCTGTGGTGACCGCCTTCAGCGTCCAGAGTCACTGGGGTCACAGATGGATGGAACAGAGGTGTCTGACACTGGAAACTTAAGGTTTTCCTTCATCTGTGAACTCAGGGTCTGCCTGCTTCCTGTGCGGAACAAGAGGAAGACTCTTACCCCAGGGGGTACCCAGGCTGACAGTCCTTGCCCTGCACCCAGAGGGAGGTGCCCAACACGGTCAGCGCGCTTTACAGCTGGGGCAGTTTTAGAGAAAGGAAGTAACGCCCAGGTCAGCTGGCTGCCCCTGAGAGGCAGCTTCCACGGGGTGCTGGGCCTCAGATGGTCAACTTCATGGGTGGGGATTAGGTGTGAAACTTGCAAGAGTGGGAGTCGATGAATCAGAGCAAACATCAGCAGTCAGGAGAGAGGGAGAGAGAGAGAGAAGAGAAGAGAAGAGAAGAGAGAGAGAGAGAGAGAGAGAGAGAGAGAGATGGATGCAAAGTTGCTAGCTAGAGGCTAACCCTCACAGGGGCAGGGCACAAGATTCATCTTTCCATCTTTCCATTGTGACTTGGGGGCCACATGTGCCCCTGGACAGGGAGAGGAAGGCGGTGCAGAGTCATCACTTCAGGAGTCCGTGTCAGGAAGAATGATGATTCTCTGACTTTCAACCGTAGATTCTACTTAAACAAAAATTAACATTCCCCACGAGAGGGGGAAGGTGGCTCAGGAGGTCGTAAGACTTACAAGCAACTTTCCTCCCGAGCGTATACAGCAGCGAACAATCTCTTTGGAGAAGGAGACCCTTGGGTGGTGCAGCCACCTGCAGATTGTATAGGGAGCTGCAGTGGGGTAGCTCTGAGAGCTCTCATTCAAGCTGGGGTCGGCTTTCCAGGCTGCGGCCGTCTGAATTGGGCACACTCCTGTCACTGCAGTGAAAATTTATCGTCTTACCTGGCTGGACCTGTGTGGACTTGTCTCTGGCCTGTTCTCGCCCTTCATCTGGGATGAATTGAAAGTAATAGAGTCAGGGACTTCCCTGACACCTATCTTGAATTCCTGTCAGTGGGTGGTGATGGCATGTGGGTGGTTCTCCAACACAGGACTGTCTTATGTGGGCTGTAAGGCAGTTCGCTCTGTCTCCTACAGGTTTGCATGGGTCCCATATAGGACAAGAAGACCTACTGATGCTTATGTGGCAATCAATACCTGCTACTCACTCTTCAGCACTTGCTACAGGGCCCCCATTCGCTCCTTATCTCTAGGCAGGGAAGGCATCGTCCTCCCTGTTCCTGTCAGGGGATTCTCAGACACCCTCCAACGTTATCCCAACCTGGCTCCCAACATTCTGCTGTAAACAGCTTCTGTGTTACATAAACACCAGTGTCACCCAACCGGGGTTCCCTGCTGTCTCTGCAGGGGCAGACCAGCTCTTTTACAGGTGAGGGAATTGAGTCTCAAAGAAGGATGTGTGCTTTTCAGGGTTGCAACCAGCAGACACCCCTAACAGTAAAGGACAGAGCCACCAGGAAGCCAGGCCGCCTGTTCCGGAGGCTGGAGAGCTTGCTGCAGAACGGGCTGGTGCCTGCCAATGCCCTCACCTGGCCTTGCTCATCCTGACAAGAACAAATTTTGTTGCATTCTCTTCCACACGCTAAGTGACTCATTAGTATGAAAACCATATTCCTCATTGCTGCTGCCAGAGATTCTTGACACATCACAGTTGGGGTTGTGGGCATAATTTCACTCCCTCGTTAAGCATTTATATGTAGTTATTGTTGGAAGAGTCCCCCGTGACTAATCCAAGTTCCCAGCTTTCAGATGAAGGAAGGACAAGAGGCTCAGGAGCTGATCTGAGTAACCCAGGATTGGCCCAAGACAAATCCACTGAAGCCCCAAACTTTTGCCACTGGGGAATAAAATCCCTGCTTTCCAGGTTCGAGCATAGCTGCGCCAGGCAGTGTGAGTGAGCTGGTGATAAGCCTCCTCCTGGCCCTTGTAGGAAGATGATTTTAATTCCCATTTTTTTTTTCAGAAGGGCAAGCTGGGGCTTAGAAAGGGCAAAGCAGATACATATAGTCTCAGACAGTGTATGGCTGGGAATTAGTATTCAGATCTTACCCCTGTACCAGCATTGGTGAATTACAGTCCATGGGTCCAATCTTACCTACTGTTTGTGCTAATAAAAAAAAAGGCTATTAAAATGTAAAGCAGCCCTTCATGACCCATGAAAATGTTATGCAACTGACATTTTAGTTCCCATAAACAATACTTTACTGGGACACAGCCGCCTTCATGCATTTACTTGTTGTTCATGGCTGCCTTTCAGCTATGGTGGCAGACCAAGCACAGGTGTGTGCTATTTAGCAACTGACATGATCCGAGAAACTCACTGTTAGGAGATAGACCGCACAGATGTCACAGTCTGTACTTACACGCTCTGGGCTATCCCAGCCTCACATGTACCTCATCTGTATGGCATAGCCTGCCATTCCTAGGCTGAGAAGCTGAGCAGGGTGACACTGTGCTGAACAGGGTGGAAAATTCCCGGATGGCAGTAAGAATTCTTGCATCTGAACTAGACACAGTCCCTCAAAGGCACAAGGAATAGGAATTTTTCTTCCTGTTACAATTTTAGATACGGAGCTTGACACTCTGAAGAAAAGCTTTCCCCATCTGCTTCCTGCTGGGATGTCTCCCATGGGTCTGGGAAGGTATATAACCTGGTTTAGCCTAGAGCATCAGGTGGTAGGGGTGGGGAGGGGAAGGGCACTTCCTTTGTGCTCCCAAGCTGCTTGCTGCCAGGAGCTGGGTCCCACAGGGAAAGGGCCTTTGGGTTTTTTTTTCCTGTCTTCTCAGCTGGGTGAAGTCTTTTATCTTAAAGGTGAAAAGGCAGCAATGCAGTGGCTCTTTCGTCTCCTCCCAGGCCCTAGGAAGGCAGCACCTGCTGACTTGCCTTGGAGAGAGAGCAGAGGAGAGGAATAGTCTAGGGAGGAAGGTGAAGCTGGTTCAACCCCCAGCTGGCTCCAAAGGCACCCATCCTTGGATGCACTGTTTCCAGTGAGTGACCCTTCTGGGGCATTGATTTATATCATCTGGACTTTTGAGGCTGTGACGGGGATCCCTACTTCTCTTTTTATTCTCTTTCCTCTGACTTCCTCTGAGGATAGAAGGGGCTCCCATATCCCATACTCTTTCCAGAGAAAGAAGAAGAAGCCATGGCTGTCTGTGGCCATGCTGCCTGTGGCCGTGGCTGCCTGTGGCCGTGGTTATCTGTGGCTATGGCTGTCTGCTCACGGAGCAGGTTTGTAGTATCTAGGCATTTGAGGCCACCTGGAGGGGGTAGAAAGAGTAGGGTAGAATCTGGGCCAGCAAGGTCCCAGACACAACCTTACACTGGGTCTTCAGTTGAGCCCATGGAGGACTATCTGTGTCCAAAGACCCACAGAACCTCCCTGTGTCTCCACCACCGTTCCTGGTGAAAGATGAATGGGTCTTAGAAGGAAGGAAGGAAGGAAGGAAGGAAGGAAGGAAGGAAGGAGAGGAAAACAAAGACAAAAAGGATGGATAAAGGAAGACCAGACACAGGAAAAGTGGATTTTTGAAAATATCTTGTTAAATGAAAGAAGCCAGGCACAAAATATCCAGGATCAGGAAATCTACAGAGACAAGGGACTTCCTTTGAGTTAGAGGATGCAGGAATGGGTTGTGGGAATTGGGAAGTGACAACAGTAGGGAACAGGGTTCCCTTAGGGGAAGATAAGCACTCCAAAATAGGCGATGACATTGACCACACTCTTCTGTGAAGGTTCTGGAAAACACTAGTGTGTGCACTTTAAATTGGTGGGTTGACAGTATCTGAACTGAGAGGGAGAAAATGTGAAAGAAAGATGAAGTGATGAGATGTAGACAGGAAAAGAAAGACATAGATGATGAAGTAAAGAATCCCTTTTGTTTACACACATGCCATATGCCAGGGATGCTAAGGGCCTGCACCTTTAAAAGACAGGGAGACTTGTCACCACTTTATAGACTGGAAAGTGGACCTCAGACTGTCACCGACCAGTGAGTAGAGGCACCATGACTCATACTGAGTTTACCCAACTTCCAGCAGCTGACATCAGGGCAGAGAGGGAGACCTGACTTATACAAGGCAGCCAACAGGACCCCAGGGACAGGGGGCGTCACTGTCTTTTAATATTTGCGGAGGAGCGGTTAGGAAATGATGAAATCAACATGCCAAAAATCTAGGCCTTGTTGGAGAGTCAGAAGATGGAAATGAATGCATTTGGGCTCTTGAACCAGTCAACAAGTTTAGGGCAAAAACTCCTCTTAGTAACAGCCCTTCTGGGGAAGTGTGTCTGTCGGACACGAAGCTCTGGCATGTCCACAGACCCTGCAGCCCATCTCCAGAGAATGAACTTACAGGAAACAAAGCAGTTCCACCCCATAGTAAGGGCATGCTGTGGTTGGGTCTACAGATGGCTATCCTGTCTAGACATACATTTTCTGCTACTCTCATGTGCCTTCTCTCTTCCAGGGTCATCTATGGAAGCTGGTGGGGGTGGGTAGGTCTGGAAAAGCTTCCCATCTGAGGCTTTATGACTCAGAGATGGCCCTGGATGCTGCTGTGAGATCTGACCTGGTGTCAGGGATCGAGGGAGGGCCCACTGATGTATAAGAAAAGGGAACAAACTCTCTTTGAGCTTTCCTAGGCTCCCACACTGCCCTCTTTGAGCCTTGGTTTCTTGATGTCTACGGTGGGGTAACTAACATTCATCACTTCTCAGGGTCTGCATAGACCTAGGACAATAATTTATCTGGACAGCATGCCAGGCACAAGACTGGCTGTCGGGGATCCAACAACAAGAGACAGGGGCAGGGCCTAGCTTCAGGGAACTTACAGTGTAGGGGAGCAAATATATCACTAGTTGAAGGTGGCACAACGTCTTGTAGCCTGGGAGGTGCTAACTGTGTGCACAAGAGGAGATCAGTGCAATCGTAGGTTCCAAGTAGCACAGAGCTTTGGTGGATGGGTCAGCTTTGACTTTCATTCCCAAAGCAACAGAGGGTTTGGACCATTGTCAGGACATTTTTAGAAAGGTCTTGTGTGGCTTTGGAGGAAAGCAGACTCAGGAACTGGAGGAAGCTCTGGCTCCTTGGCAAGGGGAGTGTGGAAAGGTGAAGGAGAAGGTACCTGGCTCGTACTCCAGCCCTTGAGGCATCAGGTCATTGTCGAGTCAGGAGCAGATACACATTCCTCTGCTGGAATGAGGAAGTGCACACTCCGAGGTACTGATAGGCTAGGTGCCCGCCTGTGAGTCTTATCTCCCCAGAGATTATGAGAGCAAGCGAGTGAGGGGGATAAGACTTGAAGGGTCCAGCCTCTCCACCTGCTCGGCACTACAGATAGGTCAAAGCCTTCCAATGCTTCGACTTCCCCTTCCTGTGTCTACAGGACTGTGGCTGAGGTATTTGTCAAAAGCAGAGCCAGGTTCAAGTCCAGGTGTTTGTTGGTGGCCAGAGGCCAGGCTTGGAGAACAGACAGGCATGGATTGAAACCTTAGTTCTACCACATTTGGAGCAGTGTTAGCCTGCCGCCGGTCGGCTTGTCTCTAGGCAGCTGCTAGTGGTTCAGGACCGCTCTGTGAGAAGTACTGCTCACCTGAGAACGGGGTCTGTGTTCTGTTTGCTGCTATGTATGCTCAGGCATCTAACAAAGGCCTTGGCGAACACTTGGTAAAAGCTCACTTGTAGGGATGCAGTCAGGCCGGCGAGGTGCTCCCACAGCAGGGCTGAGGAAGGGGCAGACAGAGCCTCAAACTGGGAGCTGGCTTCCCCCAGGCAACAGAGAAAGTAGGGGCAGCCGGTTTGGCTAACCTCTCTCCTGAGGTCTCCACCCTCTTCACTCAGGATAGCCTAGGTCGGCACCCTTCAGGAGTAGAGTTAATGGCTCTGGGTAAGTTCTGTTCCTGCCCTCAGACAGAAAGGACAAACTGCCAGTCAGCAGGAAAGCAGGGAACTGACCTTCCTGGGGGATGCTCAAGGTCACAGCCACCCAGGCACCGCAGAGAAAACCAAGGGCTGTCTGTTCTTAGTCTGCTGTAATTCTAAAGTGTGAGGGCTCCTCTGGCCCCCCCCCCCCCCCCCGCTCCGCCGAGCCTGTCTGCTGTTCCTAGAGGCTGAAGACAGACGACAGTTGAGCTCTCTAGGATCTGAGCTCTGGACTCACTCTGCCACAGCTATGAGTGAGCCAGGCAAGCGCCATCTCTTAATTGGCCTTGGCTTTCCCCAGAGTGACTCTGGGGACAGAAGAAAATGTGGACATTCAGACCTGCCAGGTGCCCAGCGTCCCGAAAAAACTCAGTAGTGGAGCAGCTAGGAACCCCCAGCTGGGGTTACTTGGGGGGACCTGCTGAACTCTGAGCCTCGGCGGCCTGTCTGCGAAGTGGGGATGAGGAGCTAGAGAGCTGTGCTGCTCTTGCAGAAAACCTAGGCTGACCCCCAACATTCGTGTCAGGTGGCCCACAACTGTCTATGGTTAGCTCCAGGGGATCGGATGCCCTCCTTTGGCCTCTGTCGAGATCAAGTGGAGGGAGCCTGGTGTGACCCAGCCATTTCTGCCAAGCATGTACTGAGTGAATGTTTGAGGAACAGGGTCAAAACAGGTGAATATTAGCTACGGAGCGAGCAGGGATGATGGATTCAAGGTGACACACTGGCCAAACAGTGGCTACTTTCTTCTGTCTAGTCTGTAACCCCACGTCTTTATTTTTCCTCCACCATGAACTAAACCAGCTCTGTGACCCCCTGGATGGAAGAGGTAGAATGAGGTGATTGAGGGGAGCATTTTACCTATCAGGCTGGGACAAGGGAGTCTCCACGTGCAGGGTGACCTTGGGCTGGCTTGGAGGGTAGACTTGAGAGGGGGAGTCCGGAGGCCCAGATGACAGGATTGACCCCGTAGCAAGAGTTCAGGAGCAGGGGCAATAGGGTTTTCAATGATATGGAGGGGAGGGGGACAGGTGTGACATCTATGGGAGGACCCTCCACACCTAGGAGGGGGTGACACCTGTGAGGGCAGAAGGGATGAAGGTCAGGAATGTAATGAGGCAGTTCGGCCCTCATAGTTGCTCCTCAGAACTCAGAACCTATCACAAGGGCTTGCGAATGAATGAATGAACTAATGAATGAATGAATGAATGGGTCTGTTCTGCAGACCAGCACTGTAGGGGCAGAGGTATGGTCTGGGGGAAGAGAAAGAAAAGCCACATTAAGTAGCAACTTGTCTGTTAGGTGTTTTTTAATCATCTGTTCATGACTCATGGAGGAGCTGGCTTTACATACAGCAAATGTCCTCAGTGTGTCCCAGGACAGTGCCATGGGTCCTGTACATGGCTTGCTTGCTTGGTGTGTCCCTGGACGGTGCCACAGGGCTCTGTACACAGAGAGCTTATTGAGTGCTCCCAGGACAGTGCTATGGGTTCCCTCAACACCCTGCGGTGACTTTGTCCTCAGGGAATTCATTGAAATTTCATTTTGACTTTTTTCTCTTCCCAGTGTGGACACCTCTCATAGGTGGGATTTTGTTGCTGTGTTCCCGCACCCTGTCCCTGCTATCACTTGCACTCCGGATACCCAATGTTCTGCACTCTTTTTGTTTTTTAAGTAGCCTACAAGATTTTGCTGTTCTCCCCCGCCCACCCATGGGTTAATGCAACTTCCTTCTTACACATCTACAGGCTCACTTTCCTGCCCACATCAAAGGGGCTGCCGTGGTCTTCTGTCCAAGGCTCAGCTCTGCTAACCACACTCATCTTTCCAAAGCCTGCCCTAGTCCCTGTCTCTGTCTTTCCCCACGCTCCACACACAAGGCCCACACTTGCGTTTCCACTGAGGCCCCACCTTCCGACTTTCATTCCCTACTAACTTGAACAGTCCTCAAGGAAGGGCTGATTTGTGCATGGCTTTTGAGTGTTGCTCTGAAGGTTTTTAACTGACCACTCACAAAGCCTATGTGGCAGAGTTGGGTCTTCTACTTAGGTCACCTGAGTAGAAAGGCAATTTAGTTAGAAAGAAGGGCCTCTGAGCTCTGGGCTGAGTAGCACTTTGCCCAAATCCTAGATCAGTGGCCCTTGATAAGATCTCTGGTACCTTTAATGTGGCCTTCTAAAACCGAGGGTAGATGTTCTACCTAAGAGAGCCATTGGGGGATGAGAGCTGATTTCTGTAAAAATGCTCACGGAATGGTCTCAGCACCACCCACGCAGAGGGTGGGGTGTCTCCCGGCACCTCCAACCCACACAAAGGTTTACCTGTCTGGGGTTCCTTGAGGGTGTGTGATTTCTTTCCCGCTCCACACTTGGAGCTTCAGGGGCTTCTCCTCCTGCCATCTGACTTCTCGGCTTTGGTTCCTGGACAGCAGAGAATTGTTCATCCTCAGGGAGGTTTTGTAGGGGTTGTGGCTGGCAAGCTTGCAGCAGAAGATCTGTTGGTAAGCCATGCGGAAGTCTCTATTGAAGGCAGCGTACAGGATAGGGTTCAGGGCTGAATTGGCATAGCCTAGCCACAGAACGATGCCTTCAACCACCTCGTTGATGGCATCATCCCCTCTCAGCCCACGATAAACAAACGTCGTGAAGTAGGGAAACCAGCAGACAATGAACGCTCCCATGACCGCAGCCAGCGTCACGGTGGCTTTGTGCTCTCTGATGGTGGCTGCCTTCCAGGAGCCGATGTGATTGATCCTTTTGGCCTGCTCCCTGGCGATCTTAAAGATTCTGTAGTAGGTGACACACATGATGAGAAGAGGCAGGTAGAAGGTGACCAGCCCGTCCACCAGCCCGTACACCTCGTTGACCTGCACTTTGCACTTGGAGGTGTCATTGTCTCCCCTGGTCTCGTTTCTGCTGTTCCACCCCAGGTGAATAGACAGGAAGGACAGGGTGATGGAAATGACCCAAATGAAGACCAAAGAAATGGCAACACGAACTGGGGTGACCAGCACAGGGTACCTCAGTGGGTCTGTGACAGCGCAGTAGCGGTCCAAGCTGATCATGAAGAGGTTGAGGATGGAGGCTGTGCAGAGCATCACATCCAGGCTGGTGTAGATGCTGCAGAAGACCGGGCCAAAGGTCCACTTGAAAGAGAGCTGGTAAATGGCAGAGAAGGGCAGCACCAGGAGGCCAAGCAGCAGGTCAGTAGCCGCCAAGGACACAATGAAGCAATTGGTCAGACTGCGGAGCCGACGGTTCAGGCTGACAGCCAGGCAGACGACCACATTGCCAGCAATGGTGATGAGGATGAGGGTGGTGAGGATCAGACTGATGGTGACTTTCCATACAGTAGAGTCTAAGCAACAGGAGTGGATAGTGCCGTTGGGCTCCATTCTGGGGCCCTGTAGCGTCTACACTCACCCTGGGCCTTGGCTACTGCTCTTCCAGCTCCAAACACTGGGCTTCAGGTTCCCGGCCAAGCCAAAGGAAGGTTGGGGAAGGTCTAGTGACTAGCCTAATGTTGTGGGAATAGATCAAGCTGTTCCTCGTGAAGTACAGGACATAAGTAAGAATTAAGTAAGACGGGGTCTTCAAGGCTCAAAGCCCAGTCCTCAGCTGGTCTTCCACGTTACCTTCCTTCCAGGTCTGTAGTATGTGTCTACCTTCTAGGATCCTCATGGAGGCCGAGGTGCTGATGGCTGTGTCTTGAGGTGGCTTTTGCTTTATGTGCGAGGGCTCATGCACATAGGCTGTCATGTCCTTCTGCATGACTGGGGCCTGCTTCCATCTGTGGCCTAAGATTGAGGACCATCAGCTGCCAGCTCTGGGGTCACAGGAGCTGAAAATGCAAAGAGTGTTTAGCCCTTCATCATTAGACCAGCAGCATGGCCAGTTCCAAGGTGAGTCTTTCTAGACTTCATCATCTGGTGAGAAACTAGGAGGCACAGGGACTCTTCTAGGTACCCTTCTTTAGAAGGACCAAGCTGGTCAGGGCATATGATGGAGTGGTGAAGGGTACCAGGATGTAAGGGCTAGAATACCCTGGGGAGAAAATAAATGAAAGGGGGGTTCTAGGATAGGACTGCTTTTATTTGCTCCCAGCTGGTTCCTGGTGCTTGGCCCCACCAGCAGGCATTTGTTATCTGTCGATGAAATGATACATTGAGTGGATAAAGTAATGGCTTAAACTTACTCTTATTAAGTGTGGGGAGCACTCTAAACTGGGGACCAATAATGTTTTCAGAGAAAGAACCAGGCACCTTGTATTCTTTTCTTTCTCCAGCCTGCAGGATGTCTGCTGAACTGACGCCTCTGCCACTGTAGCATGAAAGCAGCCGCAGAGGACCATGTGCCAAAGAAGGCACGGACTGTGCTCCAGTCAAGCTTTGTGATGCACAAGGAACTGCAAATTTCATGTTGCTTTCGTCTGCAACGACATCATCTTGATTTCCCCACCCCAAGTGATTTCAAAGCATCCTTGTCTCCTGTGCAAAAGCAGGCAGAGGGCTAGACTTAGCGTGGTCTGCTGTTTCCAGGATCTGTCCACTCCATCCTTGCTCAGTGTTCAACACTGACGCCCAAGTCTTACTGGTTTGTATTTAGCAGTGTGCACTCTTCCACTTCCAGGTCAGCCAGCACACAGATCACTCAACCCTAAAGGCTGTAACAGTCCACAGTGTGGCTGGAAGTGGTTTTCCTACCACTCTATCCCCTTGTCAGGTATTTCAGTGTGTTCTCTGCCCTCCATCTTGCTCTCCTCCCTTCTCCCTCCCTCCCTCACTCCCTGCCTCCCTCCCCTCTCCCTTCTCCTTCCCTCCTTCTCCCCCCTCCACTACTCAATCAATAGCTGTACTCACAACACCCAGATACCAGGTCACCTCCACACATCCCTTCCAGTAGTGACAGCCTATGTTTCCAGTTGCTGAGAAACAAGGTCAGGTCTTGTTTCATGGCCAACCCCTTTTACACAGCCCCTCTTTTTTTGTTTTGTTTTGTGAGAGCAGCCAGCAGGCTCTCCTAAGGATTGAGACTGTGAAAATCTAAATGACAGCCAGTGGAACCCTCTTGGAAGCAAACACATCACCAAGGGACATAATAAATCCTGCCTCCCCTCTCCAGCTCTTGCCTGGAGCTGCTCTGCAGTCTGAATACAAATGCCCCCTCTGGTCGGAATGGCTGTGCTGGAGCAGGGTTCCCGACACCCTCTGTTGCTCCAGCTGCCTCAACCTCTTAGCCCTGTGAGCTGAGCCTCTGGCTATTATTTCTGGAGGAGCCCTTCATTACATGAAGAGACCTAACAGCACGGGTCTCACCACCACACTTAATTAACTTTGGAGGGAAAGCAAAAAGGATAGACTTTTTTTTTTGAGACTCCCTATTTCTGATAATAATTTTCTCTTCAATTCCTTGACAGCTGGCTGTAGGCATTTTGGCATTGGGCTGATATTCAAGTTAATATTTGGGAGACTCTTCAAAGCTGAGTGTAACAGCTCTCAATATAATTAGAAATCCCATCCTTCCCTCCCTCTCCCTCTCTCCCTCTCTCCTTTCCTCCCCATCTCCTTCCCTCCTTCCCTCTGGTTTTCTTCAACAATCTCTTCTCTGGGGACTTTGAACATGCTGGAGTGTTCCAGGTGCCAGGGAAGGACAGGTGACCAGTTGTGACTCTTTTTTTGTTAGTCTTCCCAGGATCCACTTCACTGTCTTCCTGCTCAGTGTGAGGCTTCCCAGAGTTTTCCAAAGGTGGGGGCGGAGCTTGTGTGGGGTTAATTCCATCCAACCCCATGCCCGTGAGTACAATGATCCACCCTAAAGAACTGTAGCGTCTACTTGTGAACCAACATCCAATGGGTCCTTTGTCCACAGACTCCTCATGGCCACCCCAGCTGCTGATGGAAAAGACACTCTCCTAAACCTTCAAACCGCGCAAGGGCTCATCTGCTCACTGCTGTAAGCCAGCATCCCAGAGGCATACAGGAGGTGTCAACTCTCTGAGCTGCACTCTGGAACACTCCAGCATGTTCAAAGTCCCCAGAGAAGAGATTGTTGAAGAAAACCAGAGGGAAGGAGGGAAGGAGGGAAGGAGGTCGGGAGGAAAGGAGAGAGGGAAAGAGTGAGAGGGAGGGAAGGATGGGATTTCCTAGCCTACACACTCAGGAGATAATTGCTGTGACATTTGGGTTGAGGGGGGCCTTCCACAGTTCCCCTGTCCCTCTGTGTATATATGGGCAGGGCACAGTTACACACACACACACACACACACACACACACACACACACACACACTCTTCTCTCTCTCTCTCTCTCACACACACACACACACACACACTCTCCTCTCTCTCTCTCTCTCTCTCTCACACACACACACACACATCAATATATAACTTCCTTTCTTTAATCTCTTTTACAATTTCCAATTTATAATAAGTGTCTCTTCAGAGTACTTCAGATTTAACCAATTCTTTTGCTCGTTGCCCAGCCTGAAGCAACGTAACCGCAGACGCATGGAAAATGGTACCTGTGTTGGCAGGGTTACGAGTGGCACACATATGGGGACATGAGCTTCCACAGTGAAGAGGGTGATAGATCGTACATTATGGTGACTCTGCACTGGGTACCAGGCCTGGCCTGTATGATGCTGCTCATAGCAGATAAACATCCTTGAATCCTAACGACAGTCCTCGGAATGAGAGAGGTCGTCTCCATTCAACCTTGAGGAGTGTGTGGACAAAGAACCAAGTGATGCCATTCCTCTGAGGACTGGCAGAGCCTAGACTCAAATTCAGTGCTGCTTAAGTGGCCTCCAAAGGCTTGGTCACCAGTCTGTGGTGCTGCCAGAGGTGGTAGAAGGTTTAGGAGGCAGGGCCTCCAAGGAGGAAGTCGGGTCATGAGGATAACCTAATGAAGAACTGAAGGGGTTATTGGTGTGTGCCTTGATCCCCTCCTGTCTCCATTTTTGCTTCCTGGCTGCTGTGAGGTGAACAGACCCCTCTGCCATGCACTTCCTGCCACGATGTGCTTTTCTGCCACAAGCCCAAAGCCATGGGGTCGAGACCATGAACTTAAACCTCTGGAGTTTCAAGCACCAATAAACCTTATTTCCTTGTTTACCTCAGGTTTTTGTCACAGTGTGGAAAGCTGATTAATATCCATAGTTCAAGTTCCTTTGGTTCACCCTTAGTGCCCATTCTCTGACTAGATTTCAACTGGCCTTGCCAATTTTATCCATCCATCCATCCATCCATCCACCCACCCATCCATCCATTCATCCATCCATCCATCCATCCATCCATCCATCCATACACCCATCCACATCCTTTCTCATTGCTCATTTGAAGAGAATGTGTACAGTGTGAAGTGTTTATATGAATGCTCATAATTGGGGCTCATTGGGCCTGGTGACTGTGCCTGAATGGACAGGTGAAAATATGTTTGTTTTATATTGAATATTCCAAATCAGTTGTGTAAAATTGAAAAAATATAGCATGCACGATATCTTGTTTATCTTTGATACAAATTCAAGCAGTTTGACTCTACCTCTCTGTATGTGTGAGAAAGATGCGTTTGTTATTCCCTCAGCCACTTCCTTTGCCATCTCACGGGTTGCCCACAAATACGTCAGCTGTGCATTTATAGATCACCTTTCAAAGGTTCCTCATAATTGCCTTAACACATTTGAAAGAGGGGCTTCCTGAATGTACCCATGCAGAGCACGTCCCCAGCACACACAGAGGAAAGCTTCCAATTTTACCTAGAGGTGTCCCCAACCACTGCCATCCTGTTCGCAAACTCACTGTGTGCCTCTCATCCCAGGTGGGCCCCATAAGCAGCACTCAGAAGCAACCATAGGCTGGGGCCCAGTGCATCTCTTGGGTACCTGTTATACCCACCCAGCCATTGCTGGGCTCTGTGTCGGGAGGTCTGCTCTATCGGTTCTCATGACCCGCCTTTGGCTGGGCATTCAAGACGCTCTGTGATCTGGCCCAGTCTCCTATTGTCAATGTCAGCTCCTGCCTGCTGAACGCCCGTTGTGCCTCCCAGCATTCTGAGGAACACAGCTGTGGCAGGGTTCACTGTTTCTGGAAAGTGCCAGGGCCCCTCTCACCCCATGCCACTGCAGGTGCTGTTCCTGCTGGCTGGCACGCCCTCCAGCCTTTTCTTGCCCTATATATTCTTACTCTTCTCCCAAGGCTTGGCCCCTTGTCACCTCCTGGTCCTTGGAGGTGACATCCTCCAAGGTCTTTCCATCCTCCAAACTCCTCATTTTTCCTTTTCTGCCCCTAGCTAATGCTTTTCAGAGCCTTGTGAGAATGTTCCTCCTGGGGCAGTCTGGGGTAATTCACTGTCTGTACTGTCTCCTCAGGAAGTGAATTGGGGTGATGTCTGGAACACCATTTCACTATGTCTGGAAACTAGGAAGGGGGACAAATCTAGGTTGGTCTGGATGTCCCAGCTCCCACATCACTGCTACAAACCCAGGAAAAACGACTAGGAAAACGGATGGGCCCAGGGGACAGGCTGGACCAGTCCTGCTGGATGAAGCTGGGCTCGGTGCTTTGTCCTCTGTGGTAAGCAGAGTTTTCCCTTCTGTGAAACATGTGCTTCCACCACCCCATGACCTTGTAGGAAGCCAGGCTTGGCTACAGGCAGCCAGAGATTGGGGTGGGGTGGGGGTCAGTTAAGGCTCAATGGTGCTTATCTCTAGCATCAGCTTACAGTAGGCAAAGAACATGGTGGTCACTGGGCATCCTTCCTGGGACGTAAGTGGGCTGATTCTCATTCTAGAAAAGCATTCTGGGAAGCGGATGACACACGGAATGCCAGATTTCCCTGAGCAGTCAGTGAGGCTCGTCCCCTGGGGAACTAGCTTAGACCACAGGGTTTACCTCGTGGCTGGCCTGGGGCTGTGTGCTGTTCTATTTAATCTTTGCCCTGTTTTGTCGGGTGAGGGATTTTTATTCTCCCCACTTGACACATGCAGAAAGCAAAGTTTAGGACTTGTGGCACTTGCCCAGAGTCTCAAAACCGGGAAGAAGGCAAGTCAGGATTTGAGCCCAGATCTGCCTGCCTCCACAGGCCCTATTTTTAGCCACTCTGCATTTAGCTTTTCAGCAGACAAAGGCCGCTTGGCCTGACTGCCTGCGTTTGCAGCTCAGGCTTCTTCCTTCCTGAAAAGCATGGCCACAGGAGTCTTGCAATTTTTTTTTTTTTTTTGATAGTGAGATCGGCAGCTGCTTCCTCATCCATAGTGGATGGGACATTTGGTCGTAACCGTCACTGAAGGAAGACGTGTGCCGGGGCTTTTGTTTCTCTTCATGTCACCTTGTTCCAAACATTGCGCCCTGCGCACACAGGCTGAAAGGTGAGCGTATCTGAATGTCATCAGGAATTTGGGGCAAAGGTCTGTAGCTGCTGCTCTGGGAACCTCCCAGCCAGGTTCCCACCAGCTCAGAGCAGGATGTTGAGGGCACAGAGGCCTCTCTAGTATGATGGATGGAAGCCTAGACCGTGACTATTCCCATGCGCCAGTCACCCTCCACAGGCCAGGCACATACAGGTGGTAACATGTTGACAGCAGGCGTGAGCATTGTTGCCTCCTGATGAGTAGCAAAACTGAGGCTCAGAGAGAGCAAGCCACTTGTCTAAAGATGCACAGCTGCTGAGGCTCAGAGAGAGCAAATCACTTGTCTAAAGATGCACAGCTGGTGAGGCGACCGGCAGAACTTTGAACAAGGTTCAGGTCAGAGTCTGGGAGCATTCACGGCCTTCCCATGTGCGTCTAGAATCTGGACAGCTCGGCTATCACGTCTCCCTTTCAGGGACATCTGCTTAGTGTCTGACAGCAGTGTGTGGAGGTGGCCAAGCCCCTCCTGGGAACATGGTCCCTTAGTCTTGTGTTTGTCTGAGAAAGCCATTGTTCCTACTTCGCCGTTTTTTCCTATCTGAGCTGGAATTTGTGCAGAGTCTGGCAGTTTTCAGTATCTCGGTCACACTGTACGACTCTCTCCTCAGCCGGCTTCCAAAACTCAGCAGCCCATACAAACACCAACCCTCTCCTTGTCGGTCCCCTCCTCCAACCCCTGGTGACCACTGGCTTAGTTTCTGCCTGTAGCTTTGTCTGCTCTGTGTATCACCACTCAGAAACCAGGAAATGGGTCCCTGTGGATTTACTCTGCCTTAAGAAAAGTCAGGTTTGACCAAGGAAGACCTGAGAAATCTCCAACAGGAGGAATTGCCCAGATGGCTGAGTTCTACATCCAGAACAGTTCAAAGACTGCTGCCTGAGACGATCAAGCCTCACAGGATACTCCAGTCAAGACTTGATCATAATTCTAAATTTTTTTTAGGTCCCCATAAGATTATCAGCACCCCCAGTGAAAGCCTGGAAAACTACTCCCACATTCCCCAAAAAATGGATTATGGATGTTTGTCTTTGTTTAGAATTGGGTTACAAATTGTTATGGATAATGGTCAATAGGAAAGCTAAACAAAGGAGATTCAATTCAGAGTTCTTGTTAAAAAAGGGGGGGGCTACTGAATCTGGGCTCATTATTATTGTATTTTAAATAAATGCTGATTGGCAAGTAGCCAGGCAGGAAGTAGAGGTGGAGCAATGAGAATTCTGGGAAGAGGGAAGTTTCAGTCTGCAGTCATCACCCTGCTGCAGAGGAAGCCAGATACAGAGCAAGCAAGATGTGACTGCCTTGCTGAAAAAGGTACCAAGCCACATGGCTAACACAGACAAGAATTATGGGCTAATGTAAGTTATAAGAATTAGTTAATAAGAAGCCTGAGCTAATGGGCCAATCAATTTATAATTAATGTAGATCTCTGTGTGATTCTTTGGGATTTAATGGCTGCAGGACCAGGTGGGACCGAAACTTCAGACAATTGGTCCCTGAGTCTTTTTTCTATTCTGTTCTTGCCCGGCCTTCAACCACTTCATTGTTCAGAGATGACCATTGCTCAGTGAAATGCTTTGGTGTTACCCTTCCTTTATCACCAGCACGCAAACACCGGCCAGCCCCAGGTGTCCTGCCTCCAAAATCCATATCCGTCTTCTCTCCTCTGGCTGCCACCTTCTTTACTGGTGCCACCAACTCTGTGATACTCTGCCGACACAGATTCAGTAGCTCAGCACGGGTATCAGTTCTGAAAGGGGACCCAACCGATGGCCTTCCCACCACTGTCATGACCACCACACCCTGCCTTTCCACTGCTGCCATGACCACCCCACCCAGCCTTCCCACCACTGTCACGACCACCCCACCCGGTTTTTAACGTAGCACAGTTTGCATTCCTTAATTCTTTTGAGACAGACTCTCATGGCCAAGCTGACTTTGCACTCACTATGTAGGGAAGAGTGACCGTGAATTCTCGATTCTCCTGCCTCAGTGTTCTGCCTACACCCACCTCGCTTATTCCCCTACTTGTTGCCACTCCCTGTTGGAGTGTGAGCTCTGGTTAGTGTAAGATCTAAGAGCCCCTTTATCTTGCTCTCTGACAGGCAATAGGAGATCACTGGTTGTTAGCTGGAGAGTGGCCAAATATGAATTCAATGACCATCACATAGTAATGCCCCATTTATCAGGCTCTTTGAAGTGCCAGGGAACATTTTAGCTCCTTTTACACACGGGATCTCATTTAATCTCCTCTGTGGCTCTGTAGCTACTGCTCATATCATTTTATAGATTAGGAATTGGAGTATCTTGGTCAAAGTGTACCCTGAGCAAGGGTTGGCATGCAGGTGTGGGGAAGGCCTGGTGAAGGGGTGTATCGACAGGGGCTAGACTGAGCCAAGGCAAACTTCTGCCTTGGTTCTCAAGGAAGCAAAGTAGAGGAATCCTTGCTTTGGCAGAGAAGCCCGAATCCCCACCACCTTGGGGTCAAAAGCTCCCAGGGCAGGCACTGGGGTAAGGAGGGTAACCTAGTGAAAGTTTAGATTCCCAGGCTATGTCCTGTTGTGACGCTGATTTTCTGAGGTATCTAACAAGTTTCATACCTGCAGCTTCTTTGGTAGAAAAATGAGTAAGCAGGCTTAGAATGACTTGAATTTCTCCCTACTCTATATGCATGAAGAAAAGGAAGAAAGGGAGGGAGAAAGGAAGGAAGAAAGGAAGGAAGGAAGTAAGGAAGGAAGGAAGGAAGGAAGGAAGGAAGGAAGGAAGGAAGGAATTATGTGTCTATCAGATAACAAAATAGGAGAGATGTGGGTAGAATCCAAACACAGTCAACCCCTAATATTCATGAAGGCCCTTTTACAATACCCTTAAGAGATAGCCATCTTGGTCTTCTTACATACTTCTACTGATGGAGAATTTCTTACAAACCTTTTTCCAATAAGTCATTTAGAGACCTGTCAAGGGCCTTGCACACTTTCTGTTGAAAACAATATTCCCCGGGCGGGCAGGGCTGGAAAGCATTACAGTTTATGCATATTCCACAGAAAGGACATTGTGGTTGGGACCAGATGGCTCACACTATGTGGCTGTGTGATTATAAGGTGTCACTGGCAGTGTGTGTTTTCCCCTCCTGTATGTTGTAGGTCCATGAGAGGCTCCAGGTCCTTCTTTACAGGCAGCACTACAGAACTCTGTGTCCTTCAGGTCCTTGCATCCTTGTTCCGCACAGCCTTCGAGTCTGCCAAATGGATACGCCACTCCCACCCCACCATCACCCTCATCGCCTCAGCCATCACCACGGTCATGGCTACCGTCACCTCTGTCACCATCTCCCCAGGGACCGGGTCTTTCCTTCTTCTCTGTTCCCTGCCCCAAGCTCATTCTTTGAGGGTTTTGCCCTTCTGGCAGGGTATAGGTTAGTTGTATAGGAAAAAGCCTTATAGTCGGTGGGTCATTTCAGAGGTATCAGAGGCAAATGGCGAACCCTTGACAAGAACATTCACCCTGTTGGTTATCTTAGGTCATTCTTTCCCCCACACCCATTACCTCAGGGTGAGGCCTGCAGGCGAACTGAATAGGAATACCACTGTCACCCCATTTTGCAAAATGACACAGAGAAACCAGGTACCTTGATGGAGGTCACACAGCTGGTTATGTCTGTCAGGAGTCAACCTTGGAATTCACCTGCTTGTATTCATCTTGTCTCCCTCTCCCTGTTTCTCAAGCCCCCTCCACCCCTCTACCCCACCACAATCTTAGCCAAATTTACAAAACATCACATCGATATTTCTATCTGACATTTTCCCCTTGAATTGGTTGAATATTTTTTGCAAAAGGAATTTATGGATAGAATCACTCTCCCACACATAGGTCACCCTAACAATAAATGCACTGCCAATGTCTTTGATGCCCCAGAGGGCAGGCCAGAGGGTGACTGGTCTGCTTTCGTAAGGCAGTGGAGAGTGGGGATGGTAGTGTGTGACAGGCATTTTCTCCATGGTCAAAGAAAAGTTTCCATGATATCTGGGCATTAGTTATACGTATGTCACTGATGACCCAAATCTATCTTGGGTGGCCCCCAGGGCTGCCTGCTCCGCACCAGGGGGATTATTTCACCCTCCCCAGCGAACCAACACCATGTCGTGGGAAGGCAGCTGCCTGATGTGTGTCAGATATTGGCTTAGCACTGCCACCACTGTGTTGCTGGGAAAGTCGTTGACCTCTCTGAGACTGTGCTTCCGTCTCTGAGTGGTATATCACAACACACGGCTGAGAGGACGAAAGTGGAAGCTGGGGCTGTGTAAGGAACACGGAGGCTCCCCCACAGATGGCATGCCTCATGGCGGCTGTCTGCTTCTCTGTCACAGAAGCTTATTTGAAGTCCCACCTTGTCTGGAAGTGAAGGCAGCCAAGGTCACCAGATGGAGAGAGGCAGCGAGCGACTAAAACAAATCTATCTAAAGCAGCTTGTGGACTGGGAATGGGGCCAGGGCGGGCTGGATGGGCCTATGTTTGGGTTGGAAGGTAGAGAGTGAAGGGGAGAGAGCAGAGAGGAAGGGGAACCCATGCTGGAAGGGGTCACTTTGGTGACAGCCCCCTAACAGTGGCAATAATAGTGAGAGAGAGGGGTGAGGCCAAGTGGGAGGGGGTGGATCATTGTGGAGCTAGGAGTCTATCCTGGGGGCAAGGCATAGTCAGACTCTAAATACATAATACATAGAGAGAAGTTTCCTGAGACATCAGGCCGAGGGAGATTTGTAAGATTTCACTTGCTGAGGAGAACAAACCCACACAGGGCTCATAAACCTAATAAACCCTTGGTGGCTCTTCTGATAATGATCCTCAGAGGCTTCTGGTCAAACCACCTTTTAGTCACGGATGAAATCAAAACACTGTGGCATGCCTGTGCCCAGATAGGGTTTGGCAAAACTATCTGGGACAAGATTTTTGTAGTTCTCTTGTGTCAGGTCTTTGGCCAGTGGTACACTGGGGACTGACCTTCACTGTGAACAGTCAAAGGGTCCCTGTGGTTTCAGGGAGGCCATGGGGTGAGGGAGAAGAAGGGAAGCCAGCAGTAACGGCAAGGCTCATGGGACCTATGCATCATCTATTGCCAGACTGAAGACGGGAAACAGCCCAGTGGTCATTGAGTGTTCAGGAATCTCTGTCCAGTATTCCACATGGATGGACAGGCTAGCTTTTCTTGATTGACCCCAGCCTCTTCAGTGACATGCATTTCCCTCAGTTTGCTGATGTTTGTGTAAAGAAGTAAGCCAGTGCTTACACACATTTCAGTCTGCTGAAGAGTGTTATTGGGCATAAACAATCTTATAATTTTTAAATGCCCATTTTTATAATTGGGAGATATAATGGAAAAGTCTAGATTTCTAGTTAGGGTCAGTTTCTGACTGTCATGGCTTGGCTTCATAATATTTTTAGTTTACAAGGAGCAAAACCACACACTTCTAGAACAGACCTTGTAGCAAAAGGAGCGACGGGCTGCTTCCCGCCGCCTGGCTTCCGGGTAGCTTTACCCGAAATAACAACATACAAATTGTATTCTTTTAATCATTGTCTGGCCCATTAGTTATAGCCTCTTATTGGCTAACTCTCATATCTTGACTAACCCATATCTAATAATCTGTATGTCACCATGAGGTCGTGGCTTACCGGCATGAGTCTAGCCAGCATCCGTCTCGGGATGGGGAATCATGGCATCTGTCTCAAGAAATCTAATGAGGTGGGCCTCACTTGTGAAGACAGGCTTTGGGCTGGATGCTGTCTACCCAGCTGAAAGATGAGGGGAGCGTCCCGAGCATGCGTATGGGAGGCTGGGCCCTTCTGTGGCATTCTCTAGGTCGGAGGTGCTAACTGCACTTGGCTGGTGCCTTTGGAAGACATTCCAGGGCCACATCTCCAGTGGTCAGCTTTGGGTCTGTCCTCACACTGGGGGTCACTTGGAGCAGATTTACCAGGCAGGGATGCCAGTTTCCTGGTCTCTGAGAGGCTGGAGCTTGCCGTTTTGACATAGCAGTTCCCTGAGTTTGATAAAAGGAGACTGCTTAGAAAGTCTCTACCCAGATAGATGATCATGACAACTTTGAGGTTCTGCAGCTTAGGCCAAGAGCAGAAGAAGCCAGTTCCCCTGGGGGCATGCTGATGCTCTTTGAGAATATTAAGAGGATCCTGTTAGAGATGCATGGGTTTGAACACAGTCATGGCCCTGAAGCAGGGGAGTCGGTCAGGAGAACTTGGAGGTAGATTGATTATTATAACAAGGAACTAAGTTCCTTCTGTTATTCTACTGACTGTAGCAATGGAAAGGCAATGTGTGCTCGTAGAATAGAAACGAAGCCTGAGTTCACTAGTAGGAAATTGTTCTGCTCACAACGGTGCCAGGATGGAACCTACGCCCTCAGGAATCCTTGACGAGAGCTCTTCCTTTGAGCATCTCCACGCTGGCCCCTGATTTGTTCTATTTTAAAATACTCGAATTTAAAATAAATACAAGTTTATTTTAAAACACTCAAGCGAGCAAACGAGGCTCATGACCTGGACGTCACGTGAATGACGGACATTGGTGACGTGAACACTGCCGTCTGAGGAGGGGCGACAGGGTGCCACAGTGTATCTTTCAAAGCTGTGTGATAAGAATGCAGACAAGGTGCAGTCTCCCTGAAGATGTCTAGACAGACAGCCCAGCGGAGAATCCAGCCTCGGTTTCCCTCACTGGAGAAGTCTCATTTCCTCTCCTTCCCCATTCCCTCTCTGATGTAGACAGTTCTGCCCCTGGCCTTGCAGCCTCCTTCCTAACCCACCCTGGATACAATGCATATGAATGTTGCTTCATCAGCTTCACGGCTTTAACTGACTGGGTCACAGCCTTGTTCCCACTCCATCTCATTCTCAGTGAGCCTCAGATTCCAGATACAAAAAAACATTTTTTTTGGCAGTTTCTGGGGGCTCCCATCACAGAGTTGGGGGAGCTGGGATTGCCCATGAAGTCAGGTGTCCAGGCCAGAAGCATGGCCTTTGGGTCTTGTGGGCAAGATCTGAGTAGACCAGGGATAGGCAATTTGGGGTCAGTGGTTTTGTTCCCTGCTTCCATTTCCTCTCCTGAAAAGTGGTGAAATAATCCTGACCTCAGAGGATGTTAGAAGGCTTTTTGGTTAAGGGTCAAGAGCAAGGCTCCCCTAGACTAGCACCTTCTCTCTGGCTGCAGCAGCTCAGATCTCCCTACCTCTCACCTGTCACCTAGAAGAGCAGAAGCTGTCCCTGTACAATATTGTCTGCACTAGTCAGTGTTCTGTTGCTGTGAAGAGATATTATAACCAAGGCAACTCTTACAAGAGGAAGCATTTAACTGGGGCTGGCTTACAGCTTCAGAGGTTTAGTTATTATCATCATGATGGGGAGCTTGGTGGGGAGCATGGCACAGACCATGGTAATAAGCAGGCATACATGGTGCTGGAGAAGTAGCTGAGCGGTTCACATTTGGATCTGCAGGCAGCAGGAAGAGAGAGCCACTGGGCCTGGCTAGGACTTTTGAAACCTCAGAACCCACCTCTAGCGACACACTTCCTCTAACAAGGCCACACCTACTCTAGCAAGACAGCGCCTCCTAATCCTTATCAAATAGTGCCATTCTCTGATGACTAAGCATTCAAATATATGAGCTTGCCATACTTATTCAAACCACCACATCATCTGACTTGTAAGGGATCAGGGGGCAACTGCATCTCAAGCCCCAGTATCTCTGAGCTCACACCAGTGCATCAATGCTGTGGGTTGCTGACAGACAGGCCAATCCCTGGCCCACGTGGGTGACTGCCTCTCTCTAGCTTCTCACCTGCATTTGCCCTGTTCTGCTGCCCCTCCTCTGGAACCTCATCCTACCTTCTCACTTAGCAGCTCTCTTATCCCCCCATTCCTGCTCTACCAACCCTGAGGGCCCTAAAGCAAGCTTCTGGCCTAGACACCTGACTTTCCGGACATGCCCACTTAGCCACAGAAGGGTCTGTGCTCTTGACAATGGCTTGAATGGTGAAAGCGATTTTTTGATGCTCAGAACTTGAGAGTAGTAGAGTCAAGCATCAGAGATGCTACACCTACTACTGCCACACACTGGAAACTACAAACAATAAGGGGGGGAATACTTGTAATTAGATTTTAAAAACTCACCAGGATTCAAATAATATGTAATGATTCTATGAACTTCTATCCTATCCATGTGAAGCTGGGGAGAATACCGTAAAATACTAATGCCTAGAAAGATTTGATTGTAATAACTGTTTTTTGGGCTGTGTGTTATTGGCACCAATTATTACAGTCTTTCTTCATTGAGAGTTAATGCTAGCAAATAAAAACCAATGCATGCAATATAGGATAACATGTACATTTCCCCTTTGGGGTAAAAATATGAATACATATATAATATGAATATAATGAAAATTTAAATAAAATGCAGTGAACCCTTTTATCTGTTGTGTTTTCTTCTCTGCGATCATCCACAGCCTGAAAATACTAATGGAAAATTCAAGATGTAAACAAGTCTTAGGCTTTTAGTTGCCTGTCAATTCAGGGATGGTGGTGTACACCTATAATTCCCATATTTAGAGGCCTTGTACAGGAGAATTGCAAATTTGAGGCCACACTGGATTAGATAGCCTGTCTCCAAAACAAACACCAGAAAAGTGACATGATGTTCCAGGTTGCATGATGAAACCTCATCAGCCCTGCCCAGGATAGATTAAATCTTTTTGTCCACGGGGTCCACAGAGGCTGTGCGTGGGCTGTGTACCTTAACATCCACTGTGTGTGTTGGGGACGAGTAGAGCCATGTCCAGAGGGGTGGCCACTGAACAGCTATGGGCCCAGAGCCACCTCGTTACATTTTTCAAAAGAAGCTAGAATGCTGGATGTGAATTCAAACCTTTTAGTTCTAAAACAAGATGCCTTCATTTCCAGTGAACTCTTCTTTAAAAATGGTGACTCACACATGCCTCGGTTGCAGGACACAGAGAAACCGACCTGGAATTAGTCTGGAAGCTTCCTCCCCACTGTGTTAGCCCTCAGTGTTGGAAGGGGCCGTGCGGGCCGCAGGGGGAGAGTTGCCATCAGCTGCCTTTCAACTGTGTACCCTGCATCTAACAATATAATCAGCCGGGCAAGAGGAGTCCCCGGGAGCAACAGAGGCAAGACAGCTATGAGGGGAACTAGCAGACTTTTGATTGGATTAGATGCCTTCTCTACAGGAGGCAATTCACTTCTGTTCCTAGAAACCCACTAAAAGCCTGTGGCTGGGAAGGCGCAGGCCCCAGTGTAGAAGCAATTGCTTTATCTTGCTGAATGGACATGGTGTGCCCATCCAAATGCCTCTGCACGGCTGCGTCCGTGCCCGGTTGCGAGTGCTGCTGTCAGCTTTGCTAACCATGACTGCAGAGACTCATGACTTCAAAATGCTGATAAACAGCTGATAGGTATCCAATCACAGAGGAGACGTTTACAACACCCCAATGCTCAGGGTACATCTTCGAAGAAAGGGCAGAAAGAATGCAAGAGCCCAAGGAAGGGTGTGGGAAGTGTGGGGGAGGTGTGGAGCACTGAGCCAGGCGTGATGTGGCCACCGCACTCTTGAACTCACAGCCAAGGTACTTGTGGATGCAGGACTGAGCCTAACTGACAGTTGATCACGGAAGGGTCTCAAAACTCCACGTCTCCTAGAACCTACACACAGGGAATGTTGCTTGGTAGGAAGGAAAAGTTTCTTCAGTGGTATAGCCACTGGCAAGCTTCCCATGTAAACAAACTCTTGCCCATGCTCCTCTAAACAACTCCAGTGAAAACCACTGAGACACATGTGTGCACGTGCACACACACACACACACACACACACACACCACACACACACACACACACAGATGTGACAGCAGAAGAAAGCCTGGTCGGAAAGAGCAAGGGGATTAGTGAGAGTGAGAAGGAACTAGAGAGAGGGTAACAGGTGTGTCGCTATAACCGAAACACAGCATGTACTTGCATGGAAACGTTCTGACAAAACCCACTGCTGTGCATAACTAATATCTGCTGGGAAAACACGAAACATTTGTCTCATTCAAACAAACAAACATCTTGTGGACTCTGTGGCAGTCCCCTGGACATGTGGTCACTGCATGTCCTCCTGTGCCCTGCAGAGTCTGGAAGGTTCCCTGTCTTACATCTCCCTTTTCTAAATGCCTTTTCAGAGGTCATTATTGCTTGAGAGTTTTGCTTCCGATCGGGACAGATTCCTTGGCAGTAGTTTGGGGAGGACTAACATCCTCCTCTGCTAGAGTAGCAAGATAGCATATGTTCCACTCTGGGCGTGGGAGCTGAGGCGAGAGATGCCCGACTCTAACCGTAGGCTTTCTCCTGAGTAATGAGTATTTTTGCTTCTGGAAATAACCCATAGTAGCCCTGCAGCTGGGCCTCCTGCTCTTGGCTGTGATAAGGCCTCAGTCGTCCATCCGTCTGTCTGTCCGTGTCCCCTGCTTCCCCCGCCCACCTTCCCAGCACACTGTCTGTTCTTCAGGTTCCTAGAAGGCTTCATTCATCTTTTGTTCTCTGCATTCTCATTCCTGTTTCTTTGCCACCCGGATGCCTGGGTCTGAACTACCCTTTCTGGGTTCCCTCATCCCCCATCTCTAGACATTGGGAACTCTGGGGTCAGATGCCACCTCCCATCAGTCTGGGCCTCCTTCATGGCAGCTGAGACCCCAGGAGCCTAACCCCTTCCTGCTTCTGTTTCTCTCTACTTGTATCCCTTCCTTCCCTTTCCCTCATACCTGCCATGGTGATTTAACCTCCCATTCCTTCTGAATCCATTCCCTTCTCTGGCTGTGGTAAAGGTCGAGGGCCAGAGCATCCTCGTGGGCTTCAGGTCTGTACCCTCCTCTAGCCCACCTTCCTCTATGCTTCCTGAAGGGACAGCAAACATGATCACCGGAAACTAGACTCCCACGTGGCTCCCACAGCCCACTGGGCAGTGAAGGATCTGCGTCTTGTGGACTTCTGTATGACCCCTTCCCATCCCACCCCTGTGGACATCAAATGAAGCCTAGCTGTTCTAACTGCCCTAAGAACACCCGGAAACACTGCAGCCCCATGCCTCTGGACCTTCTTTGTCTCTACCTGGAAGACCCAGCCACTCCTTGCACTCCCATCATCTCCAAGGCAGTCTTGGAAATCTTTGGAGGCGACTTCCTCTGAAGAGTCAGCGCTCGATTCTCCAAGTGTGGGTGCTGCACATGGTTGAAGGGCTGTGCTGTCCCTTGGCATCCTCAGCACTGTCTTCCCTGCTAAACAGGCATCCTTGGGCAGACGCCACATTCACCCACCTCTGTCTTCTGTGAACTGCTCAGGGTTGGACACATGGCAGGCTTAGCGAGGGTTTCCTGAATGCCTCAGTGAAAGAATGGATGGCCCTGATGCTCAGAGGTGCTGGTTGGATGTTTGGAGGTCATTCTATCAGGAGTAATTTTAGAGTTGGCAGTGACTATGGTATTCATTTTTTTTTCTGGAGCTAGAAGTATTTATGATCACCTTTGCTGTTTTTTGAGTCCAGAAACCAGGCCAAAGTTTCCATATACTCCAAGAGCAAGGTCTCATGAGTTTGGTAGCAATTTGCCATTCTGCCTGCTCCGACCCATGACCATCGTGAGCCTAAGCCAGCCTTCTCTCCTTGTGGCCAGGCCCACACCCTTCCCACTACACTGTCAAACAAGGGTTGAATTGGGAAAACCCTCTGAATCAGCCAATGATAGGCCCCTGTGGTTTCCTCAGATTGGTCACAAGAGGTCCAGAAAGGAAAATCTACTTGCCCAGGATCCCAGAGAGGGAAGAAATGTGTGGTCACACCTGAGGCAGTTTGTCAAGATTTTATCAGGTTGGAAAGAATGATTAAAGGAAAATTTGAGATGTTCTAGGGAGTCTGGGCTAGTCTGGAGGTTGAGATGCCAGGGAGGGCCTCTATGGGGCTACCCCTGGGGCAACATGGGTAGAGGAACATGGACAAGGGGTGACATGGACAGAGGAAACATGCCAAGGTTGGAGAAGGAGAGAGCTTGTTTTGAGGCCAGCAGAGAGAGGAGAGACACAGCCAAGGTCACGGGCTACCAGGCAGACAGACATCTGTGGAGTTGCAATGTGGTCTAAGTAAGAAAGTGAGGTGAGAAGCTTTACCTGAATGTTTGGGACAGATCCTGAACAACAGGCACAAAAATTCAGGGAACTCAAGTCAATAGGTACATCTGCATCCATGTACACACCCCACAAAAAGTGTGTGTCTTTCCAAAAGGCCTGTACCCAAGTGCTCACAGAAACACCAATCAAAACAGCCCTAGAGTGGAAGCAACCCAACTCCTTCCCATCAACTGGCAAATAGAAGGTGGCTCCCATACAGTGGAATACTAGTCAGCTCTAAAAAGGCATGCAAGCATGTATCAGCACGCTCCAACAGGATGGAGAGAGGAGAGACACAGCCAAGGTCACGGGCTACCAGGCAGACAGACATCTGTGGAGTTGCAATGTGGTCTAAGTAAGAAAGTGAGGTGAGAAGCTTTACCTGAATGTTTGGGACAGATCCTCCAAGGTAGAAGAAGTCAGTCACAAAAGGTCCCATGTTGTGAGAGTATTTATCCAAGATGTCCAGAACAGAAAGGTCTACAGAGCTAGAAAGTAGATGAGCAGCTGGATTGAGGTGGGTGCTGCTGAAGAGTGAAGGGGAGGGTGAACTGCTAGGGTGCACGGGTTTGCTTTAGTGGTGGTGAAAGTGGTTTTAAAATTTGGCAACTGTGGACCCACCAATACGAGTAACCTATACGATGGGTGTGGGTCAGGTTTAGAGTGCTGTTTAATGGTTTAAGGGTTTAATGCCAGCGACTCTATTAAACCCTTGACTGGCACAGTTAAAATGGGTGGATTTTCTAGTATAAAACTTTATAGTTAAATAAAAGGCCACCCTGGTTTCTGGAGGCATGAAGTGGAAGCATGGGAGCCCGGCAGCCAGCAGAGCAGATACTGGTTGGGGGTGGCCAACTCACAAGAACACTTAGTGTCTACCTGCAGACATCTTGGACATACTGATCCTCGTTTAGGAGGGATCTCTTCCACCCTAGGGTTTGTGAACCCCAGCACCATCCACATTTAGGGCAAGGTCATTCTTTGCTGCAGGGCTGGGAGTACACAGCAGTATACAGGGCTGTGGACTGCTCAACAGTGTCCCTAGTCTCTACAGCTAGATGCCAGAGCATCCCTCCTGACATCATGACATTCAAAACCTTGCAGTTGTCAACAAAGTCCCCTGAAGTGCAGCATGATTCTTGGCCAGTACTGCCTTCCTTGCTAGCGACTATTACAGAATCTTTTGAGCATCTCCCACTGAGGTCTCCAGTTTCCTACACTCTCCAATTTTAGGGTACCTGTTTCTATTCTCTCTCTGCATTCCCTATAGAAAAGGTGCCTTGTGTTGGGTCCCTGGACTTCAGCACAGAGCTTATCACTTTGTGGCTACTCGGGAGCCATTTAATAACCTACGTGGACCAGGGTATCGCTTCTCGCAGGGCTGTGGAATGGTTACTCACGCGTTGGGGAGCACACAAATTGTCAGGTGCTGTTGGCATTAGTGATTATGATTCCTTTTCCGTCTGTGACATTGACAGGTTTCCACACAGGTGTTCCTGTGTCCTCTGCCACTGACAAGAACACTCACGCTAGCTCTGTGCAGGGACTGGTGAGAAAAGCTTCTAGAACTTCCACCTTCAGGGGTCCCTGGGGAGGTGCATACCCGTAAGAATAAAGCACAGAAGAGCCATGCATTCCAGTCTAAGGACTTTGGACTTATTTTTGAGCAGGGGAGTGAATTCTCAGATCTGTATTATCCAACTCATAATGAGATAAGTATGAGAACTGGGAATGGGTGGGGGTCAGATAGAAGATAGGGGGGGAAAAAAGATGGTGACAAACTTAATTGGGCAAACTGTTTCTAAGGACACTTGCTCCAGGGGATCTGGAAGCCTCAGAGGCTGGGTGTCCATTCACAGAACCGCACCAGAAACGCCTCTCTATTCACTCTCTCCCTTTCTCTGCATGACCACAGCCCTGGAAGCCTTGGAAGCCTGTGTGCTGATGACTCAAGTATGTGCTCCTTGCATAAAATCAAGAAAGTCTGAGGAACAACCCTGTTACCTGGGCAAACATTGTTAACCGCCTTTTAGTTCCCCTCCCTCTCCCCCCAAGCTTCTGTCACAAGCCTGGGGCCACATCTGTATCTGCAATGGGTTAGGCTGTTCCCCTCCATTCCCAGCTCTATGTTTGCAGTAAAGACATGCCAAGCCCTCTTGTTGGACGTCGAGACACTCTTGAGTTTGGGTGCTTATCTTGAGGATCAATAGAGTCTTTTTCCTCCTCCCCATCATTTCGTGTGAATGTACTCTTGTCTTAAAATTCCTTTGGCAAAGAACATTTTTGGCCTGCCAAGACCCTTACCCCAGTATCAGGGATGTTTTCCCTCCCAGGGATGAGCTAAATCCTTCAGATTGCAGCCTAATCCTGCTTTTACTTCTTTGGGGCGTTGGTGGAGTGGGGCCACAGCTGGGTTTGTTTTCCCCATGGACATGACAGCTGGGAAGGTCTCCAGATCTTGGGGAGATAGTGTCTCTAAAAGGAGTGTTTGCCAGATGGAATCTGTCACCAGATTTTTGCCTTCTGCCTTGTCCCTCCAATTCTGATGTATCCTTCATTTCATGGGAGTTGGATAATACACATCTGAGTCAATGCAGTTAGTGCAAATTAGCTATTAGTCCAGCACGGAGGGAATGCGCCAGCTTCAGAACCCGGGGAAACCATCTAGGCTGAGACTAAAGGGGAGGAGGTTGACCCAGACAGGGTGATACAGCGTGGAGAGGAGTCAGCTGCACAGGCGAGTCGGCCTGGTATCAGCTTTCTGTGGGACACTGAGAAGTGACCTTCCTTCCTGACCCTTAGAGGCAATGCTTGGTAAGGGTACCCGACAGTCATCAGCCACCTCCAGTTAGCGTGTAGCTACTCTGCCCCCTACACAGGGAACCAGCAGGGAACCATAGCTGATCGGGGGTACATGCTAGGTGCCAGGCCCTGAGCTATGCATTCCACGGTCATATTTCACGTTCAGGGCCAGCACAGGACCAGCAGCATCAACCTGTTGTCAGAATGCATGTCAGGTGGGGAAACTGAGGCTTCCAGGCTCAAGGTCACTGGGTTGCTCCAGAGGCCAAAGCCAGAGTCAAGGCCACTTCCTCTACCAGACATCAGCTACCAGAAGTCCCTGATGGAGCAGTCCCTCCCTACCAGTCGAGCGCAGGGGGGTCCTCGTTCCCCATTATGGGGCAGCATCTCAGGAGGATGTAGGCAGGGCGACCTGTTCTTGAGAAACTAGAGAGCCTCCTTCCCGTCAGCCCCAGGCTCCTCACTGGTGCTCAGTAATCCAAAAGTCTCTCCAAGCTCCCACACATACATCAAGGGAGCAATGCAACCGCCACCGCCCAGACTTAAGGGACAAAGCAAGCCTTAAGGTGAAGGTAGACTTTCAAATCCACCCTAGCGGGTAGGGGGCGTCTGAGGCTGCCCCACAATCCCTGGCTTGGCAGGATGGGGTCTAGCTCTTAATCCCCCTCTGTGGTGGGTATGACCCTTGAGGGCTACAGGGAGGAAACCGAGGTAGAGGCGCTAGCTCAAGGTCAGGTGCCTGCCGTTTGCAGCGCAGCCCGAGGTCGAACTGGGCACGGGGTCACAATGCACCCCGAGGATCCTGGAGCAGGCAGCCAAAGCGTCCACGCCACAGCCTGGTCATCGCGTCACCCACCCGCGTTCCCATCCCGAGGAAACGTCTCCCGGGAGGCGGCGGCCACCTTACCTTACCTGGTGCTGCTGCTGTGCGCTGCCAGCACCGGGTCGCTTAGGTCCGCGCGCCTGCACTGGCTGGGGCAAGGATGGAGCTGGTGGCGTGCGCCTAACACCCACTTCCTCGTCCCCGCCTCCAGCTCGCTCCTCCTTATTCTGAAAGCCCTCCTTCCCTTAGCATTTTTCTCACATATTCATCCCCTCCTCTCCCCTATTTGTCCTCCTCTCTCCCTTCTCCTCCTCCTCTCTCTCCTCCTTCCCTCCCTCTTTTTCTCTCTCTTCTTCCTCCCCCTTCCCTCTCTCTTTCCCTCTCTTTCTCCCCCCTTTCCTTCTCTGGACTCTTTCTCCCTTGTTTCTATTCTTCTCACAGGGTCACTTGTCAACCTCCCCCCACCCCCCGCCCCGCACACACACCCAATGTCTTCTTCCTGCCCCCACCCTGGGCAGCTCCCTGGCCTGAGACCCTGCCCACCTGTGTGCACACTGATGGTGTGAGAGGGGATGCCTAGCTTTGGCCCACTCCGGCTTGAGAATTCTAAACCTGAAATCGCAGAATCCTTCACCTGAATTCCCGGGACCTGACCACTCCAAGCTTTCAAAGTGTGAGAGAAGATCCAGTCTGGGGACCTGGAAAGGCAGAGGTCTGAGAACAGAGAATAGGTAGAGCTCAGTCAGAAGAGGGTTCTGGTGACAACAGGAAGGGAGCGGGGTTTTGGGGTGGGGGTAGAACAAATGAAGTCTGTCCAGGCAGGAAGTCCGGTACCCCAGATGTGGAGCCAAGGCAACCTGAGGTGGAGCACCTGGCAGTAGTATGTGCCTGAAATCAGCATAGACCTGAATCTCTCACTTTCCTTTGCCAAACTTCTGTAGAGAACTCCCTCGCATAGCAGATCCCCAAAGACCCAGGGGCAGCTCCATTGACTTCCCTGCCTCCCTCTGCCAGGCTGCTGCCCCAGTGCCTGGCATAGCACTGTGGCCATCCTGCCCCTCTATGGGGGTAAGCACTAGGCAAGTGTCTCATTTGTAACCCTAAGGGGTCTTACTCACCTCAGAGAGGCTTGGACAGCAAAGGAAAAAGCCTTGGCCAGGGCAGTGGGAGGGAAAAAGGAGCTTTGTATATCCTCTGCTCACTAGGGATATATTTGCCAAGTCCCCTTGTGCCAAACCAGTCCAAGGAGGCATTCTGGATGCTTCTCTTGTTTGCTTACCATTGACAAGCAGCCCAGGTCATCTGTAAAAAGTGCAAGTTTAGTAGGGTGGTGGTGGCACACGCCTTTAAACCCAGCACTCGGAGGCAGAGGCAGGTGGATCTCTGTGAGTTTGAGGCCAACCTGGTCTACAGAGTGTGTTCCATGACAGCCAGGGCTGTTACATACAAGGAAACCCTGTTTTGAAAAACAAAAACAAAACAAATCAAAAGTGCAAGCCCACACTTCTCCTTGGAGTTACATTCAAAAGCAGGTTCCTCCCGTCCCCAGCGGCCTCCTCGTGATGAGCGAGGCCACTGTCCACACCCACATAGTGCTCTTCTCAGCTAGACCATGATGGGCTGCAACTTGTATAAATGCTAATGTGTTGGTGGAAATGGCTTTGACTGGAACTTGCAATGTTTCTTTTCTGTCTTCTGTAGCATGCCATTAGAGGAATCTTCTGGAAGATGCTGCTTCGTTACCTGAGTTCCCAGGAAACAAGCACTATTAACAAGAGCTCAGCCTGCTGAAAGCCTTTATAATTTCTGAAGTCATATGATTTTTTTTTAAAAAAGAGTTTTTATTTTTATATGTATGAATGTTCTACCTGGATGTATGTCTTTATATCATGTGTGTGCCTCGTGTCCATGGAGCTCAGAAGACGGCACTGGACAGCCTGGAACTGGAGTTACAAATGGGTGAGAGCCACTGTGTGGGTGGTGGGACTCAAACTCAGCTCTTCAGGAAGAGCAGCCAGCGCTCTTAACTGCCGAGTCCATCCTTCAGATCCAAGTCATCTGCTTTTGTTGGGTGGTCATGGTCCCTTCAGTTCTTTCCGAGTTGTAGGCAAAGTCAGGCTGGTGCGAGCCCTTGGTGGCTTGGAAGGATGGATGTCTCAAGCCCTGACAGTTTGGTCCAGGCTCCTGTGTGATGGGGGTTGGAACACATACCCTGCTCTGGGGATCTGGATCCAGGAGCTTTGCAGCTTGAGCCCTCTCTCCGCGATCCCTGTGGTGCACTGTGCAGACGCTTCAGATGACAGAGTGGCTGGAGAGTGGCGCTCAGCTGGCCTAGAACTGTCAGGTGAACACAGAGCGAGCGCAGGCAAGAGCAGCATAAGAAGCACGTCAGCCCACAGAAAGAACAGTTCCTTGTTTTAGGCGAGTGTGCTGAGCTGTGCTTTGTCACACAGCAAGGATGGGGAGCGGTTCCCATCTCTGAGGACCTTTCCTAGTCTGAAAAGGCAGCATCATAGTCAATGCCTGCTGCAAAGAACTTGGGCGAGGTCCAAATCAAGAGATGAAAGGGAAGAGAAAATCAGGTGTGGTGTGCAGAGCTGTAACCCCAACACTTGGGAGACCAGAAGATCAAGAGTTCAAGGTTGTCCAGAGTGAGTTCACAACCAGCCTGAATGGCATGAAACCCTGAAACACCGCCTCAAAAACAAACAAACAAAAAATAAATAAGGAAGTATTAAAATCACTTATTTACTCAGCAAAAGTCTACGGAAGCCTGTTGGGCACTAATTTTGTGCCAGGATCTGGAGCGGGACAAGATAGACAAGGGTCTACTACACCTCACAGAGACAGACAGACCAGGTGGTTCTACTAAAGGGAATTAAGACAGATAATAGGCCTGAGAATGCCTGGGACAACTGTGTTTACCATGCCTAGTGTGTTTGGCATTGGAACTGAGCTGGCGCAATAAGAGAGGATAGGACAGTGTCTAATGGGAAGAGGAGCAAGTTCCTTTGAGGTAGGAGGTGTGGCCTTGTTAAGAGGATGGGAAGAAGACTGGTATGAAGGACAGGGTGCTGACCAGAAATGAGGTTAATAAGCTGGGTGAAGAGTTATACCCCAAGGGAGCAGAGCTACCTCAAGACAGTGAAATGGTCAAACCGCCTGTGCTGGGAAGTTTGCTGCAACCAGCCACCCAACTGCAATCTCTTCCAGTTCTGAGTCTTCTCAGCTCCATCCCATGGAGAGACCGTTAGAAGTGGCTAAGCCCTGGCAGAGGCATCGGTGCTAACAAAACCACAGACCCACCTTACAGGGGGTGTAGAGGCTGTCATCCCCAAGTCCCCCTTGCTCTGAGTGTGTGAACGCCATCTTCTTCCGGCAAAGGGCACCGGAAGAAGTCTCTCATGCTAAGGAAACCCAAACCGCTGTTGACAAAAATAGAAAGGGGGGGGGGAAGGTTTTTCCTTTGGAATGCATAATCTCTGCCGAGTCTGACTGCTAGAAATTGGGGGGTGGGGAAAAGAGGGGAAGAAAGAGAGAGAGAAGAGGGGGGAGAAAAACAAATGTAGCAATTAAAATAATGAACGACACAGTATGGTGCTAGCATTTAATAGGAGGAGCCTGTGGAAAATTCCACTGAGAACCAACTGGGTTTTGTCACCGGTTATTTCCTATGGTGGCTTAGGGTTTGTGCAGGGCTAAGAGTGTGGTTGGGAGTGGGCACGATTTGCTGGTCATGGTACACCCAGAGTCCTGAGATGTGAGGTTTTCGGTTCTGGGCGTCCTGGAGGAGTAGAGCCAGTTCCTAACCCCAAAACTGCTGTGGGGTCCAGACCTAGCCAATCCCAGCATCTCTAGATTTGCACAGTGCTCAGTTCGGGCTCGCGAGACAGGAACGCGTACCATGTGTCAAGCGTTTGCATATTGTGTTGAGTTCTTTGCACACAGCATCTCAACTGATTTTTCTCAGAGCCCTGTAAGGTAAACATTACTATTTCCTCCAGGCTGCAGAGGGGGAAATGGAAACTCCAGAGGACTTCCCACTTCTCATTTCTACAACTAGGGATTCATATGAACACGCCCCTTCTTTTAGGTCATATGCTCCCTCGGTGAAGCAGACTGTTCTGTGAAAACTCAGGGTACGGAGTGGAGAGGAAGCCAGGAGGTGACTTTCTAGGGTAGGGCAGCTCATGGACTGGATGGGGGAGATATTCCAAGAAACAGCTTCAGATGCTCTGGGTTCGGTGCTGTTTGTCCTCCAAGACTTGATCCCCATGGTGTGATGTGGGAGATGCTGGAACCTTTAAGAGCTAAGACCTAGTATAAGGTCCTTAGACTAGTTGGGAGCGGCCTTCTGAAGGGGTTCTGGGATCTGAGTCTCGCCCTGCTTCCTGTTGGTAATACAGTCTCTATCTCTGATACACGCCCCTGCCTAGTCTGCCCTGGGGTCTTCCCCAAAGCCAGGCACAGGGAGAACTGTGAGTTAAGTCTCTTGTCTCTAACAGCCCTGCCATAGAGCAGAGAGCTCCGAGTTCAAACCCTAGCACGCGAGTGCATGTGAGAGTGGGCGTGCATGTGTGTGTGTGTGTGTGTGTGTGTGTTAGAGAAAGAGAGCTACATACACATACAGGGAGAGGGAGGAGGGAGGGAGAAAGGAGGGGGAAGGAAAGGAGAGAGAGAGAGAGGAAGGGAGAGGGAGGAAGGGGGAAGGGAGGGGGAGGGAGGGGAAGGGAGGAGTTTGGCTAGAACATGGATGCTGAATGCAGGGACAATGGGATTTCTGAGCGAGGCTGAGAAGGCGCATTGGTCTAAGACCAAAACAGCGCTTGAACATTATCCTAGAACCTGTGCTTTGTCCTGGTGGCCAAAGAGAAGACACCTCTGAGAGATGCCAAGGGGGAGAAGAAAGAGCCTAAGGCATCTTCTGATCATAAGCAACAAAAATGCCCTGAACTGGTTCAGGAATGCAGGGTTGAGCATGAGAAGTGAGGGTATGAGAAAAAATTGTCTGGGCCTGGTATCACGGGAACCACGGAATCATGATCTTTGGGCAACTTCTGAACCTCGTTTCTGCGTCTCCCAGCTGCCGTCTTCTCCTCCTCTTTCAGAAGACCGCTCGCCTCTGGCCCTCCAGAATGTTCACTCTCGTGGCATCTCTGCTTGGGCATCAAAGCCACATGATTTTAATTCTAGCCTTCTAACTATTCTGATTCGAGGACAAAGCAAGCTGAGGAAAGGGGCTCTTGAAGCCCCAAGACCAAGGGAAGGAAGTGGTGTGCTGACTGCTGACAGCCTGCCAGGAAGGCACCTGCAGTATGCAATATTGTATGAAACTAGGGGAGCCACAAGGAGGGCGTGACCAACCCAGGTTCAGAATAAGGAACTGGCAGAATGTGTGGGTTGACCACAGGACCGAGGTATTTGTGAGAACATTCCTTTGGATGTTTCTGTGAGGGTTTGGGGCTGAGATCTGAATTAAGTCATTGGACATGGAGAAAAGCAGGCTTCCTTCCACATAGTGGGTGCATCTAGCGAATCAGTTAAAAGCCTGGGTGAGATGAAAAGGGCCAATGAGCTCTAAAAAAGAATTCTACCAGCCAAAGATGGAGTTCAGCAGCAGCGCGAGTCTCCCTGGGGCCTCAGTCCAGGGCTGTGGACTGCAGAGTTGTCAGCCTCCAGAGTTGGGTGCACTGATTTCTTCAAATAAACCTCTGGGGGCTGGAGAGATGGTCCAGTGGTTAGGAGCGCTTTCTGATCTTCCAGACAACTTCTTTGTTTCCCAGTACCCACACCAGGTAGCTCACAACTGCCGGTAATTCCAGTCCAGTCCCAGGGGACCCGATGTCTTCTTCTGGCCACTGTGGGTACCCTATGCACATGGCATACACCCACACAGACACACACAAACACATACATAAAAGTTAAATGATAATAACGATCATATGGGAACTGTCTCTACCTACTATACACACACATATGCACATATAAACACTGATACATGCACAGATAGGCACACACATACAGATACACATAGTGATACAAATATACACACATGCACATGCATAGTATATAAACATATAAAAGTTAAATAACAATAAAGATAATGATGAAAATCTCTGTCTCTACCTACTATACACACAGATACACACAGAGGCATACACACAGACATAGAGGGACAAGCACACATACTCATGCAGAGACACACACATATATACACACACATACACACACAGATGCACAGAGACAGAGACACAGAGAGACCACATATAGACACACAGGCACAGGCACACACACACACTCACAGAGAGACACATATACACATAGAGAGACACATAGACACACACACAGAGACATACAAGTACAGAAACACCCATTTACCCACATCTACATCCTCTCTTGGCTCCATTCCTCTGGAGAACACAGGCTCACAGCAGAAGGGAGTTAAGAACCATCTTCTAAGCCAAGGACAGCAGAGAACTCTCAGTGTATGGCAGAGGAGTGGCAGCTACCACTGGCTGCCCAGGCCTGCAGACTCATGAGCTCAAAAGGAGGCAGAGCCATATGTGGGAATTATCCTGGGAGCCTGACTGGGTTATTAATTAAATTCAGTGAGGCAAAGAACTCTGGGATGAGGTCAGGAGATGAGTCCAGGGGGTGCAGTCAAAGGACACTTGGAGCTTGTGCCTGGTCCAGGCAGATGCTGAGAGCGATGGTGTCCACAGCACTGACTTCCAACCCTGTTTTGCTTTGTTCTCCATCATCTTAATTCCTGAAAAATCTGTTAATAGCTTTCCCAGCCTAAACTGCATCTAACAATCGTCATGTGACCCATTCTGATTAATGAGATAAAGGGTGTGAAACTCTTTTTCAGAGTAGGAAAGTCAGAGAGAAGGAAAACCTTCTTCCTTTACGTTGGTGATGTAATGATCTGTCTCTTTAAGAGACAAGCTACGCCCACTCCCCCCATCTGCTGAGGCAGGCAGATCTTCCTTCCTGCTTGCAGCCTGAGTCTCTTTCCTTTTAGTTCCCTCTCAAAGACGCAGCTTCTACTCTCTCTCCTTCCTCTCTCTTCTCTCTCTCTCTCTCTCTCTCTCTCTCTCTCTCCCCTCTTCTCTCCTTTTCCCTCTTCCCCTCTATAGCCCACTGAATAAATATCCAACCTCACTCTCGCCCGCCACCACCATGTGGCTCGCCCCCCAGGATCAGCCACCTTTGGAGACCACGGCATGGGAGCTGTGCCGTCCATGCCTGGGACTGGCTGCTCTTTGACCTACTGCCTGCCCTTGCTCAGGGACCTGCAGCATGGTCTCATGGCTCACTGCAGCTGCAGCCACTTGAGGAGTTGCAGCATCTTTTATTTAATCCATTTCAGCTGCCTTCCTGTTGTCTTCTTTGATACCACCATTGAGACAGCCATGCTTGACCCAGAGAGAAAGATGCTAAGAACTGAGGAGAAAAAGACACAGAACCCAGATGTCACAGGGCTCAGGAACAAGTCCTGGTGTTGTACAGTCTTTCCTCCTGGGTGTCGTAACCATCTGCCATCATGCGGTCATGTGGTCCTCTGCAGGATACCTTAGTCAGTGGTCATAGCAATAAAGCAAACAGAAGGACGACTCCGTGTGGGGTGGGTCTATATGATGGTAATGGTGCTGTCACATTCCTTCATAGAAGTGGGGACAGACCACCTTAGGACACAGTAACCCTGACTCCTCCAGCCTCCGTTGCACAAGTCTAGTGTCTAGATGGGTGGAGAGCTGACCTCAGGGGGACTCTTCAGTGGTGGACAGCAAGGTGAACTGTCGTACTTAGGGAGGGGACTTCCTGGTGGGATAGCTGCTTCTTAATCAGCCATGTTCCCATAAGTAACTTCAGAAAACTCTCTGGTTCACCGAGCTGGACTTGAACGTTCACTCTCTTGATCCATTTCTTTACTGGTCTGCTGCCCAATCTGGAATTTCTCGCCTCTTCCCGAGAAAAGTCAGCACCACTTGGGAGTAGCCACTTGGCAACATTTTGCGTGTGAGCTAATGAAATGACTCCTGGTCAAGTCATTGTAAGTCTGCTTCTATTACAACTGAACACAATCCCAACTCCAGAAAACATGACCGTGCAGAGAGTGTGGCCCCTGCCCTCAATTCAGCCCTTCTTCTAAAGAACGGTGACTCAGCTTTCCTATTAAGATTCTCTTATTCCATCCACTTCCTTGTCTCCTCCTAGGCTCACCAGTGCCTGGCTTGAATGTCAAGTTCACAACTGCAGGCCAGATCACACGCTCCTCCTCTGAGCTACCTTAGCTATGTACATCTGCTTTTAAAGCACACGCCACATGGTTTTGTCGGGGTAACTTACCCACATGATATATGTTCTGAGCCTGAGCAGTCAAGGAGGAAGGAGGGACTCAGTTCCTCTCAGTGCACTTCCACCTGTGTATGAGGGCCCAGGTCTAAGACAAGACTACCTCTAGCTGGAAGGAAGAGCTGCGAAGAGGGCAATTCATCTAGCCAGCCTCTGTAAGTGGAACGTAGAGAAGAAATCAGGAATGGAAGTGGAAATAATGGAAACGTTATTTTTGGCACAAAGGTTGGAATATTTTATTGAGTTATTTGATTAAAAAGTTTTTATTACATTTTCTCTCTCTCTCTCTCTCTCTCTCTCTCTCTCTCTCTCTGTGTGTGTATGTGTGAGTGAGTGTGAACATATGTCTGTGTGAGTGTATGCACATGTGTCTGTGTGCAGACGTGCACACAGTACCTGTGCTCAGGGCCTGGAAAGGGCGTCAGGCGCCCTTGTCTGTCCCTCTCTCTCTCTGCTCCTTTGAGACAGGCTCTCTGCCTGAACCTGGAGATCCCATCTTCTCAAACCAGAAGTCAACAATCCCAGCAATCCTCTCATCTCTGCTCTTCTCAGAGCTGGGCACATAGATGTGCGTGAATGTCTGGCTTCTTACATGCGTGTTGGGATATGGACTAGTCCACATGGCTGCCCAGCAAGCCTTTTTAACCACATTGCCATCTCTCCTGCACTTTTGGCTTGTCATTGTTTAAAGCTCTAATACTACTTTTAAAGTAGAAACACTTATTTTTTTAAAGGCATAAGCTTGCAAAAAATTAAAACATAGATACTACAAGGTGAGTCTCCTGAACTCTCCTTTTTAGAAGTCTTAAGAATTATTGATCAAATCCCAGAATTCTATCTTTACATTAAATTTTTTAGTCATTATTTGTAAAAACGAGGCCAGAATATATGTTTTATATTCTGCTTTAAAGTAAGAATAATATTTTCTGGTATTTTATACAAGCAGATGTAACTTTGCTTTTTAAGGTAGTAGAATGATTTTTGTATTAGTTAGCTATTGCTGTATAACACATTGACACAGTTAGTGACCTTTTATTTATTATCTCACAGTGTCTGGGGGTCAAGAATCTGCCCATGGCTTAGTTGGGGGTCTTCATTTCAACTCAACATTAGTTGAGTTCATTTCAACTCATTTAGTTGTAATGAAGGTATCTGCAGGCTTGGGTCCTTTTCTAAAAGCTCCACAGGGCCAGAGCTCCTACCTGGTTTACTTGCACAGCTGTTGATAAAATTCAAGTACATTTGGGTTACTGTGCTGAGGGTTTGAGTTCCTTAGTGACTGTGGGCTGAGGAAGTGGTCTCAGTTCTTCTCCATGCAGCCCCATTATGGCAGCTTGCTTCTCCAAAGCAAGCAAAGCAGAGAATCTGCTAGCAAGATAGAAGTTACAACTGTTTGTTGTCAAGTCACAAATGACATTCACTTATTTTGAGAACTCTATTGGCCAGAGGCAAGTTTTGGGTCCTGCTCACATTCAAAGTAATGGTTTGACCAGAAGGTGTAAACCCTAGGAACTGGGGAGAATGGGGACCTTTTGATAGAGATTTGTGTCCTGCTCAGAATGGCAGTCGTTCAGTCCCAAAGAAATACACAGAGGCCTACATTAATTATAAACTGGTTGGCCTCTTAGTTCAGGCTTTTTATTAACTCTTGCATATTAAATTAACGCATAATTAATACTTGTGTTAGCCATGTGCCTTGGTACCTTTATCAGTGAGGTACTCTATCTTGCTTCCTCTGCATCTGGGTGACGACTGCAGACTGAGCCTTTCCTCTTCCCAGAATTCTCCTGTTCAGGTTGCCACACCTATACTTCCTGCCTGGCTACTGGCCAATCAGCATTTTATTAAACTAATACAAGTGATAAATCTTTACAAGATATAAGACCATTGTCCCACAGGAGGGACTACTGTCTGCCACTGTGTCTGTCACAGTGTCCGACTTGTTCATTCTTTTGCTGACAAACACCCAGGCTGTTGATAGTCTTTGCAGCAGTGTAAATAATGTCATTATCCTGGTGATTGTACCTTTAGGAATGGGCCCAAGATTTCTTGGGACACTATCTGAAAATGGAATTTCTCATTCTGAGGCTAACTGATTTACTACCAAGTACTATATCAAAGGTACACCAGATAGATGTTTGACTTCAACAACACTGTGAATGTGGAGCGCACACACACACACACACACACACACACACACACACACACACTAATACTGAGCGTTTAATCATCTGTCTAATTTTTTTCAGTGTAATAGGTGATAGCTGGTGTCTGTGTGTTTTCGTCTGTAATTGTGTTTCAGTAAAGTTGAATGCATTGTTTTGCATTATCAGCTGCTTACCTGTGTTAGGGTGGTGTGGGAGAATTGTCTGTATTCTGTCAATCATATTTTAATAAAACGCTGATTGGCCAGGCAGGCAGTATGGGTGGGAAAGCCAGACAGGAAGTAGGGGTGGAGCAAAGAGACTGGGAGTATTCTGGGAAGCAGGAAGCTCCGTCCACCATTCCTGCCCAGATCACCGAAGAAGCAACATGTGAGCTGACAGCTGAAAAAGGTACCAAGCCATATGGCTAACATAGATCAGAATAATGGGTTAAGATAAGTCATAAGAACTAGTAAGAAGCCTGACCTAATGGGCCAATCAGTTTATAATCTTATGGAGTCTTGTGTGTGATTTTCCTTGGGAGTTGCCGGTTGTGGGGTACCGGGCGGGACAGAAACCCCAATAAGCTGGCCCCTCATGTTACATTAGGGTACTTTGATTAGCAAGCATAAAGATCCATTTGAACTCGCATAAGTGTTAAAATGAAAACTCCTGTTTCTCCAGGGAGAAGATGGAGCAACTCTCTGAATCAACAGTTGCTTTTCCTTGTGTCTGTCTCAGCATCTGGAAGTCACTCTGTTCATTGGTTCATTGTCCACACTCTGGGGACCCAGGGGACCTCATTTCCTTCTATCAGTTCTTCTGCTCTGTTTTCCTTATTCATGATCTTTACTCAGAGTAAGGCTCCCCAGAGCTTCCATTTGGATTCTCATATAAGATGTATCCATCACAAAAACAGATGTGTATAAAGTCAAATGTCACAACACAATCTCTTCCCCAGCCCTCTCTTTCAGATACACTAAAAATTAAAATTTTGATATATATCTTCTAGGTTTTTAAAATCTTGTCCCTATATGTCACGATGATGACGAGATGAAGGTGGCGCAGTCAAGGACGACAGTGCTACTGTTGATGCAGTCACGGTGACAATGGTGGCAGCCACAGCAGCGAACATTTGTTCAACTGTTTGCTGCGTTGTTTCAATAGCATAGCGTATTTTCACACTACTTAGAATTTTGGGAAGGAGGGGCTCACAGCTGAGCCTCTGAATATGCTGAGAAAAACTTTTCTCAGTCCAAATTATAAAACTTTTTGCTGTAGATGGCTAAGTGACTGGTGGCACTCACTATTTCTGCTGAGGATCCAGGTTCAGTTTCCGGTTCCAGAGGATCTGATGCCCTCTTCTGGCCTCTATGAGCATGACACACACATGGAGCACATATATTCATATGGACAGTTATGCACATAAAATAAATAAAATCGTAAAGCCTTTAACTTTGTATTTCCCCCATTACCTTTATGGTGACCCTGAAATGCCAAATTAACCATCTCCAAGACACCTGCTTTCTCTGTTGACTGGAGGAGCTTTCAAGTCTCACCGTCACTCTGCAGTCTCCAGCAGCGAGTGACCCTGAAGTTGGGCAGGCTTGGCTCCTTCACCTCCACTTCCTGGCCACAAGATGTTGGTGGGTTCATATCTGATTTTCAGAGTGGAGCTGTTGGGGTTTGGAGTCTGGAATACTGGGGGGGGGGTCGCTGCAAAGCGCTTAAATCTCTTTGGCTGCTGCCTCCCAAGAAGCATTTTCCTGTGTCTTCTTTGCCCGGAAGCACACCATTTAAGTCCTCCCATTCTGTAGCACATTGCAGAGAGGGGAGCCTAAGTATTCATCGAGAGAGTGAATGGGTAATGTGAGCTCTCTTTCTATGTTTTTTCCTTAGACATTTTCTTGGCTACTTTTGTACTTTTTTTTCACCCAATTTAATTGTAACTGCTTTGTCAAGATCTTCTTCCAAGTGCTAATGTGTTTTATTGGCATCACAGCGAATTAATGGGACAATTTCAGGAGAATTGGCCACCAATACGATCATTTGCTCTGTCTATTTGCATGGGGAAGCCACATTAAGTCCTGGGTGTCTGCTATTTCTCTTGCTCTATAGGAACAAACCTCATCTCTATCATAAAGACAGGCTCTTCAGATCTGCTAGGGTTTTCTCTGGTATCAGCAGTAGGAGCACCTGGCTCTGAAACCCAGCAGATCTTGGCATGAATCCATTTACTCCAGGTGTGACCTTGAGAAAATGCTTCATCACTCTGGATCTCAATCTCTGGTGTGTGCTGTACAGTCTTCCTGACTGAGGCCTTAGAGGTCATGCTTTTCCGGGACTGACCGCTATGGTGGAATTACACAGCAATGCCTTGCATTAGGCTTGCTTCCTGATATTACAGACATAAATACTTTATAACTGTAGGCAGTGAGCTACCTCCACCCTCCACCTCCATCCTCTGACAGCTTGGGGACGGCGGCATCTGCTGTGCACCTGGTACTGTGACCACAGGCTAACAACCTCCACGATTCTTCTTACTCTTTTTTTTTACCTTATTTATTTATTTCTTTTTTTAAAAAATTGATTTTATTGAGCTATACATTTTTCCTCTGCTCCCCTCCCTTCTTCTTCCCTTCCCTTCAACCCTCTCCCATGGTTCCTATGCTTCCAATTTACTCAGGAGATCTTGTCTTTTTCTACTTCCCATGGAGATTAGATCTATGTATGTCTCTCTTAAGGTCCTCATTGTTGTCTAGGTTCTCTGGAATTGTGGTTTGTGGGCTGGTTTTCTTTGTTTATGTTTAAAAACCACTTATGAGTGAGTACATGTGATAATTGTCTTTCTGGGTCTGGGTTACCTCGCTCAATATAATGTTTTCTAGATCCATCCATTTTCCTGCAAAATTCAAGATGTCATTATTTTTTCTGCTTGTAGTGCTCCATTGTGCAAATGTACCACATTTTCCTTATCCATTCTTTGATCGAGGGGCATTTAGGTTGTTTCCAGGTTCTGGCTATGACAAACAAGACTGCTATGAACATAGCTGAGCACATGTCCTTGTGGTATGATTGAGCATCCTTTGGATATATTACAAAAAGTGGTATTCTGGGTCTTGAGCAAGGTTGTTTCCTAATTTTCTGAGAAATCGCCATACTGATATCCAAAGGGGCTGTACCAGCTTGCATTCCCACCAGCAATGTAGAAGTGTTCCCTTTTCCCCACAATCTCTCCAGCATAAGTTGTTATCAGTGTTTTTGATCTTGGCCATTCTTACAGATGTAAGATAGAATCTCAGAGTTGTTTTTATTAGCATTTCTCTGATGGCTAAGGATGTTGAACATTTCATTAAGTGTCTTTCAGCCATTTTAGATTCCTCTGTTGAGAGTTCTCTGTTTAGGTTTGTAGTCCATTTTTTAATAGGATTATTTGTTCTTTTGATAACCAATTTCTTGAGTTCTTTGTATATGTTGGAGATCAGCCTTCTGCCTGATGTGGGGTTGGTGAAGATCTTTTCCCATTCTGTAGGTTGCTGTTTTATCTTGTTGACCATGTCATTTGCTTTACAGAAGCATCTCAGTTTCAGGAGGTCCCATTTATTAATTGTTTCTCTCAGTGTCTGTGCTACTGGGGTTATTATATTTAGGAAGTGGTCTCCTGCACCAAAGCATTCAAGTGTACTTCCCACTTTCTCTTCTATGAGGTTCAGTGTGGCTGGCTTTATGTTGAGGTCTTTGATCCATTTGGACTTGAGTTTTGTGCATGATGATAGATATGGATCTATTTTCATTCTTCTACATGTTGATATTCAGTTATGCCAGTACCATTTGTTAAATAAGCTTTCTTTTCTCCACTTTATTTTACTATTATTATTGTTTGCTTCTTCATCAAAGATAAGGTGTTCATAGGATTGATATCCGTGTCTTTGATTCAGTTCTATTGGTACTCCTGTCTTTTTTTATGCCAATACCAGGCTGTTTTCAGTATTGTAGCTCTGTAGTAGAGTTTGAAGGCAGGGATTGTGATGCTTCTAGAAGTTCTTTTATTATACAGGATTTTTCTGGCAATCCTGGGATTTTACTTTTTCATATGAAGTTGAGTACCATTCTTTTGAGGTCTGTGAAGAATTTTGCAAGGATTTTGATGGTCGTTGCATTAAATCTGTGAATTGCTTTTGATAAGATTGCCATTTTTACTATGCTAAATCTTCCTACTCAAGAGCATGGGAGATCTTTCCACTTTCTGGTGTCATCTTCAATTTCTTTCTTCAAAGATATAAAGTTCTTGTCATACAAGTCTTCCAGTTGTTTGGTTAGAGTTACTCCAAGATATTCTATGCTATTTGTGGCTATTGTGAAGGGTAGTGTTTCTCTGATTTCTTCCTCAGCCCATTTATCATCTGTGTAAAGCAGAGCTACTGATTTTTTTAGGTTAATCTTGTATCCTGCTACATTACTGAAAGTGTTTATGAGTTGTAGAAGTTCCTTGGTAGAATTTTTGGGGTTGCTTATGTAAACTATCATATCATCAGCAAATAGTGAGAGTTGGACTTCTTCTTTTCCGATTTGTATCTCCTTGATCTCCTTTTGTTATCTTATTGTTCTAGCTAGGAACTCAAGAACTAAATTGGGTAGATATAGAGAGAGTGGACAACTTTGTCTTGTTTCTGATTTCAGTGGGGTTGCTGTGAGTTTCTCTCTATTTATTTTGATGTTGGCTGTTGGCTTGCTGTATATTGCCTTTATTGTGTTTAGATATGTTCCTTGTATTCCTGCTCTCTCCAGGACCTTTATCATGAAGAGATGTTGTATTTTGTTGAAACCCTTTCCATCTAATGAGATGATCATATGGTTTTTATTTTTCAGTTTGCTCATATGGTGGATTAGGTTGACAGATTTTTGTATGTTGAACCATCCCTGCACCTCTGGGATAAAGCCAACTTGACCATGATGGATGATGGTTCTGATATGTTCTTGGATTTGATTTGCCAGTATTTTATTTAGTATTTTTGCATCAATGTTCATGAGTGAGACTGGTCTGCAATTCTCTTTCTTTCTAATGTCTTTATGTGGTTTGGGTATCAGGGTAATTGTAGCCTCATAAAAAGAGTTTGGCAATGTTCCTTCTGTTTCTATTGTGTGGAACTATTTGAGGAGTACTGGTATTAGTTCTTCTTTGAAAATCTTGTAGAATTCTGACTTGAAACCATCTGGTTCTGGGCTTTTTTTGGTTGGGAGACTTTTGATGACTGTTTCTATTTCTTCAGCAGTTATAGGTCTATTTAATTTGCTTATCTGATCTTGATTTAATTTTGGTAAGTGATATTTATCCAGAAAGTTGTTCATTTCCTTTAAGTTTTCCAATTTTGTGGAGTACAGGTTTTTGAAATACGACCTGCTGATTCTCTAGATTTCCTCTGTGTCTGTTGTTTTGTCCCCCTTTTCATTTCTGATTTTGTTAATTTGGATATTCTCTCTCTGTCTTTTGGTTAGTTTGGATAATGGTTTGTCTATTTTGTTGATTTTGTTTTGAAGAACCAACTTTTTGTCTCATCAATTCTTTTTTTTTTCAAAGTTTATTAAATTATGAAAGTTTCCATTTCCGCCCCTCCTCCCAACACCCTCCCACTCCCCCCTCCCCCTCCTCCTCCCTCTCCATCCCTAAGAGCAGTCAGGGCTTCTAGCCCTGTGGGAAGTTCAAGTTCCTCCCCCCTCCTTCCAGGTCCCGGAAGGTGAGTATCCGAATAGACTGGTTCCCAAAAATCCAGTATATGCAGAGGAAATAAGTACCAGTGTCATTGTCAGTGGCTTTTCAGAAAGGCTCCGGGCCAGCCACATTCAGAGAATCCGGTCACATTCAGAAAATCTGGTTGGATTACATGCTCATTCAGTCCCAGTCCAACTGGCCTTGGTGATCTCTCATTAGATCAGTTCCCTTGTATCAGTGGGTGATCGCACCCCTCGCGGTCCTGAGTTTTTTTCATGTTCTTTCTCCTTCTGCCCCTCATTTGGACCATGGGGGGCTCAGTCCGGTGTTCCAATGTGGGTCTCCGTCTGTATCGCCATCCATCGTCAGATGGAGGATCCCTCCGATGGCCCTCTGGCTGGAAGCTGGGATGGCTGGCGGGGGAGCTAGCAGGGTCTTGTCTCATCAATTCTTTGTATTGTTTTCTTTGTTTCTATTTTGTTGATTTCATCTCTCAATTTGATTATTTCCCGCCATCTAGTCCTCTTGGGTGAGTTTGCTTCTTTTTGTTCTTAAGGTTTCAAATGTTCTGTTAATTCACTAGTGTGAAATTTTCCCAGCTTCTTTATGTAGGCATTTAGTGCTATGAACTTTCCTCTTAACACTGCTTTCATTGTGTTCCAGAAATTTGGGTATGTTGTGTAGTCATTTTCATTGAACTTTATGAAGTCTTTAATTTCTCCTTTTATTTCTTCCTTGACCCATTGATGCTTCAGAGAGCCTTGTTTAATTTCCATGTGTTTGTGGGATTTCTAGAATTAGTGTTGCTGTTGAATTCTAACTTTAAGCCATGATGATCTGATAAGATACATGGGGGTTATTCCAATTTTTGTGTACCTGTTAAGGTTTGTTTTGTTACCGAGTATGTGGTCAATTTTCGAGAAGCTTTCATGAGGTGTTGAGAAGTCAGGTGTAATTCTGATAGGTCTACCTTTGCATGTTACTTGGCCTTTTTCCTTTGCAGCTCTTAATATTTTTTCTTTATTCTGTATGTTTAGTGTTTTGATTATTATGTGGCAAGGGGACTTTTTTTTTTTGATCCAGTCTATTTGGTGTTCTTTACGCTTCTTGTATCTTCATAGGCATATCTTTCTTTAGATTGGGAAAGTTTTCTTCTATAATTTTGTTAAATATATTTTCTGTGGTTTTGAGTTGAACTTCTCCTTCTTCTATACCTATTATTCTTAGGTTTGGTCTTTTCATAGTGTCCTGTATTTCCTGGATATTTTGTGTTAAGCTTTTGCTAGATTTAATGCTTTCTTTGACTGATGAATCAATTTCCTCTATTATATCTTCAGCACTTGAGATTCTCTCTTCTATCTTTTGTATTCTGCTGTTTATGTTTGCATTTGTGGTTCCTGATCATGTCTCATGATTTCTGTTTCTATAACTCACTCAGCTTGTGTTTTCTTTCTTGTCTCTATTTCAGTTTTCAGGTTTGAATTGTTTCTTTCATCTGTTTGATTGCTTTTTCTTGGTTTTCTTTAAAGGATTTGTTGATGTCTTCCGACTTTTTGTTTGTCTTTTCCTTCATTTCTTTGAGAGAATTTTTCTTTCAGTATTTTCTAAATATTAGTATTTAGTATTAGTGAATGGCCAGTCACCTTTTTTTTTTTACATGAGCAATCTGCTTGATTTTTACTTCAACTCTCCTATCTTTTACATTTATTCATTCATTCATTTGGGGGGGGGCTTCTGTTCCTGTTATTCTAGCCCACAGAGGTCCTGGCTCAGATCTACTCCCTCAGAGGTCCCAGACTCATGTCCAGACCTGCAGAGGTCTCCAGAGGTCTCTGGCTCCTGCCTACACCCTTGGAGGTCCTAGAGTCACACCGGAACCTGCAGAGGTCTCTGACTCCAGCTCACTCCCTCAGTGGTTGCTCCCCTGTACCTGCTCCTGTGGAGTTTGCTGTCTCAGGCCTGCTCTGGCCTAGGTCTCTGGCTTAGTCCTGTTTCCACAAATGACCCTGGTCTGGATCCACTCCTGCTCCCTTGGAGCTTGCTGTCTCAGACCTGCCTCAGCTCCATACCTCTAGGATTCTTAAAGGTGATGCTGGTGCTGAGGGAGAAGATGTGGGGAAGAATCAATGATATCACCCTGCCTAAGATTGGATGGAGGCAAGGTGAGAGGGGTGAGAGCAAGTCATGCCAGAAGGGGTGAATTGTGCGCAAAGGGAAGAAGTGTTCTTAGAAGGAAAGCAGAGAGAAAGGCAGCCAAGTGGAAGGGGGGAGGTCCCCAAATGTGAGCAATATTTGGGAAGGAAATCCCCACCCCTCCCAACGCCCTAACTCTATCCTATTCTCTCTTCTGCAAACAGGGATATTCTGAGACCCTCCACATTCCTAAACCCAGAAGGCATTTGATCCCAAGGCAGGGAGGCTGGGCTGGGCCTCTTAGTGGTTGCTGCCCACACTTCATTCAACCACGGATGCTGCAGATCCCTTGCAGGGTCCCAGATTCTCAGCTCTCCCAAGGGCCACAGCCTGCCGAGCAATGTTGTCCCTCCCTGCCTCCCATTCTCGGGGCAGTGAGAGTGGAAACTATTCCCTCAGTGTTATGCCTGATCTGGTCCCAGGAAACCCTCCCCGAGAGAGCTAAGAACAGCAGTAGGAAGTGTGTGGAAAGAGGCCAGAGCTTGGCTTCTGGCCCTGCCCCGTTCCCTGATGGCTTCTCTGAAAGCCATCATTAGTTTTTCCCTGATGACAGGGGTCTACCTCAGGCCGGAAAGGCTAGGTGACCTTTCTGAAACCGGGCCAGTTTCTAGTTCTATACACCGCTCCTCATGAAGGTATCGTCTCACCACGAGCCCCCCACTCCAAGTGGCATGGCATACATTATTAAAAAGTGGTCCTGTGGGAAGTGTTGACACACTCCAATCAGATGGCTTGAAAGTATGGGGTGGGCTAGTTCACAATGGACGATTGGGATTGTGGGTGCCACGAAAGTCAATGCTGTAACCTTAGCCATAGCATTGGGAGCATTGGTCCCCTGGGACTAACAGGGGAGGGGACAGAGCGAGTTCGAGGCAGAGAGAAGTGGATAGCGGCTTCCCTTTTCGGTAGAGGGAGGAAACTGTCTCCAGTAACTACAGTGTACAAGGCAAGATGGAATTCAGCCCACTCTCCCTCTCCCCTGCCTTGGCAGAGCTCCCCATGGCAGAGCACAGAGAGAAGTGAGGTGGCAAAGGAAACTTTCAGGCTAGAGGGTCTTGGAGGTGGAGAGAGGACCGGGAGCTCATTGCTCATCACAGGGAAGCCACACCCCACTGTCTAGGAGAGTAATGGTACACATTCCCCTGACTGTGAACTCAGCTCTGTTGCATGGACCCTGCATTAGGTGTCTATCCTCCCCACAACTGTCCGAGGTAGATGTTGTTGTCAGTAGCATCTCTATTGCACCAGAGAGGCCAGACACTTGGTTGCCTTGGGGGTGCCACTGTTGGGACCCAGCCCCAGACTGCCTCTTCCAGAGTCTGAGGGCAGAGGTACTGAACACCATCTGCTCCTGGATTCTGGTTGCTCCTCTTCCCCTAGTTCTGCACTATGAAATATACTGAGGTTGGCATGTTTTAAGGTGTCAAGATGGACCCTAGCAGGACAGGATCATGTCCAAACACAGGGTCAGGCCAGAACACATCAGAGGAACTGCCAAGTCTCTTGTGCCAGCTAATGGACAAGGGACCACTCTGAGCATTGAAACCAGTCTACCAAAACTGGTGACTCTCAGGTCCTAGACTAGACTTTGTGAATAGAGGGAGGCAGATAGGCAATAGACTCCATAACAGTCAACCTCAGCTCCATCACTTTGCCCTGTGTGACCTCACATGTGAACAAGGACGTGGGTTGCATAACCCGAGGGTAAATCTGACCACACCCTGATTCGACATTTCAGCTCTGATCCCCTGTGGGACTATAGCCCTATAAGGAAATGGAACTGGAAAAGTTTTATGCCTAGCAGCACTGCAGTCTTTATAAGGTCTTAGCGCTCCTGTACTCCATGTTTCTGTGCTGCTGGTGCCAAGGGTACAGAAGCATGATATTAAGGTTACTGGCAGGACATGGTATCTCTGTGTAGCCGTGGCTGACCTGGAACTTACTCTATAGACCACGCTGGCATTGATCTCAGAGATCTGCCTTCCTCTGCCTCTTGAGTGGTGGGGTTAAAGTGTGGGCCACCATGCTTGGTTCACCACTGTTGTCTTCTACTGCTCTGATAAAGACTGTGTCAAAAACAAGTTGGGGAGGACAGAGTCACAGGGAAAATCAGGGCAGGAACTCAAGGCAGGAAGCTGAAGGCGGAGGCCACGGGAGGATATTGATTACTGCCACCCTCCATATGGCTTGCTCAACTTGCTTCCTCACAGCATCCGGGCCACCAGCCTAGGGAAGGTGCTGCCCATAGTGAGCTGGGTCCTCTCAAGCCACACCAATCATTAATTAAGGAAATGCACCATAGACTTGCATACAGGCAAATCTGATGGAGACATTTTTTTCTCAATTGAAGAAAATCCTTCTTCCTATAGTACTCTGGCTTGTATTCAATTGACTAAAACTCCTACTAGTACAGCTGTGTTAGTGATCTGAACATTTATTGAGCTATCTTTATTATCAAAGAACACACTTGCTGACAAATTTGCTGCCAAGCCTTACGCCTCGCTTTGCTTGCTCCGCATTTACTGTTTCTACTGATGACATCTAGAGGCCCTGTGCAGTAACTGACCACGGAGAGTTTGGGGGTGTAGCACAAAACGACTGCTTGACGCACATGGCAGGCCACATCCCTACCCTTAAGCAGCTCAGAGGTATAATTTGAACTGTTGTTGATACACTGAAACTAATGCTTCTGTGTCAGTGGGAGATGTAAACCTCCAGGCCAGGGCTGGCTCTGCCCGGGGATGGGGAGTAGACACTTGAGCCTGGGGCTCCCTGTAGAAAACTCATTCATACCCACAGGAGTGGTATGGTGGGGATTCAGCTGTGGTTAGAGGTGATTTCGGCTTCCAGGACCTTAACTTTGTCTGGGGAGAGGAGGAGCCAGAGTGCTGGTTGGTTCTTTGAAGGTGAGTGCTGAAACCAAGGGCACCTTTCTTGAGGAGTGAACTGGGAAAGATCAGAGGACTCGTTTTGCAAGTCAGAAAAGAAGTCCACAAACATTCCAGGGCAAGGAAGCCCAAAGCTGGAGCCTGTCTGACTGCTGCCTCAGATAGGGCCCGCCATATGGCATACCTTCGTCAATATTAGCTTAGGAGAGCGAATGAAGGGGAAGGGCCTTTAAACGGCCGAACTTGCAACTCAGGATTTCTGTGTATTCTGTGTGTATCGTTTTCCTGTGTAACAAAATAGCACAGAAATCATGGTTTGCATGGCAGAAATCCACAGTTCTGGAGGCTGGAAGTCTGAGACCAAGCTACCTGGGCATCAGATCCTCTGTACTGTGCCCCTTCTCAGGCTTCAGATGCTAAGGGTGTTCCTTGGCCCATGGCTAGTGTTCGTTTCCTGTATATAATGTCTTCCCTCCAGTCATGTTTTTGTGGGCCCAATATTTCCTGCTTATCAGGACTCCCCAAGATCATGCCCTTCCCGATGATCTCATCTTCATCGTCTTTGCTATGGGTTGAAAACAGTCTGAATGCATCTCCTAAAAGGCCAAATGCTGGTAGCTTGGCCCTCAGTGTGGGGGTGCTGAGAGGTGGTGAGGCCTCTGTGGAAGCTGTTTAAGTCTTTGGTCATTGTCTTCAGAGGTGACCAATGCTGGCTTTGTGGAGTGAGCGCTCATGAGTGGCAAGTGGCATGTGCCTGATCTCTGCTGCACGTGGCTGTTTCTTCTCCTCTTCTCCTTAGTTCTCGTGCTATGACGAAGCAAGAGTCTTGGCTAGAGATGCCAGCATGATGTTCCTGGAGTACTAGCCAAATAAACTTTCCTTTATAGATTACTCAGACTCAGGTCTTTTTGTTTATAGAAAGAAAATCGACTAAGACAAGCTTCTTTTCAAATGACTTAGGTTCTAGTGTTGATCCCAGTATCTTTAGGGTGACACAATTCACATAACCTTGCTAATTTGAGAGCTTAGATGTTTAATCTCTCCTTTAACAGCTCTGTTGACTATGTAATGCATACGGAGTCCTAGATGTTACAGATCAGAACAGAAATGAGCAATGACTTTTGATACTGGTACCCTGGTGTCAACGAGTTTATGGCCCCTATAATGGTTTGTCCTGCCCCTTTAAGAGACAAGCCCTGCCCACTCCCCCATCCACTACTGAGGTATGGGATTTCCTTCTGCTTCCAGTCTGAACTCCTCCCTTTCCATCTCTCTCCCAAAGAGGCAGCTTCTGCCTCTCTCCCTTCTCCACACTTTCCCCTTCCCCCTCCTCTCTATCTCTGATTCTGTTTCTCTCTCTCTCTCTCTCTTCTCTCTCTCTCTCTCTCTCTCTCTCTCTCTTTCTCTCTGCTCTTCTCCCTTCTCCCCTCCCTCCCTTTCCCTTTCCCCTCCATAACCCACTAAACAAATACCCACTTTCTCTGCATGGCATACCTAATAGGTCTCTGTTTCTCACCTGCCACACGGCTCCCAGCTCTGGGAACAGCACCATTTACCTAAACCATAACAACTCCCAGAACATCAAGCCCATAAATAGGTACTAGGAGGGCAGTGAGGGGAAGAGGGAAGGGGAGTGGTGATGGCGAAGGCTGCTGAGAACACTCTGGACCAGTGGTTCTCAGCCTTCCTAACGTTGCCACTTTTAATACAATTTCTCATGTTGTGGTGAACCCAACCACAAAAGTATTTTCATTGCTATTTCATATCTGTATTTTTTACCACTGTTATGAAGCTTAATGTAAATATCTGTATTTTTCCTTAGGCGACCCCAGTGGAAGGGTCATTTGACCCACAAAGGGGTCATGACCCACAGGTTGAGAACTACTGATTCTGGTTCTTCTGCTTCCTGTATGAAAAGCTCTCGGTGAATCTATTTTCTTTCCTATCCAAGGTTCCTGGATCCTGTTTCCTGGGCATTTGGAGGGTAGTTTCTTTCTTCAGTATAAGAAAAGTAATAGGCTTCCAAATTCACGCAAGCTGATCCTTCTGATTGAACCTTTTCAATAACTCTCTCGGAATCTGAACCTTGGGACCTGGTTGTTCCAGTTTCACCACTTTGACCAAATTAAAGCAAGCTTTTTATTAAAATGTTAAATACTGACCAAGATGAAATTTGATTGGGACCATCATTTGGGTTGTTGGGCCTATATGGACAAAACCCATGGGCCACCATACTTTCCCATGAGACCTTGTTGTTTTCAAGAACTACAACTCCCAGAATTCCAGGAAGCTACCTGGTCCTTAGACAGGTGGGGCTTACAGGTTAAATTAGGGTCTAATACTGATGTCTTCAAAACTCTTGCCCTGAACTCCAAAGCTGACTGATGACTTGCCATTGTAAAAGCACAAACTCACCGCTGGCTGGTTCCACGGTGGCCCAAGTCCAAATGGCCAAAACATCTTCCAGCCTGAGGAACTTGAAGACTCCAGGCCCCTAGGGACTAGGCCCCGCTAAGGTTTGGGTAGTGGCCTTGAGTTCTGTTTCCCAGCAGGGCCCTAGAGATCTTCTGTGGCTTCTGGATTGTGAAGCTGAGTTGGACCTGTCTCCTCCACTCTCTTTCCTTCCTGAGCCCAGTTTACTCCGGTTCAGAGCTAACTGCTGGCAGGTGTGGAGGGAGTGTTTGGTCCCAGGGTTGAGTTACTACTGGGCCGGGTACATTGTTGACCTCCAGTGTTGCTGTCTTCCACTTGTGGGAGCTCTTCCTAGATCCCTGAGGTCCTGGCTTGCTGGCAGCCTGCCAGGTCACCTCGCTCACTCCCGTGACCTTCTGTTCCAGCCCTGTTACTGACCCTTCCAAGCACTGGAAAAAGGACCCAGTCTGCAGTTTTACTCCTGTGTTCCTGAAGAGTTTCTGGTCCTTATTTGGTTTGGTTCACCGCTCATTAAAGTTGCTCCATGACAGCCTTTGTGTGTGTGTGTTGAGGAGGGGGATATCCTGACTGATGATCACTGGAGAAGACAAAAAAAATCCCAATAAATGTAGTGAAGTAAAAAAGAATGATGTTGAGATATTGCATTAAAGGAACATATGACTGGAAATACTGGGGAGAAAAGGTGATGGGGGAGAGTGGGGTAAGATAAGGTAGGTGCTGTCATCCAAACAATGCACTGCTAGGCAGCGAAGAGAGCCTGCTGCCTCTGATGGTCACAGGGGGAGAAGCTGTGCTGGTTTCCTCTCGAGAGCTGCCGTCAGGATCAGAAGGAGCAGCCTGGAATGAAGCTGGAGGTTAAGGTTAAGGTCGTTTGCTGCTCCAGGGAGACTGTACTTGAGAGGATCCGTGCAATGGGCCAATAAAGGGGAGGATGAAAAGGGGAGGAGTTTCTTAAAAACTGTGGATTCTCCTTGGTGGACCCTAAGGTGGGGCTAAGAAGGAGGTTCTGCAGTGGGTGTTGGCAAAGAGCTGGGAAGTTCAGTGGAGGGTATCAGTGTGATCCCTAAAAAAGCAACCATGACTCATATCACCAAAGGAGAGGGTGCTTGATAATTTATGTGGCCACAGAATGGCTTTGTTCCTGCCTCATTTGAAACACAGACGCGATGACGTTGGGCTCAGTTTGGATGCTGCGCACATCGATCTGTGTTTATGCTCAGATCGGAACATCCTGGCCTGCCTGCTGATGAGGCTGGCTTTTTCTTTCTTGTCATTAATAGAGAATGGGTTTTATTTCAAATTTTGGGAAAAGTATACACACACAAGAACATACATATACACAAATATGAATGGGTCTGGCTATATATGACAGAAATTAGATGATGCAGTAATATGGTTTTCTTTTAATTGACTGATTTTATGGTATTTTTGAGCTCTGAAAATTTTGCACAAAACTAAGTATTTCTAGTGTCTGCTGTAATCTGTGGGAACATGTTGGTTTTAATATATATTTCCTGATATAAAACATAAATATAGTAGAGCTTTTTAGGAATAAAAAACCCATAAATATCATAGGGGTTTTGAAACTCCTGATTCATGTCTTCTGGTGTTTGAACTTAGATTTCCTTGGGATGCTCATGGGCTGGGACTGGTAGTGACATCTATCAGTAAGAAAAAGAGTCCAAGCTCAGGGGAAAGGTTGCATTCATGTAGCTAAGAGTCCCGTGGAACCAGTCTCTCTATGTGTGGTACCTTGAGAAAGAAGAGCTGAATATAGAAGTGTGCCTCCAAGTGGCCATCTGGTGACTAGTGGGGAATACTGAGGCCCCAGCAGTGGGGGGTTGGGGCTGGGAGCTGACCAGTCAGGGTGCCCAATACATAGCCGGATGTCCACAGGGCTATGCAAGACTGGTGTTCGCAGCGACCCCTTGTGGCCATAACAGAAGCAGCTGTACTTGGGAGCCTGAGAAACCTGAGAAGATTTATGTGGGTAATGAAACGTTCCCATTTCTTTCTCTCCAGGTGTTTAGCATCAAGACTTCACTGCCTTTCTGACTAAGGAAACCTCATGGTCTCTGGGCCACTCGGGGCGAGCTGGTAGTCATGTCTGGAGGAAAAATAGAGGTGAGCATGATCTAGGGTGAAAGAGGAGGACCAGGAGTTGCAGTAGGAAAGAGTGGCAGGGACCAGAAGGTGGGCTGCATGGAGCCAGGACTTCCCTCTCTCCTATTCTAGCAAGGGGACAACCATCCAGGTCGTGTGTGACACATTCCCAGCTCACATCCTGCATCTCTTTCCCAGTGGACCAAGGTGTACAGGAGCTTCACCTCCCAACCTCTCCTCCCACTCTCCCACCCCTCTCTAACTTTATTTCACAGCACTGGGCGTCTTCTCCCGGGTGCAGCCCTTCTGCTCTGCTCTTTGCTCAGCCCCATCACAAGCACTGCCGCTCCTTGGCCTGAAGACCTCTTTATGTAGCTGGGTTCTTCTTCCGCAGGCCAGGCCCTGGCTGTCCTCTCTAATGAGCAGTCCCTCTGCCCTCATGGCCTTCTGTCCACTGTATGGATGATTGCCTTTACATTCTTTTGGTTCTTTTGTTTACCTAGTTCTTGTTCAGCTATTTTTATCAGAATTAAAATTCCAAGTTTTTGTCTTTCTTTGTCAAATCCCCAGGATGTAGAGTGATACCTGCCACACATCAGGAGCCCAGGGATTCCTGGGTAGACAGTGAGTCTTTCCACCCAGTCACTGAAGGCCAAGTCACAGCAACCTTTGACCTTGATTGACTCTCACTAGTGGGATTAAGGGATGTGACAGCCAGATTGTACCTGGTAGAGACCTGAACTCTGAGTTGATCCCCCACCCAGTGATGTGTGTGTGTGTGTGTGTGTGTGTGTGTGTGTGTGTGTGGTGTGTACCTGCCTATCCGTCTGTCTGAGACACTCTTTTGAGACTCAGTTTCCCCTTCTGAAAACATGAGTCAGCTAAGCATACAGGATGTCGCCCTACCTGTAAGGGAGGGTAAGTTCCGTGCCAGCAACTGTCAGAATCAAAAGGAGAGAAAAAACAAATGAGCACATTTCTTTTAATTTCCACAGGCAAAGAACCAAGAGGCTGGGCCTTGGCCCCACCTTCCCAGAACGCTGGGGCAGAATCTGTGCCAGTGAATACCTCAGGAGATATCTGGAAGACCCATAAAAGGAGCAGGATTGAAAGACTCTGCTACTGAATAAGGGAGAATTTGAGAGTGAACACAGGGACAGGAGGGTCTGTCAACAGGAAAACGGGGACTGGAAGTCTGGGTCAGAAATCCTGGGGGACTAGAGTGAGGCCATGGATACTCACAAGCCTGAGCTGGTCCCAAATGCCAGATCTTCTCTTCTCCCTGCCCATCTTAACTCCCTGAGGCAGCTCTGGTTCCAGTTTGTGTTGCTCAAACATTAGTTCTCTTCACCATGAATGTTCCCCACCGTGAGTGCTCCCCACCGTGAGTGCTCTTCCCTATGAGTGCTCCCCACCATCGTTGCTCCCCATAATTAGCAGGGTTTCAGTGTTCACGTTTGACTCCTTCAGGACCCTGGATTCTTGGAACATTGCTGTGTTAGATCCCCAGCAGAAAGACTTCTCCAGTGTCCCCAAAGACACAGACCATGTGCTGGTGATAGCCACCATCTAGACTAGATGTGGCTAGAACTGTTTGTCTGTGACTCCAGAAGGCAGGATCAACAGAGAGTGGATATTTGGTAAGACTGAGGCTATAAAGGTCAAAGTTGCCCCCTGGGATACTTGTGCCTCCCGACAGATGGTGGAGACAGTTACTGCAGTGACCCCCCCACCCCTCACTCTGCTCTGGTGCTTCTGGGGAGGATGCCGCCAGGCCAATCAGCTAGCAGGGGAGGTGGTGGGCATGGCTTTCTCTGACAAAGGGTGCTGCTTTCAAGGCCTCTGGTCCTCACGTAACTATCTTGCCAGGCCCCATGCTAGCAGGCAGCCGGTCTCTGTGCGGCATCCTATGGCAGCAGGAGGGGTCCAGTTAAGCAGAGGTTCTTTGGAGGAGGGTCCTGTGTGGCCAGAAGAAACCCGAATCTTCTCCACCACTTCTAGGTGGCAGATTCCCACCCCAACCCAAGTCCATTAACCATGTAGCCTGCAAATGCTGCTCTTAGGGACTTTCCTAAAAGCCAAGTGCATCTCCCTGTCCCCTCCCACTGCGGCTCCAAGGTCCTTCAGCCCTAGACTTGGACCCTTTCCCAGAACTTGTCTCCATCTATCAGGGGCAATGACTTTTGGCATGGTGTGGGTAGAGAACTGATGATTCCGAATATTTAAACGGGCTGGGGACTTTCTTCACGACACTGAGACTTACAGTTCTGGGTCCCCTTACTTCTCATCCCACAGCCCTTTTCAGAGAGCAGCAGGACGTTTGAGTTGGCTGGGCTTTCCTGGCAGCTGAGAAGGATGGGCCAGCCGTACCCTGGTCTCCCTGAGCCTCCATTTCCTCATCTGTCCCATGGGGGCATTGGCAGCCACATTGCAGGATCATGGGGGGCAGGGATGAAAGGTTGAGGGGCAAGCTCTAGGTTTACATTTTGTAAACACAGCCCGCCTGTATTAACGTTGCTTCCATCCCACAAGCGCCACTGATGTGCTGAGCCTGGTTTCTGTGGGTGGGTTTATTCCAGGCGCTCAAGCAGCTTGTATTCCCATTGGGAAATAAATAAAAGATGTGAAAATAAGGCAGCTTGCATGGCGTGAATTGCTCTGAGAAACCTATGGTCACCTAGAGTGTGGTGGATCCCCAGGGTAGAGTGGAACTGGCTGAGAGAGCTGGGTGACGAGTGAAGAATGGTCCACCATGGAATGGGGGCTCCAGGAAAGTAATTAATCTTCGGTCATGGAGTCTCAGAAAGGAGCAGGAGCTGGGGGAAATCTCAGTTAGGCCAGCCATAGTCCAGTCTGCCTACACTGACCTTCCTGCCGTTGACCTTGGCCTGGCTCCTCACTGCGGCTCTGACTGGTCACCGTAAAGATCCTTCTGCTGTCTCCCAACTCACAAGTCTAGGCTGGGAATCTGCCCCCGTGCTCCGGCTTGAATGGCAAACCTCCTGCTGGGGCAGGCTGTTATTTATGAACATGTCTGAGCTCACATGCTCCTGGGGGACAGGGATAGAGCTATTTTTTCCTTTTCATCTTGAAACCTGGAGACAGCTCGGCACAGTCAAGTTCTCAAGGCCAGGAGAAGGAGTACTTTAATCAGCTCCCCACAGGGAGGGGAAGGCACGGTGATCACACAAGGCCAGAGTTGAGGACCCTGAGCATCTCCAGGTCTCATGGAAGCGTGGTGACTGCTGATCAGGGCACTCGGAGGCATGCGGCTTGTGGGGACACTCCTAATACAAACTCTGGCAGATGATAAACATCGTAGTGGCCTGCCCATCTGTCCATCTGTTTCATTGACACAGATGGTGGCACACATTGTCCCAGGGGATGAAGGCAGTGAGTCTGACAGCTCCCAGGCTCTAGCTGGCAGTCACTGAGTAACAAATGGTCTCAGAACTTAGTCGCTCATAGTGCAAGGAGCACTGGTCAGAGAGCAGGCCTCTCTTAGCCCTGCAAAGAAAGGGGCCTTCAGGCAGACGACACCTCTGGGCAGCACTGGGAGAAGGACAAAGGTCACCAGTCCTTCTAGTCCTATAGAACCTCCGGTTAAAAAATGAAAACCACAGCCAGGCGTGGTGACACACATGAATCCCAGCACTCGGGAGGTAGAGGCAGGCGAATCTCTGAGTTGGAAGCCAACCTGGTCTACAGAGCTTGTTCCAGGATAGGCAGGACTACACAGAGAAACCCTGTTCTGAAATTAAAAACAAAACAAACAAACAAAAAAAAACCTAGTAACAACAACAGGGAAAACCACTTTCAGGTGTGTGCTAATTATACGCCCCATACCTAGAGTGTTTATTATCCCTTCTGCTGACAGCCGCCATGGGAGGCCTGGCCTCTGGCACTTTATGTTTTTCTTGCAGCAGTCCCAAGCTTCAGAAACCCAGAGCTAGGCTTCTAGCTTCAGTAGTCTGGGGCTGTGTGACTCTGGACGAGCCATTTCTCAGATTTAGCTTCCAAAACCTAAATGAGAGACCTAACTTCCAGTTGCTGCCTCCTCCAGGACCAAGCACATGAGCTCGGCTTCGGTCTTTGGCCATCTAGAACCCCACAGCTGGCCTGCAACCTGCCTGGCTGCCTGCACCCAAGATTGAGACCGCTTTAATTCGCCTTGCACCCCGTGGATTCAAAGCCCTTAAAGCGTGCACAGTAAATAAGTGAAAATGCATCTTATTCCCTTCTCAGACTCAAGCAGCTGCCTGTTAACTGGGCCTGAATCCCCATGCCCGGGGCTTCCTACCCATGCCCAGAGGACCACGCAGGGCTAGGTGACACACCATCTCTTCTCTGTATCTGGGGACTCTAGCAAGTCCAGGTCTTGTTAAGATCCTGGCTAGACTCTAAGACCTGGGCAAGCGTACCATTCCCTTTGAACACCATTTTCCTCACCATGAAAACAGAGATGGTAGCACCCCCCTCCCAGAACTATGATGAAGGTGACATTAACTGAGATAATTATATGCGAAGTGGCAGATGCACAGCAAGCTCTCGTGAACGGGGACTGTTTTTACCTCCGCAAATGCATCTTCAGACAGAGCGAGGCTTTTCTGCAGCTCACCCACTGAGGCCTGCCGCTGGCCTTGAATGCCCGGTTTAGCAACTCATTCCCTTTTCCCAACACCTCCTTTCCAATCCTTGACTTCAGTTGGCAGATTGGGAAACTGGGGTTTAAAAGAGGTAAATGGGGGACAAGGGACTCTGGCCAACTATGCCAAATTTGGGGGTTGCCTTCTAAAATATATTCTTTTATTACAATTTTTCCCCTTAGCGTGTGGGGGTGGGGTGGGCACCCATGGATGTGTGCATGGCTGTCACTCTGTGGGTGTGAGGGTGGGGAGTGAAGGCTGGGGAGCAGGGAGTCAGGAGGTTCTCTTCGGCCACCATGTGTGTTCTGGGAACACTCAAAATTGGTTCACTGGGGGAAGCACTGTGTCATTGAGCTACATACACCCGTGGCTTTCCCTTTTAAAGAAACGATTTCTACACTAGAGGAGTACGGCAGGATGGAGGCACAGGCAAGGGTTTCTGGACCGCGCTCCAACAGGGCAGGAAAAGGCTCCAACAACTGACAAAGAGGACTGCAGGAAATGAAAGGGCTGCTGAGCAACAAGGGAAGCAACCAACAGAGCCGAGAGCCTCTCTGCAGCGCAGAAGCAAATCTCTACCAGCTATGAACCCAGCGGGGGGTTAATATCCAGAATCTATAAGACTCCAAAATGATCCTAACGTAGGCTAATGAACTATATAGACAGCTCTCAAAGGAAGAAACACAAATAGCCAATAACTACTTGAAACTGCTCAACATCGTTAGCTAACAAGGAAATGAAAATTAAAACTACATCGAGAGGCCATCTTCTCTGGTCACAATGACTTTCATGAATAAAACAGACAGCTGTTTGCCTATAATCCTAGCATGGAGATGTTAAAGTAGGGGTGCTACCATGATTCTGAGGCTGGGCTAGACTACAAAATGAGTTCTAGGCCACCCAGAATTACAAAGCAATACACTGTGGGACAAGGGGCTGGGAACGTAGCTCAGTTAGTAGAGTGCTTGCCTAGCGTGCATGTAGCCCTAGTTCCATCCCTAGCACCACATTAACTGAACATGGGTTCATCTGTAATCCAAACACTAAAAAGGTAATGAGAATCGTCACTTACTCGGCGTGCCTTGAGTGTGTGCCTCGATGAAGTTTTAGAAGTAAGGACACTTGAGGATCGACTGGACAGTCTGGGCATGCTGTTGCACGCCTGGGACCTTGCTTCTGTGGTGGGATATTTGTACACTGTGTGAAAATGTATTTTTGTGATTGGTGTGATCAAAAGCCGACTGGCCAATAGCTAGGCAGGAGGTATAGGCAGGACTTCTGTACAGAGAGGATTTGGAGAAGAGAAGAGGAGACCCCAATGAGACATAGGGGTGACAATCAGACACACAGAATGAAAGAAAGGTAAAAAGCCACGAGGCCGCATGTAGATTACTATAGGCAGGTTAATTTAAGTTGTAAGAGAGAGTGTGACAAGCCCAAGCTAAGGTACATGGTAGAGCTTCCCTACCATGTAGAAGTGGGATTCTTAGCTGAACTCTTTTGTCTCCAGAAGTTTCGGTTATTAGAAGGACTGAAAATGCTTCTGGCATTTGGGGAAGAGGGACAAAGACCTCTGGGTCCTTCCATGACTGCATCACTCAGGTTAACATATCCCACCAGGCCAGACAGCAGAAGTACAAACAGAAAATGCTTAAGATGTTTTAGATGGTGTGTGCAATGTTAATAACTTAGAAGAAGGTTCCTACAAGGTGAGCCTTAAGTGAAGGGAGACACTGTCTGAAGATGATTGCCCAGCATGGCTGGCCTCACTGTAGACCACAATGCTCCTGTCTCCTATGCAAATAAAGCCTTTCTAGCCAGCTGTTCAGTATCACAAGCACAGCCACCCATGTCTGTATCTGATAAAATTTGATTTCTAAAAACAGATTGAAAACCAAATTGTATTAAACCAGTAAAGATATGAAGAGTACACATCTCACTCAATGACATAGTTAAGGATTTTAAAAGTATTTGAAATGATTGGTTCAATATGATATATAAAAGAAAGCAAGATTCTGGAAAGTAGTCATTAAAATGCTCTGGTTCAGCCTTGTCTATAACTTTCTGGGTTTTGTTCCGGGTGTGGGGTGTCCGTTGGCTCCTCTAGAATAACTGTTACTCTCTTCATTTATAGCTCACACCCTACATCCTCTTTCTAAGGGAGCAGATGCCCAGGACTTCAAGACAAACCATGCCTCCGCACGTCTAAAATTCAAATCGGGACGTGGGTTTTCTGAGAGCGTTCCTCACAACCCATCCTTGTTGCTGCTCCTCATTGTCTCTGTTTGCCTTGGCATGTCAGCTGGGCTTTGCTGAAGGCTGTTCCTCCCTGTCACATAGGAACAACCTTGTCTCGAACACTAGCTGTCCATCTTGGTCACTCTTTCTCTGCCCCTTCATTTCCTTGTGTTCTTCCTTTTCTCTTGGAGACAGGTTCTCATTGCAAAGGCTTGAATGGCTTGAACTTGCTGCATGGCCAGGTGAGCTTGAGTTTGTAGCAATCCTCCTGCTTCTCCCTCCTGAGTGCTGGAATTACAGGAGGGCACTACTGTGCCTGGTTGGTTGTAGTGGAATAATCTTTTCGTACACTGCAAAGAAGTGTAACTCTGATTGGTTTAATCAAAAGATGAATGGCCAATAGCTAGGCAGGATTTCCAGGCACAGAGGACACGGGGAAGACAAAGGCGGGGGCGGGGGGGGGGCTGCAAGGAGATATGGAGGAAGCAGAGATGCAGGATGGAAGGTACACAGGTGAGGTAATCAAGCCTCAGGGCAGCACATAGAGGAACAGAAATGGGTTCATTTAAGCTATAACAGCTAGCTAAAAACACGCCAAAGCTGTCAGCCAAGCTTTCATAATTAAAAGTCTCCATGTCATGATTTGGGAGCTGGCTGAAGGAATACTTGCAACAGTTGATGTTCTCTTTCTCTCTTCTTCCCTCCCCCTTCCCTCTCCCCATTGTGTGTGTGTGTGTGTGTGTGTGTGTGTGTGTGTGTGTGTGTGTACATATGTCTGACATAGTCTAGAGTGGCCTCACACTTGGTATGTATCTAAGAATGATCATGAATTTCTCATTCTCTTGCCTCTCTCTCTCAAGTATTAGAATTACAGGCATGCGCTCTCAAGACTGACTTCCTCCTAGTTCTTCTGTCTCATATATCAAATCTGCACGCTTCGTACCTCTTTAATCCAATGTTTACACTTGGATAGAAACTGTCAGATCAGTTTAACCACATTCTTTAACATGGTCATGGCTGAACACATAACTGGAAATATGTGTTACTGAATTGTGTTTATTTTGTGTTACCACACTGAATTATGTGGGGCTTGGTAACCTGGAAATGAAAGAGGGTGATCTAGCCCATGTGATGGAGTCTAAAAATATCACGGTGCAGGCTGTGCTGAGGGCCCTTTGGGCTGTTGCACACCATGATGGGAACCATGTGGTCTAGGTTCTGATCAGAGTATGGATGCTTGTCCATTGCTTCTCCACAAGGCAAGGCCCATGAAGACAGTCTCTCACTTGGAAATAGCCAGCGGACTTCATGATAGGGCAGAATATTTCTGTCCCATGCAGCCTGCACTTTCCCTTCTCTCTCAAATGTTGATGTTTCTCTTGGCAGTTTTTGGTTTCACTTTGTCAGTCATAGATGAGGGGACAGATGCAATCATTCCCAGAAAACTCATTTTTTTTTCTCAAACATTTTCCAGTAAAATTCTTTGGGAATTGATGCTTCTCGGGTTTCTCATACAAAAATATCAGCTGTTACCCCAGGCCCAGAGAGCTTTTCTGATTCAGTGCGGGCAGCATTGGAGGCAATAAAAGTTAAGAGGCAACACAGGGGACTTCTTCCTTTCCTATTTGTATCCCTTTCATCTCCTTCAGTTGTCTTAGTGCTCCAGTCAGAACTTCAAGTATTATATTGAATAGATGTGGAGAGAGTGGACAACCTTGTCTTGTTCCTGATTTTAGTGGAATTGCTTTGAGTTTCTCTCCATTTAAGTTGCTGTTGGCTTTGGGCTTGCTGCACACAGCTTTTATTATATTGCAGTACATCCCTTATATTCCTGGTCTCTCTAGGACTTTTATCATGAAGGGGTGTTGGCTTTTTGTCAAAGGCCTTTTCTGCATATCATGAGATGATCATGTGTGTTTTCTCTTCCAGTTTCTTATATGATGAATTATATTTATTGATTTACATATGCTGAACCATCCCTGCATCTTGAGGATGAAGCCTACTTATCATGGTGGATGATCTTTTTGATGTGTTCTTGGATTCAGTTTGTAAGTATTTTATTGAGAATTTTTACATCTATGCTCATAAGGAAAACTTTTCTGCAATTCTCTTTATTGGATCTTTTTGTGGTTTGAGTATTTGGGTAACCATGGCCTTGTAAAATGCTTTGGGTGATGATCCTTTTGTTTCTATTTTGTAGAATAATTTGAAGAAAATTGACATCAACTCTTCTTTGGAAGTTTGTAGAATTCTGTGCTAAAACCATCTCGCCCTGGGCTTTTTTGGTTCAGAGACTCTTAATGGCTGCTTTTATTTAGGGTTTAAGGTTCTGTTTAAATTGCTTAATTTAACTTTGGAAAGTAGCATATATTAAATCTAAATAATTAATTTCATTTAGATTTTCCAATTTGGTGAAGTGCAGATTTCTTTAAGGGATTTATTAATTTCTTCTTTAAGAACTGCTACTATATCTCCAGGCTGTTTTAAGGTCTCTGTCTCGTGCTTCGGCTCTGTTTCACTCAGGGCCTTGTGTGGTAGGGTTCCTGGCTCTAGTGGAGACGTATTGTCCTGAGTATTCCTGTGGTTTTATGATGAAGTTCAGGTTCCTGGGTTTGGGAAGATTGTAATTCTAGGTGCTGAAGTCTGTCCTTGTTTTTATTGGGTGACTGTTTTGTTCCTTGGTTTATGTTACTCTCTTTGCTTAGTATCCTGGGAAGGGGGACAAGATCGAGGAGAGGCTGTGATAGGGAGTCTGCCTCAGAGCTGGGCATGAGACTGGAGGCTTGGATATGGGGAGGAAGAAAAGTGAAGACCTGAAACTCGCCTGCCTACTTACATCTCTGACCTACTTGCTTCTCCAGCATGCTTGGCTGGCAAGTGCCCAGGGAATGTCTGCTGGAGTCGGGGGCTGGGATAATGTTGAAGGTGAAGGGATTTTGGAGGGAATGATCTGTAGGATCCACTGAAGATGGGGTGGAGGAGGGGAGGCTGCTGCAGGTTGTCTGCTATAGAGCTGGAGATGAGACTGGGGGTTGGATTTGGAGGAGAGGAAGGAGAGATGAAGATTTGCAATTAACCCACATGCTTCCCTGACGGGAGTAGCCTATGAGTTCCCAGGACATATTATCCTTTTTAAGTAAGAAGAATCCTGTTGTGCATGCCATCTTGTAATATTCCTTTCATGAAACCCTTCCCCAACAGTGTCCTGAACGCAGCGTCCTTTGTTACCACCTCACACTATGTACACCGTGGAGGGCTGGAATATAGCACCCTTAGGCCCTGATGGCCGAGAGGCTTTAGAAACTACTTAATGGTCTAGGTTACTCTGAACTTTCCATGTTTTTTCCTCACATGCCAAGGTACTGGAATTACAGATGACTGTGGGCTGTTATGTGAGTGCTGGCAACTGAACCTGGGTGAGATGGTTCAGTGGTTAAGAGTTCTGTTCCCCACATATATGGTAGCTCACAATAGCCTGTAACTCCAGATCCCGGGAATCTGATGCCCTCTTCTGGGCACTGCATACATATTGTACGAAGACATATAAGCAGGCAAAATATACATAGATTTTTTTTTTAATTTTAAAGATATATGTTTATTCATGTGTAAATAAGAGTTTGGGAGGATGATTTTGGACTAGATTACAGGCTCTGTTGCCTCTGTCTTTTCTCTCTCTTCCTTTAAAAGAGTATTTAATCTAAAATGTAAACATTCACTGTGGAATTTGGGACAGAAGAAAAGCTGATTATGCAAGGACTTTATCTCAGTCAGACCTAACCAAAATGTTAACTAATTCAAATGTTCATTTTGAGCTCACCGTGAACTGGTTTGTGTCTGGTGCTTTAAATGTTAACTGGTGGGATGGTTCAGGTTTGCACGTTCAGATGATAATTTGGAGAACTGAGGCTAAACACGAGGGCAGGAGGCATCTGTCTGCAGAGTTTAGAAGAGATAAAACAGTTTGCAATATGATTTGAAATGAAATAAGGCGTCTATGCAGGAACACAGCTCTCACCTCAAGGAGGAGAAGGGAAAGTTCATAGAGAAGCCAAAGAGAAGCGGTCATGGCCCTAGACACAGATTTAGGTTCTATGCCCCAGTGTGGGATCAGTTTGAAGAAGAAGCTTTTATAGTAACAGGACAATGAAAGTTATGAATCAAGGCAATTTTTAAATACATTGCTGTGAACATTAAGTAGGTGTGTACAGCCAGGTGGGAAATCTCTGTAGACCTCAGGTGTTGTCTGGTGACTCTTAGACCTTTGCTTGGTGGGAACTATGGCTTTGTTAATACATTCCAAAAGGTTTTTATCTATTAGCCATACATAGGGTGTTAGGTCTGACACAGAGGTGGGCAGGCGATGGTTGATACAGGGGCTGAAGGCAGCTCAAGGTAAGCTGTGATTAGACTCTGGATGTGTAACATTCAGATCTACTCCAGTGGTTCTCAGAACAAAGTCCGCTTATGGTCGGAATGTGAGGTGTCTTCTCTAAGCTCACGTCTTTGAACACATGGTCTCTGGCTGGTTATTGTGTTTTAGAAGGTTGTTGAACTTTTAGGATATGGGGTCTCTAGGGAGGGAGTGGGTTACTGAGTGTGGACATTATGGTGTATACTCTGGCCCTGGTTCTGGCTGATTTTGTTTCCTGGTCGGCCTCTGAGATAGGAATAAGCTGTCCCAAGCTCCTACAGTCATAGACAGGAACGGCTCCACCACCTTAATCGGCACTGCATCTTCCCTGCTATGAAGCTGTGCCCCAAAGCAAGCACTTTATCCTCTGAGATACTTCTTGTCAGGTAGTCACTGATGAGAAAGGCAGCTGGTATAGGCCCCCAGGCTGGACACAGCAACTCCACCCAAGAACATGTTAGAAAAGCCAAATCTTGGTTCCATCCCAGAGCCACTGGCTCAGAGAGAAAGAGGCGATGTTCAGAATTATTCTTCTGAAACACCCCCAGCTAGTCTTGCTGCTGGTTTGAGGTCCTTAGCTACTGACTTAGACAAGCTTCAGCCTCACCAGCTGGGCAATTAAGGCCCTGGGCATCTGGGACCCAAACTATCTTAGAGGCAGCAGTGTTTCCACTCGGCACTTTAAATAGGTTTGGGGAAGGCTTCTGACCTGGAGCTCACTCTGTGTCTTTGAACAAATCTCTCAATCTCTCTCTCTCTCTCTCTCTCTCTCTCTCTCTCTCTCTCTCTCTCTCACACACACACACACACACACACACACACACACACACACTATAATGACTTGCTTATGTTTTTGTGTTTACCCTCAGGTTTGTCGAGACTCAAAATGAGAAGGCCTTCCTGGTGCCCGACATTGAACAAGTCAACAACAGAGGTGGTGATTTTTTTTTTTAAATAACTAATCTGGTAGGCACTGCTTCAGGCATTTGAGAAAAATCTATTAACAAAAGAAACAATGGCCTTAGCTGTCATGGAGCTCAGAATGTAAGTGCAGATGTCTCCCAGCCCGTGATCGTTTGACCTAGGAATTCTAGACTACCACAGCGCAGAAGCAAAATGCGTGCTGTAGGATCTATAGATTGGATTCGGATCTTTTCCCTGGTAGGTTATGTGGGGTATGATCCCCCCTTGAGATGCTGGGCAATTAACCAGGTTTGCCCTTTCTCTGTCATCCCAGAAAGAAATGTGCCTTGGGCAAACAGCTTCATGGAGGAGGGGCTGCAGGCGAGAGCACGGGATTCATGATGGAACAATGTCCTCATCCCTAAGCCCCTTACTCCATTCCCATAAAGGGTGAAAGCCAGCTTCTGATCCTGCAGACTCCTCCGTTCCCTCAGGAGAGAGACTGCCCCTCTGTGTGGGCTGAGAAGTGTGGTCCTGTCTGCTGAAGGCCAGACTCTTTTCTCTCTCTGCCTTCTGTCTGTCTGTGCTACCTAACTCTGGGCAGCAGCGGGAAGCTGCAGCTCATACTCAGCGACAAGATCCCACGACAAGACAACGGGTGCAGAGGGCTGAGCAGCTTCAGCCGTACCATGGTCAGTTTCACGGTTGTGACACAGTCATGGAAGAAACAACTTAGAGAAGATTTAATTTATCTTGTTGTACCACAGGGGTCAGTCCACCACGGCAGGAAGGGTGGGGCAGAGCGAAGCAGCTTACTTCATGATGGTCAGGAAGCAGGCAGAGCATGCGCAGTGCTCTTGCTTTTCTCCTTATTCCGCGGTCTGCAGAGCAAGGGATGGCGCTGCCAACACTGCATGTGGGTGCACTTCTTGCCTTCATTGCTCCTCTCCTGAAACATCCTCGCAGATCCAAAAAGCACTTCCTAGTGTTAATCTCACCCATTGAGAATAAGATCACTACCACAATTTAAAGCCAAATTTGAAGCAAACTTTAATTAAATACTGGTCAGGTCCATCTCTGGTTCTCCCCCTCCCCCCACCAAACAGCCCCGAGTCATGGTTTGCAGTGACTTAAGAATTTCCCATCAGGTCCAATTAGGGGCAAGCATACATACTGATGTACTTCCTACCTGTGAAACCTCTTCATCCCCCCACCCTCCCTCCCCCACCCCCGATGTGTGATCAAGCTCACCTGATGCAGATGGGTCAAACAAACTTGTTAGGGGAGTGGAAACATATGGCTTGTTATCTCCAATAAACAACAGCTCCACCATTTTGGGAACCGTCGGTCCTTAGGCAAGGGGCTTGCAGATCAGAGGCATTTTTTTGTTTCATGATCTCTTAGGCATAATAACTGAAGCTTAAAATGTAACTTTGGCTCCCACATTTCCCTCTTGAGCTGTATCCTAGGTAAAAATCCTTGACCCTATGATGGGTAGTTGTTTATATTGGGATCTAATAACCATCAGCTTAATGGTACCCAAACAGGAATTATCATTTAGCTAAGGTATCAATGACGCAAAAGTCAACAGCAATTATCAGACACAGAAGGGCCAAAGGCCATGTGACAACTGACATCAGAGTTCCTATCTAGAAGGATCTGGAAATGAGAATAGGGACCAGTTATTTACTTCACCTTGGGCCCCCTTTTCTGAAATGATTTTTTTTTTCTGAGTACAGCCAGATTATTTCTAATGATTCCTCAGTGGTTTGTAAAGAAACAATTTTCTCTTAAAGCTGTACAGTAACCTCTGTTTTGCACAGAGCAGGTTGAGGGCCCTATCATATGAATCTACCTGCTGATAGATCTTGGTCTATTTGGTTTTAACAGGTACCTTCCCGGCCAATATATATGCCAATAGGCACTATAAGTAATTATTTTGTCTCCTGTGCCAGGGAGTTTCCTTCTGATCTAGCATCCCCAGGAGGTGATGCACTCTCTTCTGTAACCAGTTCCTGCTGAAACTAGGATGTTGTCAGGGCCCAGGAGGGTGGGAAGGCGAGTCAAAGGCAAGGAGGGAATTCAGGCAATGGGGTGTTCATCAGAAGCATCTGGTAGCTGACCCAGCTGAAGAGACAGGGAGCAATCACATTGGCTGGACTGGTCCACATCCGCTTTCAGCAAGTCCAGGGCTTGTTCATTTGGAGCAGGTTATAGTCAGCAGCTGATGCCTGAGTGGTGTCTGTCAGTCAAGTGGAAATCTTTTGATATTTGATAGACTAGGGACAGAAATAAAAAATTAGGAGCTTAAAGGAAAATAATACATTTGGAACTTTCAGGCCCATTATCCTGGTAGTCTAGGGAAGAGAGGAGTTGAGAGAGAGAGAGAGATCTCATTCTCAGGAAGAGGCAGGTGAGAAAATGCAGGCTGTACTTATCTGGAGTCCTTTTGACCTGTGAGAAGTGGATCTAGAGTTTCTGAAGTTTACATGAATTTTTAGTTTACAAAAAGACATAAAAGTTTTAGATATATTAGCATTACTAATCTGTACTGAAATCCTTGTCATAGTTAAAACAGGTAACAGGTATTTGTAAAACAGCTGAAGTGGACTCACACCTTTGAGTCTTAGCAAAGGTTATAAATTTGGGTTAAAAAGCATGAATATATTTTCCCCTGTCCAGTGAACCAGGTATATAGATCAGACAAAGATGTCTTTAGCCCCATCAGAAGCACCTTTAAGTCTATACTTAGAAGACAACCAAAGGAAATTTAAAATCTTGGGTTTATGACGGAACAGTAAATAGTCAGTGACATACCAGCTTATCAGAACTCCACTGACCAATGCTAAAACTCTGAGCTTTTGAAACCTTAGTGTAGCAATAGCATAGAAGGGTAAGGAAATCCGAACCACTTCCCACTCCTCACAGACCTTAAACCACTGACTTATACCTTTACAGCTTGTATTTATACATCTTAAATCACTGAGACCCCCAGAACTTACTTAAGCTTTCACATCCTCAGACCTTCATGTATCTTGAAACATTTTCTTGGACCTCAAAACTTACATAGACTTCAACCCTTTCTCTTTCCCTCTAATCATTTACCGGAGACACAAGTAGTTATTACTGAGAGCAATCACTGCAAATCCTGTTCCTTTAGTGGAAAGTTATACATGAAACTTCTTTATCTTTTAATAAGAAGCCCTCTAGCCAGGCAAACCTGTCCACCTTTTCTCAACAGGAGACCGCATAGCTCCAGAAAAAGCAAGGCCTAATTTTCACACATGAAATGAGCTAACAAGGTGATTGCAGCCTTGGGGAGGAACCTGGTTGCCTGCTGTTACCAAGCTGACAAAGCTATAGTCAGTCTAGCCATCCATATCATCAGAGATCTGAGAAGAATAAATTATAGCAGGAAGTATAATCCAAATGTCCCATGTACCAATTAAAATGACATACTCTAGTCCATGGTCCAGTACCTGGATGATCATCTGAGGTTCCTGTGGTCTCCAGGGTCTTGGGGACAGAGGTAATAGGACAGCATCAGGCTTTGGCCACCAGGCCCAGAAGGTGAGGGGCAGACTTTCCTGTGGAGGAGGAACATGGTGGAACTGACCTGACTTTGTCTAGGCAAAGTGGAACAATCAACTCTCAGTGTCCTGTTTGACAACAGTTTGGGCTGGGTCCTGGCAGCAAGTCCAGCATGGGGGCCGCCTTTCCCAGTAGTTAGCATGACTACAATCCAGGTGGGGGAGTCATGGTGCCACGTTGTCGTCTTTGGAGACCTTGGGGTCATTGCTAGGAACTGAGGATCTCTGTCATAGTAAGCTTTTTCCATTAAGCATTTTAAATACCATATTCATCAGATCTCTGACAAGCTTAAGGACCATTATCTGTTAAGCATATCTGAGCTAAACAAACTTAGGCTTAACCTTGAAAGTACAAATTCAAGAAAGCTGAATAAGGTTTTTCCTATAATCATCACATCCATCCTTAGACTGATTACAGGTAAAGTTCTGAACTTAAAAAACATTAAAGAATCTGAGCATTTAAAAGGTGACAGTCTATTAACTGTGTATCTTAATTATTGTTAACAATTTACAATAAGTTATTACGTTTTATAAGACTAGGACTTGCTAGGGTAGGGCTTCTGAGCAGGGACTGCGGTAGCCTAGAGGCTAGCATGGCTCTTGACAAGCTAATAGGCTACACTGTCCTGTCAATGGAAGGGCCACCTTTTACCAGAGATAAAGAGAAGACTCCCTTTCTAGCAAGCAGGAACTTTCTTAAAGCCCCTGCGAGAATGTGGGCTTCGTCTAAATGCCCAACCTTGGGAAAGGACTTTATAATTTTATCTCTTATGTTTGAGCCTTAAAAAATAACAATTTCTCAATTGAAGCTCCTTTTAGTGTCAAATTAAACTTTTAATTCATAAACACAGTCCACAGAGAGACTGGGAAGTTTCCTGATCCTTTTATAGTGTGCCATTACAGAATATAACAGTCTCTTATATGACTCAGTTTATCAAAATAGCTTAAGTGTAACAAAGTTAGGAAAGATAAAGAGGCCGTGCAGAGGTTCACAGGCATGAATAGCCTGTGGGTAAGGAGAGACATTCTCTAAGCCAGGGGTTCTCAACCTTCTTACTGCTCAGACCTCCAACCAGCTCTCCATGTTGTGATGACTCCAATCACAGAATCATGCCCATTGCTATCTCACAACCCCACTTTCGCCACTGTTATGAGTTTCGCTGTAAGCATACAACATGCAGGTGTCCCTAGGCTACCCCTGTAAAGAGAACTTTCAACCCCCCAGAGGTTGAGAAGCTGCTCCAAGCCCTTTGCCAGACTGCTTAGGTCATTGTCTTGCTGAATTATAAGATAGGAACATCCCAGTTTCTGGGATTTAGTATTTAGTGCTCATATCTGTGACCCCAATTTTAATTTTTTATTTGTTCTTCCATTCAAATATTAATAATATAAAACATTTATAAACTTAAAATGTCCCATAGACTTGTATATTTAAATATTTTAAAAGCTGCTACTTTAAAAATATTCAGTTATTTTATTTAAATTCTGCAAAACACCAAAAATTCCTCTTAAAGAAATTTAAATTTTCTTTAAGAAATTTTTCTGAAATAACAACAAATAAAGAACATCTTTTGTAATGGTCTGCTCTGTCCCTTAAGAGACAAGCCATGCCCACTTCCCCCTCCCCCACCCCTTCCCCCCAGTCCCCTGAGGCAAGCTGATCTTCAGCTTCCAGCTTGAGTTCCTTCTTTTTCTGTCTTCCTCTGAAGAGGCAGCTTCTGTCTCTCCCTTCACCCCACTTCTCCCCTTCCCCCTTTCTGTCTCTCTCTCTCTCTCTCTCTCTCTCTGTTTCTCTCTGCTCTTCCCTCTTCCACCCTTGCCCCCTCTCCCCTTCCCTTCCATAACCCACTACATAAATATCCAACCTCACTTGGCATGGAGTGCTGTCATGTCTCTGTCTCTCACCCGCCGCATGGCTCCTTTCCCGGGACCAGCTGCCTTTGGAGACTTGCGGCATGGTCTCATGGCATGCCCATCTGTCTGTCTCTCCTCGTGGGACTTGCTATCTCTGGTGGCTCACTACAGCCACTTGGGAACTGTGCCATCCCTGCCTGGAACTGGCTGCTCTTGGGACCGCTGTCCACTGCTTCTGCTTAGGGACCTGCCCCTCGGGAAATCCACACCATTTTTACTTAATCCATTACATCTTTTACTTCAAGAGGGAAGATAGAGGACACAACCAAAATCTGCATAAGGCAAAACCAAACTCCAAAAGTGTGGACAACTCAAAGCTCAGTATCTAGGATTCATTCACAATCCTTTGGGTTTTCCCGAGGGTCTGGCAGCATAGACATAGCCTGCCTTACAGATCCCAGCCTGCTCCAGTTCACTGTGGCTGGTGCTTCTGGTGACTATCACATGGCTCCAGCATTTCCAGAACTGCTAGGATTCCTCCATGGCAACTGGTTCTCTCTCTCTCTGAACTTTAGACCTGCCTCTCATTTGCAAACCCCAGCTGTCCCCTATGGCCCCCTTCATGTCTTAAAATCAATACCATTGGTTTTAAATAAAATTTAAAACTTAAAAATGATTCCCATTTTTCAAAGTTTGGCTGCCAGCGTAAAATATATTCTTGCATATAAATACATGGAGGTACGGCTTTAATTATTAAACAAGCATTGTTTTTTTAAATCTTATCTTTTATAAACCATGTTTTCAGGATTGGGCAGGATTTATCACAAAAAATTCCATCCTAATCCAAAATATCTTGAAGATCTGTTGTTGCCTCCTTGGTTGGCCCAGTGCATGTAGTCACCTTTAATGAAGATGATGGTGAAGTCACATGACATCCATTTTTTCCAACTTTAGAAAAGATGGCTCCCAGCCATGTAACTGCCCAAACACGGTGAAGTCACATTACATCCACTCTTTCCAAACCTAGCAAAGATGGCTGTCAGCTGTATGGTCTCCTAAAGATGGTGACAATCCACATGTTGCTTATATCCCAAAATGGAATGGAATCATGTCACATGGTTCCTTTAAGATTACCTGTGAATAGATTTTTAACTATAAATTCCCAGTGTTACCAGTTTTTTAAGTTAACTTTTTAAATAGATTTTACAGATTTTTTAACCATATCCAATAAAATAAATGTATAAGTCTTGAGGTACAGCATGCTCACCTAAGCCGAGTCTAATTGTCCTGGCTACTCTGCTTTGTCTTCTTTTTCTGTCAGTGTCAGGCAGCTCAGACTGACAAAGGACGCAGAGGAAACTTTTAAATATACTTGTGGTGAGAGAAGGGAAAACCATAGCCCAACTCTAGAGCCAGCTTTACAAGAAAACAGAACATCGGAAAACAACTTTATTGCTATCCTCACCAAAAAGACGTCTTAACTCCTGCTAATCCGAATCCAGCAACCAGAGATCTCAGAGATAAATTCTGAGCCCCAGTTTTGTCAGCAGTGGTGATTGGCAGCTGGCACATTGACAGCAAAAATATCTGGCTTATTTCTGTACCAGCTCCATGTCTAAACAACACTTAAAGACACACCAGAGAGCACAGACAGACAAAACTTTCCATGGCAGATGCACAAAACTTTCCAACCAGGAGACCAGAACTAGGTGGGCAGGCAATGTCCCACTCTAAGCCCTGGGTGGGAGAATATTTGGTTTCTTTCTAACCCATTTCATTTCCCAGATAGGGATCCCACAAAACAGAACCAGACTGTGGCTCACCAGGAGGCCTCTGTAGATGCTGGCTGCTTTTCTCAGCATGGCAGCTCACTCCTGCAGTTTGTGAACTGAAAGCAACGGCAGAGCCTTGGACCAGCTCAAGGCCCAGGCCTCCTGAAATGTGCCTTCAGCTCCTGAGCTCCAGAGCGAAGGTCCAGCCTTAGGATTTGGGGGAGTGATTTGGATCCCACTGGGGCCTCCAGAAAATCTTAATCCCACTGGTTGAGAATAAGGCCACTATCGCAGTTTAAAGCCAAATTTGAAGTAAGTTTTAATCAAATACTGGCCAGGCAGATGACCTCTGGTCAGGTCCATCTCTGGTATACCAGAAAAGTGATTCCACATCACAATTTACAGCAGCTAAGTAGTTCCTATCGGGTCTAATCAGGGTCAAGTATACATCCTGACGTATTTCCTGCCTGTGAACCCCCCACCCACATGTGATCAAGCACATCCATTACAGATGAGTCAAACAAACTTGTTCAGGGAGTGAAAACCTGGGACTTGTGGTCTCCCATAAACAACAGCCTCCAGCATTTCAGGAACTGTCTGTCCTTGGGCAAGGGGCTTTGTAGATCAGAGGCATTTTTGTTTCATGGATCTCTCAGGCATAGTAATTAAAACTTAAAATGTAACTTTACCTCTCACACTAGCTGCTTCTTGATCCAGTCAAGTTGGCAGCCAAGATTTACCACCACAGGAACCTGGAGAGACAGCTCCACCAAAATGCTTGCCATACATTTTGTTTGGATGCATCCATTTAGCTTGTATCTCTAGCACTCACTTCAAAATCTGGACATGGCAGGGCATTCTTGAAACCCCAGCACTGGAAAAGGAGATACAGGAGTGTCAGGTCCCAAAAGAAACCTGGAGAAAACTCACTCAGTATCTGTGGCTCCTCCCAGCACCTCTCACCCCAACCCCTATCCAAAACCTCTCCAGCCCAGGGGCTGGACTTCCCTTCCCCTGAACCTCTCTTTCCTATATAATTCATCTATTCTGACATACATTCACTTGATACTTGGCTCTGCTCTTGGCCTCCTGGTCTGTGGCTCCTCCCTTGGTCCACTTGTCCTCTCTTCTCTCCCCCATCTCTCACTCTTTCTCTCTCTGTGTCAGTCTCCCCCTCCCCTCCCCCTCTTCCCCCTCCCCTCCCCTCCCCTCCCCTCCCCTCCCCTCCCCTCCCCTCCCCTCTCCTCTCCTCTCCTCTCCTCTCCTCTCCTCTCCTCTCCTCTCCTCTCATGGCCCAGCTTAGTCTGGACCATTCTAGATGCCTCTGTTTGTTCTCTCCTTCATACCTATAATAAAACCCTTCTCCTCAGCCATACCTAGGAGTGGTCATGTCCTCATTTTCATTCCCAGGTGCTCAAAAACGGGGAGGGGTATATATGATAAATGAGCTCTCTTCAAAGGGACTCGGCCTCTTGGAACCAAGCTGCTGATTTGACTCTTCTAAGGTAAGTACGGATCCTTTGTTTCTGCTGGCTTCTGCCACCTACGATATTTGATTCCAAATTCTAGAGTCTGCTTCCTCAGCTTCTTTTTGCCTCCACCTACTCTAACCATGCATCTTTCCTTGCCTACTCAGTAGGTGCCTTCTCTGGCTCCTGGAGTCTGCTGTGCCCTCCTGGGGCACCTGTCACCCGGGCATCCTTCCATCTTTCTGGCTTCTGAAGCCTACTGACACCCCTTCATGTGGGCCACTGGCTCCCCTGCCTTTACTGGGAGCCTACCTTTTCCCAAAGCCTCTTCTACACCACCTCTTCAGCTGGTTTTTCCTCTATGGGGACCCCCCCGCACCCCCAGAGCTGCTTGCTTCATCTGTTATCACTACAAAAGTCACACTGCTGTGCCAGGGTGGGTGCGCCCCTTGCTCTACTGTACCTCTATCCGGGGAAAGGGATGCCTTGCCTCTGTGATTGGGACATTTCTCTCTGACGGGTGTCTCCATCTGCTTGGGGATGCCTCGGGTTGAAATTCTTGTTACCTGTGGCTCTCACCCCCTGTTCCCTTTGTTCTCTGTTCCTTCCTTGAGCTTCCTTCATTCCCCTAGGGCAGCAGATCTCAACCTCCGGGGTGTGATCCCTTTGGAGGTTTCACTGGTGTCTCCTAAGAATATGGAAGACACAGATGTGTACATACAATTCATAACTGTAACAAAATTATAGTTGTGAAGTAACAATGTGAATAATTTTATTTTCTGAGAAATCGTCATACTGATATCCAAAGGGGCTGTACCAGTTTGCACTCCTACCAACAATGGAGGAGTGTTCCCTTTACCCTACAACCTCTCCAGCATAAGTTGTCATCAATGTTTTTAATCTTGGCCATTCTGACAGGTGTAAGATGGAATCTCAGAGTTGTTTTGATTTGCATTTCTCTGAGGGCTAAGGATGTTGAGCTGCTTTGGAAATCAGTACAGCAATTTCTCAGAAAATTAGGAAACACTCTACCTCAAGACTCATCTATACCGCTGTTAGGTATAGACCCAAAGAATGCTCAATAGTACCATGACAACATGTGCCCAACTATGTTCATAGCAGCATTATTTGTAACAGCCGGAACCTGGAAACAACCTAGATGCCCCTCAACTGAAGAATGGATAAAGAAAATGTGGTACATTTACACATTTGAGTACTACACAGTGGCTAAAAAAAATGACATCTTGAAATTTGCAGGCAAATAGATGGATCTAGAAAAAACCATATTGAGTGAGATAACCCAGACCCAGAAAGACAAATATCATATTACTCACTCACAAGTGGCTTCTAGACATAAAACAAAGAAAAATCCAACCTACAGTCCACAACCCTCAGACAACCTAGACAACAAAGAGGATCCTAAGAGAGACACACATGGATCTACATAGGAAGGAGAAAAAGACAAAAAAGATCTCCTGAGTAAATTGGGAGCGTGGGGGTCATGGGAGAGGGTAGAAGGGGAGAGGGGAGAAAGAGAGGGGAGCGGAGGAAAATGTATAGCTCAATAAAAACAATAAAAAATAACTTTATGGTTGGGGGTCACTACAACATGAGGAACTGTTTTAAAGGTCACAACATCGGGAAGGTTGAGAACCTCTGCCCTAGGAGCTGCAGTTCTGAAGTTTCTCTACATTCTCCTGGCCTCTATGATACTGGAATTCTCTCTTATGCAGAATTCCTGTTTGCAACCTTGTTCTTTCTCTCAGCTCTCTCTGGAGCTCTGGTGGAGTTCTTTTCTGCAATCCTCTCTTCCTTTCTCCTCAGACTCAATCTCCTCTTTGGACTCAAAGATTTCACTAAAGTCTCATTGTCTTACGGCAAATGGCTTGGCCTCAATCAATGGCCAAAAATTAGCACCCTCGATTTGGCACCCCTGGACTGGTCAGTTCATTTCATATGTAAAAACCTGACCTTATTTGTCTAGAGCTACTAGGTCTCCAGCTGAAAGAAATGCAGGTTCATACATTACCTTGCTGACAGACTTCACTCTGAATGAGATAAACTCACAAAATAGGTTGCAATATAATTTTTTTTAAAAAAAACTATTCCTTTATTTAAAGGAACTTGCTTTGCAATGACTGCTCTCAGTAATCAACCACCTGTGTCTCATGGTAAATGAGTGGATGGAAAGTAAAGGTTTAAAGTTTATGTAGATTGTGAGGGTCTAAGAAATAATTGAATGTATGTAATCAGATGGAAAAGTACAAAATGAGTACCTTTTCAGATTTCTTTCCTTCTTGATATACGCTATTGTTATATTAAGACTTCAACAGTTCAGAGTTCTAACGTTAATCAGCGGAGTTCTGATAAGCTATTACTCCAGCTCTAGCAAACACTGACTACTGTTATCATAGTCATAAGCTCACAAGTGTAAATTTCTTTTTGTTGTCTTCTAAGCATAGACTTAAAAGTGCTTCTCATGAGACTCTATCTCTGTCCAATCTATATATTCAACCCTCAGGATATATAGGAAAAGCATTCATTCTTCTAGCCCAGAATCATTTTTGGGTCCCCAGGCTTTGGTATGACTCAAAAGCATGCTCCCATTGCTTTTCCTACAATGTAGATTTCAGTACAGATTACGGACAGTGGTAATGCTAATACATCTAAAACTTTTATATTTTTATAAACTTAAAAAAATTCATGTAAGCTTCAGGAAGTCTTGAGACTTGGATCCACCTATCACATGTCAAATGTACTCTAGATTAGTTCTACTGCCAATCAACAGGCTAAGCGCTCCCCTCTACTACCCACCCCTGAGGGTGGCTCCTCCTTCTTCTGGTCTTGGGACTCCTCACCTCCCCCAACCACCAGGACCATGGGCCTGGAAGTTTCAAATGTACACCCAATACAAAAATTTCCCCTTAATTCCTTACCTTCACCTTTTTTCCCTAGTCTGTATCTGTCCCAACAGGTTTCCAATCAACTGCCCACAATGTGCCAGTATCGGGCATTCCTTCCGAACCTGCTCCCCTGACTATTTTCCATGTGGTGAGCACTTCCCCAGCCCCAGGTAGTCCCTGCAGCACCTGGGCACACAGAGGTGCTCCAACCTGCACTCCTCTCTCCCCTCCTGGCTTTGACCCATTCCAGCCTTCCTGGGCCCCCAGCAGTGATGTCCCTTATTGTCAACAAGAAGATTAGAATGTCAGATCCCAAAGAAATCCTGGACAAGTCTCACTCAGTACCTTGGCTCCTCCCAGCACTTCTGACCACACCCTCTGCCGAAAGCTCTGCAGTCCAGTGGCTGATCTTCCCTTCCCATCCCTTCTTACATAAGCCAGCCTTTTTGGCCACACTCGCACTTGGTTCTTCTCTTTCTCTAGGCTCCTGGCTGACTCACTGCAGGCTTCTTGGTCCTCAGCTCCTCTTCTTTCTCTCTTCTCTTCCTCTCTTGCTTCCCCTCCTACCCCATGACCCAGTTCCGACTGTACACTTCCAGATTCCTCTGACTGAATTCTCCCGTACATCTGCAATAAAGCCCTTCTCCTCGACCATACCTGGGAGCAGTTACATCTTCGTTTTCATCCCTCTGGTGCTCAAACCCAGAGTGGCATGCTTGAGATGGCTTTCAAAGGACCTGACCTCTCTGAGCCAAGCTGCTGATTTGACGCTCATTAATAAGGACCATTTGTTTCAGCTGACTTCTGTCACCCACCATATTCAACTCTAAATTCTAGAATCTGCCTCTACAGCTTCTTCCCCCTATCTACTCTATATACTAAGACTTAAATGTTTAGAGTTTTAACAAATCTCTGGGGCTTCACTAGCCAGCCAGTTGAATTGATGCACTCCAGGTTCAATGTGTTATGTGATTTTTCTTGGGGAGATATGAAGAAAGATTTGCCACCCTACATATGGCACCAATGACGAACTAAAGAAATGATTGTACCCACATCTAACTTGGCAAGTCGATGAGGGTTTTTTGATTACTTCCAGAAGTATCGGTGAGGAGTTACAGGAGCAGTGATAACTAAAAGGCTACCCAGCCTGGGTGACAGTCTACAAGAGCTAAAACCCTGGGGCGCTAGTCTCTGTCTCTGTCTCTGTCTCTGTCTCTCTCTCTTGTTTACTTTTTGTCTCCATGAGCCTCCCTTCAGGATGGAAATGTTTTAATTTGGAGTATTTTATTTCCAGAATTTATTTAATTTATTCTGCACCTTCCACAACATTCTCTGAACCTTAGAAGCAAGATGGAGATGCGATTCATTGCTATGCTACAGCATCAGCCACTCAGTTTCACGACTATTACCAGTGGTTATGAGTCTCCCTGGCACATCATCATTGGTAAAAGCAAATGTTTTTTTTTCCCCATGACCACTTGAGGCTGATAACAATTACCTGTGGGTGCAAAGACAAATGTTCAGAGGGCAATTTGACAAAACACCAGTTTAACAAAGCAATAGCAGTGGTTTCGCCACTAAGGCCTATGACTTCCCCAGTCACAAGCTCTAGTCCTGGCTTACAGTACTAGTTGGGAGTTGCCTCCTGTGTAACAGACCTTACAGGCCATTGGAAAGCAGTTGGTTGCACCCATGACAGTCATGCATTATTGTACAAGTAGGTATGTCTTGCCTGATATGCTTGTACTCCCAGGACAGTTGGTGACAATTGTCACTTGGTAACATGTGTAACACCCTCCAGTAAAGTCAACAAGGAGGGAGCTTCCAGCTTTGTCCCACCCTGATTTCTCTGTGTCTTGTACCCAAAGCATGTGGGATCTTCAGCAATGGGGTCTTACTGTCTAGTCCTAACTAACACTAGAGGTAATAACCTTTATTCTTTGTGAGATTTTGGGGGTTTCCATAGCCACAACTCATAAGGATGTAACCCATGCTTGCACCTAGGAATTTCACCCAACAATCTTATGACTCCTAGAAACATCTTTTTCCGTTTATGGAGGGTGTCTTCATTTAAAATTCTTAGGTGTTATCTTTATAGTTTTTTATAGATATTTCTGCAAATCTGTAAGGCATTCACATATAGCCAGGTGTCCCAACTTCATTTCTGTTGCTAAAATACCGTGATAAAAAGCAACGTAGGGAAGGAAAGGGATTATCTGGCTTACAGTCTTGTTTGGGAGACATTGAGGCACAGGCTTAATGCTGAGCAAGAGCAGAAAGAATGAGTAAGCAGCTCAGGTCCAGCCTGGGGAATGCTGTGGAAGGCAAGTGACACATGGGACTGAGGTAGATGGCTCGGTCTCTCTCTCTCTCTCTCTCTCTCTCTCTCTCTCTCTCTCTCTCTCTCTCTGACTGTGTATGTGTGTCCAGGGGTGGGGAGAAAGAGGGAGAGAGAGAGGGAGAGAGAGAGAGAGAGAGAGAGAGAGAGAGAGACTCCCAGAGAGGCCTGGGGCGACAGCAGTAAGTAGAGTGTTTGCCCTGCAAGTCTGACAACCAGTGCTCAGATCCCTAGGACCCAGGTAAATCCAGAGGCAGCAGCCATGGCTATAATCCAAATCAACCTTCCACAAGATGGAGGTGGAGACAGAAAAATCCCTGGAAGCTCCCTGGTAGCTATCCTGCCCCTCAGAAGGGCGAATAAGAGACCTTGCCTCAGAGCTGAGATTATCCTCTACACACATGCTAAGGCAACACACACACACACACACACTATTGATACAGGGCTGGAGCAGAAAGAAGGCCTGGGATCCCTTCCCAATAGCTGCTCTGGAGAGAAGTCACCCTCTCCCTCCAGAGATGCCCTGATCTCTTAGGATGAGGGTCCCATTTCCCAACACTGCCACCCAGGTGCTCTGGAGAGACTATTTTTTCACTAGGGAAGTGTTGAGACCACACACAGAGAGCCAATCTCAGCAAGCTGTGGACCCTGCTCCTCCCCTCACAGGCTGCTTTGCTCTGCCTTGCATCTCCTCCAGGAAGTAGGTGGTGGGAGTTCAGGGCACGATTGCCAGGCCTCACTTTAGCTACTTCCCCCTCCGGTCATTGCTTCTTGTTTTTCAGAGACAGCCCTGCCCCACTGTGCATTGCCAGCAACAGAGTGGAGATCTGATCAGGAGTCCTCAGATGAGACCTGAATAAACCAGGCCCAGGCATGGGCTTACAGCAATGGTTCTCAACCTTCCTAATGCTGCAGTCTTTTAATTCGGTTCCTCATATTGTGGTGACTCCCCAAATATAAAATTTTTTATTGCTACTTCATAACTATATTTTTTCCATAACTATATTTTTTGCAACTGTCATGAATCATAATGTAAATATCTGATATGCAGAATGCCTTACATGTGACCCCTTGGGGGTTGCGACCCACAGGCTGAGAACCACTGTGTTAGAGACTCACTATGAAGCTCTCTCCTTCACTAAGCTGTGGGGGTGCAGATGGATGGCCAGCTTGCCCTGAAACAGGGTAGTTCTGCCGGTGAAGGAAACCAGTGTGTGTGTGTGTGTGTGTGTGTGTGTGTGTGTGTGTGTGTGTGTGTGAGGGGGCAACAGGTTGGACAGAGGAGAGGGCAAGCAAAAAATCTAGATATGATGTCCTGCAGCCCCTGGACCTGTCAGGTCTCAGAGCCAGTTACTCCAGGCTTAATGTGGTCCCTGACTCTGTGTATGTGTGCGTGCGTGTGTGCGTGTGTGCGTGTGTGCGCGCGCGCGCGTACAGAAGCTAGTGTGAGCTGGTTCTCTGTTGCTGAAAGAGTGACTGCAAACTGCTCCATCATCAAGTGGAAGCCTGTGTGAGACACTAAGTAGGTGCAGTCCTTGCACAGTCAGTGTGGTCAGCTGCTCCAGGGGCCTTTGTCTTCCCGTACTTGGACTGGGAAATGTCTTTCTCCCCTTATTACTGTTTGACCCTCACAACAGCTAGCATTATCAGGCGCTTTGGCATCTCCCTAAGTGGCTTGTGCTTCTTAATTGGCTGCCTGGAGAGCTTGTGAAGAAATCAGTAGGGAAGAATGCTGGGCTTGATTAGCTATGCCTTTCATTGGAGCCATACCTAAAGAGGGCAGATTCCTGTGCATCAGCAGGGAAGGATACTGGACTTGATTAGCTATGCCTGTCATGGGAGCCATGCCTAAAGAGGGCAGATTCCTGCACATCAGCAGGGAAGAATGCTGGGCTTGATTAGCTATGTCTGTCATGGGTACCATACATACAAGGTAGGTTCCTGTGCTATAACCTCCCAATGTTGTGAGTCACTCTTTGCCTGGTGTTATATGGGCTCACTCAATAGAAGGTAGTCTTCCTGAGTTTCCAAAGCTGATTTCCCAGACTTATGTCACTTACTAGCCTGACTGAGAAATTGGAGGTGGAAGGATATGTAGCCAGAGGAGATTGGGGGATCTGGGGTAGAGGGAGATTCATAAGGGATGTGGACCAGGGGACATATGTGCAGTGCCTCCAGCACCTTCATGGACAATTGTTCCCCTCCTGTGGCACCTGCATGTGAAGCAGAGGCCCAGGCTGGTCTGCAGAAGGTACACCTGCTGACCGAGCCAGATGCTCACCTGCTGACCCAGCCAGATGCCCACCTGACCCAGCCAGATGCTCACCTGCTTACCGAGCCAGATGCTCACCTGCTGACCCAGCCAGATGCTCACCTGCCGACCGAGCCAGGTGCTCTGCCGCCTGTCCCTGGCAGATGTTATCTGTGTCCAGTGTTTGTGTCCCTGTAAGAGGTTATTCTTACCAACTCCTAGTCATTCACTGGGGCCTTGCCCCAATGTTCTCTTTCCCTCCTGTTGCAATAACATCGCAGGCCCATTAAGGGAACGCTGTTGCCTGCTAGTCAAAAGAGTAAAATCTACTTCTAGATAGAGACATGGCACTGTCTCTGCACTTGAGAGTTAATCCAGTTGGCCAAGGGATTGCCCCTCAGGAAGGCAGGATCGTATTAATTCATGCCAAAGAGATATACAGAACAACTATCCCTTTATTAAGATAGTCCTTTCCAGAATTCCTCCCCAGAATACAGTTGCTTACAGAATAGTCATACAATATCCTAGTCTGCCTGATTTCCTGAATTCCTCAGAAAAGCTCAAGGTTCCTTTTCTTCCTTTCCTCTCCTCTCTGTGCATACCCCTAACACTTTGGGCCTCACTTTTCTGCTAGGCTCCCCTCCCCACCACATGGGTGCTTGCCTATTCACCAAGCGGTTGACCTCCATGCCGGCCTAACTCAAACAGAATGGCTCTTTCCCCATTAGCATCCTCTGGGAAGCTTCTGAGATTTAAAGCTTGTGTGCCTGAGGTTTTTTTTCTCCTAAATTCTAATAAATTGCTTTTAAGATTCCTTTTGAGTTTATTGTTAAATCTTTTGTTAATGAGACTAAGAACTCCAAGTAGAGACTGATTTCCTGATAACATGTGATGGCCACAAAGGGACACCCCAAAACTTCCAGCAACACTTCCTCTCTGATAGAGCGGTTTAGAGCCCCCACTTGGGATAAGTTTTACTGTCCTGGATTTCTGTCCCCACTAGGCTGTGATCGATTTCTTCACCATTTATTATCAAGCAAAATCCATGCACAAATATTAAAGAACAAAATGGGAATCTCAACCGAGTCATAAGCAGCTGCTTACACCCACAGTCGCTCATGGCCCTGTTCAAAAGGCCTATCCCAAATGAAAACCCCACCTCTTGGGCCAAAACACTCCTCTCAATTGGCTAGGGAACCTGTGTCAGATTTCCCGCCACAAGGCTGTGTGTCCTGTTCTGCTTTGGTCCTGCCCTGGCACCTGGCTTATGACTTGGTGCCGCACAGGTGTTCTGTCAATGCTCCCTGAACCGACAAGGTAATGATTCCATTACAGAGACCCAGGCAGCTGAGGAGCCAAGGAAAAGGAAGCTCTCTTTGCTACAGGACTCCTCTGACTGTCTGCTCCCTGCCCAGAGGTGGCCTTGTCTCTAGACCATTCTTCTCTGAAGGCTGTGCAGCCTTGGCCAGGCCAAGGACATTGAGGTCAATTAGAGGTAGTGTTGACGGGCTAAAGCCTGTTTTTCTCGGCACTTCCTGCAGATTGAACTGAGTGTGCTAAACGCATAATGAACCTGCTAAACTCTTTAATGCACTTGCAATTCTTATTGATTCCCTTGATGATTACATATAATTTGCTGAACTGATTTGGCTGTGTGACTTGAAAGGCATTTGGAAAAAAATCTCTGTGATTTGTCACTCAGCTCACCCCGGACTTTAAAATGAAGGCAGGGACACATTAAGAAAACAGTCACGGTTGTGACCTGCATCACTTTTGATGGATGGCCCATATTCAATGAAACAAAAAAAATTGTACTGAATTCCATTCATGTGCCAGACCTCATGGGAGCAACTGGGGTTTCACTGTTGGATAGGAGTGTGCTTCTGGCATCGAAGTGCTCAGGATCGGGGTGGGGTGGGGGCTGGAGGAGGAGCGGTGGGTAGGCAAGCCCACAAGCGCTTACAAGTCAGAGAACAAGGGCACAGGGGAGCAGTTAAACTCATTTGTTGCTCTGTGAGGTGTCACATTTACCAATTACTCGTCTTCCTCGGAGCCCTGCTTAAGGGTCCCCCACTCACCCCCGCTTCTGTGTCGGATACGTTGAATCAGAGCTGCCATTCAACAGATGCTCGGTCTTCACGGGGACACTGTTTGAATAAGAAATGTCCCCCACAGGCTCCCTGGGTTTGGTCCCCGCTGGTGGCTCTGTTTGGGAAAATTATCGAACCTTTAGGAGGTGGAGCCTCACTAGAGGTAGTGGGTCACTGGGGGCAGACTTTGAGGTCTTATCTCCTGGTCTCACTTCCTGTGTATGGAGGCCACATGATCCCGCCTTCCTGCCCATGCCGTCCTGTCTTCCCTTCTTGCTGCCATGTCTTTACCGCCATGGTTGGATCCATTTTGGAACTATAAATCCAAATCAGCCGTCCTGATCGTAAGTTGCTCTTGTCAGGTATTTCCTTCCAGCAACAGAAAAAGAAGCTGGGACAGATGGTGACCTTTGAGACGGTGCCTGAGTCGGACTTGCAGCTGGTTCTGCGGGGGACTCTCCGGGGGAAACAGTCAGAGGAGCAGGAGCCAGCTGTCGGTCTCACCTCCCACCTTCCTTGGCCATTGATGGTGCCAGTTATCCTTTCAGACCTCCTTGCCCCATCCTCCCTTCACCCCAAATGGTCCAGGTGGAGCCACACCACAAACCTTCACCCCTACAAACCCAAACCCCTGTGTGTCTTCTAAGAACAGCAGGCAGCCAAGCCTAACAGGCCTCATCTGGTGCTTTCCTTCTGGAATCTCAGCCTTAAGTCCCATCCAGGGTTGCTAAACACAAACTCTTGAGATCCTTGAAACTGAAGGATTTATGGAGCTGTTACTAATGTCTACAAAAAAAAAAGAACCGGGTTCCAAGTCAAGTTTTGGCCAAGTCCAGTAACAAGGCTAAAACGATGGAAGGCTGGAGAAGGGCCCACTACATCCAGAACTACTGGAGGGAAAACCCATGTTTCTCCTGCACTGGCAGAAGAGAGGGGTGGGGCATGAGCACTCTGTGATGTGGGCTGGGGAGGAAGGTCAGCTTGTATGTGCCTGCTGAGTTAGGGCTTCTTGGGGCTGAGTCAGTGGTTTAGCTCCCATTCTGGAATCTCATGTGGCCTTTTTCTTTTCTTCCTTCCTTCCTTCCTTCCTTCCTTCCTTCCTTCCTTCCTTCCTTCCTTTCTTCCTTTCTTTCTTTCTTTCTTTTGTACTCAGGACAACTTTGTCTCTCCTCCCCTTCATCCCCACCACCCACGTAATCAAACTTAAAATACCTCAGAAGTTTTCTCTTATTAAGGTCTACAGGCAACTCAGTAGTTGAAGCTAGCTTCATAGTCCAGAATCCCAAAGTGAAGCACTGGGGGAGGCTTCTCCTCTCCCAACCCCTCCTGGGAAAACTGGGTCCATGCTCATTCCTGTGCGCACATCCAAAACATGGATATCTTGTCCCCAGCCTCTTCCCCATCTCAGCAAAAGACATTCCCATTTATCCTTCTGGTTAAGCACCTTATCACCTGCCCCCCTCCCCCTTTGAATTATTTTTCTACCTGGTTGTTGTGCTTTAAATATAGCTTGTCTTCTCTAAAAATCATGTTGGAGTTTTAGCCCCATGGTGAGACATTAAGAAGGTAACATCATTGAGAAAATGCCTCCATAAGATAGACCGGTGGGCAAGCCTGTGTGACATCTTCTTGATTAATGATTAATGTGGGAGGACCCAGCCTATGGTGGTTTGAATAAGAAAAATCCCCAAAGGCTCATATATATGCAGCTTGGTCACCAGAGAGTGGCACTATTTGAAAGAATTAGAAGGATTAGGAAGTGTAGCCTTGTTGGAGAAAGTGTGTAACTAGGGTTGGATTTTGAATACTCAAAACCTAATACCAAGCCTACAGTCTCTCTCTTGGCCTACAGTTCAGGATGTAGCTCTCAGCAAATGCTCTAGTACCATGCTTGCTGCCATGTGGGTCATGGACTAAACCTCTGAAACTATAAGAAAGTCACCAATTAGTTTTCTTTTGTAAGAGTTGCCTTGGTCATGGTGTCTCTTCACAGTAGCAAAGCACTAAGATACAGCCCATTGTAGATGGTACCACCACTGAGCATGTAGTCCTGAGTTGTACAAGAAAACAAACTGAGCAAACCATGAGGAACAAGCCAGTAAGCAGTGTTCTTCCATGGCCCCTGCTTCAGTTCCTGCCTCCAGGCTCTAGCCTTGAGTTCCTGCCCTGACTTCCTCAGCAATGGGAGCACCAGGGAGGTCTTGGATACCAATTGGTAGAGTTTAGACATTAACAGATGCTGAGGGCTTGAGGCATTTTCAGCAGAGAACATCCCATCTACATCCTCTATGTCCATGGTATGTTATATTCTTCTTTCTCTGCTTCCTCAGTGTTAACTCCGTTCTCAGACCTCATGTCATAAAATGGCTGCACTGGCTCTAGCTTATTGATGTTCCTTCTTATTCTCCTCTAGATGGGAAGAGCTGTAGTACATGTCTTAAATTCTTAAATTGCTTTCTGTGGGCCAGGTTCACCTCCCCCGCCCACTCATGGTGACAAATACTCTAGAATATTCTTTTATGTTGTGTGAATATATATCACTGTGATTGGTTTGATAAAGAAGCTGACTGGTCAATAGCTGAACAGGAAGAGATTGAGTGGGAGAGCCAGACTAGGAGGAGGCTGGGAAGAAGGAGGGTGGCTACTGAGGAGTCTCGAGCCAGACACAGAGGAAGCAGAAAATAAACATGCCATACTTTAAAAAAAAAAAGGAAAAGAAAAAAAGGAAACACCATGTGGCAGAGCATAGAAAAGAAATATGGGTTAATTTAAAATGTATGAGTTAGCTAGTAACAAACCTGAGCTATTGGACGAGCATTTATAATTAAAATTGAGTCTCTGTGTCAGTTATTTAGGAGTGGTTCCCCAGGACAGGAAAACTCCGCCTACAAGTGCAAGTGTCTCTGGAAGCAAAACAGAATTCAGTTTTACTAGAAGTAAAAGCACTGACAAGGCAGGGGGAGAGCTGCTTAGGAGGAGACTTGATGAGTCCATTTATGATTATTTATTCACAATCTGCATACAACTCTTCTTTTAGCGGTGGTGGTGGCAACAGCTTGTCTGTGTCTTCTCTGGTGGAGGGGTTTGGTGGTGAGACCAGAATGCCCAATTCTCAGAAGGTCAAGTTTTATGTTGGAATTTGCTTCCTGGATGACCTCAACATGTGCTTATTTCTTTGCCTCATCCCTTATTTCAGGAGCACAAGAAAGGTTTCCCTCCGAGAGCTGGAGAACTTGGGTAATCCTCGGCCCAGCATTACAGCTTCACACATAGTAACAGAACAGCTCTGATAATTCCTTCCGTGCACAATAGACTCAGTTGTAGGTGAATCATTGGTTCATAAAGCTTATGGAGAAGAGAAGAAAGCAGTCATAGCACTTGCAGAAAAGAGCCTGGATTTGTCAGCATGAAACACAATCCCTTCGAACTGCAGAACAGAGAACGGAGTAGTGGAGAAGTGGTCAACAGGAAGGCACAGACCATAGACCATGGGCTTCTGGGCTATTAGTAGGCATTGGATGGGTCAGCTATCCAAAGGTCCCCACACCGCATGACTTCCCAGGCTTGTCCTCGCTGTGCCTGTGTCCCTATTGACTCTCCAATCTCTGGAGTTCAAAACCATTTTTTTTTCTTCATCATACAGGGGGAAAAAATGACCCACTTATCTGCATTCAAGGGACGCATTCATATTTCATTCTTGCCCCTAACGGTAGCTCCTTTACCAGTTTCCTTCCATCCCACTTTTCCATGTCAGGCTTCACTGCTGCTGGAATCAGCCTGTAATTTTCATTCTGTAGCCTCTTCCCCTTTGGGTGATTACCACTCTCCCCATGTAATTACCAGCCTCCCTAAATAGAATTTTAATGACCGTAAGACATTTCATTGTGTGTCTGGGATTGTTGTATTTAATCATTTGCTATTTTTTGAACCTCCAGAGGTTTCCAGGTTGTCACTAGGGGCTGATCACTTATCAATGACTCATTTTCTGTGGAAACTTACTTCACATCTCTGATAGCATCAGGAGGAAATAATCTGGGATGCAGAAATGCTGCAACAAAGGTTGGGACCTGTCTTGGGCTCTTCAAAGAGTGTCAACGCTGTAGTCTTGTAGGTAAATGTCAGGCCTGTTGGGAATGTTGTACTTGCAGAAACATGAATGTGCACACGTTCAGCCTTTGCAGAAATGCCTGTGCACACGTATAGCATCTTCTATGAGTCATTGCTAATATTGGGAAGATCTGACCTTTGTAACTAGGGAAACAACCCTTGAAGTCCCCCAGGTTGGTGTCAGAGGAGTCCAAGGAGGCTTAAATGGCTGCCACTAACCGACGGCTTCTGATTGAGACACCAGACTAAAGCCTAATCTTAGCTTCTCTGTGAAATCAGACAAAGCTGTGAGCTGAAAGTATGATGTGACCCAGGCCACTTCTTCCCCTTAGACACAGCTCCACATCCCTTTTCTGGCTTTCCTGGTCCTCAAACACCTCTCAGGGGCACGAGAGGACATGTGAAACGTGAGAGTCAACAGCTGAAGGGCTTATGCCTTATACAAGCTTTCATGTGTGAAAATCAGTCTGCATTCAGAGATGTGCACACTGTACACGGTACAGATAGGCAACTTGGTGAACAATATTCCATGGAGCATCTTGAGTACCAACTCCCAGACCAGCAAATCAAACAGAGACCAGGGATTCAGAAGGCTTTCTGCTGCGCTTGCTAGCCTAGTTCTCTGGATGCTGTTAAAAAGAGGGACGGTCCCGATGCTTGTGTTCATGGTTTCATGAGGATGATGCTCCAGAACAATGTAGCTTAGTGAGGGTATGTATCATCTTATTTTCAACTCCCTTAGCTCTAAAATATGTGCTTCACATTCATCCATTGTCCTGTAACATTTTCAATATATGTTATTATACTATTTTTAAAAGTTAAGCTTCATTAGAACACAGCCATGGCTCCTCCCCTCCTCTTCTCCTGAGAAGTAACCTATTATCCCCATGCTTCTCAAGTTGAACTGGCTGAGTTGGTTGCTTTGAGGGGATTACTCAGAGATCAAATCCCATGTCCTCATATGACCTCTCTGATGCTTCCTGGGGCTGCAGGACTACAGGAACAGCAGTGGTGGCGACACCCATGGGGGCAGCAGCCAAAAGTGCAGATGGACCAGTCAAGGCCCTGACCTTTTCAGCAAGTGGGAGGGTGTCCTCAGTCTCCACAGACAGACAGGACCTGCTTGTACCCATTGATGCTACAGCGTGGCACAATAGTTGGGTGATCAATCTGCAGAGACACACCGGCAGCATTTCAGACGTCCTCCAAGAATCCAGAGTTCGGAGTCTATTCTGTCGGATCATGCACTTCCAGGCTGTAAATGCTGCCATCGGCTGGATGATCAGCCCAGAGAAGAAACTCGGTACGTGTGACAGCATGGCTTCTCGGGCTCTCGCTTTGTCTCTGTCTTTACCAGCTCACAGCACTCAGAATTTCAGCGGTGCCCCTGGAGATTTTAGAGGTGAGGCCTAAAGGCCTGGAAGAAAGAGGTCTGCTCCCACCCCAGACCAGTGTTCTTGCTGGCACAATGACCTCACACGGGGTGATGGCACCAGCATGGACAGAAGCCTGCACTTTACAGCCCAATAGTGTGTCCCTGATCTCGGTGAGGTCCTCATTGGTGAACACAAAGCCCACATTCCCCTCCCTATGAGGCAGCAGTTCCTCCACAGCTGGGAAGTTTACAGATGCCCCCATAGCTGTGCACATCCTGGGCTTCTTCCTCATCAGTGCCATAATCTTTCTTCCCAGAGACATGCTGGTCTACTGATCTGCTTGGAGTTCACATCGTTTGCTCCCACAGTGAAGCATTTTGGGTAATCATCTCAAAGAGCTTAAGGATGTAGGTAGACCTCCAGGTCACTCTGTTTTCCCTGGGCATCACAGCAGTGTCTTAGGGATTGTCACATAGGATTTAAAGACAATGTCACTCTAACAAAGATGCCTACCGAGAAATCTTTTATATTTTTTCTATGGCAGTTTCCCTGGTTTTTTGAGACAGGGCTTCTCTGTAGTTTTGGTGCCTGTCCTGGAACTAGCTCTTGTAGACCAGGCTGGCCTTGAACTCACGGAGATCTGCCTGCCTCTGCCGCCTGAGTGCTGGGATTAAAGATTTGTGCCACCATCGCCCAGCCACATCTGATGTCTTAATCAAGACCAAGAAACTCAGGGAGGAAAGCCATCTGTGCTGATCACAGACTTCTTTCCTTCCCATTGTCTCCTGAACAATGCAGCAGGAAGAGCTCCCACAGTGTTTGCATTGCACTGGGTATCCTAAGCCATCCAGAGGTGACTCAGAGCCTACAGGTGGAGGTAGGCGGCTATATGCAAACCCTATACCATTTTATATGAGGGATCTGCATCCTCCAGTGCAGACATCTGCTGGGGATCCCAGAGCCAGTCCCCATGTGACAAATGAACACGCTCTTGGCCTTTGTGTCAGAGTTTGCTGACCGGGACACTTCACAGATGATGGGCAGTTGAGTTGCTTTCCAGTTTGAAGGTGTCCCCAGCAATCCCTGTAGCACCTGTCAATACCTTTCTCTGTTACAGTTGCTCAAGACTTTCCTGCGGTACACTCAAGACAGAGTGATTCACAAGTCCAAAGCAATCGAACCCGTTTACATTCTCCATGTTTGAGGGCTTTTGAAGCTGCACATCGTCCTAGCGCCCCCATGTGGCCAGACAGGAATAGTTTTGTGAAGTGTTGAGAAATAGAATCTCACTTTCATTTACTCTCTACTAAATAATGGCGTGAACATTGAACATTTTGTGCATTTGTAAGCTGGTTTTTGCAGGCGAGATTGGGAGGGGGAACTCTTGCTGTTTCTTTTCCTGTGAGTTTCATGTTATTTGCAGAGTCTTTGTTTGGCTATTCGTCCTGTGAACATTTGCCAGAATTCAAGTGGAGCCATGTACTCTAATAAAACTCTAATAAAAAATGCCCAAAGAAACAACCTCGGAAAGCTAGAATCTCTCACACATACACCTGTCAGTAAGAACAATGACAAGTGACATGGCCAGGGGCGTGCAGAGACCACCACAGCCTGACAGAGAAAATGCTTCTGCAAGGTCAGATGCCCATCGGTTGCCTGTTTGGGGGAACTGGCACTACCTGTGAGTGACCCATGCCACTGAGGGTGACTGCTGTATGTGACCTTTTACAAGTCCCCTTTGTCTTCCACTGCTCTGGGAATATGTCCTCCTGAGTTTCCCCTGCATGTGCCTTCTGGCTCAGCTCAGTCTTCGGAGACTACCCGCTTGTTATTTAGGTTGGCACCCTTTCTACGCTTGATTTATAGGACTCCTTTCCAATATCCTTCTCAGCAATGTTCCGTCAGGACCTCCCCCACCTGTCACTACCCACCATACTTTGCCGTTGATCCTTTTCACTTAGCAGGTTTGGATTTTAATCAAATCAACTCTTTCCCCTGTGCTTTGTGCCTTTTAAATTTTTAAAATTGAAAATAGATTTCTTTCATACAATATATTCTGATTATAGTTTTCCCTCCTCCGACTTCTCCCACTTTTTTTCATTCTAAAAAAAAAAAAAAACCTTTTCCGTTTAAAAATACGAAATGCTTCATGAATTTGCGTGTCATTCTTGCCCAGGGCCCGTGTTCATCTTCTCTGTATTGTTTCAGTTTTACTGTATGTGCTGCTGAAACAAACACTTTTTCCTCCTCTGATCTGAATAATCAAAAAGTACTTTCTTATCTGGACATTAAAAAGAATTTTCCTCCAATGTCTTCAAGTCATTCTCTGCTGGATTCTAGTGACAGCATGCTCATTCCTTGGGCAGTTTTGTGAGGTGAAGCTTTATGTTCTCTGCTGAGGTCAGGAACTGAGGGAGTCAATGAGTTCCTCGGGGTTCATAATTGAGAATGACAAAATGGGGGAGAGATCATGTCCACAGTAGAGATCCATGTCTATAGTAGAGATCTGTGTCCACAGTAGAGATCCGTGTTCACAGTAGAGATCCGTGTCCACAGTAGAGATCCGTGTCCACAGTAGAGATCCGTGTTCACAGTAGAGATCCGTGTTCACAGTAGACATCCACGTCCACAGTAGAGATCCGTGTCCACAGTAGAGAGAGAGCCATGTCCACAGTAGCCCAGAACTTGCCTGGGATCCTCCCATGGTCACAGGTTTACTTCCTTCTTTTTGGACAGGTTGGACAGGAATGCTCAGTTCACTTCCAGCAGAAGGCAACTTTCTCAGAGAAGAAAGTGGGTTCTGGTCACTTGCCAGGACAGAGTATGACTTCCTACCTGTGTGTGGGTTCTGGTCACTTGTTAGGGCAGGGTATTACTTCCTACCTGTGTCTTCATGGATCATGTAGTTAGACTGGGAACCACTCCGGGTTCATGGCCTCCCATTACCAGAGTACTAGGCCATGTCAGCTTCCTGCCCATATGGCAGGTGAAGTCTCCTCTAGGGCAGGCAGTGTGCTCCCTGTTAGCTCATGGCAGAGCGGCAAAGGTGGCCCCTCTAAAAAGGCCTTTTTTGTTTCATTATGCTTTTTTTTACAAGTTTGAGGTCTGCCTGTTGGCCTGGTGTCCCTGCCCTGGAAAGCTCCTGAAGATAATTCACTCTAGGCTGGTTCTCCATAGCTCTGCCAGGACGTAAAAGTGGCCATTTTGAGGTACAGATACATCTTACTTCGACAACAAAGGGTTATGACTTGCAATGAAAATCACATCCTCAAGTGGTCAGCCCACTAATGAATTATTTTTGGTCACAGTACCTAAATCCAACATTTCCTCTAGTAGGCTCATATCAAAGCCTTTCCCCCCAAAGGCAACCTCCCCCTGTGCCCACTTGGATGCTTCACATCATAAAGAAAGCCACTGCTTGACCTTCTAGGTCTCAGCTCACCAAATTCCCACAAATTGTACTTGAACTCTCCTGACAGGCGAAGATATCCTAAGGTGACATTTTGTGTCCCCTGCATCCCCAGAGCTACCAGACCACTGGAACTGAAGAAATCAGAATTTCTCAGGCATCTTACAATGGGGAAGGAAAAAGATGGGCCGTGCTGCAGGGCAGATAGGGAGCTTGTCCCCCAAGAAAGATTCCACGCAGATATCATATCTTGTCAGAGCAACTTGCAGGAGAGGCAGGGGCTGATACAAGGATGGATCAGTCACCAGTGGGACCACATCTTGACCAGGACTGCTTAGCTACACATACTCTCAACCCGTACTTAGACCTAAATCTCATGCCAGGACCCCGAAAGACAAATTGGGACTCAGCAAACCTCTCTGTGGTCACTTGGATAAATTTTCTTTCTCTACTTTTGACTATTTGGTCTTTTTAACTGGCCAATTGTAGGAAGGCAGCTAAGCCTAATTATCAGGGATCCAAGGGATCACCCTAACCATAACTATCCCAGGGAAAATTACACATTTGGGGTGTCACCCACCCACAACAAGCTGACCCCAGGCAGGGAGACTAGGTCGAATGGTTGGAACAGCAGCTGCCGTCAGTTTATTGCAGGGATCACCCGCCTGAGTCACCATTAGCTGCTTTTTGTCTTCATTTATTGAGCAGACATGAATGTCTGGACTCCCCCAGAGTGTCCCCAGTTGGTGCACCTTGGAGTTCTGAGCCATCCAGGTTCGGTTGGATAGCTTGGGCTACTCCATCATCTACGACAGGCCTTGTCAATTTGCGAGAGATTTTAGAATTTAGATTTCTGCTGGCTATCGAAGCATCTGAGTATGACAAGGAAAGCTGAAATGTGTTTGTCTTTGGGATTTTTCTGAGCGGCTGGGTTCTGTTGAGCCGTTTGGGATGCAGAGACACAGAAGTGTTCAAAGAACTCAACCGTGATTTGTGTAGCCATGGAGAACAGTGAGTGCTCATTTTCTCAGCGTCTCCTCGGGAGACTTCTAAGTGACCAGTCTTTTGTAGCCTCATGGTGATTTATCTAAAAGTACACTTTGCATTAAATATAATTACTTCTTGTGTCATTTTGTGTCTAAAGCAGCATGGGAACAAAGTTAATCTGTCCTTGCAGGGGAAAATTCTCCTTATAGGATTTGCAAGGTGAGATAGCTCCTGAAAATCCTGTAATGGGATTTTTTTTCAGGGATGTTATCAATATGCAAGTGAGGAAGGGAGGACTGGTGTCCAGGCTGTTACGCACATGGCATGGTGGCTGCGTGTGTGCAGTCCAAGGTCTTTATGTCGCATATTCTTTTCGCAATTCATTTGAATTGGTGGGAATTCAAAAGATGCAATCCCTGTAAACCTCCAGAACCAGGGCATGGTGGAACTGTGTACTGTAGTAAAATGGCAAGGATGGATAGTTCATGTTTTTCACTTAAAGGGTGATTAAATCGTTAAAATGCTCAGAGAACTTCTAAACTGATTTTTGGTAGGTAGATTTAAAACATCTCATATGATCTAGGTATTTTTGTGTGGTTTCTAGGCTGTGCACTTCATATAAAATACACATATATTTCTTGACATTAAGAAGGGCTAATTTCATTATTAGACAGTAAAGTTGTGCTAAAATTAATTCTAATGCTAAGATAGTGTGTTGCTAAGAGACAATACATTTTGTTATAAACAAGATTGGATACATATACAAGATTGGATAATTTAATATCTGAGTTGGTATATGTATGCTTGTATAGTTATCCAGATTATGTTTTATTAAGCTGTTTATGTTTTTGTCTGATTTTTGCTACCTAAAAAAATGTTTCTTAGCAAAGTTCTGGTTTATTTCCAAACCTATTTGTGTTAAGGCCTTTCCAATGACCACTTTATAATCAGCTGTTTTCACATGATTTTCCTGTAGGTATGTGTGTATGACTGCATATATATGATCAGTAATTATGCACAGATGTATATCCAAACTTTATACACATGTAAAAGCTTTCAGAGTTAGCTCAGATGTCAAGAGCACTAACTGCCCTTTCAGAGGACCCAGATTCAGTTCCCAGCACCCATATGGTACCCCATATCCATCTGTAACTCCAGTTCCAGGGCATCAGATGCCCTCTTCTGGCCTCTTCAGGACCTACATACATGTGGTATGTATACATACAAGTAGGCAAAACACTCATACAAATTTTTTAAGCTTACAGTTAAAATGTATATTTTTAATACATGTAAAGTGACCAATAAACACTCCTGTCTATACAGTATACATTATATCTGGATTTTAAATGTATAAAATGGTCAGTGAAATTTTCTGCCATTTCTAGTCATTGCCATTCAGATAAAACAAACAAACAAACAAACAAACAATATAACCCAACATTTAGATAGTTCTGCTAGTTAAGACCTGACTGAAAGGTCTCAGATGTGGGGCTCAAGGGTAAACTGAGGCAGATTATTGGGGGTAAGAAATCTAATAGAAGAGTTATTAATGCTATGGACAGAGAGACAGACAACAGCAGGGCAAAGACTCTGAGGAGAGTTCAGGTCTCAGAGTCAGAAATAGACAGTGTGGTGGGACCCTCAAGAGCATCAGGCCCATGGAGGGGGTCCTTCTTGTAGACCCAGGAGGAAGAGGGGACATTTCACAGTGGGAGCCTACAGCCAGGGTCTCTGACCCCTAGACAGAAGGGAGGATGTGAAGGGGGGGGGTGACAAATGGCCATTCAATCCTGGCACGTGAAGTCTGTCAGCTAGATCTCCACAGACAGCGTCTCGGCAGGAGGCCTGCGGGTTTCTGTGTGGGAAGTGGCTGCTGCAGGTACTGCGGCCCCAGCAGCAATCTGCTCTATTTTCACATCCCACCTGGGCGCTGACTGCCGTGACTGAATTAATACTTTGCTATTGAATGTGCGGTGTGCCCTTGAACACCAGAAAACGAGACTGTCTTTGTACTGTTTTTCCCCAAACTCAAAAGAGTCTTAAGATTCCATTTATGTCAGTGCTGTGTTCCTCTCATCTTACCCGGGCCAAGACTAACTAACTCTTGCTTCAGATATAAAACCTCATCATTACTGTGGAAAGCACTCCTGCGTGGTTCTGCGGAGTGATGTTAGCTGTTGCCAGTCCTTTTGTGTGTAAATACAGTCATGTCCTTCATGGAGCGCATAAGCCTTCAAAGTTCAGGGGAGTGCTTTATCAAGCTAATTTCCTCCCAGCTAACACTGTCAGTGTGCTAAGCCCAGCCCACAGAGGTGTTCCTATCCTCCTAATCCCACTATGACGATTCTCTTTCGTCAGCCAGACTCTTCCTAACCTTACACACACCCAGCTGTTCCTCCTTATGGTTAAAAAGAGCTGGACATTCCTCACGCAAGTGTTGTGAGGCCCTGCTGATCAGAGGTTGGAGGCTAGCATGGCCTGGCAGCTTTCTCCAAGCAACATGAAGGACTTCCTCCCCAGTGATGCTTCCTGCCCTCTACCTGCTCTTATTAGGAGGAAGTCTTTAGGCCTGGACACCTGACTTATCTCAAGGATGACCCTGCAGACATTCTTCCCCTGTGGGCTACATGGTAATTAAATAGCGTGTTCTAGCTATTTTCATAGGGCTGTGCTGCCCCTAATCCAGCTTTATGAGAGGAGTGTGCTGCTTAATGCAAATTAGGGTTTGACCCCAGGCTTCTCAATCATATCCACAGTTGTCTTAACCCTATTTCTCACTTGTGTTGCCTACCCCCTGATGAACCAGCAGCCAAAGATCCCGAGGAAGGAGAACCATCGCCAGGGAAAGCATCTGTAAACAAGTCTGCAAGTTTCAAACTCGTTTTCATTCACTATTTGCTCTAGATTGTTGTGCTTTTGTAAAACTTCAGATCTGTTGCCAGTTAACATTCTGCAGAAACACAACTCCGAAGAAAAGATTCTAGGACGTCACCCACAGGATGGAAGTCATTAAATTTAAGAAAAAAATCCAGGCGGGCTTGGTCTAAAAGTCACTCCTTTGGTGCCTCTTGGTTGCTCAAAGTTGACCACAGAAGGTTTTGATTGGCAGTTAACTCCTGATATCACTTGCTTATCACTCTGCCTTCCCAAACTAGGAACATCAAATCTCAGCAGCAAAGAACTGGTACAATCAAGCCACAGGATGGCTAATCAGTGGAAGGTGGTAGTTTGAACAGAAATGGCCGCCTAGACTGATAGATTCAAATGCTTGGTCTCCAGGGCATGGCCTATAAAGGAGCTGTGACCTTGTTGGAGTAGGTGTGGCCTTGTTGGAGAAAGTGTGTCACTGGGGGTGGGCTTTGTGGGCTTAGAAGCCCAAGCTCAGGCCCAGTGTCACTCTCTCTTTCTGCTGCCTGCAGATCTGGGTGTAGAACTCTCAGTTGCCTCTCCAGCACTGCGTCTGCCTGCATGCTGCCATGCTTTCCTCCATGGTGATAATACACTAAGTCTCTGAACTGTAAGTCAACCCCAATGAAATGATCCTTTGTAAGAGATTCTGTATAGCCAGGCAGTGGTAGTGGTGCACAGCTTTCATCCCAGCATTTAGGAAGCAGACACAGGTAGAGTCCTGTGAGTTCAAGTGAGTTCCAAGACTGGCGGGACAGCACAGAGAAATCCTGTCTTGAAAAAAATAATAGTTTCTGTGGTGATGGTGTCCCTCTTTACAGTAGTAGAGTACTGTGACAGGTATCATTAGAGAATATTAGAGAGGGGGGTGGAGTGGCAGAATTTCAACAAGTCACTTTGAGAGGTAAGCTAACTTGACAACAAAGACCATCTATGATAGTGGGAGTGCATTTCTTCATTTGACATGCATTCTTTGAGTTCCTACTACGTGCCAACCCCCATACCGTGTGTCCATCCCCATGCCAGAGTCTTGTTTTCAGGAGCTTCCTCTGAAGAAGTAGAGAGACATAAACATGTGGAAACACACAGACAAGCAAGACCTTTCCAGAGCTGCGAGCAAGGCTGCCAGGGAGAAGAATTCCATGTCTGAAAACAGCCAGAAAGCGAGTGCAGAGCAGCCGCCCACAGAACCTGCAGGAACATCAAACAAAAGACCCCAAGACGGGAGCCAGTTCGGGGCCTTGATCACTGAAGAGAAGCCCCATGTGTCTGCAGCAAGAGATGAGAGGAAGTGGGGATGAGGAGGTCAAAGTAGGACCTTGTGAGTCATGGAGGACCAAGTCAGATCCCAAGTGCAGTGAGGCAGTGGCTTGAGAGTTAGAGTTGAGACACCATGCCCCTTATTCTCCAAAGGGAGTAGCTCTCTCTGGCTACAATGGGGAGTGACAAGTCCAGGTTACTGTGCAGTGGGGTAGAGAGGGTGGGTGTGTGGACAGAGTGAGCCTGGTAGCTCCCAGGGTGCTTTGTTCTGGAAACACCATTCTGTTTTCACTGACCCCCCCCATGGACACGCTCATGTTTCATCTTGGCTGTTATGAAGAAGGCCAGTTTGAACCTTTGGGTTCCGGTTCTTGTGTGAATAGATGCTTCAGTTCTCTGGGGTGCCATTCAAAGAGTGAATCTCTTGCCAACGTGGCAACTCTATAATTAAATTTTTGAGAAACTTCCAGGCCATTTTCTATGTCAGCTGCTCTATTTCCATTTCCACTGGCATCCTGAGAGTTCCAAGTGTCTGTGTTCCTGCCAGTACCCTTTGTTACTCAGTGTCTTTGTTCTGGCCACGCTGGGATACTAAGTAGTATCTCTTTGTGATTTTTTTATTTTCATTTCTCTACTGACTAATAATGTTGAACACCCCCTCCCCTCCCCGTACTGGTTGGCCATTTGTCCATCATATTTAGAGAAATGCCTGTTAAGCCTTTTTTTTTTTTGGTTATTTTTTGGTTTTTCAAGACAGGGTTTCTCTGTAGCTTGGGAGCCTGTCCTGGGACTAGTTCTGGTAGACCAGGCTGGCCCCAAACTCACAGAGATCTGCCTGTCTCTGCCTCCCAAGTGCTGGGATTAAAGGTGTGTGCCACCACCGCCTGGCTAAGTCCATTTTTAATTGGGTGACTTGTCTTTTGCTGTTGTTGAATTATGTGAGTTCTTCTATATTCAAAATGCAAGGCCAGTATCAGACACATGACTTGCAAAATCTCCCATTCTGCAATAGCTCTCATTTAATTTAAGGAAGAGCGTCCTTTGAAGCAAAAAGTTTTTAAGTTTGTGTGTGCTCATGTTAGTTCATATGTCTATGTGTGCATGCACCACGGAGACCAGAGGTACCCTCTCCTAACACTCTTTACCTGATTCCCTTGAGACAGAGTCTCTCTCTCTCTCTCTCTCTCTCTCTCTCTCTCTCTCTCTCTCTCTCTCTCTCGTGTGTGTGTGAATGAACTTGGGTACTAAAGCTTTTACAGCAAACATTCTTACTCCAGCAGGCTAGGCCCCAAGTCTGTAGGGCAGGCACTGGGATCACCAGGTTCTTGTGCTTCTTTACAGGTACATAAGGATAATTATAGGAAAGAAGGGCGCTTTCTAAGGCGGAGATGCAGAGAGCCTAGCAGTACACCATAGCTTTCCTGTGCTCTGGCCCAAGAAGGCAAAAAGCCTGCAGTGACCTGCTGTGGATCATTAACACAGTACCCCACTGTTTCAGTTAGAGTTTTATTGTTATAAAGAGACACCATAACCAAACAGCTATGATATAGAAAACATTTAACTGGGATGGTTAACTTACAGTTTCAGAGGTGCAATTCATTATCATCATGATGGGAATGGTGATGGTAGTCAGGCAGACATTGTGCCGGAGCTGAGAGTACCACATCTTGCAGACAATAGGAAGTTCACTGACTCACTGGGTGGTATCCTGAGCACAGAAAACCTCAAAGTTTACCCTCACAGTGACACACTTCCTCCAACAAGGTCACACCCACTCCAACAAAGCCACACTTCCTAATAGTGCCACTCCCTATGAGATAATTGGGGCCAATTACATTCAAACTACCACATTCTACTTCCTGGCCCCCATAAGCTTGTAACAATATCATCATGCAAAATGCATTTAGTCCGGCTTCAGAAGTCCCCATGGTCAATAAAAGTCCTAAACTTGTTTTAAAGTCCACAGTCTCTTCTGAGATTTATGTAATCTCTTGACTGCAATCAAAATCAAAATCAAAAAGCAGATCAGATAACTTTGAGCATAAAATGGCACAGAACATACATTACCATCCCAAAACAGGGAAGGGAGCACAATGAGGAAATACTAGATGAAAGAAGACATAAAAACCAGCTGGGCAAGCTTCAAATTTTACTTCTCCATGCCTGAGGTCAAAATGCTCTTCAGATCTCCGACCCCATTCAGCTATGACTGCAACGCACTTCTCCCTTTTGGGCTGGTTCCACTCACTGTTAGCAGCTCTCCTCAGCAGGTGAACCACAACTTTGGCATCTCTACCATCTTGGGTTCTCTAAGGCAATTCAGCTTTATTTTCACAGCTCCATGCAATGGCCTCACTACCAGGCCTCCATTCAGAAACATCCCTGACACACGCCTGACCTCGGTGGCTTTATCCCATAACTCCTTTCTTCTGTCCTCAACTCTAAAGCCAGAACCAGGTGACTGAAGCTGCCAGATTCCACTGCTTGCTGGGGCTGGAACACGGCTCCAGTTACATCTCCATCTGCTTTCTGTTCTTCACTGCTTAAGCTTGGCTGTCCTGAACTTGCTCTGTAGACCAGGCTGGCCTCAAATTCAGAGATTTGCCAGCCTCTGCCTTCCCAGTGCTCAGACTAAAGGTGTGCCTTGCTACACTTGTCTCTAAGCTTTCCTTTAGTTTCTTTTCACAGGTTAGAAACTTATCTGGGTGGGATATTTCTCTGAAGTCACCACTCCCTTTATTCTATTTCTTTATCCATTTATCTTTTTGAACATAGGATTCAGCTCCACTCCACTTCCTGGTGCTCTTTTTCTTCTCAAAAATTTTATTTTGTATTTACTCTGCTCGCTTGTTCCTTTTCATTATAAATCTTCACTAGAGTTACCACTAAAAAACCACAAAACAGAGTGTGTACTAGGCTGTTTTGAGATTTCTTCTGCCAACAGAATTAATCTAAAATTCTCCATTTTAGCCCCAGGCAGACTCTTTGGACAAAGGCAAAAGGCAGCCACTTTCTTCACCAAAATATCACAAGAATGATTACTAGGAAACATACTAAAATTCTTTTCCTCTGAAACCTTTTGAATGAATAACTCTTAGCACTTCTGTCTTCCTTGCTCCTACTAGTATAGCCCATTAAGCAGCGCTTAACACATTCCTCTGCTTTCCTAAACCAAACTCCCAAAGTCCATATTCCTAAAAACAAAATCATGGTCAGGCCTATCACAACAATACTCCAGTCCCTGGCACCAACTTTTCTCTTCATTAGGGTTTTCTATGGCTGTGAAGAGACACCATGACCACAGCAATGCTTATAAAGAAAATATTTAGCTGGAGTGGCTCACTTAAAGTTTCAGAGACTCAGCCCATTATCGTCATGATGGGAGCATGGCGGTGTGCAGGCAGACCTGGTGCTGGAGCTGAGAGTCCTACATTTGCAGGCAACAAGAAGTCAACTGACTTTACTGGGTGGTATGCAGAGCACAGGAAACCTCAAAACCGGCCCCCACAGTGACACACTTCCTTCAACAAGGCCATACCTCCTAATAGTGCCACTCTCTATGAGATTATGGGGGCCAATTGCATTCAAACCACCACATCCACTTTCCAAAATTCCCACATTGGTTTCTTTTGGGGGGGGGGCATTTCCTTTGGTTGAATGACGTTCAGGTAAACTATGTATCACCAGTCTTTTCTCTGATGCTGTCTTTCATATGTTAATCTCTAGAATTTCTTCCTTTACTGTGTTCTATTTTCCTGCTTAATTACCCATTGAGTCATCTCCATGGCCTACATTTTATTCTCTATAAGCATTGATGATAGAATTCAGAGGTTGGCATATGCTTATCTCCAGTCCTTGGGCTTTTGAGACAGGGTATCACTATGTTTCTCATGCTGGCTTTGTTCTCTTGATCCTTCTGCCTCTCCTGCTTGAGTGCTGGGATAACAGGCATGGAACATCAGTTCATTGTAAGCTCTAAGTTTTGTTATTGGTACTGGCACCTTTGATGTCATATGTAAAAAAAAATCAGTGTCTAATCTAAGCTCACAGATTTACCCCCATTTTGAAAAGAACGTTATAGTTTTAACACTAATGACAGCTGTAAAAATGACCCATTAAGGGAGATTAGTTCTTCTGGTCAAGAAGGTGAAATCTCTGGGCTGGATGGAGATCTATCATTTCAAGCTACCCACAACGTCACAGGTAGTGGGCTGGTCAATCACCTGATCATGGTAGGACCTCAGGAAGGTGGGACCACCGCTAGGAAGATGGGATCACCTTGCAAAAGAGTTAAGTGGACTAAGTTATTCCTCGAATGAGATACTCTACTTTGGCTGCCCAGAATTTCCACCCCTCTAGTACAGTCCTTGCAAGATGCCATGAGGTTCAGCTGGGTACCTTTCTGAATCTGGCCTCAGAAAGTTACCATTTTCCATCTCAACTTTTCCTTCTCTTCCCAATGCAAGGCAGAACTTAAGATACTTCGGGCTTTCTTAATTTTTCTCTAAGGCTCCCACACCCCACCACCTCATTGCTATCCATGCCAGTTTAACTCAAGCGGTGTGATCTTTTCTTCTTTCTGTTTCCTTTATTCTCCCCTGGGCAGCTGCTTAGAGTTGCACTTGGTCCCACTCTGGGGTCTCTTTATAAAACTAAGACGAAAGTTTGGCTTTCATTGATTTTCAAACTTTTCTTTCCTTTGAATTCTTTAATAAGCAGAGAAAATGAATCTATTCCTGCATGTTTAGATGATATCTCTTATGTTTATGTCTTTGATAATTTTGGGGCAAACGTTTTTATATGATATAAGATAGTATATTCTTTCACCTAGATTCTTTTCACATTCTATGTGAAAGTCTACGTGAATAATTAAGTTCATATTCTTTTCCGTGTGGAAAAACGAAGCTGCCCTAACATAATTTGTCCAAAAAATGTACCCTTTCTCTCTCTTCCAGGACTCTTAAGACCACATGATGAGAAACATGAATAAAGAATGATTCACAGGTGGAGGCTTCTCCTGATGACTAACCACAGCCTCAGGCTAACCACAGCCACGTCCTTCCTGTCTCTCCCAATTCCTGGGAAGTGCACAGTTGACCAGAGACCTGGATCATAGTTCACTAGACAGTCCTCACTGCCTTGGAGCCTCCTGAAGGACACCCCCATGGCCTGAGATGGGCTCTGAAGAGTCCTGCAGCCTCCTGCATTGGGTAGCATTGGCATCAGGGAGAAGGAATGTTTCTTCTTGCTCACTCAGCCAAACAGACGGAACTGGGTCCACAGCAGCTTCAGCACCTCCGCTGTGGTCTCTCAGCAAATAGAGAAGCAGCCCAGCCTCTCCCGCAAACCAGAAGAGGCTGTCTCTTAGGACCCGGAGGAGGGGATAGAAGGAGCTGTAGCTTTGGCACACACTCAGCAGGAAACAGAATAATAATGAATACTTTTTAAATTGAGTCTAATTGCAACATGGAAAATAATACCATTTGAAAATGCAAATGTCTAACACCCCACCCTGCTCCATGCATTCTCTCTCCTCTCTCTCTTTTCTTCTCTCTGGTTCAGAAGCAGCTCTTCACTCCCTGAGCTTTCTGAACTCCCCTCTCTCCACCCAATTGCTTGTATTGCTGATGCTGGACCTCCACAGGAATCTGTATGGACAGACGCACTCCGATGGTTAGCAGAATCCAAGGTGTCCTGGCGGTGGGCCAAGGTTCTTCTTATAAGAGGATGCAGGAGCAGAGTGGGGAAGGCATGTTGGTGGAGGGAACATCCAAGGGGGAGGGATGCTTCTTCCGGTGCTTTCCCTGGTCTGAGATTCCATCTCCCGTTCTGTAAAACAGAACACAAATGTAAAACATTTTCTCAGCTGTTTCTGACTGGAGGTAACAGAATACTCAATGGTAGTGCCCTGAACACTGGACCTTACTGCCCTCGCACCCGCAAGAAGTCTGAAGGCCAATGGTATAAATGGAAAGATCATTTAAAAAAAAAAGTATAGAATAGCTGGACAGCCCCCCAGACTCACGATAGACGGAGAAAGGGCCTGAAGTTTCCCTATGGGTGGTGACATTTATAGACAGGTAAGAGAAGAGTTGGGTAGAAAATTGAAGTGGAGTATTAGGAGTCTGTCTTCACGAATTCAGTCTGCTTCCGTCTAATGACTGGCCATGTCACACTGACATGCTTGGCTAGTGTGGTTAGCTGAGACTTGCCATGAAAGCAAACTGCCAACTCTTCAGCTTGTTTACTGACCAAGTTAGGTTGCAGTTCACAGTAGAAGGATAGAGTCCACACGTATGGAGGCTTTCAGACTGCACTTTGATTTGACAGCGTTTGCTGTGCTGTGTGGGACCTCTCTGGCTTTTCCAAGAATCTCTCCTCATTTTCAGGGGAGGGGCAGTAGTCAGAGTCCTCCAGCCTCATGGGAGGGCAAACAGGTTGCTGACAGGAAACAAGCAATCCACTCTCGCTTCTGTTGCTTTCAAATAGTACTGTAATTATGGACAATTGGTGCGGTCAGCCCCCAGTGCCATGAGAACTGTTGTTACTAATTAGTACTGTATAATTTGAATAAAAGAGTCAATCCCAAATTTTGGCGTGTCTCTAATAAAAGTTAACAGTTGAAATCATTCTAAGGAGACAGATATCTGAGTTTACCACAGGACTTCCTAGACCTAAAATGTATTGTGTGTTAACAATTTTAGTTGTTATCAACAACAATACGGCGATACAGCAATTCACTTGGTTAGCCCTAGTTAACAGTCTTTCCTTTTTTGAAGTAAGACATTCTATTGTTTTGGGTTCCAGAAGTTTGTCTTTAAAATACAGCTCCCAGCTGGTTGTGGTGGCAAAGGCTGGCAGGATTCTCTGAAAATACAGTGGCCACACCCCCACCCCCGATAAAGTTTCATTTAGAAGACTTAAGATGGGAATCTGTCAGTCTGAAAACTTGATTTCCCATCCAAATTGTACTGAAAAATGAGAAAATACTTTCATGAGGGTAGTGAACACTTGTATCTTTTAAACATGAAGACTTGGTTCAAGTACAATACAGCCGGGTAAGCAAACAGCCATGACAAAAATTGGCTTTCATCGTGCGTGAAAATGTAGAAACCTATGAGTCAGTAAGGAAACACAAAGCTACATGAAATCTCCAGGGCCCAGAACTTGTAACAAGTTGCTGGTGTGTGGAAGTCACTCAGTTCAGGTGTCTTGTTATAGTTGCTTGAACTGACAAAGACAATCAGAAAAGAGGCTCTGCCCACTGCCCCAGTGAAAACTATATAGCTGGGGAGTGGTAGTCCCACATCACCCCAGTCAGGGTAGCATGTCTGTGGGGCTCAAGCCTTGACTCTCACCTCAGTGAAGACTGCGTGCCCAGGATGCTCCAATCCTGCCCACCACCCGGAAGACTTCACACTCACGAGGCTTCAACCCTGTCTGTCACTCTGGGAAGGTCAGGTTGTCTGTCCAGCCTCTAGCCCTACATGATGTCCCATGAGGTCAGCATGCTACCCAGGTGAAGGAAGAGCATCAGCCCACACGGAATCTGCATGAGGTAGGTACCTCCCACCCGTGTCTGTAATGATAGCTCAGCCTGCCTCACTCTGTCTCTGTTGGGTCAGGGGCACTCTGTGTAACAGCGCTATTTTGGCCAATGCATGGCATGTCGGTGACCCAGGAGAGTGGGAAAACGGAGCTGGTGAAAATGAAACTCGGAAGGACCTGGATTAGAGTCTGGGGCCCCAGCTGCCATGATAACACAGGGGAACAACACCATGATGCCACAACAATCTGTTCCTCTTGAATAAGGCAAACCCTTGCTTTGGAAGAAAAGAGTTAAAATAAATAAATATTGAAGAACTAAATGAACTCAACCGATAACTTCCCTATACACACACAAGTCCTGGTGTAAAAATATGTGATGTGAAAAACCAGGGCAACTAAAGTTTCCCCAAACTCAATAATCTTACAGTAATGACCTCCAAGGAGAGTTAATTAGATAAAAACTCTGAGGAATTAAAAGAAAAGAACTCCAAAAGAATGATTATTAATATGTTTTGCTAAAACCACCCGACAAGAGTAAAGACCACTGACCCAATTTTCGGTGCAAGCTTTATTGAGCGAGCTCCTGCACAGGGCTGTCTCCCTAAAGCGGAATTTGAGAGAGTCACGATAGGAAGCTTCTTAGGCTTCTTTTACAGGAAAATAGTGCAGGCGGGGTATTTTCAGGGGCGTTTGGTCCTTTACAAGACTGCTGTAGTCACCAAGGCCTGCAGGCAGGGAGGCCGTCATGAGGCTGCTGAATACAATCTTTTTAAAATATAGGTTACCAGCCTTTTCCAAAGACCCAGGGTTTGGGTCAGGACTCACTCAGCAATGTCCTTTCTTTCATGAACATAATGATGCGAGGACTGGGTGAGGTCAGGGGAGCTTCAGTGGGAGCCCTCACAAGAGCCCCTTTAAGCTTTTAAAAGCCTGTTCATGCTCCTCAGTTATTCCAAGGGGGTGTTACCTCCCGCTGTGGTTGAATATAGAGGCCTGGCAATTTCATCAAACCCAGGAATCCAGAGATGGCAATGCCCAGTGGCCCCCAAGAATTCTCTTACTTGCTTCTTTGTGATCAGGGTGCGGGTCTCATTATGGCTTCTGCGGGCTTTTGACAACAGTCTTTTTCTTTCTTTCTTTCTTTCTTTCTTTCTTTCTTTCTTTCTTTCTTTCTTCCTTCCTTCCTTCCTTCCTTCCTTCCTTCCTTTCTTTCTTTCTTTCTTTCTTTCTTTTGCTCTTTCTTTTTGGAGTAAGGTAACTGTTGGGTACTTACTGTGGAAAACTAAGAGCCCAATCAAAGATGGTAAGGGAATTCGTGAATTCTCTTATCCTAAGTTAATTGGGTTCACGTTAGTTAGTTGTCCTGGTATTCCCAGTTCAGGATTAGCCCATTAAATGCAAAGATGGGTTGACTTACTATTTTTACAGAGGGATGGAGAAAAGCACATCTTTTAAATCCAGTGCAGTGTGGACCATATGCTCAAGTGGGAGCATGCTCGGTAGAGTACAGGGATTGACAACAGCTGGACGAAGATCTCTGCCCACTTGTTCACTTCCCTTAAGTCCTCTACCATCTGTACTCTTGGGTTCCCCGTTTCTGAACTGGTAATAAGGGTGTGTTCCAGGATGGCTGGCATGGAGTGAGCATGCGTGCTGGAGGAGGCATCTGGTGTGGATACTGATCCCTCCCTGGTCTCTGAGATAATATGTTATTGTTTAACCCAGATGGGTATGGCCCTGAGGTCAGTTGCACTATGACCGGGGGCAAGTGCTTGGCCAGGCCTGGGGGATTATCTCCCGTCCAGACAGTAGGAACATCTTATATCAATTTTTCCTTTAGTTCTCCCTCTAGGTTTTGGGTTGGGCATTGAAAGAGGAGATATTCCTACCTTAAGGGGCAGGTGATGGCTAGGGCTGTGGCTGGATTCCCTATTTACAGCTTGGGCATCTCTCTTAAGAAAGAGATAGTTGCCTGGAGCTTGCTTATTCAGAGGTCTCTCCCCAGCAGGGGAAATGAACACACAGGAGTAACAGTGAGAGAATATCACGACCCCTTTCCCAAGTCAACTGTCCGTTCTCTAGGCCAATTGCATCTTTTAATGAAGAAGTCTACAGGCTGGTCCCCAATTGAGGAGGTTACCATAGGCTCCTAGGGACCTAATTAAAAGAGTCATACTTGTAGCATGAATAATAAAACCCAGAGACAGATATTGGGGTTCAACCTGAAGATCAGAAAAGCAAAGCAGTCAGCCACTGGCTCTTACCTCTACCTCATACTAAAATGGTGATCCTTGCCTCCTGGAATCTCAGAATGAGACTGAGCTGAGGCCTGTTTTCTCCCATCTTATATTCTTCTCTAAGGCTGGGGTTAAAGGTGTGTGCACCACTGCTCAGTCTCTATGGCTAGCTAGTGTGGCTACCGGGATTAAAGGTGTGCACCACCACTGCTCAGTCTCTATGGCCAGCTAGTGTGGCTACTGGGATTAAAGGTGTGTGCCACCACGGCCTGGTTTTATGGCTGGCCAGTGTGGCTGTTTTACTCTCTGATCTTCAGGCAAACTTTATTTATTAAAATACAAATAAAACATCATTACACATACACCCCTTATTCTTCCAGACTTAGAATTGGTTTTGGCTGAGGAATGCCCACCTGGGGTTGGGGAGGGTCTGCCCATTTCTGTTGGGGACACTCATCTTTTTCAATGCGCAAGTTCCTTGCAATGAACACATTTATATTTTGCAGGGGCTTTTTCTTCTTTGCTATCTCTATTGTCAAACATTTTGGGGGGAGCTATCTCCAATAATTATGACCCATTCTTCCCTGTAGACCCCATTCATCTTTTGGATTTTCTTACATGTATCTGAGGCAGACTGGGCTACGAAGGCTAGGCTAATCACTTTAAGTTTGCTATGTCCTCCAGATCTGTAGGAATATGGATAGCATGCCTCCAGGAAGCGCTTGAGACACACCTAAGGGGATTCATCTGAACTGTAGTTCATATCAGATCCTTTGGACAAATGAGTAGATTTGTGGTTTGTTTGCTTAAGACCTTCCAGTAGAGCCTGGAGGTACTCACTGAGAGCCTTCCTATCCTCGGCCATCCCATAGTCCCATCTTGGTCTCCTTATGGGTAGAACTTGGTCAATTGCCACCATTCTCTGGTCCTTGTCAGGCACTCTTAACTCAGGAAGCTCCTTGACTTTTTCTGCTTAGGATTCGCTGTCTTTCTTCTGTAGTACAGAGGGTGCAGCAGAGAATCTGCTGGCAGTCATAGAGGTGGTTAAAGGAAACAAAATCAACACAGGCAGCTGGAGAGCTAGGGTCTGTGCTAAAAGCGGGAATTCTGTTTTTTCCGGTTGTAGAGATCCAATGTAGAGAACAGAGTATATACGTATTGACCTTCAGGGGTCTGGTGGAGAGGAAGCACCGGAGACGTCTGCTTAGAGATAGACATGAAAACTGAAGCCGCAGGTTGGATGGGGTTCGAAACTGAGTCTGGCCAATCAAAAGGGCAGCCCTGACGGGTATGGAGAGGGGAAGAGATGGAAGGTGAACCTATTGGGGGTGCATTTGAGTGGGGTGATTATGGGAGAGTCGGAGGGGAGGAGGGGAGGGAAGGAAAGGAGGGGGGGAAGCATTGGGCTCAGGAGAGGTGGGACAACAGAGAATAATGGCAAGTGTATACGGAAGAGGGTCCTCTGGAGAGTCCTTCTGGTCCTCAGCCAAGGGTCCCTGAGGGTCTTCGTTGCCATGACCAGAGCATGGCCACCCTTCGCATTCCAGACCACCACACTGTCACTTTCGCTGGCATGTGCAGATCTTGTCTCCTGGACCTGGGATCTGAGGACCTGGAAGAATGTTGCACACACCTTACTTCAGTTCCAGTGCCCTTTTATATGCAAATGACACAAAGCAAGGATCCGAGGCAGGTTGTGTGGGTTCAGAAAAGCATAATCAGAAAAACATGTAAATAAATGTCAGTGAGCACATACTAAATATTAACAGAGCAGCCCTTCCCCAGAACTTTCTCAGGACAGACTAATTTAAGCACAATTGCCTGGCACATACTGTAGACTATATTTTGGGAAAGCATTAAAGCAAAGTGGAAGACCATCTCCAGATTCAGGGTTTTCTGACCAGATTGGGGTCTATAGCTGTGTTCTGATATCTAACAAGAATAAACATGTCTTATAAAAAGTATGTAAATGTTTGTTGCAGAGAGCATGAAATTATGCCAGGAACAACGAGGGGGGAGGGGATGCACATAAGGTAAAGGCCTTCTGCCTTTCCCCTAGGACATCTCTCACAGTTCCCCAAGGCATAGTTCACAATGTGGTGTAGGAGGGTTGTCTTTCTATGTGTTGCCTTCATTGATCAAATAAAGAAACTGCCTTGGCTTTTTGATAGGGCAGAATTTAGATAAGTGGAGTAGACCGAACAGAAGGCTGGGAGAAAGAAAGCAGAGTCAGGCAGGTGCTATGGCTCTTCTCTCTGAGATGGACGCTGATTAGACTCATGCCAGTAAGCCACAGTCAAGTGGTGATACAGATTATTAGAAATGGGTTAATCTAATATGTGAGAGTTGGCCAATAAGGGGCTAGAACTAATGGGTCAGGCACTGTTTAAATGAATACAGTTTCTGTGTAATTATTTTGGTTGTAAACTAGCCGGGAGCTGGGCGGCAGGAAGTGGCCTGCTGCTCCTTTTACAACAACAATGAGTCTTTTATTTTTTTTTTTTAAAAAAAAAATCATATTCTGACACCATAGACATCATTATCCATGGGGTAGGACTAAAGGATGCCTCTGCCCAGGGTAGAATATACCTGTCTTAGTTAGGGTTTCTATTGCTGTGAAGAGACACCATGACCGTAGCAACTCTTATAAAGAAAACCATTTCATTGGGGTGGCTCACTTACAGTTTCAGAGGTTCTGTTCATTATCACCATGGCGGGACATGCCAACATGCAGGCAGACATGATTCTGGAGAAGGAACTGAGAGTTCTACATCTGGATCCTCAAGCAGGAAGCAACTGTGCGTCACACAGGGCATAACTTAAGCATAGGATACCCCAAAGGTCACTCTCCGCAGTGACACACTTCCTCTAACAAGGCCAAACCTACTCCAGCAAAGCCACACCTCCTAATAGTGCCACTCCCTATGATGGCCATTTTCTTTCATGTCACCACATTCCATGCTCTGGTCCCCAAAGGCTTGTAGCCATATTATGATGAAAAATGCACTCAGTCCAACTTCAAAAGTCCCCATAATCTATAACAGCCTCAAACTTATTTAAAAGTCTAAAATTCAAAGTCTCTTCTGAGATTCATGCAATCTCTTAGCTGCAACCCCTTATAAAATTAAAATCAAAAAGGAGATCACATACTTCCAATATCATGACACAGGATGCACATTACCATTCCAAATGTAAGGGAAGGAGCATAGTGAGGAAATACTGGGCCAAAACAAGACCAAAACCAGCCGGGCAAACTCTGTATCTCCATGTCTGATGTCAAGAAGCTCTTCAGATCTTCAACTCCATTCAGCTTTGTTGACTACAGCACACTTTTCTTTCATGGGTTGGTTCCACTCCCTGTTAGCAGCTCTTCTCAGCAGGTATCCTACGGTTCTGGCATCTCCAACATCTTGGGTCTCCAAGGCAATCCAAACTTCAACTTCACAGCATCATGCAATTGCCTTTCGGGGCGTCTATTCAGGGACATCCCTGACACACAGCTGGCTTCAGGGGCTTTCCTTAACTGCAGAGGAAGATTCTATAACCCCTTTCTTCTATCCTTGACTCTAAAGCCAGAACCATGTGGCTGAAGTTACCAAATTCTGCTGCTTTGCGGGGCTGGAGAATGACCCTTATTCAATTACATTTTCACCAACTTTCTGTTTTTTGATGGTTACCTTCACTGCCTAAGCTTGGCTGTCCTGGAACTTGTGCAATAAATCAGTCTGGTCTCAAACTCAGAAATTATCCTGTCCCTGTCCCTGGAGTTTTGGAATTAGAGGTGTATACCACCACACTTAGCTCTTTTCTCTAATCCCTTGACACAAGTTGGAAGCTTGGCTGGGTGGGATCTTGCCCTGATGTCACCCCTCCTTTTGTTCTATTTCTTAATCTGTTTATCTCCTTGAATACTGGACTTAGTTCCATTCCACTTGCTGGTGCTCCTTTTCTCCTCAAATTGTACATTTTGCTATTTTCCTTACTCTGCTTGTTCCATTTCATTATAAATCTTCATGATAGTTAATATTAATAACCACACAACAGAGTCAGTACTCGAATGTTTTGATATTTCCCCTGCCAATGGAATTAATCCAAATCTCTTCACTTGAGCCTCAGGCAGGCTCTTAAGGCAAGGGCAAAAAGCAGCCACATTCTTCACCAAATATCATAAGAATCTCTAGGCTATTTGCTAGCATTCTTCTCCTCTGAACCCTCTTGAGTCAGGCACCCACAGTTCAAACCACCCTCTGCACCACTCTCTTCCATCTTCTTAATAGGGGGCCCATTAAAGTGTTCAACTGCTTTTCTAATTCACAGTTCCAAGGTGCAAATAAAAACATGGGCAGGCCTATCACAGAAATACCCCAGTCCCTGGTTCCAACTTCTGTCTTAGTTAGGGTTTCTATTGCTGTGAAGGGACATACCATGACCTTGGCAATTCTTATAAAGGAAAGCATTTAATTGGGACTAGTTTGCAGTTTCAGAGGTTTAGTCTGTCATCATGGTGGGACATGGAGGCATACAGGCAGGCATGGTGCTGGAGAAGAAGTTGAGAGTTCTATATCTTGATCTACAGACAGCAGAAGCAATTCTGTCACACTGGGCATGGCTTGAGCATAGGAGATCTTAAAACCACTGCCCGCAGTGACACACTCCCTCCAACAAGGCCACACCCACTCCAACAAAGCCACACCTCCTAGTGGTGTCACTCCCCATGGGAGTCATTTTCTTTCAAACCACTACCCTACCCATTCTGGTCTGGGTGACCAGGATTACCAAGGGAGGTGTTGACTACTGCCTATGCCACCTGGGGGTGAGAGGTGACCTCCAGGAGCCATTTGACCCCCAAATATAGGTCATTCAAACTCACAGAAGGATCAGAACCAATCTTTGGTGATAGGGCAATCATCATCCTGTTAAGGATAGGAGAGTAAAGTTGGTCAAAGTTCCTTAAAACACACCTGAGAGGAGTACCTAGCTTACCAGTTCATTATCCGTTCTGTCTGTCCATTCAGGCTCCCCAAATTCAGACCACTGGAGACTTAGAAACTGGAAACAAAAGAGACAAATGTCCTTGGAGTTCCCACAGAGCTTCACAGCCTGTTTGATTGTGAATGTTAGCACCTGGGCCTTGTCTGCCTTTTGTGACTGCTACCTTTGGTGTCTGCTACCTTCTGATTGAAGGATATAAATCTTATCTGAGTGCTTCCTCAAAGGTTCAAAACCTATGCAAAACCAAGAAGTTCTGTGGGTGAGAATTGCTTTGGCATTTGTCTCCTTTGTGAAGAGAGCTTCAGATACGAGGGTTTGGTAAGCAGAAACTGACTTTCTAAGGTGTAAAGTGTGTAACAATAAAAAAGCCTTTTGCAAAGCTACAGTCAGTCAGTTCACCAGAAGCTGAGTCTCCTGCAGCTGCAAAGGCTAAAATCACCCCAGAGAGACCCTGCTTCTCCCACGGCCCACGTGGACTGAACATCTGATACAAATTTTGGCACCAACATCATGGGGTTCATAGAAAAAAGGGGTCTGGACACTTTTAAGGACTGGAGGTAAAAAAGTGCACTCTCAAGGTAAGAGGACTCCAGGATTAGAGGGGTCATGGGAAATTTAAACTCCCTATCTCAGGAGCAACAAAATGTATAGTTACTAAAATGCTTGTAAAAAAAAGCATTAACTGCACAATTATTGAAAATATTGGAAATTTTGGAAATATTAAAGATAGAAATAGAATGGCTCCTGAAACAAGAAAATAAATCAAAGAAAAAAAACCTCAGTAAAGAAGAGGGAAGGAAAGGAAATTTTAAAAAGAAAATATCTTGATGGAAAAAGAGATATGTTTTATCAAGAAAAAAGAATTTCCCAATAGAAAAAAGGAAAATGTTTAATCAGGCCTAAAATAAATAAAATAAAGTGAAGAAAAAAATTCCTCTTCCCAGTAGAAACAGAGGAGGGAAAAAGACTCTTTCTGATAAGAGAAAGAAACTAAGGACAGCTGAAGCTCAGAGCTCTCCGACTGCCCGCTGCCTGTCATCTCTGTCAGTCAAGAGTTGGCCAGCACAGAGCTCGGCATCTGGATCACAAAAAAATGGTGGGTGTGGCTTCACTGCTGCAGCCTGAGCTAGCAGGGCCAGCCCAGAGCTTAGAATTTTCTTGTTGTTTGTTTGCTTATTTTGGTTTAAATGGCTTTTTTTGTTTTGTTTTTCCCTCAGGGAAAGAATAACTCAATATTAATGGTCCCTTCATGGGAGAAAGAAAAAAATTATATCAAGCCAAACTTCTAGTTAAATTGCATTTAGGGCATAAAGTACCAAGCTAATGCTGTTTGGATTTCCAGAGGTTCTGGTCATTCATTGTATGAAGGATGTTCTCATCTCTTAATTGTCTAATTAATGTTTAAATGAATGTCTAATTTTCATAGTAAATGAACAAAAGGACAAAATTCACGATTTTAAATTACATTATTGGGTATACTCTTGTCTGTTTATCATTACTGAGAATTTGACTCTACTCTTTTAGTTGCTTCCTGGAAACTCTTGGTTAAATTCTATAAAGATGTAATAGCTGAAGTAGATTGGGCTGTTAGCTTATTAGATAATGTGTCTACTAAGGCAAAGGCTCATAAAAATAATCTCTTACTGATGGAGAGCCAACAAAAATTGTCTACTAAATAAAATACAGGTAAATTGTTTGTTCCCACATCGTTAATAATTGGCAAGCTGTATTAACATATTACTTGGGATCTATATAGAAAATATCCTCTTTTTTAATTTTATAAAAATTTAAAAATATTAATTTTTTAATATTTTTAAAATATTAAAAATATTAAATGATGAATATTGCCTAAAGCTATCTCTTAAAATCTTATAGAGATTGCCTTCAGTGCTTTTATAGATGGTGTATGTAAAAAGAACTATACAGACAAGAACTGGTGATAAAATTGCTCAGTTGCTATTGCAACGATATTTCAAGGGTTAAACAGCTCCAATATGTAGGACAGGAGTTTTTAAAAATACTAAAAAGAAAGTATTCTGTAGTAGGAGTTCGCTTGTTTGTCCCGGCTACCCAGACTCCCAAAAATAAAGCACATAGAAACTATATTAATTAAATCACTGCTTGACCCATTAGCTCTAGCTTCTCATTGGCTAACTCTTACATCTAATTTAACCCATTTCTATTAATCTGTGTATGGCCACGGGGCTGTGACTTACCAGGTAAAGTTCTAACGTCTATCTCCTGTGGGGCTACATGGCTTCTCCTTGACTCTGCCTTCTTTCTCCCAGCATTCAGTTTAGTTTTCCCTACCTAGATCTATTCTGCTAAATCTCTGGCCAAAACAGCTTCTTCATTCATTAAGCAATAAAAGCAACATATACACAGAAGGACTTCCCACACCAATATTCTTTTGGTAAACTGTTATTAATGATGAGAGGTCAACACTAAAATTATGAGTAAATGACATTGAGATTAAAAGTTTTAATGGACATTAAAGTTGATGTATCTATAATTTCTCAAAAATCTTGAAATTCCCACTGGCCTTTACAAGAAGTCTCTACTCAGTTTTTAGGTAGTAAAACATTATCTCAGGTAAAACAAAGTGCACAGTGGATTAAATATATGTAGCTGAAAGAACAACTAGGGATATTAAAGTCTTACATGGCTGATATAACCTTGGATTTATGGGGAGGAGATTTATTACAACAATGGGGAGCTCAGTTCATAAAAAGAACTGAATGGATTCTTCCCCACATAGTTAAAAGGCTTCTATTTCAGGGAGTCTTACAATTTATACTGATGTAAATAAATTAGAAAAGGCTGGTTATATAAAAGGAAATATCATTAGAGTAATTCAAAGTCCATGTGATTCAGTTCAAAATCAGAATTATATGCCATTCGAATGGTTTTTACTAGACTTTAATAAATCTCTTATTATAATAACTGATTCTCAGTATGCAAAAGAGGTTTTATTGTATATAGAAAGTGCTGAACTTATTCCTGATAATTCAGAATTAACTTTGTTCTCTATACAACTGCAACAAGCAAGTCAGAACAAAAGTTATCCACTATGTATCACTCATATTTGATCTCATACTGGATTACCTGGGCTGTTAATAAAAGGAAAATTTAAAAAAATGATTAATTACTGATAGGAAATGTGTTAAAAGCTTCAGGACTTCATAAGAAACATGTTAAGAGTAAATGCTTAAAGAAAAAAATCTCATTACATGGCAACAAGCTAAGGAAATTTTATATATATATATACACACACATATATATATGCACATATATGTATATATATATGTCCTGCTTATTTAAAATCAAGTGTCTTTACATGCAGAAAGTAATCCTAAAAGTATAAAGTATACACACATACACAGTAAAATTTGACAAAAAGATGCAATTCATTTAACAGAATTTAGAAAATTATTCATCATACCATTGATACATACTCTGGATTTCAATGGGCATCTGCCTTAAATTCTAAAAAGATTGATCCTGTAATTAAATATTTATTAGAGACAATGGATGTCATGGGCATACTGATGCAAATTCAAGCTGATAATGTCTCAGCCCCTTTTTTTTTACACTTTACAACATAAAACACATCACGGATAATCCTACAGGTCAAGAAATTGTTGAAGGATAGAACTGTACTCTAAAGGAGGTGCTCTTTAAACAGAAGGAGGCAGTGAGGACGCCCAGGTAAAGATTGAGTAATGCTTTACTAACTTTCAATCTTTTAAACACTAATGAAACAGGGACAATAGCTGCTGAAAGGAATTGGATTGTGTGTGTGTGTGGCGGGGGGGAACTGCTGAACTGAGTCAGCTTGTGTATTATAAACATGATTTAACATCAGAATGGAAGCCAGAGAAAGTGTTAATATGGAGCTGAGGGTATGCCTCTATTTCTTCAGGGTGCAAAAGGTTGTGGAGCCCATTAAAATTAATAAAAGTCCAGCATGAGCAAGAAAAATCTTTTGGATGCCTTGGCTGCAGAGATGGGAGATGAGTGACGTGACTGGGGGTGGGGAGCAAACAGTCTTTGAAGTGGACAGCGGATCCTCCCACCTGTGGGCAGCTTAATAATTTGTGTGACAAAGGGGAGGCTGTAGTTCCACCGGCTCAAAAGCCTTTGGATGCTAACAGATTCCTTGCTATGCTGTCTGTGGTAGTTGCACAGGTAACTAGGGCCAAGTATACATATTGGGCCTATGTTCCTAATCCTACAATTAACATAGGAGTAAACTGGGGAGATACGGATATTCCTGTGGTGGTTAATGAATCGTTTTGTCTTCCTGGTCCTTATGACAAGTGAGGACGTGCTAAGCCTGTGGAGGAGGGGAAGGAAATCATAAATTGTACTGTAGGAGCACAAGGAATTTCTATTTGTGTGGGAAATGGAATTCAATGTTTACATAGAACTTTTCAAGTGTGGCTATCTATAGTGAACACTACCCAAGATTATAACATTAAGTTTTACATGCTTCATGCATCTGGTTTTAGAGGGCAAGAGATTAATGCTGCTAGTTCCATAAATATACCGTTCTATGAGATGCAGGTTACCAACAAGGAATCTGGCTACATTGGCAACAATGGAAGAGTGAGAAACCTCAAGTGCTAATAAATACCTCCCACAGAGACGTCAGTGATTGGAGCCCTTATGGTTCCCCTCATTGAGAATTAAGATGACACAGATGTGGTTCAGATGGAACTGTAGAAATTAGTTCTGCTGCAAATGAACCTGTTCGGTGGTATGGAGTTGGAAAGTCGGGTCTCCCGCAGTTCCGTCCAGACTAGCTTGTGGAGATTGACAAGTGCCTCCCACTCTCTTAAAGCGTGGGAAGGAAAGTTAAACACGAAGGATGATGGGCATACTTTGTCTTTTAGACGAAATCAAACTCAACCTTTTATAGCGTGTGTACCTTATCAGCTACTGAAGGGACGTGTGCAGTGGCCCCCTAATAATTATGGTATCTCTCGTGAAAGCTGCTCCCTTCATACCTGTATTAATTCTAGTGTGTCTTTAAATGTAACCCCTCAAAGTTTGTACAGTCTTTGAGGACGGCCAGCAGTCCTCTGAGTACCACTGAAGTTGTCAAAGCCATGGTGCAAGACTTATCTGTGATGATCCTAGTGCAGAAGCTCCCCAGAAGAATATTAAGAAGAACACATTGAATGCTTGGACTGTTTAATGCCCTAATTGTGGAAATTATTGCATTGACTGCTGCTTCTACAAGGGTTAGACTGGCATTTCATAAAGAAGTTCAAACTGCTGAGCTCCTTAGAGACTGGCATACACATTCCATAGGACTTTAGACTCAGCAAAATAAAATAGTAAGACAGTTAGTGAAATAGCTGATTTGAGACAAGCTGCTGTACTATTGGGAGATCAGCTGGAAATATTAAGGAGACAGATAAATTTAAGATGTGATTGGACTGTTCCATCTAGTGTACAACGCTTCTAAAGTTCAATATTAGCAAGTTTGACTTGGAAAAGGCTAAGATGCATTTGGTGGGTTACCCTAATTCTTCGCAAATGATTTATGAGTCTTACAGCAAGAAATTATGGAAACTTTTACAAAAAAGTTACCTGATAGGACAGGAATGGGTGTTATGGACAGCCTGTGATAAGTTAGCCTCACTCAGCCCCGTGAACTGCTTCACCAGATTTCTTGTTCTAGCAAGTGTTATCCTTATTCCAACACTAGTAACCTTATTTGCTTTAAAATGTCTTCTGGCTTACTTACATACAATTGTAAAATAAAATGATAGAAGGCTATATTTACTGTAAGACTACACAATATTCAACATAATTAATTGTAGCATAAACAGAAGGGGATGATGGAGAGGGAGTTCCCACAGAGCTTCACAGCTGGTTTGATTCTGAAGTGTTAGCACCTGGGCCTTGATCTGCCCTTGGTGACTGCTACCTTTGGTGTCTGCTACCTTCTGTCTGAAGGATGGAAATCTTATCTGAGTGCTTCCTAAAAGGTTCAAAGCCTGTGCAAACCTTGGCTGCAGAAGAACCTGGAGAATTCTCTGTGGGTGAGAATTGCCTTGACATTTGTCTCCTTTGTGGAGGTATAACAATAAGAAAACCTTTTACAAAGCTATAGTCAGTCAGTTCACCAAAAGCTGAGTCTCCTGCAGCTGCAAAGATTGAAAATCATCCTGAAGAGGCCCTGCTTCTCCCACAGGCCACGTGAACCGAACATCGGACACAGCAGACAAACAAAACCTAGAACAAGACACCGGGGATCAAGACTCAGTCACCAAAGAAACTAGGCAGGCAATGCAATGTCAGTCTCCTTGCCTGGCACTTCACTGCCCCCAAATGGGATCCCACCAGAACTAGACGTCACAAAGGAGACACCTTACTGTGACCTCCTCAGACAGATGCTTGATGATTTCCTTTGCCTTGGCCGTTTGCCTTGGTAATCTGTAGCCCTGAAGGCATATCCCCTGACCCTGGAACTTCCTCAAGCTGTGCACCCCAAGGGCAGCCAGTACTTTGGGTCCCAGAGTCCTAGGGGAAGGATCCCCAAAGTTGGACTGGGGCCTCCAGATGTTAATCCCACCAAATGAGAATAAAGACCACCACCCCGATTTTTGGTGAATGGGGAGGCTTTACTTCTGTACAAGGCTGTCTCCCTAATGTGGGATTTGAGAGAACAGTGATGGGAAAACTTTTTGGGCCTCTTTTGTAGGAAAAAAGTGCAGGCTGGGGATTTCTAGAGGAATTTGGTAGTGTAAGGACCTGGCAAGGGAATTATAGAAGCAGACAGCAGATAATATTAAGACAGACCATCTTCACAGAGTATCTCAAGACTCCTTGGTAGAACATCTTATGAGGGTAGAGTTCAAATTCCACATGATGGGGAACATGTCAAATTCCAGGAACAGATTAAGTCCTGGTTAAACTTAACTTTTACAGTAAACAGAAATGACTTTATTTTGACTTTGTAACAAGATAACTTCTGATCTTAAAATGGGGTCAAACACATCCATCAGTTCAAAAATAAAAATAAACACTGAATGAGCCACAAGAAAACATAAACAGTCAGTGAAATAAGAAAGTCAATACAAGATATGAAAGAGGAGCTCAATAACAAAAGAAGAACCAAACTGAAATACTGAAAAGTATGCTGTGAAGAGGCTCTGTAATAGAATAGATGGAGGAGAAGACAGAATATCTGAGCTTGAAGACAAGGCTGAAGAACCAGATATTCCAACAAGTGTAAATATAAATTAGTGAGGAGAGAGGACTGAGAACTTTACAGGTGGAGCACCACTAAAAGGCCTTATTTAAAAGCGATGGAATAGTCAGACCCGGGCAGCCAGCCAGCAGGTGAGAGATGTGAGGACAGGCGGCACCACCACTGCTGCTGCCACCCTCAGGACTCTGTTCCTACCAGACCCACTCCACCACCCAATCACACCCACCATCTCTAGAAACATCGGCAGACCCTACAAGCACAAGCATCCCCTATACTAGCTGGAAGAAAATATGGGTAAATGCCAGTGTAAGAGTACATCTAACAACATAAAGGGCTATATGGGTGCCACCAGAACCCAGTGGTCCTACAATGCAAGGCCTGAACATCCCAATGCAGATGAAGTAGAAGAAAATGACCTTAAAAATAACGTTATGAAGATGATAGAGGCCCTTAAAGAGAAAATGAAAAAGTTCCTTATAGAAATTGAGGAAGAGACAAACAAAAAATTGGAAGAAATCAATAAATCCCTTAAAGAAAGTCAAGAAACAAATAATCAAACAGGTGAAGGAAACAGTTCAAGACTTGAAAAATTGAAATAGAGGCAATAAAGAAAACACAAACCAAGGGAATTCCGGAAATGGAAAATCTGGGGAAGCAAACAGGAACTACAGAAGCAAGTGTCTCTAGCAGAACAGAAGAGATGGAAAAGAGAATCTCAGGTGTTGAAGATACGATATAGGAAGTAGATTGATTGGTCAAAGAAAATATTAAATAAAAAATTCTTAAGATAAAACATCCAAGAAATCTGAAACATCATGAAAAGACCAAATCTAAGAATGATAGGGATAGGAAAAGGAGAATATCATCTCAAAGGCACAGAAAATATATTCAACAAAATCATAGAAGAAAACTATCCCAACCTAAAGAAGGATATGCCTATGAAGGTACAATAAGCTTACAGAACAGCAAATAGATTGAACCAAATCAAAACAAAAGGAAAAAAAAACAAAACAAACCAGTCCCCTAGCCACATAATAATCAAAACACCATGTATAAGCACACAGAATAAAGAAAAAAATTAAGAGTTGTAAAGGAAAAAAGGCCAAGCAACAAATAAAGGTAGACCTATCAGAATTATACCTGACTTCTCAATGGAGATTCTAAAAGCCAGAAAATCCTGAACAGACATTTTGTAGACCCTAAAAAAGCACAGATGCCAGCCTAGACTGCTATACCCAGCAAAACTTTCAATCACCATAGATTGAGAAAACAACATAGTCCATAACAGAACCAGATTTAAACAATACCATTCCATAAATCCAGCCCTACACAAAGTATGAGAAGGAAAACTCCAACCCAAGGAAGGTAGCTACAGTCACAAAAACACAGGAAATAGATATCTCACAGCAGCAAACCCCAAAGAAGGGAAACACAAACACACACACACACACACACACACACACACACACACTACTATCACCATCACCAAAACAAAAAAAAAAGAAATTAACAATAATGGGTCATTAATATTATTTACTATCGATGGACTCAACTCACCTATAAAAAGACACAGGATAACAGAATGAATATGAAAACAGGATCCATACAAAAAAAACACACCTTCACTTCAAAGACAGGCATTACCTCAGAGGAAAGGATTGGGAAAAGATTTTTCAATCAAAGGGAACTAAGGAGCAAGCTGGTAGAGCTATCTTAAAATCTAACAAAATAGACTTCAAAATAAAATTAATCAAAAGTGATAGAGAAAGATATTTCGTATTCATCACAGGAAAAAATTTATCAAGGTGAAGTCTCAATTCTGAACATTTATGCCCCAAATACAAAGGAACCCACATTTGTAAAAGAACCATTAGTAGAGTTTAAATCACACACCAACCCCATACATTAGTAGAAGGAGACTTAAATACCTCATTCTCACCAATGGACAGATCTGCCAGATAGAAACTTAACAGAGAAATAAAGGGACTAACAGGTATTATGACTCAAATGGATTTAACAGACATCTAGGGAACATTTTGCCCAAACAGAGAAGAATATACCTTCTTTTCAGCACCTCATGGAACCTTCTCTAAAACTGGCCACATACTCAGTCACAAATCAAATCTCAGTAGATTTAAAAAAAAATTGGAATAGCCCCCTGTATCTTATCGAATCACAGATTAAAATTAGAATTCAACAACACAAACTACAGAAAGCCTACAAACTCATGGAAATTGAACAACACCCAACTAAAAATTATGGAATAAAAAAATAAAAATGATTCAACAAAACCATAGAAGAAAAATTCCTTAAATGGGGAAAAGGATGCCATCCAGATACAGGAATCATTTAGAACATCAAATAGTCAAGGACAGAAAAGAGCTTCCCTTTGCCATATTGTAAGGAAACCACTAAATACGCAGAACAAAGTACGGGTATGGAAAGCAGCAAGGGAGAACCACAAAGCTACGTACGAAGGAAGGGCTCTTAGATTAGTGATTAGCAGCGGACTTCTCAACAGAAATGTCAAAAGCCAGGAGGCTTGGGAAGGACGCTTTTCAGTTTTTAAAACGCAGCAATAGCCAACCCAGATTACTGTACTCAACAAAACTATCTGTCCTAATTAGAAGAAAAACCTTCTGTGATAAAGGCTGGCTCAAGAATTCTGTGCCTAGTAGTAAGTCAGCTCTCCAGAGGCTGCTGGAAGGAATTCCTTGGGCTGAAGAGAAAGGCAAGCACATCCATGAGGTACACAGAGGAACAAACCACTCCTGAATAACAGATAAGCAGGAGGGGACTAGGAAAAACACTACACACTGAAAATCAACAAAATGACGGGACATAATGACATAAGGACACCCCTTGAACAGTAACTGATTGGTGAAGGTGTGGTAGCTTGAATGTAATTGGCCCCCATAGGCTCATAGAGAGTGGCGCCCACAGGAGCTGTGGCCCTGTAGGAGTAGGTGTGGCCTTGTTGGAGGAAATGTGTCACTGGGGGGTGGGCTTTGAGGTTTCAGATGCTCAAACCCAGCCTAGTTTTTCTTTCTTCTGTCTGCCTATCCAGATGTGGAACTCTCAGCTCCTTCTGCAGCACCGTGTCAGCCTGTGTGCTGCTGTGCTTCCGCCATGGCGATAACAAACTAAACCCCTGAAACGGTAAGCCAGGCCCAATTAAATGTTTTCTTTTATGAGAGTTGCCACGGTTATGGTGCCTCTTCACAGCAATAGAAAGCCTACCTAAGATAGAGTCAAGTCCCTCATCAAAGGACACACATAGCAGATTGAATTAGAAGACAAGGCCCATCTATCGTTGGCTGCATCCTACCATAAAAGACAATACCTTATGGCATTAGGTGAATCCTTGAGGGGTGGGCTTAGCCAGGTGATTGACAGCCCAACTTGCTTAACTCTTAACTTTTGAGTAGCTTTGAATGTTAGGTCTCTACCAGAAGAAAGTAGCTTTTCCTTAACGACTGTCAGCAGAGGTCTGGTCAAAGCCACAGGGCAAGCAGAATCTAGCACAGCAGCAGAGACAGTAAGAAGTTTTAGATGCGATGAATAACAATAAGTCTGTGGCTACTGGGGTGGCAGCTAGTGATCAGGGAAGTCAGCACATCCTAAAGGTTTAGCTGTTGGCTGAAAGGTTAGACACAGAGGCGTGCCATGACTGGAGACTAAGGGGACCGGAGAAAGCCTGGATCTGACCCTGGAGTGACCCTGGATCTGTCACTTTCCCCACTAGCAAAGCTCTAATCAGTCAGCCAGTCTTGTAGAACCCTTAACACACAGCTGTGACTTTTCCCCCTGGGAACTTCATTTCACAGTGCCAAGGACTTGAGAAGATTACAGTCTCTGGGAGGTACTTAGCCAGTGAGTTTCTGGGCCTCTGAACTGGTCAGAACATTGCAACTTAAATCCATTTCAGGTATTTTGCTTATATGTATTGAATAAATACATGTTTACAGTTAGTTTTGTTTTAAAAATGGATGTGTATTCAGAATGTTTTAGCATTTTTTTGGAGGCCATTTCATAATAGGCCTGAGGAAAAAGACAGACAAACAGACCAAGTGAGGAACTGAATTGTTTTCCTCTTTAAATACTGCTTATCACAGAAAAAGTAGAAAAAAAGTTTCCTGGCCATATGTCAAATTAACCCCTTTGGTTACCATAGCAGCCCTCTCCCTGAATTGATAGCTCCTTATGCCACATTTTTTTTCTACCCTTTACAAAATGCCAGAAATGATTAGTGAGGAGACAAGGAGAATGTCCTGGGCATCCTGAAAGGTAAAGGCACCCAGCACTGAATTCAATCACCCCTTTTATTATGCAAATGGGTTTCCATTGAGTCGACCTTCCACGCATAATTAAATAAAAACTCAGGATAAATGAAGCACTGATGCAGAAATAAAGGCTCAAATTTTCTCAGGTCTCCTCTCCTCAGAAGCCAGCTAGCAGTCTTCCCCAGGCCTCAGCTCTTTTCTTCAAAACCTGGTCCATATTCCCTGGGGAAATTCTCTTTTCAATTATTGTTCCTGCCCAAGCCGAAAGCAAAACCGACCTCCTCCCTTTCATTAGCACCAACTTTATCATTCAGGACCAGACAGACCTGTGTTTCCCACTCGAGAAAAGAAATCATGGCTCACATTGCTACCCATTGCTTCCTGTGTGCCAGGCACTGTGCCAAGTTGTCTCCCTGCATTACATCACCTCGTCCTCCCCACAGCTGTGCAAGGTGGGCTCTTGCACTTACTTTTTTGTTTTACAGGTGAGCAGCCTGAGACTTGCCCAGGATATCAGTCACTCAGCTAATGCCCAAGCCGGAACTTAGATCAGAGGTAGGTTTAAAGTGCTGACCACAGTGCACCAATGTACAGAATTTTATAAGCATCTGGCCAGGGGCTTAAGTCTACTTAAAAAATGTCTAAGTGAGGCAAGGGGCCCTAGGCCCAATCTCCAGCCCTGCAAAAAGTACAGTGAACACACAAGGATTAGATATGCTCAAGGTGTGTGATGTGAAGATCTGAGATGGAGTAGATGCATTTGTGCCTTGGAGACTAGTCTTAGTCAGGCCTTGGCTTTCCAGTGGATTGCTGTAGAGCTATTCTCCCCAAACAAGCTTTCCATCTTGGAAAGAGAAGCGATGACATGGATGCCAATGGGTCACCTTGCCCATCTTCTGAACAAAAGCCTCATTACATAATGGTAGCCCTTGAATGTTTTATAGACTCAGGAAAAGTAGTGAAGTAGTGAAAACAGCGACTGACGAGCTGGGACTAAAGTGAGTGGGGAAAAGACACGTCTAGGAGCCAGAAGACTGCTGGGTAAAAGTTTCAGTGCCAGAGGTGAGCTCCCTCCCTAGGAGTTGTTAGCCAGGGAGGCACCCTTTCCTCATACTAAGTATCACCGCTGGGATTGGGTGCCTCCCGGAACTAGATGGTGTGACCCCATTGCTGAAGACACTGCATTCTGGCATAGTGCTCCAAGCTATGATGAAGTCTGCTGGGGAAGAATTGTCCTTGACAATCCTGTGTCTGATGACACAGTAAGATCCCCTCTGTCAGAGGAAACCCATGCTTAGTACTACAGGATAAAAATTCATGACTGCTGCAGGAGCTCCTTCCGCTCCTTCAACCAATAGCCGCTGAGATACCAGCACATTGGGGCATGGTCTCTCTCTCTTTCAAAAAGCAGCGGCTGTCCTCCATTCGCACTCTGGCTTCCAGCTCCGCTTCTGGCTCCTAGACTTCTTTCCTGATTGCGCAGAGGGGCTCTTGTCTGGGACGGTGATCTGTAAGTTTTTCCCCTTTGAATAAATAACCAGTCTATTAATCAAAATTCCAAACTTGTGTGGGATTGTTTGTGAGTTACGCCTTCACATGACTAGGAAGGCACAGGACCCAGTGGGGCAGCTGATGTTTCATTAAGCGGGCGTGATGGACCTTGGAGGTGAGGCAGCAATGAGCCAGAGAATGCCTGGAGGGTGGTGATCCACAAGTCAGGGATCCAGAATCATGATGTGCAGGAGAAACTAGGATTCTGAGTGGTAAAAGAGCCTTTAGGATTCTCTTATGGAGGCTCCTGGGGCAGGCCATTACCACATGCCAGTGACGTTTCTAAATGTGAAGAGTCTCCTGGGTGACATGGCGAGACCCTGTGTAATGAGTTTCTTTGGACCACCAGCTCCCAAATAATGCCATGGAAACTCACTAATTCTGAAAGCTTGACCTTAGCTTAGGCTGGTTCCCACTAGCTCTTATAACTTAACCCATTTATACTAATCTATGCTCTGCCATGTGGCTCGTTAACCCACCTCATACTGTATGTCTGACTTCCCCGTATCCCACTTATGAATTCTTGTTCCCAGAGTTCCTATCCCTCCCTGGAAATTACACCTATTTTTTTTCCTGTTAAGCTATTGGCTTCTCAGTTCTTTATTAAACCAATCAGAAGGTGCTTTAGCAGAGACACATTTTCACAGTGAACAAAAAGACTAGCCCACAACCACCCTATCTCAAAAACCGTGAGCTCCCAGACTCCTTCCTCCCTTGCTCTGGGTTTAGGTGCCAGAGCTATTTCCTGTGGCCAGCAGACATTTACACATGTAGCACAATCAGAAGTGTGGTAAGTCCCTGAAACAATGAGGGGCCTAGCTTTTTGGATGGTAAAAGGCTACATGAATGAGCACTGGGGTGTCCCAGCCTAGTGGTTAAACTTGACTACTGAGCCTGTACTGTGACTGAGGACATTTGGACTTTCCAACAACCATAGGCAGCTCCTGGCATGCGTACAGGTGAAACCAGGAGTGGCAGAACCTTGCCCGCTATAGGGTCAGGAAGAACAGATGCCTCTTGCAGGAATTGATTGCAATGGTTTGTTTTGCAGCACTGGACAGCAATTGTTCATGTTCCAGAATAAGCATGTTACAAAGAGAAAGGATACTCCTCAAAACCTTACGCTGACACCCACAAAGACCAAAGAGCAGGCACACACCCAGAGTAGAGCCCATTGTGGGGCTCCAGATAGTATCTGACCTTTTAAGACTCTATTCAGCGGCAATGCTCGCCAAACTCTGTCTGTGCAGCAGAGATGTAGCCTTGAGGACAGCCCTGGGACATCTTGGTTGTTAATGTGGGGGTAGAGGTTGGCCCTATCCTTCTGGATGCTGGTAGAAGGTAGTCTGAGGGCTGGGTCTGGAAGGAGATGGAGGTGGCAGGCAACCAATGTGTTGGCCAGGGTGCCCTGCTCAGTGCGCTCTCTGTCTCACAGTAGCTGGTAGATCTTGGACTTGTCCTGATCCCCACCTGTGAAGTGGGGATTTCTAAAGCAGTCATTCACAGGCTTGTGTGGGAGGAAACGAAGTGCTTTCTGGGAGAAAATGGCAACTCAATGAATGAACTGACTTTCTGCTCATTGGTGAGTGGGATTTACATGAGAGGACACATGTCAATAAGCTCTGGTCGGTGCTGGACTAAGTATCACTGTGTGGGTCTTAATCTACTTTGGAGCATCACCAAAGTCCCTGAAAATCTTCTGGTATGTTCCTGTTGCTAGAAGTTCTCAGCCAGAGATGCATCTTAAAATGGGTCCCCAGAGCTTAAAATTCCAGTCCCCAGCCCATCTTCCCACAAGGAAAGGTTTGGAAAAGGCCTGCTGTGGGACAATGGTCTTTTATCCTGTCACTTGTATTATTTTTAATAAAACGTTGATTGGCCAGTAGCCAGGCAGGAAATATAGTCATGGTGATGAGAACCGGAGAATTCTGGGAAGAGGAAAGCTCAGTCTGCAGTCGTCACCCAGATGTGGAGGATGCAGATGAGAATGTCTCGCTGATGAAAGGTACCAAGCCACATGGCTAACACAGATAAGAATTATGGGTTAAGATGTAAGAATTAATTAATAAGAAGCCTGAGCTAATAGACCAACCAGTTTATGATTAATGTAGACCTCTGTGTATTTCTTTGGGACTGAACAACTGCAGGACCTGGTGGCACAGAAACCTCTGTCAACAGATGGAGTACTAGGCCCCTGCAATCTTCTCTCAGATGAACCTGCAGTGAAATTAGGGATAAAAAAGTATGCTGTCTATATTCAAACACCAAGTGCTCTAATACTCAGCCAACTTTTGACGATGTCCCCATTGTTGTTACCCTCTGTCCTTGTCCCTCCAGACCCTCCCTCTCTGGCTCTGTTCCCAGATCTGCCTCCTCCTCCCAGTGTTTTCTGGGAGGCTCTCTTTAAGCACCTGGACATTTCTTCATTCCTCGTGCGAAGCTCACAACACACTGCTTCTCTTTGTAGCAGCCCCACTTCACACAGCAGCTTCTTTCTCCCTTTTCCTACTCCTCCTCCATCAGAACCACCACCATCAACCTTCATCCCCGACACCAGCGCCACCAGCACCCCCCACACCTTCCTTGATGTCTCCTGGCCTGTGTGCCCCACTCTGTCCTCACCCACACACTGCCCTCAAAGCCTCCCACCCCACCCTTCCTTACTCCACAAGACCTCCTCTCTGAAAGTGGATTCCCAGCCTCCCCTTTCTAGCCTGAAATTATTATTCAGAGTTTGTACCACACGGTTGGGTCCTTTCTTATTTCAATAGAACTGGTATTTTCCTCTCTATTTTTAGTTTGAAAAAGCTGTTCTCTCATATGACCATCTTTCTTAGAGATGCTGCTTTTGTAGTCAGTGCTTTCACCATCCGGGTAGAGCACAATCTACTATAAAAGCGGAAGAGAGCAGGGCTTGGCCCCTGTCTGCTGTCGGCCCTGTGGGATCTGGGCTCCCGGCCCTGAAAACGGCTGGATGACTCCCCAGGACAGGGAGCTCCAGAAGGAGCATGGGAGCTTTTCCATTTGGATGTTATTACAGGGAAAGGAGGAGGAGGAGGAGGAGGAGGAGGAGGAGGAGGAGGAGGAGGAGGAGGAGGAGGAGGAGGAGAAGGGAAAGGAGGAGGAGGAGGAGGGAAAGGAGGAGGGAAAGGAGGGGGAGGAACAGGAGGAGGAGGGGCAGAGGGACTTGAACAGGACTGTGCCCCACAGTTCCCTGTGAACTCTTAGTTTTCAGACTGCTTTGTGGAACTGATTGGCCCATGTTACAGACGAGGAAACAGGTGCAGAGAGCCAGATTGGCATGCATCATATCACAAAAGCTCATATCAAAAATAGCTGAAGGCAGCCCAGTTGAGGGTGAAACCATGCTGCCTCATGGTGCGCAGAGCCTCCAGAGCCAGGATCCATGGACTCTTCCCGAAGCTGCACACCGCTGCTGTGCTCGCCCTGCTGCTCTCTTCCTGCATGCAGGTTACACCCACTCCCTGTCTCTTTCCCCAACAAGTTCACTGCTCATCTTCTGAGCTTCTGCAACACTGTCAGAACAGATAACACGGAGGTCAAGGACAGGGCCTGGACCACTCTGGTCCTGAGTGTGACCATGCCTTTCTCCTCCCTCCTCTGAGGCCCCTTTTACAATGTACCCCAGAGAAATGCACACAGAGAACAAGTCTATCTTGCCCATGGACTCCAAGCCAGGGCATCTTTTCAGCAGCTACTGCAGGAGGAATCCCACCTTTTCCCAAGCGCCCAGGACCACCTGTCCACTAGACCTAGAGATGCTGGGGTCCATGCTTGGGGCTAGCAGGCTTTCTCTGGTCACTGGCAGACAACTCCTGGAAGCACCCAGCACCAGCAATGAGATCCTGCAGGCGATGCTGCCCTCTCGTGTTCCCTCGTGGTACTGCTGTTCCCTTTTGGCCTGGAGTTTGGCTAGCAAAGCCTGGCTCAGGCCTGACAAGGAAGCTCTGAGCTAGATGGTGCATCTGTCATTGCCTGTGTGCAGCTGGAACTAGAGGGGGCTGTGATTGGCTCAGCAACTCCAGGGACAGAGTAGGGGTGTTGAGAACCCTTCTTCACGGCTGCCTCCAAGACTGCTCGAGCTGGGGTCTCAAAGCACTCTTTCAGGAGGACCAAAGATTCGGGTGCTGACTCGAGCTAGGAAGTTGCTTAGAATCCTGAACCTTCTGGAAAAGTCTGAGAAGGTGAAACTGAAAAGGAATAAAGATTATCTATAAACCCATAGACACCTACTGTTGACTACTTTGGGGGTATCTGTCTTTTGAATCTATCTATGAATTTATTCTAAAATGGGGTTTAGAATATAAGAAGGGAATTTGTGTGTGTGTGTGTGTGTGTGTGTGTGTGTGTGTGTGCGCGCACGCCCACGCACAAATGTATGTGTGTGTAGTGTATGTGCAGGTGTGTGGGCATACCTGGAGGCCAGAGGCCGACCTTGGGCTTTGTCCCTGGAACCATCCAACTTGTTTTCTGGTTCACTGTCTCCTATTGTCCCAGGACTCCCCACTTAGGTCAGGCTGACTGCCAGTGAGCCCCAGAGATCTGATGGTCTCTGTCTCCCCAAGAGATTACCAGTCACCATACCCAGATTTTTATTTGGGGACTGGGGATCGAACTGAGGTCCTCATGGCTTCGTGGCACTTCATCTCTTCAGCCTCGAACTCACAGAGATCCACCTGCTCCTGTCTCCCAAGTGTGTCCTGCTAGCAACTTTTCAATAGCAATCAACATTGCTGAGTTCAAGAAATAGAAAATAGAGGAAAACCAACCAATCAAACAAACAAACAAAACCCAACAACTCAGGCCACTGCCAGTCTTAGAGCGCAGTGGCAGCCTTTCTCCCCAGCTTAGCTTACATTTGCAACAGTCACCTGGAATGCACCTATTTATCTATTTTGCAAAACTTTAAGAAATACTAAAGGACTTGAGTTCTAGCACCTCTCATTATCCCGATAGCAGAGCATGCCTACTAATTTTTTTTCTAGGAAATAGCTCACTGCCTTATGGAAACAACCTCCAACCCTTCTTCCCCTCTCCTAGTTCGTGCAGCTCCCATGGCAGAAGCTACGTTCTGCCAAGAGTGCGAGGCATATTTCTGTGAGATTGCTTTGTAGGACTGAAATGGTTAAAAGGGGAGGCACACTATAATTTTATAAATTTTGACAGATACTGTCAAATCCTTGCAGAAAAATTGTCAAACCTTGCACTCTGTAGTCGAGCGTGCTCATTTCCAAGTAGGGCTGCAGACAAAACGTTATGAAACTTTGAGTATTGAACACGCACCGTGCCAAGCAGCGTGCTGTGTGAACCTCACTGTGACTGAGGGAAGGAAGGACTGCCTTTGCTTTACAGCTTCGGGAACGATGGTTTAAAGAGCTTGGCCCTGCTCCAACTGCTACTAAAGGGGCTGAGCTGAATCCAAGCCAGTCTGTCCAGCCACAGCCTGAATTCTCTAAGCCAGTAGTTCTCAGGCCTGCGTCTGTCAGAACCCTCAGTGGGGGCTGTGAAAAGCTGCCACCTGAGTCAAGAAGCATGGTGTAGGCTGGAGAATGGGCAGTTTTCAGTCTCCAGGGATGGAGCACTGTGTTCCAGGGACCACCCTCTGACAACCGTCGATCCTATTGCCCCGCTATGGGACACGGCCATGCTAAACTTGGGTGTCTGACTGGGTGTGCACTGAAACTCTCTGTCCATGTGAGCAGACCCTTCAAGGTCTTCTGAATGTTTCAGGTGAGGTCTGTGGGAAACCCATTTTCTATTTTTGGCATGTTATGTGCTGCGTGCACTTGTTATTATTGTGTGTGCATGTACATGTGTGTGTGCGCACATGTGTGTTTGTGCTTATGGAGGCCAGAGGTGGACTTGGAGTATCTTTCCTTGGTTGCTCTCGCCTTTATTGAGACAGGGTCTTTCAGGGAATCTAAAGCTCACTGGTTAGGCTAGGCTGGTCGGCCGGTGAGATTCAAGGACCTGCCTGCCTAGCTGTCTGCCTACCCACCTCCTCAGCACTGGGATTATAGGCGCAGCCTACCTCACCTGGATTTTTATGTGGGTTCTGGGGTCAGGAATCAGGTTCTCATGTTTGTATGGTAGAGACATTGCTGACTGAGCTGTCTCCTTAGCCTTGGAATATTTTCTTGCTTCATTATTATTATTATTATTATTGTTGTTGTTGCTGTTGTTGTTGTTATTACATCCTCATGACGATTCTTACATTTAATGGTGATAATGCTCATGGGGACCTTTGGGGGAGTTATTGTGGAGACTGCAGAGTGCGGGTACCATGGCCAGTTACATTGTCACTACCGATAGGGAAGAGTTAGGCAGATATGGGTCAAGAGGCTCAGTGACCAAGTGACACTAGATATGCTCTTTAAGTTAGGGTTACTACTGGGGCAACGAAACACCACGACCAAAAAGCAAGTTGGGGAGAAAAGGGTTTATTTAGTTTACACTTTCACGTCGCTGTTCATCACCAAAGGAAGTCAGGACAGGAACTCAAACAGGGCAGGAACCTGGAGGGAGGAGTTGATGCAGAGGCCATGTAGGGGTGCTGCTTACTAGCTAGATTCACAGGGCTGGCTCAGTCTGCTTTCTTAGAGAACTCAGAACCACCAGCCCGGGGATGGCAGCACCCACAATGAGCTGGGCCCTTCCCCGTGGATCACTAATTGAGAAAATCCTTTACAGCTGGATCTCATGGAGGTATTTCCTCAACTGAGGCTCCTTTCTCCCTGATGATCCTAGCTTGGGTCAAGATGACAGAAAACCAGCCATTGCACATGCCAATCCACTCCTCAGCTTCACATCTCTTTAGAAAGCACAGTATGTGCTCCAGAGTTAAACAGGCCACGTGGATCACCTCTGTGAACTCTATCCTGCTCCAGAGGCTGAATTTGGACCAATTTGATAGCCGCTACAGTCCCCCCGCCCCAGAGTCCCAGGAATAACACACCTTCTCAGCTATTCCCAGATGAGTTGCTTCAACCATTTTAGTGGAGGCGATCACTGCATAAGCTGCCTGGCAGGTTCCCCATCTGTGTGTAAGAGTTTCCATCAGCAAAGAGGGTGAGCTGGGGACTGTGAAGGTTTGCTCTAGGAGACCAAGTTGAGTGAGCATGAGGCCTCCACAGCCCTGGGCAGGAGTGAGGGGGGCATCAGAGGAGAAAGGGACAGGGAGGAGGGTTGCAGGATTTAGGATAAGGCAAGAGGCCAAGGTAATTTCGGGTTTATCTAGAAATAATAAATGAAAGACCTGGATCCATGAGGGCCCGAGGAGGAAAAGAAAGAATGATCCAGAAGGCCTGAGAGAAGATGAGTGGAGTACACAGTGATTGGCTGAAACAGGGTGATCAAGAGGGCCTCTGGATGAGTTCGGCCATCACTGCTAGGACTCTCAAACATGGCCGCCATCCATACATGGTGGGGTTTAGCTGTTTGGGCAGGAAAGCAAAAACCCAATGTGAGGGCCCAATGGGTTGGGCTAGAACCCCTGTGACCACTCCGCCTTTTTGTCTGTAAAGAGGAGGTAGGGGAGGTGGAATTCAGGAGAGTCAGGGTAGGGACTGTTAGCAGGGCGTCCCACAGTAAAGGTGGCTGGGTGAGAAAGGGGGTCTGTTTGGATGCCTGGTACAGGGACTTGGCTGTGATGGCAAAGTTAGGGATAAAGTGACAGAAACCATCGAGGAAAGGAGGGAACCATGGGACCTGAGTGAGAGGTCAAGACAGAAAAGGTGGCTCCTGTGTCCACTGGGAAGGTGATGGATTTACTTGCTACCTGGAGCGTTACCTCGGGTTCAGCGAGTCTTATGGGAGTCTCTGAGTCTGCGTGCTGTCAGTCTGTCACCAGGCTAAGGAGCTCAAAGGCTGGAAGAGTCTCAGACGCCTACACTGGTGGGGATGGACCTCCGTGGCATGGCACAGAGGATGAGCCCACGTGGTGGCTCTCTAACTTCCACTGGCTAGGCTGCTGGCAGGCAGGCTATGGCCTGATGGGTGGCTGAGGGTTGGGACAGCTGGGGACCAGTGGGCCTTCCTGGCCACATTTGCTGCAGGCCGCTGGTGAGTTGACTTTGGCTGGGCCCCAGTGGGATGGAGCCTTGTGGATTTCCCTTATTCCCTCTGTGGGGGTACCACTGGCCTCAGGACAGCCATTAATACTTGAACTTAGAGTGTGGCCTTGTGGTGTAGCCGAGGCTGCTGGGAAGACTCAGGCACCTCCTCTCAGGCATTAAAAACCTTATCACCAACTCCTGTGATAATGGTGAAAAAGCCATTTTCACCAACTCCTGTGTGGGGACCATCCTCAGCCTTTTTAAGTTTCTTTCTAATATCTGGCGTGACTGAGAAATGAAACGGTTGGCCAGGATCATAGCTCCAGTCAGGAAGGCTGGGTCAAGGCAGGTATATTGAATCATGGTCTCTTGTAAACATTTTAGGAAAACAGCCAAATTTTTGTCAGCTCTCTATGTAATCTTGTGGAGCTTGTCAAAATAAACAACTTTGTTCGAGGCCATCTCCATACCTGAAAGGAGGAAGCAGACCATGAAATCCCTCCCCTGGCAGCCATTTTGACCTGGTTGGTAATCCCAGTTGAGTTCCGTAGCTGGCACTGTCATATCCCCCACAGGGACCATATTGTCTACTGGGTGGCTCTGGTCTGCATACTGTGTAGCCACTGCCTGAACCCATCTGAGCTTGGGGGTGAGGTTGGGGACCTGGATGACATAAGCATCATGTCAGGTCAGGTCATAGAAAAGACGACGAACTCTTTGATACAGGCAGAAAGATTAGCAGAATCTTCGGTCTGTGAGAGGTCCCGAAGGGAGAAAGGGACGTGGACTTGGACAATTCCTTCGGCTCTGGCCACTTCATGGAGGGCGCATAGGAGGGCAAAAGTCTGCTAAGACCGAGAGGGGTAGGTTAGTGTGTGGACTGCGACCAGAGTGAAGGTTGTGGAAGGGTGGGGGGGGGCGGGAAGTAGGGCCTGTGATGATGAAGGAGGAGGGGCAGAAGGAGGAGGGCGAGGAAGAGGTGGAGGTAGGCAAGAGGGAGGAGATAGAACCTTTGTCCCGAATGGGGAGGAGGTAGGTAAAGGGAGGAAGGCTGGCCACTGGGTGGAGCATGTGACTGTATAGAAGGGGAAGGGGCAGGCAGGGTTTGTTGAAAGGGTGGAGGTGCCAGTGACTCGGGTGGCTCCTTCGGGGTGGATAACGCTTAGGGTCCAAGTCCCCAGATGAAAGGGGCGACTGAAAGCATCGCAACCCTAGCAAACGAGACCTGCCATATCGAGCTCTGACTACAGAAGGAGGAACGGGAGAGTAGAACCCCAAACCCTGGACGTAAGGAAGCTCAGACAATTTGTCTATAGGCTGGTGGAAACGCTAATGATGGAGGATGTTGAAGTCAAGAGTGCCCTCTGGTGGCCGCTTAGATTGTTTCTCTAGCCTTTAATGAGGCCAGGCATATGGATACACTTTACAGCAGACACCCCAGGGATTACTGAGGGTTGGGTTTAGACCCATTTCCAAGCTTGTGCTGGAGTCAGAAGACTAGGGGAGGCATCCCACTTAATAGCCTGGGGTTGAGCAGTGGAGGTGGGGTAGCCTTTGGTAGTCTCCAAACCCAAAGGCTCTTTGCAACAGAGATTGTCTCTGCTCTGGAATGGAATGCACTTGCCCTGGCATGGTGTGGCTTGGCAGGGGATCCTGGGGTTCTAGACCCAGAAGAGATACCCGGTACCTCTTTAGACAGTGGCTGGGAAATGGACTTCCCCTGAGTAGAAAGTCGATCATGTCTGGTGGAGAGAAAGATAGAGGGAGTCTACATGACTGTTTTCTGCCCCCCCTCTTCCCCCATCGCCACAGTAAGCAAGCCAGATCAAGCTGAACTGAAAAAGTATAACTACAGATATATTGAGCAAGGCAACTCCGGAGTGGGTTCTCCAGCACCAGAGACGAAGGCCAGAGAAGTTGCCTGCCCGAGTCAGGGCAGGAAAGTTTTATAGACTGTAGATGAGGGGTGATGACGTGTCTGCCACAAGCTGGGTTTGTGCCCAAGTTTGGTCAAAAGCTGAGACTTAGGTGGGGACTTTAGGGGAGGAAGCTGCAGTCAAAAATGTGGAATTGGACTTTTGGGTGCCTTTCCTTTGGAGACTGAGTGGGTGGGGTTTTGTAGTGATATTTTGTTTGCAATCTATCGAATAAAGCTTGCCTGAAGATCAGAGGGCAGAGCTAACCCACTAGTTAGTGATAGCGGTCAGGCAGTGGTGGCACACACCTTTAAGCCCAGGATTTGGAGGACAGAGGCAGATGGATCTCTGTGAGTTCAAGGCCACTCTGAGCTACACAAGATCAGTGCTTAAAGAAATCCAGATGGTGATGGCTCACACCTTTAATCCCAGTACTAGATGGGAGAGAGCTAGTCTGCAGTTGGCCAGCCTTGCTAAAGACTTGGCTGCTTTGCTTTTCTAGTTGAACCTCAATATCTGTCTCCGTTTTTTTTATTATTATTATTATTTGTGCCACTCTGGACTTCCCCTCATATCTATAATGAACTTTCTCCTCCACCACACCTAGCAGCAGTCACATCCTTTCCCTTCTGTAAGAATTGCTGTAGTCATGGTGCCCTTCACAGTCAACTCCGGTCGTCAGCACTAGCTGCAGCACCATTGCCTACTGAGCCATCTCGACAGTCCAGAGCTGAGCTTTAAACCTCCTTGGCCATATTTCTGCATCGACTTTTCTTCTGTAGCTCTGTTCTCTCCTCATTTATGATATTCAGGAGCATGGGTCTAAGAGTCAGAAAAGCTGGGCCCAGCCTTTGTTGTTCCCATTTATAAAATGGGTGTTTTTTGACTAGTGATGTTGTGTGTACTGTCTTCCAAACACTGTAAGAACTACCTGAGGGCAATGAGCTAGTAAAAAGAAAAAGGTTGTTTGGCTTGTGGATTTGATAGTTCTAGTCTGTGGTTAGATGGCCTCGCTGTTCTTAGGCCACTCGTGGAAGTGGGGGCTGGTGGTGTCAGGGTAAGGCTGCTGAAGTGATCGGGAAATGCAGAGAAAAAGATAGAAGGCCCCACAGTCCCTTTCAGTAGCACGTCCCCAGTGACCTAAAGACCTCCCATCTAGACGCCATGTTTTATAGGTTCCACCACTTCCCAACAGTGCCACCTGGGAACCTGATCTTGAACAGATGGACCTTTGAGGTGTGTGCACTTGTGTGTGTGCATGTGCGTGTGTGCACGCGCATGGGTGTTGCTTGTTTGGAGAGAGTAACTGGTGCTACCTCTTACAGTAGCTGTAAATATTAACGCTAAGCCCCATGCATAGGTTATCATGGTTCCTGGCACCAAGCAAACAATGCTTAAATGGTTTCTGAATGAAAAAAAAAATAAACAGCCCATGAGTTTTAAATAACTCACGTATAACTTAGTTCATCATCTACCTTTCTTGCTTGTTATCACTGTTAAACTTGTGCTTAACTCATCAATGAAATTTTGCAACTGTTCTTCAAAGGGACCTGTTCCAGGGCTCCTTTGGGGGTCTAAGACCATGTCTGCTATGAAGACGGGTACTGCTTCACAGGGTACCTTTAAGGTTCAAGAGGGTGGAAGCCCAGCAACATAAGGCAGAAATACACTATTTGTTAAGGGACAGGCGGTCACACAGAGCACTGCATTCAGAGTTATTGATAAAGCACAGATGGAAGGTGGCACGGATTGTAACACTCAAACCGCAGGCAAATAAACGAGAGAGTTTCCTTTCATTCCACATTTATTTGACATTTTATCCAGTTAAACTGAAATGACACGTCGGCTGTGGCATTGGCAAGACACCTCACTAATACTGATAGCTGCTAGTCAGCCACACACAACGCTATCTCACATTAAAGAAATGGTAACTAGTCACCTTACCACCTTATTGCACTCCGTGTGGCTTTGTCTTCAGAAAAAAACAGGCTTTTAAAAGACCAGCAAAGGTTGCCAATTTTAGCTCATTTGTTCTTTTTTTTTTTTTTAATAAATCATGATTAAACCACGCAGTGAGTATTCCTATACAAAAGCATTAAGAGGCCGAAACTTCAAAAACAAATTGAAAAGAGCCCAGCTCCACACTGACTGTGCATTCCTTGGTACACCTGGGCTGACACTTCGGTGAGTGTGTCAGTCTCCCCACTAGCTACTGAGTTTTCACGTTCTCAGAGCTGAGTGTGCACTGGGGAGGGCTCAGGGATGAGCCAGGTGGGGCGGACCTCAAGGCCTTTAGCTTCCCGCAGAAACGTCCTGTAAGCACCTTGTGAGCCCTGCCTTGAACTCCAAGCTCTCCCCACCATTTACACAGACGCACCGAGGGCAACAAGGTTCATCCAAGGCCAGAATGTCACAGAAAGCCACTGCATTTCAAGTGGCTTGACATTTAACTCTACAGAAGATTCCAGCAGCATGGGGAGGGCTGAGAGCTTCAGATCCATACATTCTCTCAGAGAAAACAGAAATACAGACACAAGGCACATCAATCTGGACACATTACTGGGAAAAAGGATCTACAGAAACTGGATGGCTCCTTCTTTCCACTTACAAACCTCTGAATTGGAATGACTGACACTCGGTGTAACAGGTAGCTCGTCTATGACACGGAACATCTATGGACTTCCAACACGACCTCAGCTACACTGAACAGATAGCATGTAAAATCCCTAGAGAGATGCGGACATGCCACGTCATTTCAGGGTCTTCAAACACAGTGGAATGCAACATGACATTCACTGTTGCTGACTTGTCCATGTATTGTCTCTGTATCTTCCTGAAAGACACACACAAGGGGGATGCAGATAGGGATTGGGAACTATGGTTTCACAGTCCTAAGAAAATCCAATATACTCCTAAACCTGGCATTTGGGCATTTTGGTTAATTATTTGATGGAAATCATGATTCTTAAATACCTTTGAGGTCAGATTAATAACTTCATAAGAATAATTTCATAAGAACACTAGACAAACTGGAAAGTTAACCAAGAGAATCCAGTACCACGAACACATGCTAACTGTAAGGGCGGCTTCACACCCTGCTCTGTGGCTGACTTCAGGAAGGTGTATGGAGTGTTTACCCTCTGAACCTCAAGTCTCCTCACCATCTGCTTTGAACTGGTCCATTGCCAAACCGGAGACAAAGTTTCCTTAGTATTTATGCTTGTATAGTTAGTCTTAGACCTTTGGTGGATTTCCCAGTTCACAGCAGAAGTGGAAATGAAATTGGTATTTGCACAGGTAACCTTTCCAATGACTGACAACCATGTTTACTGAGCACCTAGCTGTGCCTACCAGTGCTTTAGAAAGCTCCAGGTGAGGGCTTTGAACAAACAGTGTCATTAAAGTCTACCAGAAGGGTACATTTGTAAATTACAACATGATTCAAATATCAGGCTCCTGACCCGCACTGGGGGCTGTGTCAAGGGGCAGCTTGACTCTAATGCAGATCTTTTAGAGGCTTTTGTAACTGGAAGTGCCCGTCACATGGGATTTCCTCACTGCTGTGGCTTCGGGAGGTTCACAGTTGATGGCAGGAGCCTCCAGGGCTTGATCGTGGCTTCACAGGCCCTTGTTAAAGTACACGCGCCGTAATTCAGGATGACTCCTCTGGATGCTGGCTTGCAACTCATCCTCCAAGCTTGTCACAGACATGGAACTGGGACAAGGCAGAGGGAACAAGGTTATCACATGGGCAAAGCAGGGACCCTGAACTAGAAAGGGCAGGGAAAGGACACAGGCTCAGAGACCCAGGGCTGGTGTGCATGGACACAAGGAAGGCTGCACATGGCCGCAAAAGGAGCATTCTGTTCCTGCCAGAAAAACAATCGTCACAATAAAGAATTGCAAGAAGCCAACTGCTAAGCCTGTTCACCTCTGTTATTTCAAGCTGAAACCATCTCCTTGCTGGTAAGCACACTGCAATGACATGCACAGACCCGCGTGACACAGCTCTGGGACTGCAAGCAGCTACCCAAGCTGAGGTCACAGAACTCATTCGTGGACGAACACAGATGTGCTTGTCTGTGGCTCCAGTGACATTAATGAGTCACACTAAAGGTTACAGAAGCAAAATGAGCACAAGGCAACCCGGCTCTCTCAAAGGCTGAAACCGTTCTCAAATGAAACAGTAGGGGGCAGAAGAGAACTGGGTAGAGCGAGTGTTGAGGTCCCACAGACCGGAGATTGTCTGCCCAAGTCTCTTCCTTTTAGAGGTTTTCCTGGCCCTTTAGAGACCCGATTTCTTACTACTAAAATCAACTATCTTCACTTGTCTCTCCAGCTCATTTTTAGGATCAAAATTCACAATAATTCTGAAGCAAGCAAGCAAACAAAGCACCACCTACCTCTTCTGAGGAAACAGAGCACAGCAAAGGGGGGTGGCGAACACCAAACTTCAAAAACAAACAGAACAACAGGTCAGTTGGCGGAAGTGCTCACTTCTCGGCTTCCTTCTCTCTATCCTAACGACAACCTCTTTCCTTCAGAGCACAGAAGTGCCTTACAAATCTTCAATGTTTAATCGCCAAAATGGTAAACAAAAGCATCAAGAACAAAGGGGTAACTGGAGCCTATGTGGGAACACCCAAATAGCCCTAAATGTGGAGGTCCCTTTTTTAATTATTGGGGCCACAAATTGCAGGCACTCTGGGTTGGCGTCATTTTCAAAACTTTTCTGTCACCCAAACTTCCACAGGCACCAAAAATGACTTATATAAGTGTGATTTCTGTGTTGACTACCGAGATAACATATGATAACACCTATTGAATAAATACATACACAACAATAATAACAGCAGCTATGTTTTAAAGGCTCATTTCCACTTACCAAAAGCCAACCAACGTGACTTGAATTGGTGCGCTCATCCACGGGAACCTCTGCATTGAAAAACACACAGGTGTCAGAACTTCTCGTGTGGTTCTTCACGAGTCTCTCCTGCTGACTGAAGAGCATCCCCGCAGCATAAAACCCAGCCGAATGGGATTAGTGAGACCTTGGGCAACACTACCACACCATTAGTCCTGACTTCACAGCCCTGAGCTATGAATGACCAAGCAGCAGCCACCGCTTCCGGGGTGTTATTTGCCTGTGTACACGTGGTGGGGGACTAGCTAGCATTTAATTATGGTTTATTTGCTGCTAGGGAGGAAGAAGGGCCCCACATGCAAGCTGGAAGACACATGAACTCGTACTAGATTTCTGCCCCATCAGCACTGACCAACTGTGTGGAAAAAGCAGGCAAAGTCTGGGTTTTGTTGGGACGCAAAATAAGCAGTCCCTCTAAGGGTGAGGAGGAAGACATGCCAGGAACCCAGGACAGTGACCGAGTGGGAGGAGCCTAGCAGAGTGGGAGGAGTCTTAGTAGACACCACCCTCCACCTGCTTGCGCAGCTCTTTGATGGATTCAGTTGCTGTCAGTTAAAACTGTTTCCAGAATAAGATATCTTTGCTAGTCGTGAGCAAGTACATTGGTCTTGTAGGAAGCAAACATTGTTAGATACTTAGTTTTTAAAAAAGGAAAATACACCACATAAAACACAGGGTTATCTCAGTAAGACCACAGAAACTTCTGTAACGAGCTTTGAGTTGGTTGGGATGCAATCAGCCACCTCAGCCCCGAGTCACACGAGGTGTTGCAAGATAACATGCAGAGAAGGCGTACCCTGGCGCCCAAGGAGACTCCTTTGCTGAAAGGTATGGAAGGAAAGAGGGAATGAAACAGGAGAAAACGCCATCAAAATGAAACCAACCCACGTAGGCTATGCCGGGGGGTAGGGGGGAATTTAACCCCAAAGAGGAAAATACTGTCATGTGCCACATAACGACAGGATAAGTTCTGAAAAATGCATCCTTGGGCCAGGCTGTCTGAGCATGCACTAGCATACATTCTAAATTCCTGGGCTATATGATTTCAATACATACACTTCTCCACCTCTACACAAATGATAAGGAGGGATTTTCACAGGGAGATTGCTAGTGGCCGTGTCAGAGGAGCTACAGCCAGCAATGGAGCTTATGGGACATAGCCCAGTGGACAGCAAAGCTACTCTGGTTACATCCTGGAGAGGCAAAGCCCTGGGAAGATTGTTCCCAGAAGGCCCCTGGCTTCTACTGCGCTTCCTCCTGTGGGCTGCTGCCCTGTTCCTGCTCTATTTGGCACGGTGTGGTTACTACATGAAAAGATGCCACTGTATCCAGTATATTGTGATTGTTTCTTGGGAAAATTCCACTTCTCACTGGGCAATTTACTTGCAGATCATAATAAAGATGATTTTTATTAGAGCAACGACGGTCAGTTAGATCTCTGATTTAACTGGACATTCTGAATTAGCCTAATAAGTACAGATGGTTAGGACAACTAGTAAAGATGATTAGGGACATGGTTTAGGTTATTCTGACAATTGCTCCAATAAGAGATAGAAAAAAAGGGCAAAAATAGGCTAAAGGTCACCTTTCCCCTTTGTTAGATGTGAGATTCGCAGAATATGGAGAACAAAAACAAAGAGGTTTGCATTATAGACCCATGAACTCTGTCTGTGGAAACCAGGCTGATGACTAGAGGAAGTAGTTATGTTCCTACACCCAAGGTTAGGCCGGGTTCCTTGGTCATGTAACTTGCAGAATTAACCACAGGCCCCAGTACGCACCTTGAAAAAAAACAAAATTGTGCAAGGAAATTAAATAACCCTATTGTGTGTAAAGAAAATAGATGGTTAGCTGAGCACTTGTTTAAAGTTTTGTTTTATAGGATAGGAATCTGCTACATTGAAACTGCAAATTGCCTGCCAGTGCAAAGGGAACTGGCTGAAATATACTTAGCTTGCTTAAGACTTGGTTAATCAATTATAAAAGAATCATTGCTTTGGGGTGAAGATGCTATGGTTGGAAAATTAATACAAAAAAAAGTTTACCTATTTGTGGGCTTCTAAGAATAACATTTCACTTGTGATCTTATGTGATTTATTCTTGTGTAAAGATTTTAATTTGTTTTTGGAAAATATGTAACTTGTGGCTGTGAGGCCATCTTTTCTTAGAAATTTTTTGTCTTAGGAGATATAAAAGGGATAAGAGAAAATAGGAGAAAAAGAAGCAAAGATATAAAAGAAAACATCAGGGAGGATGGAGAAGGAGCACATCAGGGAGGATGGAGGAGGAGCACGTCAGGGAGGATGGAGGAGAACGTCAGGGAGGATGGAGAAGGAGCACTTCAGGGAAGATGGAGAAGGAGAATGTCAGGGAGGATGGAGAAGGAGCACATCAGGGAGGATGGAGAAGGAGCATGTCAGGGAGGATGGAGGAGGAGAACGTCAGGGAGGATGGAGAAGGAGAACGTCAGGGAAGAAGAATGAAAACAACAGGGTAGAAGAACAGAGCAGGAACAGCAGAAAGTGAAAAATAAAACAAAGAATTAAGCGTTGGCCCTCAAAGAAGTTTCATGTATGTGTATATTGTTGTGCCAACTCCATGCCTCCTCTTTATTACCTGACCTGCTTGAGGGCTGGTCTCTCGGCAGGTGATGATAAATTCTTACCCAGATCTCCCTGGACATGAGACACCAAGGGACAGGAAGCTCGAGCAGTGGTGGTGCACCCTTTAATCCCAGCATTCAGGGAAGGGAGAGAGAGAGGCAGGTGGATCTCTGTGAGTTCGAGGCCAGCCTGGTCTTCAGAGTGAGTTCCAGGACAGCCAGAGAAACCCTGTCTTGAACACCCTCTTCCCCGCCCCCGGCACCAGGCTAACTGTTGAGTGAGCTCGTATGGGCAGATGAACTTGAACCTGTAAGACCAGGCCTCGCATCTCTACTGGCCTCTTGTCTGCCTAAGTAAACACAGCCAGATGAATTCCAGAGTATATCTGTGCGCCTCCTCAGGATGGACACACATAAGCTAAAGGCTAGCTTTGCTTGAGGGCTCTTCATAATGACAAGGACTCTGGAGAATTCTGACTTGCTTGTGAAACCCAATCCATCACTGGCCCCATTCTTGACTCTGTCTTCACTACCCCATCCTGCCTATTCCCCAAAAAGAATTTTATCTGGGGCCAGGAAAAGGTTGAACCGAGGATGTCCTGGACATGTCTTGCTTAACAGACTGTGTGAAACGGAGGTAGGTATATTACACAAAAAACTTCAGACAAATTGAAAATGACACACTAAGTTTAGAAAGTATACATCTTCAGACCAATGTGGTTTGGGATACACAGTGACATGGATATGTATCTCAATGTTAATATGAGTCTCAATTCTTTTCTCCCAATGGCCCCTTTCCCATTAAATTAATTGGCATGCAGTCAACTATACATCTTAATGTGTACAATGTAATTTATGATCCATATGCAGTTATGATGCTGATATCACAATAAAAATAGCGAGCCCATCTTTCATGGAAAGTGCTTTCCATGCTCCTTTGGCTCTTTTGGGATTCTGCTCCTTTTGTAGTCTCTGCCCCCTGCCAAAGTTATAGCTCTGATTTTACTATGTATTGGTTTAACTCTCCCAGGGTTTGAGTTTATTTTTTAATTTTTTGTACAGAGTCTCATGTAGCCTGGCTGGTCTAAGCAAACTTACTACAGAGCCAAGAATGACCTTGAACATCTGACCCTCCTATCTCTACCTCCCAATTGCTGGCATTACAGACATGCATCACCAAGTCTAGATCTAGGGTTTTATAGACAGTATCTACTTCTTTTGATTGTTACTTTGGGAATTCATGCTGCTGCAAGCATCTGTAATTCACTGTTTCTTATTGACAATGTAAGTATTCCATTGAATGGGTTGATACACTTTCCTGTTGACATTGGGGCTGTATTCAGTTTGAGGCTAATGTAAATAAAGCTGTGATTAGCTTTCATCTTTTATGAATATTTGCTTTCATTTCTTTTATGGAAATACTTAGAAATGGCTGGATTGCACTGTAGCATATGTTTGTATAAATGGCTAAAATATTTTCCAAAGTAGCTGTACCATTTTACACGCCCACCAGCAGGTTATGAGAGTTTCAGTTCCTACACAGACTTATCAACACCTGCTTGTCAATCTTTGACTGTAGCCAGTCCAGCAGGTAATTAGCAGCAGCTCATGTGGTTTTAATTTTAATTTCTCCAATGACTAAAAGATCTGAAACATTTCCTATGTTTATTTGTGTATTTTTAGTGCATCTGCCGAACTTTTGCCCATTTTTGCACTGCCATTTTCCTGCAGGGGGTTTTAAGTTCTTGACAAATCCTTGATTTATTTTCTGACCAAAACGGCTTGCTTTGCTACCTGCTGCACCTAACTGGTTTCTCTTCTTGCATTCTCCGTATAGTTTTTGAAAGACAGAATTTTAAAAAGGTTTTGAAGTTGTCTGAGTTTTCATTTTTTCTTTGGTCTTGTATCCAAGAAATCTTTGACTAAACTCTGTGTTCAATGATATTTTCTTTTTATACTTGAGTTTTTAGATTTAGACTTCATGAACCATGGAGAGTAAATTTGCATAGAGGGAAGAATCACTTCCCTATGTACAACCTGACCACTCACAAATCCCCAATGAGCCCCGTTCTGTTCTCACTAAGCTTCTACTAAATGCATGCTGCTGGTTGGTCCTCTGCGAGTCTACACCAACTACAGCTCCCCTGTGTTCTTTGTGGGCCCAAGCTGAAATCACCTTGTGCTGTGGCCACTGACTCTGAACCTCATTCTTCCACCCTGAGAGCAAGGCTCATGCCCTGCCTCTGTGACTCTGGTACTGAACACTGTTGACCCAGCAAAGGGCTCAAGAGTAAATAGTGTCTATGAATAAGTAAAGAATGTCACATTCTCATCCATTAGCAAACCACCCAGAATCGGCCTCCGAGTACACACTGCGTGTTATTAGAGCAACATGAAAGATCCAGAACTGAAAGTTCCAAGATGGACCTCAGGACCTACATCTATCCGTTCTGTTCCCAATGAAAGTGCCAGGCAGCTTGCAGAGTATGAGGCCTATTCTTCAAGATGACGCACTGTGTTTTAGTCAGGGAACTTTTCGTTAGCTGGAGGGATTTTCATGAGTCACCTGCCCATAGTTGGCGTGTTTCCTGGCCCCCCACTTGGACAAAGATAAGATGTGGGGGAGGATGAGTCATGATGAATGTTCCCCAAGTGGTGTTTAAAAAGCTGAGAATGTTCAATGGGTTTCATGTTTGTAGATGGGTTTGGTTATCACAGAAAAATCTGCATTTCCAAAAACGATGAGAAAACACTCCAAGCTCCAAATAAGAACACTGATAAACTCTGCCCCTGTATATGTTTGAATAATGATCACGCTATCAAACAAGCCCCAAGTGCAAAGATAATATGTAATTGAAACTTGACCCTTGAACTTGGGAGTATGAGTACATGTGGGTCCTTTAAGCACACTTAGTCTTGATCATTTCAAGGCAACCTGTTCCTTGAAATTGGGAGGACAGCAGCTACAACCAGACTCCCTGTACTTAGGGAGGCTCTGGGAATGATCTTTAACTATTCTGGCCCCTTTGGGGGTTGTGATGGAGGGCTTCTGAGTGAAGAGAAAGTGAGGTGATACTTCCAAACCAGAAATAAACCATGCTGCGAACTATAAATTAAGATGGGTAGAAGGCAGTGACGGGCCAGTAGGAGATGCTTCCTGTGTAAGCCTGGCAACCTGAGTTCAATTCCGATGCCAACATAGAGATGGAAAGAGAAGCAGCTCCAAAAAGTTGTCCTCTGACTTCCACATGTATGCTGTGGCACATGTGTGCCCTCCCCAATATATACACATATACAGCAACAATACATTTTTAAAAATTAAAAAATGACGAGATGGGATAAGCCCATGACATCTATGTCTTTTTAAGTATGTAAAAGTCTAGGATAATGTGGCCATGATGACCAGAATGCTTGGTTCATCTAGTCTCTTTTGTATGAGAAAAGGCCAGGATATACACACAGGAATTTCCATCTATCACAGCTAGAAAAATGTGTAATATGACTAACTAGACCTTCTGCCCAGTGTCTGCCATGGTAAGATGTCAGTTACCATGGTAACCATTCCAACCCCAGGAATGTTCAAAGATCCCAGGAGTTCAAAGCCATGAGAATTACAATACTAAAGAACTGATTTCATGTCTCAGATTCCCCTCATGGCCATTTGTCTTCCATCAATGAGATGCAAACTCCCACAGAACTAATGTAATTGCAAGCCGTGATCAAGACACACATCAGCAGCCAGAGTGTGCCCTGTGTCCACAGGCTGGAGCCAGTCTCTTCTAGATAATGTCCTTCCTGAAAGTGACAACATTTTCAGCCTCTGCGCCACCATCAGGTTGCGCTGTGCAGTAGGCACTGTCTGTGGAATCTTCCTGTTAATATGCTTTGACTGTGGGAGATCCGACATAATCGAAGCATCAGGGGTTTACTGTGCCAACAACTTCGCTGCTAATGGTGTGTGGGGTGATACCAGGAAAGCCTGCATGGAGTGATGCTGCTACTGAAGGGGGGCTGCAAACTGTTTCCATGGTGACGACCTACAAAATCTTGTTGACCACGATCTGTCAAAGAACTAACATTTACTAGTCTTTATTTTTTTTTGCAAAAGCTGTACTTTTATGCCAGAAAAATGAACACAGAAGATGACAATATTCAAGACTAGAAATCCAGCCTCACTTAAAAAAAAAAGATATATTTTATGATTTTTAATTATGTGTGTGAATGTTTGTCTACGTACGGGTATATGTATTTGATTATAGATGCCCCAGGATGCCAGAAGAGGGCACTGTATCTCCTGGAGCTGGAGTTACAGGACATGGATACTTGGGAAAGGAATACGAGTCCTCAGCAAGAGCAGAGTGTGCTCTTCACCAGCAAGCTACCTCTCTAGCTCTGGTTTTGCTTTTACAGGCTGATAATCACTTGCCTTTGGCAGGAGGAGATATTTGCTTTATTTAATATGTTCTTCCATTTTCTGTTATTTTCAAAGTTATCTATGCCAGGGCCTCAAGATAAGACCAAGCAAGTAAAAAGGCTGATGGGTCAATCTATATCCTTAGTGCAGATAATAAACATCTGGTGTCTTCCCAGACTAAGATCCAGTAGACAACATCTCAGGAAGCTAACTTGGTGTCTGCTGTGTGTATCCACTGGAAGGCTCCCTCGCTACCGCACCATCCCTATGACTTAGTTTAACATAAATCAGAGACACTTAGGAGTTGACAATAACTGATAACACAATTATTAGCTAAAAGAATAAGAATTATTACAATAAAGTATAACAAAACTGCCAGCATCACTACCTGCCCTTTGGGGCCATTATTACATAAAAGAAGGGATACTTAGAAACAAATGCTAAGAAATCATGACAGTTGAAATAAGTAGGTGGCTGCTGAGTGACTAGAAGCGGATAGTGTGAACAGTGTGGATACCCTGCTGATCCACATCTAGACAGGAGGGAGAGGGCAGCTCAGGAAGGCTCACAATTTAAAACATATGCATCGCTGGCTTATGGGATTTTCAGTGAACATTTTTGGACTGTGGGTGAGCCTAGGTAGCTGAGACCCAAGAAATCTACTGCTGTGTCGACAGGTGGGCGGCTTAAAGACCAGCTACTGTTTTGCCCTTTGGTTAACCTGTGACTGAGGCTGTCAGACGCCTCCAGTGTGCCGCTTTCTGGAGAAGTGTGAGAATTTCTATTTTGTCACTACACAGTGACTCTGACACTAATCCACATTGCTATGTGACAGAATCTGGACTTTTCAGAAAGCATAACTTGGGGTTTTTAGTTCTTTATGTCCCCAGAAGTTCCAAGAGCATGGCCAGGAGCTCCTGCCCCTTACAGGGGCCCTGTGAGGTGCTCACACTGTTTATTTGCAGCACATTTTTCTTGACTTATACAGTGCTTATCAAGTGTCCATTCAGCATTTGGCTTTCCTTCTCCTACTGGGGCCCATATGGAGTACATGGACCTATGTGTATACATCACGGTCTAATCCCAGGAGCATCTGGTCTGGGGCAGCATCCTTTCTCTGAAGTTTTATGTATGATACGCCCTTGCTCTTACAGTTCTGTTTTTAAGACTCAAGCAATCCACCCCAATGGAGCTGCCATGTTCAGCACACCTACTCCTCTAGCAGGGCTGTTGCCTCTGCTCTTAAGTATGTCTCCACACTCAGCATGATACGCAAGAGTCATCTTAGGCCACTGTATCCCAACTGGGCTAATCCTGGAACCTATAAATCACAATCTGGAGGGCACGGAAATGGCACACAGCAATACAGACTTAACTTCTAGATATGATTACCAAAGAGAAACACTAAATTCAATGCTCCATGAAGCTACCATTCCAGATCTTTCCACTTCTGATATTACAGATAGCAACTTCAACATCCCAAAGTCATTGCCATCTTCTCCCTTTGACCTACTAGGCATGCTCAGATGACTGGGTGGACAGCCCACTCATGGCCTCACCACAGCAGACGTCTTCATGTACAAAAGCCTTTCCAATATCTGAGAGTGGAAAGATGTTCTCAGAAGCATCTTTGCATTGACACAAGTATCCAAGGGGAAGTGACCTTCAGGTTGTCTGTCACTCACTAATGTCAAGTCTGAAGAGCCATGAAAAGGACTCACAGCCAGGTGTGGTGGCACACACCTTTAATCCCAACACTTGGGAGGCAGAGGTAAGTATATTTCTGAGAGTTCAAGGCCAGCCTGGTCTACATAATGAGTTCCGGGACAGTGAGGACTGTGTGGAGAAACCCTGCCTCAAAGAAGAAAGAAAAAGAAACCAAAGGGCTCACAAATGACAATGTGATGGGTCTTACCTTTAGGAAGGCTTTCTTTTCCAACGTGTTCATGATAAATGGAGGGATGGCTGTAATAAAGACAAGGCCACGTAAGTCGTCACCTAATGCCTGTTTTAAGCGGAGTTTCCCACACAAGCTGATAGAAAGCTGTGCCACCTTTAGGCTACTTCTACATTGGCAGAGTGAACAACTCAAACCAAAGCAAACACAGGACTGGAGCTGAGTGGAAACTGGGGTGCAATACTGTTTTCAGGCAGTCTGGAAATCAGGGTTCAGACGTGTTGGGGGCTTCATAGCCTTCTCTTTGGAATGATACTGGTCCCTGGATACCTTCATAGACCACACTGGCATCCCACTAGAGTATAGAGGGGTCTCGCTGGTCAATCAGATAATGCTCATCTCCCCAGTTAGCTGAAATGCAACATGACCATTGCTGTCTCTCAGAATCTACAGGGGACTGGATTCAGGACTCTTGTGGTTACAAAGTGCATGGGTGCTCATGGTTGTGTCATCTCTAGGTGAATTGTAGCCTATAACACAACATAAATGGTGTGCAAATAGTTACACTCTATTGTTGTGGGAATAACAAGAAGAAAGCCTAAACATGTTCAATACACACGTCTTCCTTTTTGGTGGCTGGTTGACTCTGGATGCTGAGCTGCGTACACACAGGGCCAATGGCAGAATGCCCCTCAATTTTCCTTCAGCTTTTGTTGCTCATTCAAACCAGCCAGCTCAGAGCATCCTGTGACAATAGCCAATAGCAGCTGACAGACATGCTTCATCTGAGAGCATCTTGTAATAGCCAAGGACCATTTACATGCAACTTAGGTGAAGGAATTTAAGAGCATTAAATCCTGGGTTTCTTTCTTTGTTTGCCCTACACAGAATGCTGTCACTTGCAGGCCCTTTGGCTTCTGAGTGTCTAAGAACCTTCTCTAGGCCCCCAGAATAGCCTGGTGGGTAGACAGGAGCTTCTCTAAAGGTCTTAATATGACACAGATGTCCTCTGCTCATGCTGGCCCCACACTATATAAATATCAGAGCAGCGGCCAGGTGCACAGTTTCTAACAGCTGCCCCCAGCATCACCCTTGTCCCATGTTCCAGGGAGAGCTGTGGTAGAAAGCACTGATCTCCATGTACTTCAGAGTCATCTTAAGATTCACTCAGTTCACACCACACTTCACTCAATTCACACCCCACTCCACTCAGTTCGCACCCTGCTCCACTCAGTTCGCACCCGGCTCCACTCAGTGCACCCCGCTCCACTCAGTTCGCACCCCGCTCCACACAGCTCACACCCCCACTCCACTCAATTCACACCCCCAGTCCACTCAGTTCACACCCCGCTCCACTCAGTTCACACCCCACTCCACTCAGTCTCATCACCTCCACTACATCATTGTGGTCCAACTAGCCATGGCTTGCTGCCTGTGGTGCTGAGGCAGCCTCCTGAGCTGTCTCTACTCACCACAGCTGCACTCCTTTAATCTAGTCTCACATAGCACCCATATCACATAATTACCAATTATTTGAATTATTTGAATAATTACCAATTATTACCAATAATTACCAATTATTCAAAACTGTGTGTGGTGCTTGTAATGCCGAAGTAGCTGACTTCAGTCTCTTGGGTCCATTAAAATCCTTTTTCCTTTTCCTCCTTTGTAGAATGGCAAGCTCCACAAAAAGGCAAGCCCCTGCCCCTCTGCAGATGCCCACTCTACCTCAGATTCATGACTGCTCAGTTGTTGCATCCCAGTCCCTTGCCTGGCCACTGCTGCTTTTTCCCTATCCTTCCCTTCCCTTAGCTCTCATCACTATTTTACATACAGGGTAAGCATTCCTAATCAAAAAAGTCCTCAGTTCTGGGGGCTGGAGAGATGGCTCAACAGTTAAGAGCACCAGCTGCTCTTCCAGAGGACCCAGGTTCAATTCCCGGCACGCACATGGTAGTTTAGAACTATCTGTAATCTAGTTCAAAGTGATTTGACATACTCATAGACATAAATACAGTCAAATCAGCAATGCATATAAAATAAATACAAATAAATCATAAAAAACCCTCAGCTCTGAAATGTTCCAAAAATCAGAAATTTGTTGCGAACTAAATGATGATACCTCTGCATGAGTCAGGATGCATATATGAAATCATTAGCAATACTGCATGAAACTATTTTTAGGCCAAGTGTACAAGATGTATATGAATCATAAAAAAACTTCAAATTTAACTTTGGGTTCCTAAGAGGTAGCTCATTTTATATATATTTGTAAATGTTCTAAAATTCAAATAAATCCTAAACCTGGGACACTTCTGAAAGCCCCAAGCATTAGGGTAAAGGATGCCCCACTTGTACTGTGTATAATTTACTTGCTCAGTTGCAGGCCCTACCAGCAGAAGGTAGTTTTCACAAAGAGGAGTGCTGTTTGTCATTTTAATTTACTGATACGTAAAGGTTTGGCATGAACTGCACGGCAGGGTCTCCAAGCTCACTCACCCATGCCAGGGGCCGCCATGAGGATCCTGGAGATGACCACCTGCGTGATGGCTTGTTTTGCAGCATTGGTCGATTCTCCCAAGCGGGTGCCGTTTTCATCCGTGACAGGAATACCGACTTTGAGTTCCCTGAAGGGCAGAACACACGCAGAGGGGTTCACAGAAGCTGCAGGCAGCATCCTGGAGGAGGACTCTGTTGAGAAAGATCAAGTGCCTCCTTCATCCAGTTTCCCACTCAAGTGTCAATTCTGGCACTGATATATCTATTTTTAAATACCATGAACAGGTTCAAGCCTCCTGGGATAGACGCAAAGGGAAAATAACAGTACTCTTTTTTTCAGAAGGATGTACCTTTCCAATAATATGATTTGAGGGGTGGATATGTTAGCTCAAAGGTGAGGTTAATTTCTATACTCATGTACAAATCTGAACAACCTTCTAAATCAGAACTAGATACAGTACATAGTGTGATTAGGTATCTAACGTATTGACAGTCATTGCAACACAGCCCTGTTGGATATTCATTAGTTACACAGGATTCCTGAGGCTGGGAGCCCAATTCCTGCTACTGCCTTGTTCTTTTGTTATCATCAAAAATACTTATTCTTTCTTCTCCTTTAATTTCTGTCAGTTCTAAAACAACATTTTTAAAGATAAAGATTAAAATTACCTTATGCCCCATTAAAAAAAAATTCCAAGGGAAAACCAAGAAACTCTTGGCTTTTTCCATCTCTGGTTTCAGTCTTACAGATTTTCTTTTCTGGGCAGAGGGTGCAGGCTAGAGACACACCTTTGAAGTAGGAAGGCTATGCATTCTAAGCCTCTAGGTTTTCTTCAGCCTACTTCAACAAGGAGGAACCCAACGGGCTTGCCCTTACCACCCTACCCCAGAGTATTCTGAAGCAAATCTCAGATTCCATCTACACGACAAGAAACTCCCGATCAAGTCCTTGCCCAGTGCAAGCGCTCTTCTTACCTTTGCCTCATTAGCGGGATATTAATGCAGTTAGCAGCAGCAACAGCAGCAAAGGGGACAAAACGTCCTATCAGTGGTGAGACGCGCTGTAGAAAAGATAGTTCCGGAAACATCATCGTGCTTCTCCTGGATGGCTAAATGGAAACTCTCACATCTTCCTAAAAATACCACAGCCTCGGCTGGATAAGCCAGGCCAAGGGGCCTCAAACGTGTTGCTGAGAGGTGCTTCTGCATCTCTGGAAGGACATACTGAGATGACGAACCTATCTAAGACACTTTGATGGCTTAGTTCAAGTGGCTGGAAGCACACCCCCAAGTCCCAGAACTTTGATTTCAGAGCCAGTGCTTCTACCTCTTCAAGGCACCCCCCTGACAGTCTCAGGAGGGTTCTTTTAGAGAGAGGCGTTAGAACTTAATGCGTAGAGCCAGGAACATACCAGTCTTTGTTGCTGCTACTAGTTACCATCTCCCCCAAATCCACTAGAATGTACAATTAAAATTTGCAGCTGAGGATAGCTACAAGAAAGCCAAGTGGTTGCAACTCTTCTGAGAAATTACAGAGGCGCCCAGAGTGACAGGTGAGAACAGTTAAGATGCTCGGCCACGGAGAGAAAACTAAAGTACCTTGGTTAAGGCATTGAGTCCCAGGGCCGTCGCTACAGCGCCGGTTGTTGCAGAAACATAAGCCGTCCCCAGCTCACTGGAAAGAATAAAAGACACTGTGTAAATGATGGGTGTACATCAGGGATCATGCGCAGAGACTCTGAAGAAACCGAGGAGACAGGAGTGTACGATCAGCAGTGGGGAGTCTGCAGAGCAACGTCAGGGGTCACTCCATCAGTGTGGGAATCCAGAGGGAAGGCCAACACATCCCTGAAAACAGGCTCCAACTCCAAACAGACAGATGTGAAGAAGAAGCACCCATACAGATGAGGAAGGAGGGGAGCTGCAGTGTGTGGAAAGCCGTGAACAGAGAAAACACTCTGGGCTAAGTGTCTGGGGCACATTTGCACAAATCAAAACTACAGCTCTTAATATTAAACGTAGAAAGTCAAGAGCAGCAGGGCCATCTTGGGAGATGTTTTCACTGTGTAAAAACAGCCCAAGTTTACCCCTAAAGGGCAGCTGAGCCTGAGCGATTCTAACTGTGAGAAACACCACTGGGTGGCGGGTGTCAGTATCCTTTGCTCCATTTGATGGTAGCAGAACATTGGTGTCAAAGGCAATTTTCAAATATAAACTGGAAAATGACTTGTTTCAAGTGGTGTGAAATTATATCTATAGTTTTAGCTAATTTCAGCTTGGCAACACACACACATATACATACACACATATATACATATGCATACATCATACACACTATACATACACACACACACACACACTCTAAAACAGGAGACAAATTCATAAATTTGTTTTCTTTTTTTTAAAAAAATATTTATTTATTTATTATGTATACAATATTCTGTCCGCGTGTATGCCTGCAGGCCAGAAGAGGGCACCAGACCTCATTACAGATGGTTGTGAGCCACCATGTGGTTGCTGGGAACTGAACTCAGGACCTTTGGAAGAGCAGGCAATGCTCTTAACCCCTGAGCCATCTCTCCAGCCCCCATAAATTTGTTTTCTTAGGGCTCCAGCAATGACCTGCTTTTGAAGTTAAGCGTCTACAAAGGCTACACCACTGCAAAGCCTCTCCTGAGTTGACTCATGCAGTCCTGAGAGGAGTTACTGAACAGAAGTCAGGCCTGAGAGCTGTTTGGTAGGCATTCTGCAGGACCCCGGAGCTCAGGATATAAGAGAGACAGCACCATCCCACTGATAATAGCACAGATGACATCAGAAAAGGCAAGACAAAAGCAGAAAGTTACCCGGATCCAGAGGGAGGAGGAGAGACTGCACAGAGCAAGCTCGTGTCTAAATGCATGGCTACCTAAGGAGCACAGGAGGACGGGCTGACCCCACAGCCTTACTTTACAGAGAGGGGAGCATCTCCACTTCTATTGGTGTAGTTGACAATGGCATTGAAGGACTGGTTTATCCACTGCCAGAAAAGCACAGCCGGTGTGGTCCTAAAACAGAGTATATTGTCATAAACCCTCTAGCACCAGTGAGCCCTCTTCAATACAGTCAGTCAAACACCAAACACCAGCAAGGAAGGGGACTAGGCAGGGAGGAAGACACAGATTGTCTACTTTGATACCCAGTTTCCTCATCACCAAGCTCAAAGGCTTTGGGGTTTCTATTGCTGTCATAGATATCATGACTAAAATCAGCTTGGCCTCACTCCCACATCACTGTTCACCATCAAAGGAAGTCAGGGCAGGAACCTGACTGATGCAGAGGCCATGCAGGGGCTCTGCTTACTGCCTAGTTCCTCCCGGCGTGCTCAGTCTGCTTTCTTACCGAACCCAGAATCATCAGTCCAGGGCACCAGGCACAGTGAGCTGGTCCCTCCCATATCAATCATTAATCAACAAAATGTCTGACAGTCTTGCCTACAGGCCAGTTTGATGATGGGATTTTTCTCAATTGAAAGTCTCCCTTCCCAAATGACTGTAGCTTGTGTCAAGTTGGAAAAAAAAATCAAAACAAAAACAAAAACAAACCAAAAAACAAATAAAAACCAAAAAAACTAGCCAGGCAGCTTTCATCATGAAGAAATAAACTTATAAAAACCCTAGTACAGAGTAGACTGAGAAATTCTCTTCTCTTGGGCAAATAAAACAAAAATAATTTAGAGCAAAGCAGGCTTGGCCTTTCTTATGCTGCGTCTATTCCAACACCCAAATGCGTCTGAGTCTACAGAGAGAGGGAGTAGAGGAATTTGTTTCTAGACTCCTTTTTTCCTATCTTATTTTCTTTAGGGTCTAAGACTTAGGAAAAACATCAACTTCTTTTTAAATAAATATATTATTTACTATCCTTAAAAAACATTTTATTTATTTTTATCTTATGTGTATGAGTATATAACCTGCATATATGTATGTGCACTGTGTGTGTACAGTGCCTGCCACAAGGTGCCAGATGCCCTGGAACTGGAATTACAGTTGTGAGCTGCCACATGGTGCTGGGAACTGAATTGGGGTCCTCTGCAAGCACAGCCAGTGAGTTCTCTTAACTGCTGAGCCACCTCTATGGCCCCTGTTTTATCATCATTAGAGGCAAAACACACTTTTATGGTTTATTTATTATTATTATTATTTTTTTTTTTTTTGGCTGCTCAGAATGACCTCAAACTCATGGTCTCCAAGTGCCTTAGTATCCCGCACGCTAGGATCCAGGCACGAGCCCTTCAGGCCCAGCTATCTGTGTTTAGTTTCACGAATCATGCCAGATGCTGCTTAATAGCAACATTTACTCAGAGTGGAACTAAAGATGAGTGATATCTTTCTCAAAGTTAAAGCAACACCACCTCATTTTACTGCCTGCTTTCGCTGCTACTGTTGGATTGAGACAGGTGTTAGCTGTCGAGCCAGGCCGGCCTCACACTCCTCTCAGCCTCCCGGGAGCTGTGGTTGCAGGCGAGCCACTACAAACCACCTCCACCTTATTTTCAGCTGTTATACGTTCTGGCTAATTTTTAATTAAATTTTTATTGATTTCGTATGCATGTGTGTGTGTGTGTGCACGTGGAGGTCAGAGGATGCCCTGTAATAACTGGGCTCTCTATCCGCGAAGTGCTTCTCAGGAAGCGAACCGTGTGTTCAGGCTTGGCGGGGAGTGCCTTTACTCACTGAGCCATCTTGCCAGCCCTCCATTTACTTAACTCCTTTTACTGGAAATATTTATGGGGTGCAACTTGTTTTGACACACTGTAGCATGAACCCATCATCCTTGCTAGCACAATCACGGTGACACTTACTTCAGTACAATGTATATTAAAACGTTCTTCCGATTATTCCTCCCGTGCTCCCGTGACTCACCTGTAGAACGTCATCATGCAGCCCGTGATGGTCATGTTCATTGGGACCTGAGCCGACATCCTTCCTATCAGGATCATCTTCTCGCCCGTGTCAGGATGGAAAGCTGAATCGTACACGTATTTCGCCCTCCACAACTCATTCTCCGTGAGGCCGGCGGGAACGATCCCTTGTCTAGAAAATGACAATGAGAGTCCCAGCCACTGCTCCGTTCAGAGATCTCATTATGACCTTCATGGTTTGCAAAACCTTCCAGGTCTGTCAGAGCGTTGGTGGGAATTATGATTTTTAATTATTTTCGTGTTTTGGGTGCTGGGGTTGAACCCAGAGCTGCACACGTACAGCGTGTGCCCCTACCACTGGTCTTCCTGGCAGCCTAAAGCATTAAGAACAACAAGAACATGGCTACAGTGAACTTCTCAGACCCACGCACCTCAATTACCTGTAATTTGGAAGATAACAGAAAGCAATACACATACTAAGGAGTATTCAGCTTGGAAATATTCATTGTCTTAAGTGACATATTAAAACTGGAGTCTGAACTTGGCAAACTCTCAACAACCATTTTTAACCAATCAGACCAAAGTTAGGGCACTCAAGGCTGTTACTTCATTTTAAACCTGCAGTTGGCAAACTTAGGTTTAGGATTCTTTGGTGCAAATAAAGGCCTTGGTGCACAATTTGTCAGATTTTCTCATCCAAGAAATACTCCTTGTCAGAGATTTGGAAAATATACAAACTTAGTGGAGCAATAAAGTTACTCTGGACCTATCTACCGTGGCCTCTGGCAACATTTGGGAGAATACTTTTTCAGTCTTCCAAGGTATTTTAAGGTCTGACCCCAAAACAGAGGCTCCCTAACCACGGCTTTTATTCAACAAAACTCTGCAAATATTTTATCCTGTCTTTATATAACATTCTTCTAAAGCACCATACATTGGGTTGAATAGTACCAAATGCATGTTCACACAGAAGAACAGGGTGTGACTCTATAGATGCAATTAGCCAAAGTGAAGTTCTATTGGACGAATGAATGGTCACCAAATCCAAGGGACAGTGTCTATGTACAAACAGAGAAGGCAGCGTACAGTGATGTATCTACAAGACAAGGGACACTGACAATTCCCAGAGCCACCAATACCCAGGAAGAGACGAGGAGGATCTTCCCCGAGGCCTTCCAAGGGAGTGTGGCCTTACTGTGCCCTGACTCAGACTTCCAGCCTCCTAACTGGGAAGAAGCGCACCATCCCTTAAATACTACAGATTGTTCCACAACGTGAGTTTTAACTGGGATTTTAATTTTAGTTGGGATTTTAAATGTGGGGATAAGCCTCCATAATTAAGAATTTTCCCCACACCTAAGATTATTTAGAAATAAATGAGTCAATGTGCTAAATCGACTGCCATGTAAAATATTAAATGTTTTTTGACTTTTATCCTTTGCACTAGAGTCTGAGTTTGCAGGCTGTGGAAGAAGCCCTAAGAGAATGTATGTGACAAAGACCAGCCTTTAATTCATGAGAAACTGGCAAAGCCATATGGGCCAGGCTCAAGAGGGATGGCATGGGATGGGTCTGGGTATGAGCGATAGATGTGTGCCAAGACTGGCAACTGCAGCTTCCTCCTGCAGGACATCTGGAGCCTCAGAGCACTGATCAGCAGAGACCCCCTACCTAGAACAGTCAGACCCCTCTCTTTGCTGTGCCGTTGTGCCGAATGAACATCTGAGGTTCTGGGTTGCCTGGTAGGTGCCCTCCATCACAGCCCACATCACCTCCTGATCTCAGCTGGTGTGTGTGTGTGTGTGTGTGTGTGTGTGTGTGTGTGTGTGTGTGTGTGTCCTTTCTTCCTGCCCTCCCTGCCTCTAGTCAGAGTTTCAGGAACCAAGCTGCAGGTTGTGACAGCAAAAGCTATGCCTTTTGCCTTTTGCCCTTGAGACTGAATTTGTCTTAAAAAGCAGAGGAATTATCATAAGGTGTGTGTCTTAATTAGGGTTTTGGTTGCTGCAACGAAACACCATGACTAAAATACAAGTTAGGGAGGAAAGAGTTTATTTGGCTTACACTTCGGCATTACGGTTCATCACTGAAGGAAGTCAGAACAGGAACTCAAACAGGGCAGGAACCTGGGGCAGAAGCTGATGCAGAAGCCATGGAGGGATGCTGTTTATTTCTTGTTTCTCTTGGCTTGCTCAGTCTGCTTTCTTACAGAACCCAGGAAAACCCGCCCAGGGATGACCCCACCCACCATGGGCAGAGCTCTCCCCTATTGATCACTAATTGAGAAAATGCCTTACAGCTGGATCTTATCCAGACATTCCATTAACTGAGGCTCCTTCCTCTCTGATGACTCTAGTTTGTGTCAAGTTGACAGAAAACCAGCCAGTACAATATGAAAATGTGAAATTTGCTCAGTTTTACTCCCCGTTGACTGGTTTCTATCAGCTGAGGCGTGAGAAGCTCTGGGCTTGGTTTCTAGGCCTATGCTGTGTCCCTGCTCACCTGCAGAGTGAGGACCACGCTTGCAACTATAACAACAGCCCATCTTAACGGTTGCTGGGATAAGTGTTGTTCCCTCTGTTACTCTTCTTACAGTCACTGTCCTTCCAAGAAAGTCTTACAGTTACATTCTAGGTCGTAGAGGTGGTCACAGCTGTACTGACAGAAACTGTTAAAAGACAGGTGTCACCGCCACCACAGCATGAGACTTCCTTCTAGCCTGACTGCATCTCCAGTTCCTCAGGAGAACTGTCACATACTCCTGAGTAATGGTGTTCCCAGCCCTCTCCCTCTCTCGTTCTCTCCTCCTCTGCCCTTTTTTACAAACACAAATACACACACACACACTTTAAAAAAAAATCAAATTATATAGCAGTGTCTCTGTGTGGGTATGTGCATCAGAGTGCCACAGGTGTCGGGATTCCTACAGCTAGAGCTAACAGGTGTTTATGAGCTGCTCTGGGTATGTGCATCAGAGTGCAGGTACCTGCAGAGGCCACAGGTGTCGGGGTTCCTACAGCTGGAGCTAAAAGTTGTTTCTGCTGCTCAAGGTGGGGTGCTGGCTGCCAAACTGGCCTTTTGCAAGGGCAGTATGCACTCTTAAGCGCTGAGCCATCTCCCCTGCCCATATTTTGTATTTCTAAGTGTTCTGATGCACATGAGCTGCTGTCACTGTGTGTGCAGATGTTTATGTGGATTAAAGGCAGACCCTCTCATCACATTGATTTGTTATAGATTTCAAGTCAATTAGGATATTGTCAGTTGCAAAATACAATGGCTTCGTCTTTTTAATATCTCTACCTCTTAGTTTCAAAGTTGTTTTGAACACCGAAGATTAAGGTGTCCTGGACTTGCTCTTATTGCTGATGCCTTGGAGTGCATGCTTTCCTGCATGTGTTCCCTTAGGCATTAATAGAGGTTACAGGAGGAAAGAAAGGTCTATGTTCACGTTTAGGAAAATGGATTAAAGAGTCCTACAACCCCAAATCTTAAATATTTTGGAACCTGAACGCAAAGCGGGATGGGGTGGGTGGCATATGACAATATGACGTTCTCAAGACTGGACCTTCTTCAAATCTCGTTTGAGCAAACACTATCTCCCCCCTGCAGCATGTCAGACTAACTAGTGTGGGTGCTGGCTGCTGATCTGGGAGACATGTTATTTTTGCTTTAACATACTTATGACATTTGCCATCAAAAAATGGGAAAGGACTTCGGTTAGAGAGACGGCTCAGCGGTTAGGAGCGCCTGCTGTGCAAACATGAAGATGGGAGTTCAGATCCCAGCACGGGGCACAAGCCTGGATCCTTGGCATGGGGTGTGGGGTAGTTTGGGGGTGAGCCGAGACAGGGAGACCACTGGGGCACGCTGACTGCTCACTCAGGAGAAGGGAGGTGAGCTCCAGGTTCAGCGAGAGAATCTGTTGCCAAGGCAAAGGCAGAGAGTAGTAGGAAGACCCTGAAGAGGCAGTTCTTCTGCTTCCTTTGAGTCCTGGGAACGAACTGGCTTTTGATGTTAAAAGCAGCACAGGTGAGGGTACAAAGCGCACACTGCAGTCAGACCTTCAGCTTCCCAGCTCCCGACCCCTTCCCAGCAGCAGGAGGATGCTCATGAACTGGGATCAACCCAAGGCCTTGGGCTCCAGCTCCTTTCTGAAAAACAGGGCCAACAGCAACTCTGCCTTCATGGACTGTTGTTGGGGTTAGAGTACTAAACATGTGGACTGCTGTCAGGATTAGAGCACTAAACATGTGAATTTCTATCGGGGTCAGAGTACTAAACACATGGATTGCTGTCAGGGTCAGAGTACTAAACATGTGAATTGTCACCAGGGTCAGAGTACTAAACACGTAGACTACTGTCGGGGTCAGAGTACTAAACATGTGGACTGCTGTCAGGGTCAGATTACTAAATACGTGGATTTCTGTCGGGGTCAGATTACTAAAAACGTGGATTGCTGTCGGGATCAGAGTACTAAACACACGAACTGCTGTCGGAGTCAAAGCACTAAACATGTGGACTACTGTCGGGGTCAGAGTACTAAACACATGGATTGTTGTCGGGGTCAGAGCACTAAACACATGGATTGCTGTCGGGGTCAGATTACTAAATACGTGGATTGCTGTCGGGGTCAGATTATTAAATGCACTGATTGCTGTCAGGGACAGAGTACTAAACACATGGATCGCTGTCGGGGTCAGAGCACTAAACATGCGAATTGCTGTTGGGGTCAGAGCACTAAACACGTGGATCGCTGTCGGGGTCAGAGTACTAAACACGTGGATTGCTGTCGGGGTCAGAGCACTAAACACGTGGATCGCTGTCGGGGTCAGCACCTGCAGCTTCAAGCCTTCTCAGCACACATGAGTGTCTGCTATTTTCATAAACAGTCTCAGTCCATCCATTGTTGGACTTAATTGTTTAACGAAACACATACATTTTCCAAGGGAGCTCAATTCTTTAAGAGTTTCTATTAAAGGATCATTGTTCTCACTGTGTAGTTCTACCTGGCTCTTCTTTTGGGAGAAAGAGGAGGTATTTAAAAATCCTGGTGTGGCAAAGGCCTGCTTGTCGGGTTTTTAGCATTACAGAGCCAAGTCAGGTTCCTAACGTGTTGTTTCTAGTGGGTTCTTTTTGTGCAGCTTCGGCTGGCTGCTGAATGCTGTCTGGCTGAAGCTCACTAGAGCTTACAGCAACATTGGATGTCTCTCATCCACTCACCCTATATGGTCCCTTGTCTGATTTCAATAGAGAAATTTCTTCTTCTTTGATATTTTAATTTTAAAATTTCACCTCTTGTCTATTCAAGAAGAGTTTTCAAAGACTGTGGATCTGAGATTCTGCCTTTGCTAATGATGGCAATCTGGTATAAACCGCCCGGCCGCAGCCCTTGGCTGGACTTCCCCTCCCCCGCACATGCTGACGCCACATCTTCTGACATTCAGTGTGCAGATGACAGACAGGCTTTCCTAGCATCTGCTCTTTCCTAAGAACTTTCGTATTCTGTTCATGGAGGCCAATTTAGGGGACAAAAGGGATTAATATGAGGGGAGGGAGAGAAACAAGCAGACAAGGCTTTGTGGGAAAATGCTCAAACTTTTACACTTACATGAAAATGTCTTTCTGCAGGCCAGTACTATGAATACATACCAAGAAAAAAGTGTTACTTTTAAGGGAAATGGAAACAAACAAACATTTGTTTAGGGGCTGGAGAGATGGCTCAGTGGTTAAGAGCACTGGCTGCTCTTCCAGAGGACCCTAGTTCGATTCCCAGCACCCACAGGGTGGTTCATAAACATCTGGAACCCCAGTCTCAGGAATCCAGTTCCCTCTTTTGGTCTCTCCAGGCACCAGGCACCCAAGTGGTTCCCAGACAGACATGTAAACAAAACGCCAATATACATTAAAAAATTTGTTTATACACAACATAAAAGGTTTAAAAAATTGCCATGTATGGATAGATCTTTCCTCTGTAAAGAGCATGTCTCTTTAGCTTTTAGACAGGTTTTTTTCAGTACAGAAAGTCTTTATTACAGAGATCAGGGTTTTCTTAGAGCAAATATCAACTAATTATATCTTTACCTTCTAGTCCATAGTCCCCTTATATAATCACTGCTGATGTGACTGGATTTGGAATCTACCAGGAGATCAGAAAAACACACCTCTTGGTGTGTCTTTGAAAGCATTTCCAGAGAAGATTAACTGTGTGTGCGCATCTATATCTGCATGTGTGTGTGCATGCATGTACATCCTGACTGTGGGTGCCACCATCCTCAGGCTGGGACTCAGATGGAATACAGGGGGAAAGAGCAGGGTGCTGACCTTCCTCCTTCTCTGCAATCACCATGGAAACAGTGAGCAGAATGGAGCCTCCTTAAGTCAGGTGCTGACACAAAGGTAACTGCTAAAGTAACAGACGTATGACCTTTTCCTCCGTTCCTCTTTCATCTGCTAGGGAATGACTAGGGCAGTTCAGAGACTGACCTGTGTGCTCAGATCAGTTGCGACAGTTTTAGAACGTCCGCCAGAGACCATCTCTGCCTAAAAATGCCTTCTGGGCCTCTTAGAGTTTGCTGCCCTCTCACTGAGGTCTGTGAGGAGCCCATCTGGTTTATTCTCCGCTTTGTCTGTCACTAGTTCCTGAACACTGTCTCCAGCGAAGATTTGAAGTTTGCTATGGCATTTTAAGTCTCTTCATTATGTCATCAACCTCTCCAAGTCAACCTGCCCTCTCTGTCTTTTGTCTCAAATCCACAAAGAACAGGGATTGTCCTGAATTCCTGAAAACATGCTTATGGTCTTTCCTTGTAGACGGGCACTGGTCCCTTCCTAACTGCCTAGCCAGCGCATTATTCCTGGCATGCTTAGGTGCAGAGCACCTGACAGTCGAATTCCCCATATTTGATTGGCTTTTCCTTAGATCAGAAATCAGCAAATTACTGTTCATGGACTGTCTGTCCCCCAGATCACAGAGAGTTTACATTAAAAGGGTTATAAAAAAGTTAATAAAATTATTATGTGACTGAGACTCTGAAGTATACAAAGTCTGAATTATTTATTTTTTGGAAAAAAATATGTGTATAAGTGTATGTGTGTAAGCATACTATGTGCATGCCTAGGGCTGTGGAGGTCAGAAGGAGGCTTCAAGCACCCCAGGACTGGGTTACAGGCAGTTATGAGCTACCATGTGGGTGCGGAGAACCGAACCTGGGTCCTCTGCAAGATGAGGCTGCTGTGGAATAATCCTCTTGTACATTGTAAAGATTTGTCACTTGAATCAGTTTAATGAAACACTGATTGGCCAGTAGTCAGGCAGAAAGTATAGGCGGCGCGGCCAAACTAAGAATGCTGGAAAAGAGAAGGGCTGACAAAGGAGTCTCCACCCAGATGCAGAGGGAGCAGAAGATTCGTGCTAACAAAGGTATCGCCACGTGGCAAAGCATAAATAGAATTATGGGTTAATTTAAGTGTAAGAGTTAGCTAATAACAAACCTGAGCTATTGGCTGAGCATTTATTAGTAATATTAAGCCTTCAAGTCAATTGTTTGAGAAGCGGCCTCCGGGTATTTGGGAACAGGTGGGCAGGAGAGAAATATCCATCTATATAGCAGGTAGCTCTTAAATGTGAGTCGCTCTCCAGACCCCTACGGTATTTCTTATCCATTTTTTTTTTAAATAGAAAAATACATCTACTTCTGAATTAGCTGTCCTCAAGCATACAAATTCTAAGATTAGGGTGTTTTCTAAAGGAGGCATGATATTAGCTTATTTGTATCTAATCCCATACATTCCTTACTTGTTTTCTGAGATGGGGGTCTTACAGTGGTGCTCAGGCTTGTTCAGCGCTGTCTCAGTCTCTTGAGTAGCTAGGACTTAGGCAGGCAGTACCATGTCTGGGTTCTTTCTCACGTGTTGATTCATCTCTAGATTACCTGCTACACATCGTGAACAAGAAATGCCCAGTATAGTTAGACTGCATTCTTCATGGAATAATAACAAGAAAAAAAAATCTGTTCAAGTCCAATGCTGAGAAGACATTTTCCAGTGGTTTCTGCCAGCACTGGCTAAAGGCAAAGCCAGAGACTTGGTGAATGCGGAAGATTGCCTGTCCCTGCATAGTGGCTCCTCTTATCCGTGTGTGACTCTCTCAGCTGATGGAGTGCATCTCCCCTCTGCATCCCTGAACACCACCAGAATCCTGCGCATCTGAGTCTCCCTCACTGGGGGTGAGTCTCAGCAGCAATGACCCTACCCCTAGTTTCTTGAACAATGCTGTTTCTCTTCAAAGACAGAAAGGTGCTCGGGACAGTTACGTTAGAGAAGCGGTACAGGATGCAGTGAACACGGCGGTCCCATCACGGGAAGGCAGCAAACGCGGCGCCAGCCTTACCTGTAATCCTGCACCACTTTCCTTGCGGTCTCCAGCTGGTCATTTGTTAGAAGGATGTTCCTCGGGTCCGTGACCGTGAAGAAGTGATTGGCTCGGCCGACGAAAGTGCTTTGGTCCCATCGAGGCTCCTTGATATTGATGTTGGGTGGCACTTCCCCCGACATCGTCCTGGATCCTGAAAAGGGAAAGACGAGGCAAGTGAGATGACACTGTTATCACAAGCACGACATTTGGCAGTCACACTTAGCCTGTGTGTACAGATGGCTCAGGAGGTAAAGCTCTGACCTGCCGGCACGGTTTCCTGCGCCCTGCTGCTGGAACCTACATCAAAGGCAGGCGAGCCAACTCCACAGACATGTCCTCTGACTCTCTCAGGAGCGCTACCGCATGTCACATACACAACCACCCTCTCTCTCACACACAATAACTAATTAATTTTTAAAAACTACACAAAAATTCCTCATAATATTTAAGTTAGTTTTGACTTTGTGTTCGGTCACATTCATAGCTATCGTGGGGTACATGCAGCCCACAAGTTGCAAGTTGGAACCCCTTTTAAACCAAAGCAAGCTTTTCAAAAATCTCAATGAAATTTCAAGGATTTGTCACATCTCTCTCATTGTAAGTACATAATATTTCATTATCCCTTTTCTGTAGCAAAGCCAACATTATCCTACATAAGCTTTAAAGTAGCCAGGGCTGGAGGGATAACTCAGTCAATAAACTGCCCGCCACACCCAAGTTCAGGTTCCGAGAACACACTGCCAGTCAGTCTAGCCAAAAGTGTTAGCTCCAGGCTCAGCATCACATCATGGACAGTGACAGAGGAAGCTGCCTGATGTCAGCCCTGGCCTCCATCTGCACGTGCCTCTGAGTGAAGCAGTGGACGTCAGTGCTACCGCGTCCTGGTCTAACAAATGTCATTCCTGCTGGGAGTAACTGCCTATGCACAAGAGCGTAAAACTAACAATAATGGTAACCAACGCTAGTGATTATAAAACTGAAAAACAAGGCAGGTTCTTTCAGCCTGTCCAGTGCATAAACTACCAATCAAAAATTAAAAATCATTTTAATCAATTACCAGAAACACAGAGACAAGCAACACACCCTGACGGCCCCACAGCGCAAACCCGGCTGCCGTCTTCCCTTCTGGCTCAAGAGTATTACTTTGTCCAGTGTTTGTTCGCTTATTTCTGAGTCATTACTGCTCTTTTCAGAACTGCACTGGAGTGCTTTACTGCTTGTTTATGGTATGCTGAAAACCACAAGCTTATTATGCAAATAACAAAGAAGTAAAATCTCCCCAGTCCAGCCTCCCTGTAACAATTTTTACTGTCTTCAAAATTCCTTTGACGACAAGCTTTCCAAGTATAAAAAGTAATTTGATAGGCTGTCTTTTAAATTGTAGAATTTCATACATGAATATTACTCCTCAGTCTCTTCTGTGTCCCCTTCTACATCCCCCTCTCAAATTTATGACCTATCCTACAACTATATGTATATTTGATGTGCTATATATAAACATACTGAGTCCAATTAGTATTCCCTGTATGTCCATGGCTATAGTGCTAACCACTGGGGTATGGGCAACCTATCATATGGTTCCCCCTGAAGAAAACCGATTCCTCCTTCAGCAGCTGATGGGCACATCCAGCAGGCCCACTCCCACTCCGCCCACTGGCTTTTACCATCCTCCCTCCACCCCCCCACCCCCGTTACGGGATGGCCATTTACATTTGCTTCATGAAGTCCTCCAGCAGCATCAGAGCTCCACTCTGGAGCCACCATGGCCCTTTAGGGCTGTTCTGTTTTAGTTCTCAACATTACACATAGCACCACACCCTTGTCTGGGGCTCTCATCCCTCATCTCTGGCGATTTTCTCAGATAATCTCTGGCATTGGTGAGTCAAAGGGGCTGGTCACTTCACACGATTCACATCTGGCTTCACAGAATTAGTTTTCTTCCACCTGTTTCTTCTCCTTCCCTTTTCTAACATCAGCTATACCCATAGCTTTCTTTAGTGTAGTGAGGGCTTGGAGCTGCGGGCAGGCCTGCTTTTCATCCCGCCTGGTTCCTGCACAGCTAGCTTAGTCCCAGAAATAACAACACACAAATTGTATTCATTTAAGCACTGCCTGGCCCATTATCTCTAGAGAGTTAGTTACTGACTAACTCTCATATCTTGATATTAACCCATTTCTAATAATCTGTGTAGCACCATGAGGTGGTGGCTTACCGGGAAAGATTCAGCATGTCTGACCTGGTGGCTGGCTCCATGGCTTCTGCCTCATAGCCCTCTTCCCAGCATTCTGTTCTGTTTACTCCGCCTACCTAATTTTCTGTCCTATCAAGGGGCCAAGGCAGTCTCTTTATTGACCAATGAAAAGAACACAATAGACAGATAACCCTCCTCCATCATTTTAGCATTACACGAATTCTGAGGACCACTTAAAACATCAGATGCAAATGCTAGCCCGCCCTGTAATTTGTCCTCTGTTAAAATCCCCAAATGACATGTCACCGACTACTGGATCAAAACTGAACGTGTCAGGCACCCAAGCCTGAAGCGGTTGAGTGGTGGAAGGAGAGAGTAAAACCCAGCTATTGATAAAATGGGCTGGGGCAGCAGACCCGGACACAATAGGTGCAGAGCCAACAGGAAACCCCTTTCCTCCAGCTACAAAGTGTCAACAGCTCTGCGTCTGGATGATCACCCTAGCTGGCAACCTTGTTTTCCATAGTCACAGACGCTCAGAAACTTTGCTGTCTGAAAGGTAAGAATGAAATCCCCCCCTCCCCTCCGGCACAGGGGTCACTGAATTCTCAGGCCGGGCACAAGGCTTCACATTGAGGACCTTCTAGACTCAGCATCCTAAGTCCCTCTCAACATTGTGGTTCCCAAGGAAACGGGGATGCGAGTCCACTTCACAGTGCAAACTTCTTTGCTCAGTCATGGTTTGCCCAGTTATAGTGTCCATCATAATGCTGAAGCATTAAAACTCCATGTTTTCCATAACGCTATGGTAGTCGCCATTTTCCTGCTAGGCTCGTAGACTCCACACAACTCCTCTGGTCTTGATCTTTCTTATCACAGCGAGTCAGGAAGTACACCACCATTAGACAAGAGCTCTGTCTCTGCTGGCCTTTGCCTGACAAGGTTATAACATAACATAGCATAGCATAACATAACATAACATAACATAACATGTAATTAGGTCCAAAGTATAAATTAGAACAAATACACTATTGTGCATGTTAAATCCAGGGACAGCTACCCCCTTATCTGAAGGGATGAAAGTCTCCACAATGATATCTGAAACCACAGATAGTATGGAGCCCTATATATAATGCTTTTTTCTGTACATATGTGCTTTGAATAAGGTTAATTATTAAATTAGGCACAGTAAAAAGTTAACACTACCTAGCAATGAACAATACACATGACAATAAGCTGTGTGAATGGGTTCTCTCTCAAATTATTCTGCTTTTGAAGTATTCCATTCTATATTTTTTGGTCATAGTTGATCATGGATCACTAACAGATAAACAAGGACTTGTGAACATCAAGGGCTTTGTCACTGCATGGAAACATAACCCACAAACAGTAAAATAAAGATTCCAGTTTTATGTAGGAAAGCTTCCAGACTTGCCTGCAGAGATGAGCCAAGGCATCTCAGCCACCTCTGTAATGGAGCAGAGTCAGGAATGTGGGTCCTGGGCCCTGAAACCTGTCTGCATCTCAAGCCTGAATGACCTGCCTTCAGTGTCTGTGTTTGGGGATGATGGTTCTTAAGGGATCCCTACTGCTTAGAAAATAATAATGATAATGATAATAATAATGTTGATGATAACTGTAAGAGACGACAATAGAAGACGGAAGGGACTGTCACAAAGTCCAGAAACTCTCACAAGCAAAGATGGCGGCCTATCACATCAAAGGCTCCCTGCTCAGTTCATTCCAACAAAGACAGCAGCGAAGACAGGCTCTAAACCCCAGGATACATCATGTACAGAGTTTTAAGACACACAAACAGGCCTTCTAGAGAGGCTCACACTCTAGGTCTAGAGGAGGCTGGCTGGACATGTGACCCTGCTTGTGCTCCAGGCACAAACCTCCAGTTTGATTGGCACGCACCGACCAGGCTCTACATAGGACTGTCTGCTGATGCTTCCTCCCTCCCTCCCTCCCTCCCTGTGAAATCCCTCAGGTTAGAGCAGACTGTGATGTTCCCCAGGGCACCCAGGATGCCCGATTTTTCTCTGGAGCATTTTTTTCTCCTTTATGCTTAACAACAAGGCAAAAATTTAAATGTAGCTTTCACAGAAGTGCAGCTCTGAACAACAAACCATGGGCAATGTGTTAAGTACAGGCAACATTTTGGCTAAATTGTCACCAACATGATGTTACTGTAACAGAATGGATACTTCCTGGTAGTATTGCAAAAGAACTATACAGGATCTCACAAAGGAGTCATCCTACAAGTTCACCGCACAGACCAGGAAACTGAGACAAGGAAAGGAAATAGCCTGTCCCCTGAAATGGCTGAAGGTGAGAGGGGACCCCAGGACGCTGGCCAGCAGCATTACTTTTCCTCACCAGGCTCTTATGCTATTCTAAAGGATAAACCAGTTAATGTCTATAGAGCACTGGTGTCTCTGAGGTCCCCTTTTCCCTTTAAATAAGAACTTGTCCACTGCACTGGGCGTCCTCCGACATCATGACCTCATAGGGCACAGCCCAAAGGAGTCAGGAACGCTGCAGAGGTCTCTCTTAGTGTCCCCTCTAAGAGACAAAGATGGGCTAGAAGTGAGCATTTTTTGTTTCTATTAAACACAGGGATGACTGTGGATGCCTAAGAGCACGTGCTCTCCCCTCAGGCCAGTGCTGGAGTAAGCCAGCTCTTTTCCCCTAACAGCCCTTTCCACAGAGTACAAAAACATTCTAAGAGGCCACTCCCAATTCACAGAGGAAGGGAGGAAGCAGGGCAGCTTTGCCTGAACAGTGACTTTCACACTCCAGGTCAATCTGTCAAACCTCAGAAACCACAACCCCCATGGATGGCCTTGTCTTATGGGCAGAAGAATGGCCTCCTAAGATGGGGACAGTCTGGTCTCCAGGAGCTGAGAAAATGCTGTATTCATGGTTTAGGACTTTGTTGAGGGGTTTCAGACCCAAGACCAATTATCCAAAGAGATCCATACTCACAACAGGAGCCAGATAAATGAACACAATTACAAGCTGTAGTTGAAGCTGCCGGAAAAGCAGAGGAACCCTTCCCAGTACCTCCTGGTGGAAGGCTGCCCGAGTCAGGCTTCTGACCTCTAGCACACTAAGAGAATAAATAAATAAAGCTGTACGAAATGTGTGGTTTGCTAGCGGGGCAAAGGGAACAAACAGGGCTCCATTCCCTTACCATGAGTTCAAGTAGCTCTCCAGCAGCATAAACTGGATGCAGTAGCCAGAGCTTCCCACTCCCAGAAAGACTATCCAGCAACGCCACATCAGCACCCTGACAGACAAGGCTGATACCAAGCCAGATAAAATTTAATTATTTACTACAGTCAATTATGCAACCCCCCTTTAGGTATTAATTTCCATCTCCAGGCATAGTTTTCACTTTCTCCACTTGCATTTTCTCCAGGAATTGGTTTTTATAACCAGCCTTCCTGCCTTTTCCCCTACCCTTGCACCCACCCTGACTCCGAAGTTCACTTGGGTCAGTCATGGGCAGGAACAGGAGCTGCTCTTGTACTTGGTACCCAGGAGCAATGTGTGTGTCAGCTGGAGGAGGGGAGGAAGAAGCAAAGCTGAGATGACGCCCGGGCCAGCTTCACTCGGGGTGCAATGGGCCAAGAAAGGGGGCTGCTGCAAGGGATTGTGGGTGTTTCTCCTTCCTCCTGCCCATCTGGTCAGACCACAGCAGCATTATAACCACCAGCTGGACCGTGGCGCAGGGTACCTGGGTTAGCGGCCTGAGTGATATGCAGAGGTAGGCTGCAGGAGCATCCATCTGGCATACTTGATACCGACTGGTCAGCCTGACTGGGAATGCCACACACACATCTTTGAAGAAGTGAGGTTGTTGTGGGGAGCAGGATATAGGTGGGGCGTGTGGGGTAACAGGGGTGGACTTGGATTCCTGAACGTTTAGTTACCATGTAGAGAGAAACCGTCCAATGGCTGTGGTCATAGATGTGTCCTGAAGGCTGAAACTGGGCGAAGTTCAAACCACTTATTAGAGAAGTATTCTTGAGCCAGGAAATAAGCGGTTCCTGACGATCAGTGGTACTGGCTCTCCAGCAGCTGAGTCACCTGGGAGAGGCCGGCGCCTGACTTCACGCTGATACTGGGGATAGAATGGGTGATCACGGGGCTACAGAGAGTTCAGATGTTGGAGGAGATGCACACTTTCCGAACTGCAGACGGAGGCAGAGATAATGAAAAACCATCTCTCGAAAGAATAGACTGTATGCAATCCCAGAGAATGTTCAAGAACATCTCAGCTTTGATACACTGGAGAAAATTGTCCAGAGAGACAGGAGACAATGGGCTCCTCTACCTGAGGCTGCGACCGCAGACTGCTAAAATGAATCTCTCTCTAGACAGCCAGCAAGGACACAAGAACCTTAGGGAAATGACCACACTCCGTGCCTGTGACTCAAGGCAGCAGGCAGAGGAGGCGTCCACGGGCATCGTCGGCTGACCCGAGGGCTGAAGACGGTGAACACAAAGAATTCAACATACCACACTAGCAGACTTCTCATGTTTCAGGGTCTGAAGAAATCCTGGGACAGGGAAGCAGTGATGCAACCATGCTAGCTGGCCTGCAGCAGCAGAATGACTGGGGCAAGAGGGCTGGCTCACTGTGCATTTCAAAACTGGAGTTTTGGTCAGTGGAGGGCGAATTTTGACTTGAGTTTATTCTGCTGACACAAGACTCCATTGGTTAATTGAGACACTAATTCTTACTTACTAAAATACCTTTTCTAAAGTGATTTTAATCCTTAGATCGAGCACCTTGGCTTTTAAAAACACATGTTTTTATAAGAGGCAAAAGGTGAGATTTAAAGCTATTTTCTGCAGTTTACTAAGAAGCAAAGTGAATTCAAGCCATTTGCCTGTGAATAACCATTACCTTTTACTAGACAGTCTCACAGACAATGGAGGATGTCAGCTACTAGGAACATTAATAATATAGTACTATGCTGCTTTTAGAACTGGAACTACAGATTGTTGAGAGCTGCCATGTGGGTGCTGGGAATTGAGCCCGGGTCTTCTGCAAGAGCAATAAATTGTAGGGGGCACAGAGGCTCTTGTGCTCACAGACAGGAAGAAGGGACCCAGAAATGTTAAACGTCAGCATTGTCTCTTCAAAGGAAGAGACACGTAACCTGTTCTCTGTCCAGAAGGCTGCAAGTGGGAATGGCTTATAGCCTGGCGACCTTTGCACTACCTGCATGATATGATCAAGACCACACCAACTCCTTCCCCAGACCCTTTGGTAGTCAATCTATAGCACTTTACAGAGGCTATAACATAAACTTTACAAAGAATTCCGATGTAGTCATGTCTTAAGCTTTATTGTGCACATGGGACTGAGTTAATTATTACTAGGAAACTTTCCCCCAAAGTTGTACTGTGCTTTAATATGCCTAAAATAAACTATCAGGGGTTAGACTCTCAAAGTTTGAACTGTCACTGGCTACTGATTCAGGCTGAACCTTCTTGCTCCACTCAGACAGATACTCTACCGGCTCCACTGTGTGCAAGGACACCCACAATAAATGCTCTTAGTCACAGAGGCAACTAATTTAATTGTTTTTTCTATTTTGTTATGCTTATCCATTTTGCACAAGTGTGTGTATGTATGTAAATGTGCATGCACACACATGCACAGGGGAGTCATGGTGCACAGGTTAGAGGACAATTTGCAGGAGTTTATAGTGGTATGTTATTTGTGTGTTAATAGATAAAGCTTGCCTGTGTGCAAAGCGGCCACACTAGTCAGCCATACAGGCCAGGCAGTGGTTGCACACACCTTTAATTCCAGCAGTCACACTAGGTAGCCACAGAGGCAGGGCAGTGGTGGTGCATGACTTTTTTTGTGGGATGGCGGGGAGGGGGGTTGAAGAGGGAAGAGGGAAGGATTTATTTGACTTATACCTCCTGGTGCATGATTTTAATCCCAGCGCTAGAGAGGAATATAAAACAGGATTGCCCATTTTCGGTCTGAGGTAGAGGTAAGAGCCAGTGACTGGCTGTTTTGCTTTTCCGATCTTCAGGTTGAACTTCAATATCTGTCTCTGGGTTTTTATTATTTGTGGTACAGGAGTTCTCCTGAAGGTGGAGATCCTGGGACTAACTCAGGCTAAACACTAGGTACCTGCTAGTCACTGTGCCAGACCTCGAAAAACAGCTTTCAAAGGGGACAGGAACTCTCAGTTCTAACATTTAATCTCTTAGCAAAGGTTCATGGAGCCTCATCAAAACACATTTCTCCAGTCTTTGTAGACATTCATTAACAAACACAATCAACAAATGCAGCCAGTGCCCACTGAGGCTTTTCACTGGCCTAGGCTTCTTTCCAAAGTTCTTAACATGCAAAACAACAAGTTGGAAAGCACACACATTATAACGGAAACCATCCTACATTCATCTCTTCCAATGTGCATGCAGGGTTCACACGGCACCCTCACTATACCGAGCCTCATTCAAGCCTGCCGAAAAGTCGTCGTGAGACCACTAACCCAGCAAACCGTATCTGCGACTGGGATAGCACTGACTGGTGTCTGAATCCACAAACACTGCTCAGAAACACTCACCCTGCCGATGGGCTTAACCTGCTTTAAAATTCACAGCAGCCAAGTCACCCACAAGCCAGATTGAGGAGCACAAAGAAAACTCTATGTCTTCACACGGTCTATGGTGAGGCTGGGTCAGCTCCCTCCCAGCATCAGGCAACGGACACCGCAACAATGACTGAGCTAACTTGCTCCTGGCACTTAGAAACCTGTTTTCCACCATTTCTGTCTGGCTACTCTAGCCAAAGAATTATAATTAGCCTATAAATTATTCTTTTGACAACAAGAAAATATCAAAGAACAACACTCCTCATCCAACCTGACCATAATGCTTCTTTAGATATTATGGCCCCCACGGCCTCCAAGCATCTTGGCTCTCTGAGGACTAGTGGACAATTATAGAAACCACCTCAAGAGAACTGGTTACTGCAAGAATTTGTGACCATTTGGGCACTCACCTGGCTCTAAAATTAGATCCCTTAGGAATGTCAAGAAATTTTTGTATCTTCAGTCCTGGCAGGAAGAAATCTATATGTAAACCCTTCACCTTCCAACTCACCAGCTTTTGGCCAGTAAAGTTCATTTGTCTCAGACACTGTCTCTCCTGTTCTTAGCTTCACTGGGTAACAGGGGAACCAGACTCCTCATGTTTACAACAGAACATGTCCTAATCATCATGAGCAATTCTCTGAGAATATCACTGCCTCCCCTCTAGGGAAGTATCTGCCTGACACCATACTGGCAGCCTACAGCTGGGCATCCTGCGGTACTTCCTTCACACACCCCCTCCACGACTCCAGGTTAATTTTGTTAAGATGGGGTGCTGTCAACCGGTGGGACGGTTGCTTGAATTGACTTGAAATCTGCTCTGTGCTACACACACCCTATCTTTGCTAGCTGTTGTGTAACTTGGGCCCTAGATGGAGAAGGAGGGTGGGGTGTGCATGAGAACTTCTGCTTGTGGGCTAACAAATCTGAGCTCAAATCTCAGCTCTGCCGGTGGCTGGCCAATTATATGCTAGTCAACATTTTCAAAATCTTTGTAAACATTTCTTGCTTGATATTGTTTATGCTGGTTGTACTTCTAGTTTTTATACTTGATATTTGTTCTTATTGCATATAATTTTGTATTAGGCTTAGAATTCTCTTATTAGACAAAAGGGGGAGGTGCTGTGGGAACTCCTTCAGCCAATGGCCTTTGAGATGCTAGCCTACTTTGGGAATGGTCTTGGGTATTATGTATGCAGAGGTAGGGGCATGGGTAAGCCCCTTGGCTGCTGGATTCGGTACCTGTTCCCTGCTTGTGCAGAGGACTGCTGATCTGTGAGTCTACCCCTAAATAAAGAGACCTTTATTGTATTCCATTCTGAGCTAGTATGGGACCACTTTATTATAGCCACCTACAATTTACTCTAAAAACTGCCCTCACAGCACCCTCTCCCCCATCTACGCCTTGGAGCCATTACCTCCTGCTGTTGGGAGCTATAGATCCCTGGCCCCTTGACTTTCCTTGCCTACAGCTGATTGTGCTCTGCTCTGAGCACAAGACCCTGATGGCAGGCTGATGACTCTCCAGCTGAAAGATCCCGAGAGCTGGGCGTGGCTAAGGATCCCGATAGAAGTTGCCCCTGAGCACAATAAAGTTGGCATTCTTGTATCAGGGATGACCCATGCCCCCGTGGCTGTCTCTCTCTGTCTCTGTCTGTATGTTTTTAAGTCTCCAGGCTTAGTTCCCGGCTCGCATACCATCCTGTAGTGCGGGCGTTACCTCCAGCGGCACAGGAAAGCAGTGCACAAACTCAGCAGTGTCTCAGTGTGAATCTAAGTCACCTGCTGCCAGGATCTCTGCTCCCTTGAGAACTGCCCGTGACCAGGGACTGCATCACCTCAGAATGTGACCGGGCAGAGCTGAGGTAAACCTAGTTTGTCAGATGACCCAGCGTTAAGGCCTTTAGGCCTGAGCTAGAGCAGTCTAAATATTTCAGTGATGCCCAGCTTGTGCCTGTTGTTACCGGCATGTTTTTCCAGGCTGGTTCCTGCCTAGGGAGGACAGTTTACGTAATGGCCTGAGAATCGAACCAACCCCGATAGTTTACAGAATGGGAGCCTCACCAAGTGAACACAACTTGGATTCTCTAACCCCACAAAGTGGGAGTTACTTTTCAAGCTAAATTTAATTTAAAAGAAGAAACTGGACAAGCAGTCTAGTTCACAGGGTTGGTAGGATCACCAAGTAGAGGGCTATATTGACCTCATAGTCGGAAATTACCAAAGGTAGGGGCCACTGAGCGAGCCATGCTGGAGGGCAGAAGTTGCTGTCCTCCCTGGTGGCTGCTGGCGGAGAATGGAGCATGGTGGTGCCACCTTCCCAAAGATCTTCACAAATGTCTAAACAAAAGAAACTTTCGTAAAAAGAAATCAAATTCCAAACTTTGAGATACATGCCAAAACATGTTTGATTACTGGTTAAAAAAAAAAAAAAGAGTTCTCTGAAATTTCATAGAAAATAAACAGGGAATGAACTTTCTCAGAGAATCAGAGAAAAACCTTTAAGCCTGGCTAAAGATTAACAACGGCGATCATATTACTGAACTGGAAAGCAGGTTGTTGGTTAAAACTGCTCTTCTTTGGGGGACATTAAGCAAAGGTCCAGGGCTGGGGACATAGCTCAGTGGCTGAGCACTTGCTCTGGCTTCATTCCCAGCACTGGAGATAAAGGCGGAGCACACAGTTCAGTTGGCTCCTTTGGGGCTGGGCAGGTGTGAAGTAGCCTAATAGGGCTACTGTGACCCACTGTCTGGGGGTTCCTCAGGTTCAGATACAGGGCTATCCATGCAGCAGTAGACTGCTAAATCTTCATGGCCTTCTGAGGTATCTTCCCAGGTTCAAGGTGACAGCCTGGGCAATTCTGTCCTTACCACAGTTTTGGATGGACGAGGCAATCTATCTGCAATGGACAATAACGCTAAACTAACACCAACTATTTACTAATTTCTATTTGGCTTTTAGCCAGTTACCTGTGTGCACACCCCCACCCCCACCCAGTGGTCCTTTCTTAAGGTCATGATCTTTCAGGAGATTAAACCATAGATAAGAAAGCTAGGTTCTGTGTAAAGAATTACACTAGTTTGAAGAGCACGGAGAGATGCCTCAGTGGCTAAGAGCACTCATTGCTTTTCCAGAGGACCTGGGTTCAGTTCTCAGCACCCACCCATATCAGGTGGTTCATAACTGCTGCAACTTGCACATAATCTCATGCAGCCACACACACATATACATAAAATTAATAACAATAATTTTTTTAATAAGAGCATGTCGAGTTGTGATGGATTTGTGCTGCAAATCCGTTTCCTTGCTTTCAAGGACAGTGCTGGATGCAGATGTGGGCCCTGCTGCTCTGCATCCCCCCATGCAGATCTGTCTGCTGGCACTCAGGTGACAAGACAACCTTGTTCATGTTCCAGCAACTCTGAGCCTGGGTTGTTTAAGCAGTCACCTATAACAGGGCGAAAATATACCCAATTAAAAAAAAATCTATTGATTTCTATTTGAGATAATGGCACTACCCACCAAAAATGCTAAAACTACCCAACTGTTAATAGAATATTTTGGACCTATTCAGTCAAATGATTTATTGCTCAGAAAGAATCATATTGGTGTTGGGAGTGAGTTTAGCTTGGCAGTAGAGTGCTTGTTTAGCAAGCACAAGGCCCTTGATTTGGTCCTTGGGCGGGGGGGGGGGGGTCAACTCAGAGATTATATATACCAAAGTCTATGAAATGATGTTACAGATTAATAGTATCAACTAAACAATAAGTTTGATAAGTTTGGACTTTGCACAGATGAAGTACCTGGGCATACATACATACACACTCAATAAGTGATAAATAAACTTCCACACTGATAGATTCCTAACTAAGAATTTTTACTTTCTAATGAATAGCTACAAAAACAAAGAAACAAAAGGGGGAAAAAAAACCAGACTTCTCTTAAACTCCAAACCATCTATTGGCCTTATCCACAATTCTACACAGCTAAAGCTGCCATTTCTGCAGCAATAGATACTTTGTTTCATTCTCAGCCATCAGAAAGCAATAGTTACAATTAATTAATAGTTACAATAGTTGAGAGAATCAAGCAGTCAAGAACACTTACTGCTCTTTCAGAGGACCTGGGTTTGGTTCCTATCTCCTATCTCCACATCTGGCAGCTTGCAAAGGTGGGCAACTCCAGTTCCAGGGGATCTAATGCCCTCTTCTGGCCTCACACACACACACACACGCACACGCACACACACACACACACACACACACACACACACACACACACACACACACACGGCCTGGTTGTCTTCACAGCTTTCTTTGCAGGAAGTTAGGAGGGGCAAGAGGATGTTCCTCTCAGCCAGTAGCTTTGGTTGCATATTCTGGGGGTTTTCACCAAACTTTTACAGAAAACTAAATGCACTCTCTACATTTTACAGACCTTTGGCTGCACCCCACACCTAACCCTTGACTCCAGGATGAAGCAATCCCTAATCAGAGCTGGGTGGGAACTGACAAACTCTTCCCAAACACCTCGTTTCTAAGAACAGGGCAACTACAGTCCTGAGGGAGAGGAAGAGGCCTTGAGGTCCTGGGACTTCCTGCCAAAGTTCCATTTGTTCCCCAAACAGCTCTCCCTTGCAAGCCTGAGTCTAACTTTGTAAGAGCCGCAAAGTCCCCTTGTTTACCTGTGTGCCTGCCCCCTCCTCTGCCTGGAAAATGGACACAGAGAAAAATCTAGGCAGTGGTTTTCAACCTTCCTAATACCGTGACCCTCTCATGTTGTGGTGACCCCCAACCATAAAATTATTTCGTTGCTACTTCATAACTGTAGTTTTGCTGTTATGAATCATAAAGTAACTATCTGATATGTAGCCCTCTGTGCGACCCACAAATTGAGAACCGCTAATCTTGTTTGCTGCATCTTCTTTGAATGCAAACAAGGGATCAGGAGTGTGAGAAAAACGTAAAGAAAGGGTCCTAGGTAAGTGCCCAAACGCCAGGCTTTTCCAGGAGGTCTCTCAACAAATCTTCACTGAGAGCATACTAGTAAAAACTACATATACTCGGATTGCCTTGCTCTTCCACTGGCCAGCTGTGGACACTTTAGGCGAGTCACTCAACTTCTGAACCTCAATTTTCAAATCTGCATTATGGAGAGAATATCCAGGACTTGGCAGCATTGGATGAACATAAAAGTCTGAGATCTAACCAGTAGGCACAGACCTTAGTGTGGCTATTATTCTGGGGCAGCTGGACCTGCGATGCTCTACAACATGATGTGGGAGCTGAGGGTGCAGGTCCCACAGATCTACCTGGGGCACTTCGGTCCCCTGAAGAGATTATGAGCTGGAGGGTGGCCACCAGGTGGTCTCCTGGCCGAGCCCGGGGTCCCAGCGCCTAGGAGCCACCTGGTCACCTGGCAATTGCCATCCTCGTGGAGACCGTCCCCCGGCAGCCATCTTGGCCGCCTGCACCCAGCAAGTTTCGTCACGCGGTGGCTAGGGACGCGTGGCAGGATGCGTAATGCGCCCTTTCATGGAGAAGAGGCGAGACCAGCTCCACGCGGGGCCTCCCTAGCCAAAGGCGGGAGCCGAGGACCCACGAGGTCCCCGTGTGTAGGGCACCCGCCCCAGGTATCACCAGCGCGCGTAGCGGACCCCGCTGGGTCCTCCGCGGAACCCAAGACCGAGCCAGCCCACGCGCCCCTCAGCCTCCCCCCCGCCCGCCCCCCGTCACTCACCGCCTCCTCGGCAGCTACCCGCACCGCTCGATCCCACTCGGCGCCGCCTCCCGCTGCCGGAAGCGCCACGGTCCCGCGCGCCGCCCCCAGGAGCGCGGCCCTGACGCGCGCTCACGACGCGCGGCCCCGCCCAGAGGTTCCTGCCTCTGCCTCGGTGTCACTTGCTGCCTAGGCTGCTGAGCTCCGCGGTCTGTGCACGCCCCTCGTGCTAGCGCATTTGCTTCTGGCCCCCGCTAGGAACGCCCAAGTTCATCCTCGCCGGGCGGTGCGGCCCAGGTCAATCCTACTGTTGTTCAGATTGATTTCCCCTAAGAGACCACCCTTCATTATTACTTATATACTAGTGCAAGTCCAATAACCCGCTCCTTCATTCGTTTGGGTCAGTGTTTCTTCGTTTGACACAACTGACGCTATAAGGAAACTTAGATGGTAAAAGTGCCACCACTGACTGCTGGACTGAGACCCGACCATAGGGAACATGCAGACCAGAGGCCTTTTCTAGAGTTCTGGAGGCTACTGAGCTTAGTCAGGTGGAAATGTTGGTGGCAGACCTCCTTGGACTAAGAGGAGGGATATATTGACTCCTGTACCCACCCCCTGTGTGTGTGTGTGTGTGTGTGTGTGTGTGTGTGTGTGTTCCTAACTAAGCAAGGTGACTGTAAAATGTATATGAGAGAAACAGCTGAAGGAGTAGATTGTCCTCCAGTTACAAAATTTGGCACACAGATCAATAGTAAAGAAGGGAGGAAGTGTGTTTGTACCAGGATCAATGACAACCACATGCCAGCCCCCCCCCCCCGCCCCTCGTGGAGAGATGGGAAAGTGGGAAAGGGATCACACTCCTGGCAGGAGCTTCTGCCTACAAGGCTGGTCTGAGAAGTTCCTAATAACACTGTAAAGAAAAGCAGTGTTCCTTCTGAGTGTGGAGGGCAGAGGGGTAATGTGACCAAGCCCACCGATCAAATTAGCTGCCAGTGGATATGAAAGAGCTGCTGCCTTGGAGCCTGCTGAACGCTCTGTGACCCACAGCTTCAAGCGCTCCTTGCCTTGACTTCCCCAGGGTGATGGACTGTGCTTTTGAGCTGTGTTCTGAAATGAACCTTGTTCCCCTGGGTTGCTTGTGTCAGAATGTTAATCACGACAACAGAAAAAGAAACCAAGACAGTTCCTACATTAAGACCTGGTCTAAATCAAGAAGGCAGTGTGTCTGTGGCTGCATTGGCCCATTGTACTATACTCATTGAACATGCCCCTTCCTACTTAGTACCGGTTTGTGTGACTTTTACTGCCCACTAATTCCCCACCAAAAGATGTGACTCCTGAATATGCTGTATCACAAGGCAAAGGTTAGGTATTTGCTCAATATACGGTGATCAGGGGACTTCCTGCCTTAGTCAACATAAAACTAACTCAATTACAGGTGAATTCATAAACCAAACATGGAAAGTAAAACTCTGGGCAATATTCCATGGACATTTAGAATGGTATTCATTGTTCTCAGAACTCCTGTCTATCCTTAATCTGATTATAAAATAGATTTAAAAAGGATTGCGAAGGAAAACAAAGGCCCAATTCCTGACTAGTTTTATGTCAAGTTGACACAAGCTACAGTCATCAAAGACGAGGGAGCCTCATTTGAGAAAATACCCTCTAAGATCAGTCTGTAGGCAAGTCTGTGGGATATTTTCTTAATTAGTGATTGTTATTGGCAGGCCCTACCCATTGTGGGTATTATCATCCCTGGGCCAATGGTCCTGGGTTCTATAAGAAAGCAGGCTGAGCAAGCCATGAAGAGTAAACCAATAAGCAGCGCTCCTCCATGACCTCTGCATCATCTCCTGCCTCCAGGATCCTGCCTTGTCTGAGTTCCTGTAGTAACTCCCTTTGATGATGAATAGTGATGTGGAAATGTAAGCCAAATAGACACTTTCCTCCCCAAGTTCCTTTTGTCAAATTATTTCATCACAGCAATAATAACCCTACTAGAGAACAAGAAAAAGGAAGTCAGGACCGCGAGGGGTGCGTTCACCCACTGATACAAGGGGACTGGTCTGGTGGGAGTTCACCAGGGCCAGCTGGACTGGGACTGAACGAGCCTGTGATCATTCTGGATTCTCTGAATGTGGCTGACATGGGGGCTAACTGGGAGGCCATTGACAATGGCGCTGGGTCTTGTTTCGTCTGCATGTGCTGGCTTTCTGGGATCCTGGTCTGTTTGGATGTTTACCTTCCTGGACCTGGAGGGAGGCGGGGGTGGGGGGGGACTTGGAGAGGGAGGAGGAGAGGGAGTGGGGGGAATGGGAGGGTATTGGAGGAGGGGAGGAAGTGGAAATTTTTTATAAATAAATGAATAAATAAAGAAAGAAAAAAATAATAACCCTACTAAGACACCCCCCCCCCCAGCAAAGCACAAAAGAACCTTTCAAAGAGCTAGTGGGCAAAAGGAGAGAAGGCAAACAAGTACTTAAGACAAATGGTATTAAGCAGGTGTAAAACTTGGCAATTATAGAATTTCTAACTTGACATCTTTGCAACAGTATCTGTAACTACTGGTATGCAAGCCAGATAGGGGCCACCAGGTTGGCTGCAGAGCAGAAGGCATAGTAGATACAACCCTGCTAGTTTCCTGTTGCTACAGTAACCACATATCATAACTCCAAATCCCCAGGCTGGATAACAGTAACAATGTGCTCTAATACTAAGTCTATGACTGGCTGTGGGTTTCTGCTTCTTTGAATTGTTCTCTGGTAGCTTACTTTATCCCTAGATGGCTAGGGACTTTGCTCATCTCTGCATCTGAGGCCTTAGCTAGAGCAGTTGACTGTCTTTGCTCTGTTCCAGTTTCTTTTCTTGCATGGACGATCCTGGGCATGTTTGTATAGCAAAGGACCAGATGGCAAGGAAGACGGAAGAGGCCACTTGCACTTCTGCTGCACTCTGTGGGTGCAACAAAAAGATCACATTCATGCCATGCAACATTGTGAAGGTGAAGAATTGGGTGTTCCCCAAATCCTGTTGTAAATGGATGTTTCCTGTTCTGACTGCCCAGTCCCAAAAACCCAGTAGCCACTTCCCAAATAATTGGCTTGGAGGCTTAATATTATTTATAAATGCTTAGTCTATAGCTCAGGCTTACTGCTAGCTAACTCTTACATTTTATGTTAACCCATACTCTTTATTTATGCTCTGCCACGTGGCAGTACCTTTGTTAGCATGGTACAGTCATCTCCTGCTTCTTCTGTGTCTGGCTGACAACTCTTTTTTTCTGGTTTTTGTTTGTTTGTTTGTTTGTTTGTTTTTTTGAGACAGGGTTTCTCTGTCTAACATTGGATCCTGTCCTGGAACTCGCTCTGTAGACCAGACTGGCTTCAAACTCACAGAGATTCACCAGCCTCTGCCTCCCAAGTGCTGGGATTAAAGGCAGGCGCCGCTACTGCCCAGCTGGCTGGCAATTCTTGACTCTACTCTTTTTCTTCTCCAACATTCTCAGTTTGGCTCTCCCGCCTAACCTTATTCTGTTCAGATATTGGCCAGTCAGCTTGTTTATTAAACCAACCACAGCGGCAAATCTTCCTAGTGTACAAAGGGATTTATTCTGCAGCACCCTGTCATATATGTCTTTGCTCTTTCAGCACCTTGATTCTTCTGGGAATAGATGCTCTCCCTCCTTCCATTTAATCTGGTCAGATGATCCCTTATGGGGCTTTCTCCTCTCAGGTCAGCCTCAGCTGTTTGGGTCAACCCATGTTGGGTCAAACAGACTCCTGGCCTGAATTTGTATTAAATACTGTGAAAGACACCAATCTCTTCAGTCCATCTGCCACACATGAACACAGACTGCAGGTGCTAAGCTGAGGATTTGAATCAAGGGAGACAAGCAGCCCTTTTGTCAGTCAAAAGTGAACACGTTGAAAGAGTAAGAGAGAGATCAGATGTCACATCAAACCTTGGGCCTAGACAGTCCTGAAACTAGGTCCATCCCTGGGCTTCTGGTTCTAGGGACAAGACATCACCTGTATCTCCCCATCCTGAGTATGTCTTTTGAGTTAGATTTCCAGCCCTCGTTGACTGGGGATTCATGGTAAAATCTGAGGTGAATAAAACTGAATTTGAAAAAGTAGAAGGCATAGGTGGACAAAGGAGGGAGAAATGAGAGGAGGAAGTGGCATCTCCACATGCTTTCAGCATTGTTTTAAATGGGTGGGCTTTGTTATTTGGTTGGATTTCCCTAGAAGTAGCTTTTGAGGGATTAAACCGCCTGTGCTTGGTATTGAAACAGAAGGCCGGGGTGGGGAGTTTTGCTCTCCAGCTCTGCTGAGCGCTGTGAAAACTCTGCATTTGAATGGACTTTGAGCCACTTAGGGCACGGCTTGAACAAAGCAGCGGTGAAGTCAGCAAAAGCCGGGGCACATTTCTGAGCATCATAAAGTTTAGTGATCTGAGTGAAGATGTTGCTGAACATAGTGCAGTGTCAAGGTTTCAGGGCGTGGTCACTCATTGAGAATCAGCTCTATACATTTTGTGAATGAAGCCTTCCGTGAACACTTTCAATTCTGGCTTACACAGTCCAAGATACTTTAGATAATAAAAGAAATCTATAACCATATAACCTTGACGTCCTAGTCAGGGTTACTATTGGTGTGATGAAATGCCATGACCAAACACAACTTCGGGAGAAAAGGATTTATTTGGCTTATACCTCCTTTTCTCTGTTCATCAAGCAGTCAGGACAGGAACTCAAGCAGGTCAGGAGCAGGCCATGGAAGAGTGCTACTTACTGGCTTGCTCCTCATGGCTTGCTCACCTACTTTCTTGTAGAACCCAGAACCACTAGCCCAGGGATGACCCTACCCATGATAGGTGGGGCCCTCCCACATCAATCACTAATTAAGAAAACACCCTTAGAGCTTGCCGAAAGCCAAATTTTATGGAGGCTTTTTTCAATTGAGGATCCCTTCTCTCCGATGGCTGTTGCTTGTGTCAAGCTGACAAAACTAGCCGGCACACTCGAGAGGCATGAGAAGAGCACAGGTGCACAGGACCTCCCAGAATCTCCCTGGAAGCTCACAGGTGCGCTTTCACCAGGACCTCCCAGAATCTCCCGGTTAGAGTTTTAGGATCTTTCTGTAAACTAAAGCCACACCTGCATTAAAAATTCCACACGAAACTGGCTGGCTGGTTAGAAGTTGGTAATTGCACAGAGTTAGAATGTTACAGAAACAGACCCTAATTAACTTTAGTCTGGTTAATAGCCCCTCATTAGCTATAGCAAGTAAAACCTTTCAGAAGGTAAAGGCAAGAATGCTCAGATAGTTGCTGAGGCCAATAGCAGAGGCCTCCCTACCTTGCTGGGACCATCTAACTGATGTTTCCATTAACGTGTTTAGAAAATGCTGCAGTTTGTGGCTTTCTTTTGTTCTGTAGTTGTCAAAAAAATCTTGAAACAGTCTCCGCATTGGAATGTGTTATTTGGGCAAACTGTCTGTGTTTCTAGGCCATGGTCACTCATATTTGGCTCAAAAATGAACTATCTCTTATTTCTTTTAAGGTAAGGGCTGCACTTAAAAAGTTAATTAATTAGTTTAAAATCTATGTGCATGTGTGTGTGCCTGCACAAATGTATATGCACCGCGTGCATGCAGGTACTTACAGAGGTCAGAAGAGGGTGTCAGATTCCCTGGAGTGGGAATTAAAGACTGTTGTGAGTTGCTCCGTATGGGTGCTGGGACCCAAATTCAGGCCCTCTGCAAGAACAGTTCACAGTCTTAACAGGTGAGCCATCCCCCTAGCTCAGAGAATGGTGATTTTTTAAAAATTATTACACTTCCTTCCAATATTTCCTTTCCTAACCCTTCAAACTTCTGTTCACTCTGTGAATATTATCACCTCTAGACAGCCATGGCCTGTTCTGTTCACTCTGTCTGAATATCCCCTCTAGACAGTGCCTGCTGTGGTTTGAATGTGAACTGCCCGATTAGGTAGGCTCACATGTTTGAATGCTTGGTCCCCAATGACTGGTACTGTTTTGGAAAGTGATGCAAATTTAAGGAGGTAGAGCCTGGCCAGAGGAAGTGAGTCCCTGGGAATTGGCCTCCAGAATTTATTTCCTACTCTATTTCCTGTCCTTTTCTGGTTCCTGAGTGTGGATACAGTGTGACCAGCCAGGCTTTTGCTACCATGTTTCGCTGCCTTGATAGGCTGTCTCCCTCTGGAACAGTAACTCAAAACAAACTATTTCCCCCTTAAGTTGCTTTTTATCACAGCCAGGAAAGTAACTAAGTAACAAAAGTGCCTTCAGCAAGACAACCTTGCAGGCAGGTGGTCTTGGCTTCTGAGTCCACCTCTGCTTTGATGTCAGTGAAACCCAGACCAGTTGGTACCTGAACCTCTCCATGCCTTGGTGTTTACAGCCCTAGGGTGAGTTAAAGCACATATTTGACTTCAGGGCCTAGTGTGAAGATGACCAAAGTTGTGGACATCGAAGATCAGCAGGGCACCAGACTCCAGGGAGTAAGGATTATTCAAAGTTTTTGTGTGAGAAACTTTAAAGCACAGGGATTGGACAGAATTTAGTCCCTCACACATGGTAGGCGAGTGCTCTACTGGTAAACTATAGTTGGGATCTGTAAAATCCCTTTAAAACAAGAGGCTTAGTTTCTTTATCCAGCTTTATATCCCTATAGACAAACAGGACATCCGTTGGATTAATCATGTGCTTGTGAAATACGATGTTAGACACACACCTGTGTTTTATGCTCTCCTTCCTTTCCTTGACTTAGAGTTCAATATAATTCTTTACCGTTCACTCATGATTTATTCTCATGGATATGAACCTGCCCATGACAAATGCATCCTCTCATGCTGCATCTTCCAAGTGCGGGAGGAGCTGCCCAAGATAGAACAGGTTCAAGCCCCTGTGTCCAGGCAGATCTTAGAAGACAGAGTATAAGCACCAAGAGGAGTGAGATGCACAGCATGCTAGCAGGTAGCACACGTCATCGACAGGTTAAAATATGGAGAGGGGATAGGAATCGTGCAGGTGGCCCCATGGGGAAGGTGCCCGACCTCCTGTGAAGAGCTGTAGAGAAAGAAGCCCATCTGACCCTGGGTCAGCTATGCTGGTTGGTTGTTTGCCCTCGGGTGCTGGAGCAATCTAAATATTCTGGCTCCAGCAATTCAGCAGAGCCTTACAGATAGATGAAGACTGGCAGGAAGTGGATGCCCACCGTGAGCTGGACCTGTACTGTGATGAGCAATTTCCTCTAGTTAAAACATGACCATTCACCAAGGTAAAAGGCTGAAGAACTGGCCTATTCACAGAAGTGGATTTACACTGCTTCTAGACTTCCCCCCCCCACAGGAAATATATGCATAGTTTGTGGATGTTGGGATAGACTATTTTTGCTCTAGCAATGATAAAGTTGTCACTCATGCTAACCCAGTGGCAACATATTATGCGATGTAGAGGTATTTCATTTGTATTTTAATAAATAAAGTTTGCCTGAAGATCAGAGAGTAAAACAGCTGCCCTGGTCAGCCTTACAGACCAGGCAGTGGTGACACACACCTTTAATCCCAGTAGCCACACTAGTTAGCCATAGAAACTGGGCAGTAGTGGTGCACACCTTTGAGCCCAGGCCTGGAGGGGAATATAAGATGGGAGGAGGCAGCTCTTGGTCAGTCTCATTCTGAGATTCCTGGAGGCAGGATTGTCATTTCAGTTTGAGGTAGTAGTAAGAGCCAGCGACTGGCTGTTTTGCTTTGCTGACCTTCAGGTTGAACCCCAATATCTGTCTCTGGGTTTTTATTAATTGTGCTACAATGCATTTTGTTATAAATGATTTTATGAGGTTTGATAGTTTAAGATATAAGTTGGTATGCATATATACACTATAAAATTATTATGCTCTAACCAGTATTTTTCATAAAAATTGAACAAAATTATTAAATTTTGAGTCTCAATGTCTATCGACTATTAGACTTAATATTACTAAAATATATACTATCTAATTAAGTCTCTGAGCAGACTTACAATATAGTCTATATAATCAAGTTTCTGACAGATGCAACATGATAAAAACTCACTAGAAATGTTACTTGCTTTTTATGGTCTTGAGATGCTATTTTAAAGAAATATATGATGTTTATGTATATAAATGATAACCATAATTTGAAGTATGTATTGAGAGAGCTCATAAGGTAAATCTTTCGGACTGGAGAGATGACTCAGAGGTTAAGAGCATTGGTTGCTTTTCCAGAAGTCCCGAGTTTAATTCCCAACAATCACAGGTGGCTCACAACCATCTGTAATGAGATCTGGTGCCCTCTTCTGGCCTAAAGTTGTGCATTTAGATGGAGCACTCGTATACATAACATAAATAAATCTAAAAAAAAAAAAAAAGAAAAAAAGCTCAGTAAGAAAGGTATAAATCTTATAAGAAAGATTTGTATGAAGTTAAGTCAGTAATAACCAAAGTGTTGTTTACAACAAATCTTAAAATGCTTTGTATTAAAGCAATTTGACTTTCTTAGAAGATGGTCCACGTGCAGTGAAATTTAGAAGGATCTGTCTCACTGTGATAAATGTCTTCAACAGCACAGGCTCGGTCTTATGCTAACTAGCACATGCAAAGTTAATCAGTATCACAGATTGGAGGTCAAAGGCTCAGAGGCTGAGCAGGGTCAGGATAATGAGAGCCACACAGGATAATGGTTCTGGACCAAGTAAAGATGGCACAGCCACCACCCAAGGACTGGGTGTGCACAATGTCACCATGGGAACGAGGGATTTGCTGTGACTATCTTTTCTGATTTGCTCCAACAGAAGCCGTAGATCAGGACTTTTAATGCAAAGTTTTTTTTTTTTTTTAGCGTTTTGAATGTTGGCAACTAAGTTATTAAGGTGAGATAGCCCAAGTTGTCACACACCAGGCTTGTGACTCTGGGCACTAATTTGCGCCTTGTGTGTAGGGCTTTCTATATAAAAATATGCATCCCGATAAACCTTACTTGGAAAGAATAAGAACAAAAATGATGACAATAGGCTTGCTTGTGGCTATAATGCTGATTGGCCTGTATCCCAAGGCCCAAACTCTCAGTTCCCCACTGTCCCATGTCAATCATGATGTTCTAAGATGTTTATCTTAGGTGAGACTGAGTTCAGAGTGGTGGGAACATTGGGGTGAGTTAGATACAGTTCCCAAATCAAATTATTCAGACTGAAGGAGGAAGGGATCAAAACCCAGACTAGAAACAGGTGATCTCAGCAGAAGACAGGCCTAGAGGAAGGAACTGGTCCATCCTGGGAGTGTACTGGGGAGGATTCTGGGAAGAGGGAACAGAGTAGCCAATGGTCCAAGGATAAACTGGAGAAGAGGTGGGGAAAGAGACCAACCAGCATGTGTGACTGCCTGAAGCCCTGTAGTGATATTTCATTTGTATATTAATACATAAAGCTTGCCTGAAGATCAGAAAGTAAAACAGCTGCCCCGGTCAGCCTTCAGACAAGGCAGTGGTGACACACACCTTTAATCCCAGTAGCCACACTAGTTTGCCAAAGAAATCAGGCGGTGCATGCCTTTAATCCTAGTGGTGCATGCCTTAAATCCCAGCCCTAGGGAGGAATATAAAACAGGAGGAGACAGCTCTCAGGCTCAGTCTCATTCTGAGGATTCCTGGAGGCAGGATCACCATTTTGGATTGAGGTAGAGGTAAGAACCAGTGGCTGGCTGTTTTGTTTTCCTTACCTTAAGGTTGTCTCTGGTTTTTATTAATTATGTTGCAAAGTCCCAAGCAGTCAGGTGTGGGAGGGAGGTTGCAGCTATTGGGAATGGTGGGCATGAGGTGGACCTGGATGTTTGGGAGGGTCAGGTAGAGCTGTACCTCAGAGTACAAGTAGAGGACATGTAGGAATTTGACCTTCAAGAGGGGCTGAGTACCAGGGCTCCTTCATTGACATAGTTGGGGAGGGGATGGAGCCATGTCTAGCCGGAGAACCTAATGCTGAGAGACTGGGTAAAATGCAGATGTGGCAAGCGAGGCTGTTCTCCAGGAAGAGTGTGGACAGTGGGACCCCACTATCAACTGTACAGGCCCTAGCTAGTTCCACACTGGACTCAGCTAGGGAACTTTGAGAGACTCCTGTTTTTCTCTCCAAATAGAGAACACGGAATCTGGATTCTTCAAGCTTCTGTGTGCTATAAAATGAAGGGGAAGACAGTGAAGATGGAATCATCCACCTGAAGTTATGAGCCTTGGGTTTTCTGCAACATCTTAGAGGTAACTGCCATGTTGACCTGCTATTTGCCAGCCAGTGGTACTGGAAATGGGCCAGGAAGAGGAGGCCTTCAGCCCTTTGTTTGCCAAACGCACAGCCATCTGACACACAGTTCGTGCCCTAGTGACCAGTCTAGCTGGTCTCCCATGCAAAGTCCCCAAAGAACACATCTCACAGTGGATCTTTCTTTAAAGATAAAGTTATTCCACACCAGCATGGGGGCATGAGTCCATCATCTAGCACTTGGGAGGCAGAGGCAGAGGCAGAGGCAGAGGCAGAGGCAGAGGCAGAGGCAGAGGCAGAGGCAGAGGCAGAGGCAGAGGCAGAGGCAGAGGCAGAGGCAGAGGCAGAGGCAGAGGCAGAGGCAGAGGCAGAGGCAGAGGCAGAGGCAGAGGCAGGAGGATAACCACAAGTTAAAGGCCAGCCTGGTCCATACAGCAAGTTCCAGGCCACACAGGACTACACAGTGCGGTCCTGTCTCTGAAAGCAAAAGCAACAAGAAAATTAAGGTAGCAGTTGTTAGCTAATTATACCTTTTAAGTAGGTCAGAGGCCAAAGATGGGGGTGAATCTGCTGAGGAACCAGAGCTGCTCCATTATGGGCTCTGAAGGAGCTGATTTGTTCGTCAAATCACACACACACACACACACACACACACACACACACACACACAGACACACACACACACACGTGTCACAGGGCATATGTGGAGATGGCGAGAGGATAATTTGGGAGAGGATTTGGGTCTCTCCTTTGGGAGACCCAAAATTGGGTCTCTACATTTGCCATGTAGGTGTAAGCATTTGAACTCAGATTACCCATCTTGACAGCAAGTGCCTTTATCTGCTGAGCCATCTTGCCCGCCCAATCGGATTAATCTTCATGTAGTTGGGTAGAATGCAGACAATACATACTTCAGCTTTCTTCATCTGTGGCTAAGCATTTGTTGCTATGCTTCTTAGCTCTTTGGAGAAGGTCCTACTCTGCTCGCTATTTAGATCCAATCCAGTCATTCTGTTACCAAACATGATGAGTGTCACACCTTGGTGTAGCCAATACTTGAAGGGGAGGGGAGAGATTCACGACCTGCAGGGGCCAAAGGAGCAGGGAGTCATTTTCAAAGCAATGCTCTCTGAGGAAAAGGGGTATGGAGATTTTTTTTTCAGGGACTGTCCCTGTTCCTAGAGATGTGGCCTCTGAGGTGTCTCCTTATCTTTCTCCAATGGCCTTTCTAGGCCATCTCCGCTCAGCTTCCTGTGTCTCATTTGCTCAACACAAAGTGGCCCAGAGGGGACAAACAAGTCACTCACCTTCAGCAGCAGGGCTAAGACCTTGCCCAGTTTCTCTCTGCCAGCATGTGACTTTCGATAGTTGCTTCCTTCCTGGCCCTGCTGCAAGCCCCACATGCAGGAGAAGTTCCTCAAGTGGCCCCAGTTGAGCCTGAAGGGTTTCTCCTTCATCTTGTCTGCACAGAGAACTCCCCTGAGGAACTGGGTTCACTTTGGGCTGACAGATAAGGAGGAGAAAGGAAGAAGACCCAACTTTCAAGTGGTATCTAAGTGTTCCTCCTCCCAAAGAGGGGAACTAAAGGAACTTTCTTAGGTTGGTTCTAAGGTATTCAATATCTTTTGCTTTGTTGAAAGGCAGCGAGTTAATCTACATGTCACTGGGAAAAGAGCCTGGCTTTTCCAAGGCAACTTCTAGGTAAATCTGAAAGTTGCAAATCTTTTTGGTCATACTACTGCCTGTCAGGTGTACATGTGCCCCACCCCCCACCTTGTGCTAGACTGTGAAGGCCACACGGAGGTGTCCTAGTGATCTGCCATTAGTTGTGTTCAGTGTGCTCCAGGAATGCCATCCTGCAGAGTTTTTTTTTTTTTTTTGCAACAACAGACTCTTCTCTCAGGGTAGATATAATGGGGTTTGCTAAAGGATATACATATTTTGCAAACCTGCATCAGAATTAAGAACCATTACATACAGTTGAGAGACCCAACCAGTTATGTCAAAGCTGAATCAAATGGAAATAGCGCAGAGGTTACCACTGAGTACCATGCAACTGGTATGCCAGCTACACAGGTGACCAGGGGGAGCCAGCAGCTGCTAATAACCTCACATAGTATTGTTCAGGGTCACAGGCCAGTTTAGTGATGGCTAAGACAAGCTAGAAGTAGAAGTAGGCACTCACCTGTAGCTCCACTGCAAAAGGATCTGGGAAAGGTGCTTTGGAACTCTTTATCCCCCTAAGGAACAGAGGAGGATGCCAGGAGAGGCTTGGAATGAGTATGTTCTGTGCCTGTTGTAATTCCATCATCCATGTTATCCTGCATAAGCCAAAGCTTCAAAGTGTGATTTGAGCCTGTCTGTGCTTTGGCTACAGATTCTGTTACAGGTGAGAGGAGTTTTGAATCTTCTCTCTGATCAAAAGGTATGCCTCGTCTGTGTTTGCCCGTTTTCCTTTTAAGAATTTCACTGTGCCAAGCGTGGTGGCGCATGCCTTTAATCCCAGTACTTTGTGGAGCCAGAGGCAGGCAGATCTCTGTGAGTTTGAGGCCAACCTGGTCTGCAAAGCAAATTCCAGGGCAGCCAGGGTTGTTATAAAGAGAAACCCTGTCTTGGGAAAAGAAAGTTCATAGCAATTACAGTCACAAATTATTAAATAACCAGATTTACCTGGAGGCAATGTGTGTGTGTGTGTGTGTGTGTGTCTGTGTGTAGACTAGTGAAGGATTATGGAGACAGATGGTTTCTTTAATCAGTCCTGCCTCTTATTAGTGAGTGATCTCAGGCAAGTGTCTTCTCCTTTGAAATAGGCCGATAAAACTTGCATCAGAGTTGGTCCATAGAGGGCACTAATGGAACAATATTTCCTTCCTGCTGTTGTTTTTTTAGTTGTTTTTTTTTATGTGATGTGTTTCATTTTAACACATATGAACAATAATAATGGCATTTATCACACTGGGGTGAAAATAAAATATTTTTATACTGGCTTTGATTCATAAACCTCCATCTTAGGGAAATTGGCTTTGTTTTGATGTAGTTTCATACAACTAATTAATTCTATAATTTGTACATTGGCTTAATGACCTCTTACCCTGCCATTGAATCTTATATATTAATTATATGTTCAATTTGGGTTTAGGAATAATGTGTACTGATACGAAGCCTGTTTTGTTTCAATTTATGAATTTGTTTTCACTCTTCCAAGTAGTCAAAAAATTCTAATTAAAGAAAAATGATGTTGACCCCTTGTCCAAATCTGTGTGTTTGAGGAGTTAGTTTTGACTCTCTAGGGATTGACAGAATACTTACTCTGTTAGAGTTAAGGATTGCCGCAGATATGGCTTCATTGTGTCCTCAAAGGTTCATGTGTAAGAAGCCTCCAGTGCGCCATTCTAAGAGAGTAGATCCTTTAGGAGATGAAGCCGAGTGGGAGGCCAGCGGGTCCTAGGTCATCACCATAGGAAGGGTTAACACGGCTCTTAGAGAGGCTGGCTTAGATCCTGCAAAACTAAAAAGAGAATGCCTGGGCTTCCACTCTCTCACTTCCTGCCTCCTCATGTGACCTTTCTTGCACACACACCTGCCTTCAGATCTTGTGATAGAGTCAGAGATCCCCTCCCCAGAGCCAAGTAGACAAGCACCCCATGCTCCTGAATCCCCAGGACTGTGAGAAAATTCCATCTCTGCTCTATTTGAATAAACCTGATCTTAGATATTCACTGTAGCCACGGAAGATGGACTAACACAGCTTCCTCGCTTCGCCAAGTGGAGATTGTCATCCACAGAGTCTTAACCAGAACTTCGTTCTGTGGCTTTGGGCAGACACATTTCGCTTTCATCCCTCCATCTTCCCGCCCACACAGGATTCTCATGGAATATTATGTCACGGCCAAAACCCAAGTCCTCGCAGGTTGGTGGTTTTGACTTGTTACTGAGGTGTGGTGCACACATGTCACCCAGGGAAAGAGTAAATTAAGGATGCTCCTTGCTGGTAGCTCCTGCCACATCTTGCAACAGTCAGTTTTTCAGCTGATCTTCTTTGGCAAAAATGAGTCAACACTGGCTGCCTCAGGCCACAAGAGGGCTTCATCGTGCCCTCTTTCTGGTGTGTGGATGAGTCTACAGGCCAGAAAGGAGCTCTGGTCCACCAGGCCTTACAGACTAGCGGGAACGCCCTGAGGGCTGCAGCAGCAACACCTAATAGGGGGTCACTCCGGGGACCACTGTTGTTGGTTCAGTTCCGACATCTTTTTTTTTTAATCTTATTGTGATAAAATAACACAAAATTTACCCTGTGAACTGCTCGAAGCACACTCACATTGCCGGAGGCCTCATCACTGCCAGCTGCCACAGAACTCTGTTAATGAGAATCCCCCCCACCCCCAGTAGCTGTGTACTGGGTCAAATACAGGCAGTTGATCGAGGGAAGGAAAAGACACACTGCTTGATTGTTTAATCTGGTGCATGTGGTTGTTGTTAAGAACGGAATTTTATAAATGAGATCTGGAAGATGTGTTACCAGGTAAATTATGCAGGCTAATCTGTCAGGGAGAAATCCTGGGACTCTTTGTATTCAGTTTTTCCTCTTTGCTGCCTAGGCAAATGAAAACAATGCTCACAGTTCATTTAAATAAAAGTAAAACATAACATATGCCCTTCCTCTTTCTCCTTCTGATCAGAGCCACTTTCTGGGTGTGAGTCACAGGAATTCGCTGTGGCTATGCTAAGCACAAGGGACTTCACTGGGTGGTCATACTAGCTGGAGAGGGTGGCTTGGGAATGGACTGGAAGCAAGGCACCCAGTGCAGAGTGTCTGTAAGCAAAGTCTGTAAGCAGTGTCTCGCAGCAGAAGCCGTCTGGTCCAGGTGCCACTGGAGGGACACACAGCTTCTCATTCAAACTTTTCTGTCTTTTCTGTCCTCCTCACGGGGAAGCACCTGGTTACACTACCCCAGGTCATGAGTCTGCCCCAAAGCGAGGGTAAGCAGGTAAGCGAGGGTACTCAGTCAAGAGCAAGTAGCTGCCCAAACCCAATGAAAGCACACTTGAGTAGCGGCCTTTGCTGGGACAAGGTGATAGAAACGGACATTTCCAGACCTGTCCCTACTTCCTTGGTGCTTCATAGGCAAGGACATCATTTGCTCCTTGTGGTGTGTGTGGTAGATAGCATTTTCCAGGGTAGGATAACGGAAGCCAGAAGGGAGGGACACAGTTCACCCTGGAAGGAAGGCACGCCAGCTGTCATAGCATGGCGGTGAGAACATGAGACAAGTGCTTGCTTGCCTCTCAGGGACCAGGAAGCAGTGAGCAGACCAGATGCGGAACTAGTTTTCAAGACCTCAAGGCCCACCTCTAATGACCAACTTCCTGCAGAGAAACTCCACCTCCTAAGATCTGACAACTTCCAAAGGAACTGTGGGAAAGGCCTGCATACAGGAATTGCTTCCAGAACTGAAGGGTCTCTCTGGGGACTGTCACTTCTCTTTTGGGCCCAGTGGAACCGCTGGTAGCTTTAGTTTCTCCATTGAGCAGCCGTTTCCAGCCTGAGGAGTTCTGTGTCAGCAGTATGTTCGCAAGGATTCCTGTCAGGCACCATATTGTCCGTAAGTGGGTACAAAAGGCTCTCTGTAGGGACTGAGATAGTTTCTGAACACAGTGTAAAAAGCTTTTGTGAATTAACATTTATTTTATCTTGGCTTAGGTCTTCCTTCTCTTTCTTTTTTTTTTTTGTTTTTACTAAGCTCCTTCTTAGATTTTTTTTATACAAGAAGGAGAAGTGAACCACACTGTCCTGTGTGCAAAAAGTAGCTGTTGTTTAACACTGAAATAGAAACTCCATGATCATGGAGATGCTTGCTTTCTTATGGTTGTGATCTTAGCACATGTTAGCTGGCTGGTAACAGATGCTCAATGACATTTATAGATGACATGCTGACATTTGCAATGGTTACATCTCCTATCCAAGAATTGACTATGTTCCTGACCCCCAAAGCCAGTCTAGGCCAAACAAGATTCTCCATCTTGCAAACTAAGGGATTTAGATGGGAGTCAGAGAACTTGGGTGTCCTTACCACAAGAGGCGCCAGGGCTAGGACCTGTGTAAGAGTAGGTCAGGACCGTGAGACGGCAGAGCTGTGTCAGCAGAAAAAGAAAACCCATGGGACAGCAAGACAGCTTAGCTGATAAAGGTGCCTGCTGCTCAGTGGGACAATCTTAGTTTAACCCCCAGAATGCTCACCCACCGTGGAAGAAGAGTTGTCCCGTGAGTTGTCTGTACTGTGGTCTCCACATGTGTGCTGTGGCACATGAGCGCCTGCCTGTACAGGAATACATAGATGTAAAACATGTTGTTATTAAAAGAAAAAAATCCAAACGAGAACCCATATCCCTGAGCTGTGTTGTCCACTGCCCCCCAACTCCAGTTGCCCTTGTTTGTCAAGAATCTTTAGCTTTTTTAGGTTTAAATTTTAAAAAATGTCAAGAATAAAATGTAAAAGTTGAGATCTTTCTTTGCTTTTTGATGTCAAACAACAGAGGACAGTAAAGTTCCTCCAGACAGGAGCCCAGGGAGGAGAGTGATTCCCCCAAGATGGAAGACCAGGGAGGTGCCATGGGCAGATTGGTACATCCACTTCCTGCTTCAAGAGAAATTTCCATCCATGGTGCAGTCTGAGAGACTCTCCAAACTGAAGAATCAAAGAAAATGTCTAGAAATTGCAAGAGAGAGGGGAAGGGAGGGGGAGAGAGAAACAGAGAGAGAGAAAGGGGGAGGGGAGAGAATATCTATCTTCAGAGACCCTCTTTTGAGTTCATCAGAGAGCTAACCACTACATGAGAACGAGGAAATGGAAATGAGATGGACACTTATTAAGGCCCGTGGACAGTGCCTGCTATCAACAGCCAGACTCGAAAACCCACTGGGCATAGGGCAGAATGACACAGAAGAATCCATCTTGCCTCCCTTTTATAACAATAGCCTTGGATCAACAACGGCCTTCTTCTACTCAATAAGTCTTCAATGAAAGATCTGAAATAATCAGGCTTTTTCTGGGTAGCTCTAGGACCCTGGGAGTTAAAAAGGTCCAACTTTTGAGGTATAAGTGATTGAGGAGACCCGGATGAACGCCATTATAACGCCCTTTTGTATCTATGGGCTAACCTGTCAGTTGGAGGTAGGCTGTGAGCAGATGGATTTCTGCGTCTCTATGATGCAGACTCGGAAGGTATCACAGACATACAGTGGCTTATATGGAAATAAAATGATAAAGGAGATGCAGTGGCATTATGCAACGACTCAGGTTTGAAATGTGGCTCAGCTGGAGTGTGCTTGCCTGGCATGTGAGGGGTCTTAGGTTCAGTCCCCAGCACCTCCAAAACCAAAACCAAACCTCAGCTAAGCCTCTGAAAGAGAAAAAAAGAACGAGATAACCATAACAAAAACAATATGCATTCTAGCTGTCAAGACCTACCCAAAGGGACATGTGCTGATTTAAAGCTATGTGATAGTCATGGAAGCAGAAAACAGACTAGGGATTAGGTATCCCGGTGTCATTGTATGTAATGAGCATTCTAGTTACTTGCTGGTGACCAAGCCACATACTCTCTTCAGAGCATTGTAAACGATTATTTTAGGTATAAAGCCACTTTTAATAATCCCAAAGCTGCCTGCATACATCACGTGAGAACACTTGCCAGTGCAGGTGTCTGACAGTGCCTTCTGTATCCACTGACTTGTACGATCCCCAAATAAAAAAAGTTATTGCAAACGTCTTTTTAGCCTCTACCTCCTCGCCATGCATAAATCACAGTATAGCTTCAAAGACATGCTGATTTGGGAGACAAAGATGCTTTTGTGTTAGTGTCTACATTCCCAGCAAGATCGAATGCTAATATCTGCGTGCATTTATATTCATGTTCTTACTGTTTGTAGGGAGATTTTTAAAGAACAAAATGGAAGCTTTGCTTCACCCTGACTCCTAGCGGGGCGGGCGGGGAACAAAACAAAACAAAACAAAACAAAACACTCCAAATCTTTAGGCAAACTCTGGGATACTCTGACAATCGCACCTTGCCCGGTGAAACCCTGAGATTAAAGCTACCCTTTCTTCTTCCCTGTTCTGTGATTGCATTCACACGCCAGCGAGCTAAGCCGGCAGGGAAGGGTCCTGGGTTTCTGTTTCTGAGTTATAGACCCATAGAGGAATAATCCAACACTCTTGTTTTCTGAGACGAGGAACAAGTCACCCCTTCAGGAGCACATTGCTTCTTCCCTTCCTTCTTTGCTGTTCCCAAGCATCTTCTATTCGCTGGCTCTGATACAGTAAAGAAGACAGTTTGATGCTTTGACATGGAAAATGGCTGACATTTTCTTGTGGTAGGGCATTATCATGAGCAAAGTGACACCCGACACAGGTTTGGGCTGGTTTTAATAACTCAGAGACCTTTTAGAACAGAGATCTCTCTGAGCAGCTGCCAGTGTTGAAAGAAGCCATGGTTGCCCAGTGCACCACGACCAGACTTTCTTCCTAGTTTACGTGAATGCTTTTGCCGGGGACTGGGGTTGCAGGCCATGCGATGCCCCCTGAGACAGTCTTGTTATGTTGTCATTCTACCTTTAATTTAAAAGAGCAGTGATCATTTCCAGGGTTGCTGGCTGGGGAGCGCCTCTCAAAGGCAGTCCTAAAGGGAAGTTTACCCCTCAGATTGCCCCCATCGTCACCTCCAGCTTCTGTTGCTGTACTCTGATGAATGTTACTGTAGAGCCTCCCCTCCAAAGGAGTGTCACTGTGAATCCCCCACCCAGGGCGTCACTGTATTGCCATCTCTTCCTCAAGTGCTAGCTGGAGGAGGACTTTCCCTCCTTAAGGAGTTCTTCCTCTTCCAGCGTGCTCCCCAATCCTGCCCTAGAGGACCCCAAAGCTTCCCGTGCTGTCAAAGGTGCTGATTCCCCTATCTTGCTTATTCCAGATGGTGGCAGGGTAGGCAGAGTGTGAGGAGTTACAGTTTCAGACTCACCCGGCCGTCTTGGGTGAGAAACCTCCCTCAATTTGTGTGTACTGATAAGAAGGGAAGAAAGTATAGGGGATTTCCCATTGCTTAGAGAGTGACTGTCGCGGGGCTGAAACCCAGGGATGCTGCACTGTGTTGGCTTAAGACTCTAAGTCAAATGGCTCTCAATCGTCCTGACACCGTGGCCCTTTAATACAGTTTCTTATGTTCGGTGACCCTCAACCATAAAATTATTTTGTTGCTACTTCATAACTCATTTTGCTACTGATATAAATTGTAATATAAATATCTGACATGCAGGAGATCTGATATGTGACCCCTGTGGGAATCACGACCGACAGGTTGAGAACCGCAACTCTAAAGGGGTTCTTGGGACATATATCTAATGGCTAGCCCATGGAACTTGGTGTGTGACAGCAAGGATATTGGTGGGAGGGCAGAGCTATGAGCCCAAGTGGAGGAGCATCTGTGTCAATCATATGGGTACCGCACCTAAAGCCAAGATCAGGTTTCTGCTGGCTAATTAGGATTGCTATTTAGGTTATTTAGAGAAAATGTTGGCATTCACTGTGGTGTGTGGTTCTCATGGAGACAAGACTATTCTTTTTTAAAAATGATCTCAGAAGGATTTCTGCCCATGTAATTTTTGTCTAGGTCTGTATCTAGTGCCCCAAGCCTTCTGGAATGAGCATCCCGTTACTTAGAGCAGCCCTCATCAGTAAGGATGAGAATCCAGGCTGAGTGACTTCCGGGTTCCATGGTTAATCTTTTTTCATAGACATAGGAAGACACTCTGATGTCCTGTCTATGCACTGACACATTTCCTGGGGCCAGGCATTCCCGTCTCCACTTTACCCCTGTGGTAATTGTTCAGATTATGGATTACATACTAGGCGTGATCGTGTTGAAGAACAAGCAAGCGGCGGTCAGGCAGGTAGGTCACTATGCTCTCTAGCTGATGTGTTAACTTTGAACAAGCCCCACACATTTCTGAGCATCGTTTTCCACAGTTGAACTAGCGATGTGCAGGCCTGTGAGGAAGGAGTTTTGCCAGACGTTCCATGTCATAAGGTGTGTGTGCACGTGTGCGTGCGTGCATGCGTGCGTGTGTGGGTGCATGTGTTTGGGGCGCACAGAGGCTTTTGAGTTTATGCCAGGTCTCTGTTCACTTGCAGAGTAAGCTGACACGTTCTCACTACTGCTCCAGCCCTAGCACACAGTGGGCACAACGGCGAAATACTGGCTCAGTGAATAACATGCTAGCCGAAGGGACTTCCTACTCTTGTAAGTTTTAGTGGTATTTTAAGTGAAGGAGCTCAGAATGTGGAAGACCATGCCTCTAATCTTTCAGATTCTGGCAATCGGGGACGGGAGAAAGCAGTGTCTAAGCCCTGAATCTTGGGATTACATAGGCTGATCTCTGTCTCTGTGATCTGCTCCAGTTAGGGCACAGGCGGGGTGCAGGAAACCATAGGCGCCGGCAGAGGGCGCCAGATTCCCGCAGAGCATGTGGCACCGCGTTTGGGGTGCTTGCGGGGCGCGGGTCACGGGCTGCACTCGTGAGTTGACCGTAGAAGCGCCTCGGCGGGCGGAGCACGCAACGAGCGGCCCGGGAGCTGGCGCAGGGTTGGCAGAGTCGCGGAGCGTGGCCTCCCGGAGCGGTAAGCTCCCTTGTCCCAGGGCTCCTCGTACCTCAGTTGCGGGGCACTCGGAGACAGCGCAGTGACGCGAAGCGGGTAGCTGCCCAGGGCTTGCGACGCGTGGGTGTGGGCAGGGTCCGCTTTAACCCCGAACTTTGGGTAGAACTTGGGGTTGACCTGAAGAGGCGCTGAGTGCAGGACCCAAGTTCGGCTTACTAAAGATTTGAACGTCAGGATTTGTCCCTTGGGTTCTGTCTTGACCCGGGGTCCGCAGGGTGTGCGAGGTAGCCAGAGGGAGCAAAGCGATCACGTAGGCGCCCCACAGCTCTGCTCCAGCTGCGCCATCAGGGAACCACATGTGGCAGTAGCCCGCCACTCTGCCTGTCAAGCTGAGCCCATCCCCAGGGCCAGGAGGGGATGCGGAGGCAGGGTGGCCCGTGCCCTCGCCTACCTGCGGCTCTTGCCGCTGCTGACGGGGAGCGCCACGGGGAGGCTGGGGGGGGGGGGCGTCCTGCTCTAAGACCTAGGAGCCGAAGGGAACCAGGCACTGGGTTCCCTCAGACAGAACAGAAAGCTGCCCCAGCCCTGGTGGTGCCTCTCTGAGAGCCCCAGGGGCAGCGATCTGTAGGTGGCCAAGGTAGCAGGGGGGCACAGCTTCCTGCGTACCTGGTCTGGGATTCCTTATCCAAATCCAGCCCAGAGATTTTTTTGTACATCAGGAGGGGAACACTTGCTAGGCCGCCTGGACTCACTGTGGAAGCTCCAGGGGTTTTGGGAGAGGCGACCCCAAAGCAAGGTAGGTGATCTTGACAGACTTGCCCAGGAGTTGATGAGCTGGTATTTAACGTTGCTAAACAGGCGAGCTGTATATCATCTTGATGAACGACTTTGTATTTTCCTTTGCTTTTTAGGGCATCGTGATACATGGGGCTCCAGGGACTTGGGGGAGAAATACATGTATTTTAGGCTGTGTCTCGGAGGAAGAGACAGCAACCCTGAAAAGTGACTATAATTGACCAGGAAGAGGCCGCAGATTCTTGAGTTAAAGGCTTAGAATATGCTGAAAAGCCGGCGCTATCCCTGGGGAATCTAGGGGTCAGCCAGTGCCAGGGAGAGCGACCTGGAGCACGGAACCCAGAAGACAGATGGAAAGCAAGAGGGTCCTTTTCCCGGCATGGCTTGGGTTGCTACAGGGAAACTCCTGATAGAACATCTCTGTCCTCTAGTCTGGGCAGTAATTGGGGCTGGGCAAGGGGCTGCTGCCTGGTGAGTGACCAGGGGAAGTTTGGCTAAGCCTGCTCAAGAACACAAGCGCCAAGTCACCCAGAGGTGCTTTCTGTCTGGAAGATGGCTCTGAACACTTCTACCATGGATGGAGCCGGGCTGGCCGTGGAGAGGGATTTCTCCTTTCGCATCCTTACGGCCTGTTTCCTGTCTCTGCTCATCCTGTCCACTCTCCTGGGGAATACCCTGGTCTGTGCGGCTGTCATCAGGTTTCGACACCTGCGGTCCAAGGTGACCAACTTCTTTGTCATCTCTCTAGCTGTGTCCGATCTCTTGGTGGCTGTCTTGGTCATGCCCTGGAAAGCCGTGGCTGAAATTGCTGGCTTTTGGCCCTTTGGGTCCTTCTGCAACATTTGGGTAGCCTTTGACATCATGTGCTCCACCGCGTCCATCCTTAACCTCTGTGTGATCAGCGTGGACAGGTACTGGGCCATTTCCAGCCCTTTCCAGTATGAGAGGAAGATGACCCCCAAGGCAGCCTTCATCCTGATCAGCGTAGCCTGGACCCTGTCTGTGCTCATCTCCTTCATCCCAGTGCAGTTAAGCTGGCACAAGGCAAAGCCCACGTGGCCCTTGGATGACAATGCCACTTTCCTGGAAGACACCGAGGACGCCAACTGTGATACCAGGTTGAGCAGGACGTATGCCATTTCATCCTCCCTCATAAGCTTTTACATCCCCGTGGCCATTATGATCGTCACCTACACCAGTATCTACAGGATTGCCCAGAAACAAATCCGGCGCATCTCAGCCTTGGAGAGGGCGGCGGTCCATGCCAAGAATTGCCAGACCACCACGGGTAATGGAAACCCCGTGGAATGTTCTCAATCAGAAAGTTCCTTTAAGATGTCCTTCAAGAGAGAGACTAAAGTGCTGAAGACCCTGTCGGTGATCATGGGGGTGTTCGTGTGCTGCTGGCTCCCCTTCTTCATCTCGAACTGCATGGTCCCCTTCTGTGGCTCTGAGGAGACTCAGCCATTTTGCATTGATTCCATCACCTTTGATGTGTTTGTGTGGTTTGGATGGGCAAATTCTTCCTTGAACCCCATTATTTATGCCTTTAATGCTGATTTCCAAAAGGCATTCTCAACCCTCTTAGGATGCTATAGACTCTGTCCTACAACAAATAATGCCATAGAGACAGTTAGCATCAACAACAATGGGGCTGTGATGTTTTCCAGCCACCACGAGCCTCGAGGCTCCATCTCCAAGGACTGCAATCTGGTTTACCTGATCCCTCATGCCGTGGGTTCCTCCGAGGATCTGAAAAAGGAGGATGCAGGCGGAATAACTAAACCGCTGGAGAAACTGTCCCCAGCCTTATCGGTCATATTGGATTATGACACCGATGTCTCTCTAGAGAAGATCCAACCTGTCACACACAGTGGACAGCACCCGACCTGAATTTTGGGTCCTCATCTCTGAAGCTAGGATTTCCCTCGAGCTTGCTCTTAAGAAGTTACGGTCCAGTGGGACTGTGAGCCACCACGACATCCCTCTGCTGCTTCTGAACAATTGCAAAGCTTCCCAAATGCATCACTTCCAGTGTGTTTTCTAGGGACACGCCAAGAGTCATAGGGGAAGTGACTTTGGCTCTGAAATCATTTTTGAAACTTATTGTCTTTAGGATGTTACAAAAAAAAAGATAGAGTCAAGAGTGAGCAGTAAACAGCTTCACTTAGAAATCAAAACTTTCCTAGGAAGGAAGTGAGAGAGTTGAGTTTGCTGTGTCCAAACAGGTGCTAACGCTGTCCGAACAGTTTTCAGATTGTAAAGGTAGGTGCATGCCTTCGTTAATGATTTCTACAATACTAATCGAGCCTTACAGCAAGAGTGGAGTTTCTCTTTTTCAGGATTGACAGATGTTCTGTTGGTAATGGTTTTATTATTTATTTATTATTTATTTATTGCATTATATGGGTATTTTAAATTTATCATAGTGAATCTATATTTATCATATTTAATAGAACAAACCAGTGTGTTCCGAGACTGAACAGTCCATTGTACTAGCACTTTATGAGCCCGTGAAACAAAGACACAGACTCCGAGATTCTGAGTCGTGAATTGCTTCTAGAAACACAGCAAAGACTGATGTGGTGGCTGCTTAACTCAACACGGACATGAATACATACAAGATGAGACGTGACTAATGCCACCTATGCTTTCTACCCTAAAAATATTTTGAAAAGATTTTTTTTTTAAAAGAAACTTCTATTGTGTACTGAGTGTCTTAAAAGGCAGAGGCTTTCCCGGGGTGAATTTGCACTTCTGTAAATATCTCTGTAAAAGCCAGCTCAAGAAGAACACACCTTTCCATTTCTGTTTTTGGATGGTGAGGAAGAGCCTATGCCACTTTGTATTTATGTAAAATAATTGGCCCTCCCTGTCGTTTCTCATTTCATGCTTGAAATAGCTTTCTGAAACAAACAAATGGCTGTCCAGGATTAAGATCTGCAGCGGGCATGAGCTGTAAATTCATGGGTCACAGCCGCCCCTCCACTGAGAAGCGTTCCTCACTGGTTCTTCGGCTGCTCGTGTCTAACCAAGCCGGCGGCTCAAGGGGCTACTTTTGTAGAGCTTTAATCTGAATTTAGTATCCCCTTTTCAAAAAAGCTCTTCAACTTTGGTTGAAAAATAGCTAATGAATGGTGCCCCATCATCACGTAAGATGCTTCTGCTGGTGGGAGGACCAGAAGGGGCCTTTCCCCTGTGTCTTGAGCACCCCAGAGCCATCAGCATCCCTAGTCACAGACGCTATTTTTTTCCCTCTGTGCATTTGAATCTAGTTTCCATGTCACAGCCTGGACTGCAAAAAGTACCATCAAGTCCCCTCATGTGGGGATGCGAATTCATGTGGGGCATGCAACAGTTTCCCTTTTGAAATGTTTACAAGGTGTTCTAGCTAAGCAGTTGGTTCCAAGTGGAAGGAACTGATGAGAAGCTAAGAGCTTGCTGTCAGCTGCTCCTGCCTAGGGTCTGTGTCATTCTCTATTTCGAATGTTTTCTCAGCTCTGCTGCTTGTATGCTTTCTTACAATAAAAAATATTTTGTGAATTCAAATCGACCTCAATGGAGCTGTGTTGCGTTTGTTAAACGCATATTAAAAAGCTAGACTGTTTCAGGTTGACAGCTAGCGAAGCGAGGACGTCTCAGATACACTTTCCTTGCTTAAGACGGAATCTCTCTTGTATTTGCCCCAAGCTGCTTTTGGTTCTTTCAGTGGAAAATAGTGCCTCATACTTTCCTTGTATTTTAACCGTGTTCTGAAAAAGAAACCTTTGTCCACTGGAGGAGTCTGCTTCTCATTTTTGGTTCTTTCTTTTTAAGAAATTATTTGTAAATGGAGTAGACTTTTAGAAAAAGCTGGCTTGCTCTGGGCAACTGTGATATCATGTCTGACAACAGTCACTACGCATGCAAGTGGTGCTTACTTCCAAATGCAGCTAGAAATGACCTGTTCTAAAGAATTCATGGGTTGCGATGCTGGAGTCGCCACGATGCTTAACAGGCACACCCTTGGATTCTGTCAATGTGACTTCCCTCCTAACTCAGAACGGGAAAGGGTTCAGCAGCTGGGGATGTAAAAATTAAGGGTTAAGTTTATAATCTGGAATATCACACAGCAGATGGCATCTCTATAGAGTCCCCGCTTGCTTCTCCCAGGCTGTGGCTCTCAGTGAACACATCTGGAATGAGCACAAGGAAAGCCTTGTGCCTTTTCTTCATACCTCACGACTTCTGGAGGGCTTTACTCCTGGGGACTCACCGTGGTCCAGGCATGAGCTCAGCCACAGGCTACAGTGCTTAGGCAAGGCTGTCACTGTAGAGCCCATGAAACCTGACACAAGGGCCTCCCTTTAATAGGCTATTTAGAAGTGATTTTAAATCATCATAAAATTCAACACACCTTGCTCGCCTTGAACAAGATGTACTTTGGGTTTCTCAGATACTGGATTGATCAAGACCATCTAAAGAATGCTAGTTCTGAAAACTATAGAAGCAACATTGTGGTAAGACTTGTATTCAATATTTTCCTCTAGTGATGGGTTATGAGACAATTTCAGAGTTCCTCTTTCTTCTTCACGGAAAAAGCCTCCTTCAATAAAGACATACATGGTGACCAACAGGAGAGGAAGAAAGTCTGAGCGCCAGGCCTGTGAACAGACAAGACCACTCAGACCAGCCACTGGCTCCTTCTGGGATCTAAGCAAGAGTTACTGTGAGACCCACCTGAGCACGCCCATCCACGGGCAGGGCGGGGCTTCTGTTTAGGTCTCTTCAGTGAAGGCTCAGCCTAAGCCAGCTCTTCATTCTCTCTGGGGACCCATGCATGCCCTTGGCCCAGGCATGCACTGGCATTCCTTCCCATTTCTATGTTCTATCTCAAGCTCTCTGCCCAGGGCCAGTCCACATTAGGGTCTGGGAATGCAGAAAGTGTAGGGTCTCCCGTCAACAAGGGTGAGTGAGCATGAGTGAGTATATTTGCCTCCCTCGTGCCCTTTTGTGAGACGAGGCTAAGGGTGCAGGCTGCCTGAGGGTTGAAATGAATGTGTGGGAATCTGGAAACACTGCCCGTTAGTGTTAATGGCACTGCATGCATTTGAATTTTTGTATGGAATGGAATTGATTTTCAGCACACACGTGGTCTGGGATTCTCCCAGACACCACTGTCTTTTGCTGTAACTTTTTGCCCTTTCAGAAACAAGTGACATTTTATGGGTTCCTGGCTAAGAAAATTGCCTTAAGCTGTCGCTACATGGTGATCGACTCTGCCCACAACGTTTTAATCCACCAAATCTCCTTATCTTAGAGAATTTATTTCAGGAATCATAAGCCAATGGCTTGCTCTGTCTGGGCTGGTGAATATACAGCTGGCTTGTCTATAAGGCTGGCTTGCAGAGGTCATCGGAAGGAGTCAGCATGGTGATCACAAGATTGGGATCCTCTGTGGACACGATGTAGTCCTACCGATTTGTTTGAGCTCACTGAGTAGGAAACGTGACCTGTTTATTTGCTAGAGGATTGAGAGCACAGAGCATCCAGCACAGACATACCGCCAAGGTTGCAGCCTGGCCCTTCTGTCACGGTCATGCTCATGCGACGCACAGATGTAAAGTAGTGGCATTTGGGCTGTAGGCTGTTTAAGATTTGAGAGTTGTAATTTAAATAGTATTAGACACCCTGAATTAAGCTCTGGCTTAAAAAAGGGTTAAGCTTCTAATCGCTATGAGAGAAGATGTACGGGGCCAGTTAGAATGTTTCTCGTGACCACAGAGCAGATTCCCTCGGCACTAGATGTTTGCGGATGTCTTTAGCCATTGAGGAGGACCAGCTCTGGGACCACCTTGACCATCCTGGGGGTCAGAGATACGAGCAAAGTGGCAGATGGCAGTGGGGCCGGGAAGACTGGGTTTCAGGGAAGAAGGTTTTGTTTCCTTTAACAAATGGATCCATTATTGCACCCCCTGTAAGTGAGTTTTCATTCTACAGCAAGGATGTGGTTTGGGTGACTCCTCAGACACATTTTGAGACGTGAGCCTACAACGGGCAGACTTTGACTGCGACAGGTTCCCTGAGGGAGAGTTTCTTTAGAAACCTTGACAGAGGATAGTTTTCACTAACACAGGATGGATCTCACACCTCTTTTCTTTTTGGCTGATACTTTGTCCCCAGTCCACTCCCTCCCCCTCTTCTCCTGCTGCCCCTTTCCTTTCCCCTTCTGCTTTCCTGGCACGTGTGTTCGGTGCACTAGGTGCCCCCACCCTCCGACTTCTTTTCCCTTTCTCACGGTCCTCTTTGTGGTTTCATGTCCCACACCCCCATTCCCACCAAAATACATTTCTGTGTATAAACATTTAAATCTCAGATCTGTAGATGAGAGAAAATGTAGCGCTTGTCTGAGTCTGGGTTTCTTAGCTTCGCTGGATAATTTGCGGTTGCATCCATTTTCCTGCAAATGTCATGATTTCATTTTCTTTAAGATGGAGTCAGATTTCATTGTGGATGTACAACACATTTCCTTTGCCCGTTGACAGATGTCTAGGCTGGTCTAGTTCCTACCTATTATGAACGGTGCAGCAGCAAACATGGATGTGTAAATGCCTCTGTTGTAGACCTTTGAGTTTTTTGGGTATATGCCCAGGAGTGCTGTAGTTGGGTTACACAGGAGTCCTACTTCTAGCTTTTGGAGAAACCTTCAGGCTGATTTCCATAGTGCTGCACCAGTTTACACTCCAGCCTGGAGTGAAGAAGTGCACGCTGCTCCCAGCCCCTCCCCTGAAGTAGTGCCAGTGATTGGTTTTCTTCAGGATAGCCCTTCTGGCTGGGGAGAGGCTGAGTCTCAAAGCAGTTTTTATTTGCATTTCAGAAAGGTATTTTTAAAGTGCAAATGGAACTGTTTTATACCTAACACAGCATTCTTTAATGGCTCCCAATTAATTTTTACAAAAAAAAAATAATCAAGTTCATTGTCGAAGATCATCATGATCTAGCCTAAGGTGGCCTGGTAGCTTTTGCCACCTCGTCTCTTGTCATTACCCCACCAGCACCACCCTGTAGACATTCCCAGCTGCATGCAGTATCTGGAGTCCTTTCACGTTTTATATCTTTGCACACACTCTCCATTCTGCGGGAACACCCTTCCCTGCTGCCAGTGTTTCCCACCACTAGGCACCCTGTAGAATTATACTTGGTGAAATTGCCAGAGGCCCCCCTTAACCTTTTCTTCCATTTTTCTATCAGACTGCCTTGGGACAATCTCCATCCTTACAGTCACACCGCTGTGGTATGGTCTCCATCCTTACAGTCACACCGCTGTGGGACGGTCTCCGTCATTACAGTCACACGGCTATGGGATGGTCTCTGTCATTACGGTCACACGGCTGTGGGACGGTCTCTGTCATTACAGTCACACGGCTGTGGGACTGTCTCTTTCATTATTGTTCTGAGGTCATGGGCCTTGGAGAACAGAACTTGTTTCTTCCATACTTCTTCTATATTCTTTTAATAACTTCGACATTGAACTTTATTTTGTATATATGGGTATTTTGTCTGTGTGTAGGTGTGTGCAGTACTCCTGTGCCTGACTTGTTGCAGAGGAGGCACTGGATTCCCTGGAACTGGATTTACAGATGGTTGTGAGCTGCTATGTGGGTGCTGGGAACTGAACCCGGATCCTCTGGAAGAGCAGCCAGTGCTCTTCACCACCGAGCCACCTGTCCTGCCCTTCTGTGTATCCTGTTAAGTATTCAGGATGTGTGCCATGGAGAAGTTGCTCTTCAGATCCCTACTGAATGGATGAACGAGTTGAGACAGCGAATGTTGGAGCCACAGGTTTATTAATGTTTTGATTTGTGTGCATGCGTGTGCACGCAGTGTATGTGTGTCTACATATGTGCAGGCATGAAGGTGGAGGCCACGGGGTAATGTTGGGTGTCATCTTTGGTCCTCTACACTGAGCTGTCTAGACTGATTTCTCCATGCCAGCTGCAGTAGAGTCCCAGCTGTGCAAATACACTTGCAGGTTTTTTTGTTTGTTTGTTCTGTTTTTTGAGACAGGGTTTCTCTGTAGCTTTGGAGCCTGTCCTGGAACTAGCTCTTGTAGACCAGGCTGGCCTCGAGCTCACAGAGATCCGTCTGCCTCTGCCTCCCAAGTGCTGGGATTAAAGTTGCATGTATCACCACGTGGCTACACTTGAATGTTTTAACAGCGGTGCTGGGCTCAGTTTATGACACTCAGCCATCTCTTCACTAGCATTTTCACAGTCCACACACTTTGATTGTTCACATGAATTTATTTATCTGTATAAATTTATTTGCATGCATGTGGGTATATATATATGGGGGGTGCATATGTACATATACATGCATGCATGTGGAGGCCAGAGGTCAGCTGGTCACCATTTTTTTAAAAAAATTTTAGATAAAGGCTTTCAGTGGTGCCTAGGCTGGCTGGCTAAGGAACCCCAAGGATTTCTCTGACTCTGCCACCCCAGTGATGAATTACAAGCCATGCCACCATGCCTGTTTTTTTATGTGGTGAGTTGGGTTCAAACTCAGGCCCTTTTATTTTTCATAGCAAGCACTTTCCTGACTGAGTTCTCTCTCTGTCCCCTGGAGAAGTCCTTGATGTATTTGCTTACGTCTTCTAGGCGCTTGGGTGCTTTCTTCACGTGATGCCTTGAAGTCTGTCATGGCTGTACAGAGGTAATAATACACATATATCACAGGAAAACTTCTGTATGTGTATACACATACACATCCGTGTAGCTAGACTCATATACATATGGATATTTGTGCAGCATGCATGTGTATGTGAACACACAAGTTGGATATAGTTTCTAGTTAGTACCGTTAGAAGGACATAGTGTATGAGCAGATCCCATGCTGGATGCCAGGGGCTTGGAGCCTCTGAGGAGCTTTCCTCTGGGCAAGAGGGAGATGGACGTGCAGGCTAAGCAGTGTGGACAGTGTGCTGGGAGGAGAAAGAAGCTTCCTTCCAGGTCATGTCGGTAGCTCCACTATGTGGAGCCTTAGGAATGGCGCCTCCAGCACAAGCCCTGTCCTTTGGGGTCTCATTCCATCCCACAGAGGACCCTGTTGTCACCACCATCTCCACCACACCACAATCAATACTCAGAGAGTGTGTGTGATGAGTTCAAGGTCACAGAGCTGGAAAAAACGATTCCTTTTAGCCGTGAAACTGTCCTCTTTACCAGAAAATAGTGCTAATTGATAAGTAACTTCTTAAAAAGGGTTCTAAATCACTTCAAGTGGGTGTATTAGAAAGACGTTTAATTCTGGATGCGTGCCCAGGTATATACAGAACGAAACGATGCCACTACTATAAACTAGATGGAAGAACAACTTCATCTACGTGGTTGCTTCCCTGCATCCAGCTCCAAGCTAGGGCAGCTCAGGAGGTCAGGTTTTGAAAGGGTTCGGTGAGTAATGACAATGAGAAGGGTGTGTCTTTGAGTTTAAGACAAGCGGATCTTTAAGACATTGAGATTTCAAAAATCATGACCTGGTACAGTTCAAGGAAATCCAGGGTTGACTTATTGACAGCTGAGATCTGCGTTCGTTTGCACACCAGCCTGATTAGACACATTAACCCAGCCCCAGGAAGCGTTTATTTGCTCCTGCCTCGTGGTCAGGGCTGCTTTATGGTGGGGATAGGAGAGTGGGGAGGAAAAGGGGGGCGAGGGATGGAAGGGGTAGGACTAATGGGGAGCTATTGGGGATGGGTCTAGGGCTGGGGGTGAGCAGCACTGGAGGTGGGCCCCAAGAATGGCTGGAATTTTGACAGGCAGAAAAGGGCAGGGAGAGGGGCTGCGTGTCATATCATCTACATCTATGCAGGGGTGGGGAAAGGGTGCTGAACCAGTGCTCTGGATGCAGGACATGATGCAGAGATGAAGATTTGGTTCACAGACTGTCACGTGCATTGCTTTGACATGGTCTCACCTTCTGCAAAGCCCCGTGTTAATGCACCTGGAAGAGGAACCTGATGGTCCTCACTCCTTCCGTATCCACCTGGATGCTGCTTTCAGGGGATGGCCCTTTGCTTTTCTTCTTCGTTGCCATTCCCATCCACAAGAGACTCCCCCTGGTCTGAACCTCTCTGCGCTTCTCCCTCAAGCCTCCCTCTGAAGCCTGCAGCTCCTGATAGGACCAGCCTCTGTGCTGTCTGCTTTCTGTTTCTTCTATGAACTTGGGAGTCCTTGGAGGGCACCACACATCCTTAAAACAAAGCCTCCTTAGTGCCCAGCACAGCCGACCACACAGTAGTAGGTGACAAATGAATTTTAGAGGCATCGATAGGTTAATATCTTGGTAAAAATGGTGAGGTAAGACGCTCATTTGTGCAGCTTGATTTTCACTGTGGAGCCGTCTCTGCTGAGGTCGTATGGGCTGTTCTCAGCAAGGGTTTCTCTATTGCCGACATCATTGGAGGAAGTATTTGAAACAGTATTGAAGTGGCAATGATAGCTCTTATAGTTAAGTGCCTGGACAACGACTCAGGCTTTTACACAGGAGAGGGAGGATATGCCAAGAAATGTAACACGAGCATCCCTGGATGCCCCAGCCACATGCACACTGCGTGGAGACTGAATTTTTAGGGCAAATGTATTTAGCATTATAAACAGGTTGACTGTAATTAAGATAATGGTCAGTCCCATTTCAAACGTGTTTTTTCAACTCACACTGCTGTTAGCTATTAAACTGGGGGTAGGACGTGCTCACCCTCAATTGTGCAAAACATCTGTGGGTTTTATCAACCTTGTAGTAGGCTGTCTATAAACAGACTGTTTCTGATTGACATAAGAAGATTAAAGAGGACCTACTTTTAGAAGGGACCAGGGGCAATACAGTGATGGCTTTGGATTGTTTAAAAAGCTTAGGTTTAGTACTGTCAGGGCAAAAGCAAAAGGCCATCTTATGAAAGCATCCATTGGCAGCAAGATTGAAGCAACAGCTCTTTTACTTGCCCATGGTACCATGCAATTTATAACATCTCAGCTGGATGACGCTCCATCCAATAGCGGACTCTCCAGCTGGGGACTTCCTAGTTCCATTAACTCAGCTGAGAAAATCCCCCATAGACATGCACAAAGACTGACTGGATCTAGGCCAATTTCTCAATGACACTATCTTCCTAGGTGATTCCAGATTGTATCAAGTGGACATCGGAAGTTGGCCATCACCATGACACAAACGGACCCCAGTTAATTTGAAACTAGAAAACACCCCTGTGTTTGTTCCTAGATTTAGCATTTGGGGACACTTCCAGATTTAATTTTTCTTATCACTGATCCAAATAGCAAATGTTTCAGCAATATGATTATGTTAAATGTCCCCATAGGCTCATTTTAGATATTTCTAGAGAATAGCAATGAAGGCTTTCAAGAAAAGAGTCCCAGGACTGGAGATAAAACAATTAAGGTAACAGGAAAGAAATGTCAGGCGTCTCCTTATTTGGTCTTTTGAGAGGAAAAACATTTAAGAGTGAAGTAACCAGTTCCATAATCTAGAAGGAGGCAAATGCGGAGGCACACCACGTCAGAAATGAATTGGGGAGGAAACAGTTTGGATGGGGTTTGAGTGACATGGTCCTCAGTGTGGCAGTTGAGAGGGAGGCTCTAAGGAAAGGGCCTGGGTGGAGTGTGACCTTGAGGGTGTGCTCTCCAGCAGGGACTAAGGTGGTTCTGGTGTGACCTCTGTTAGGTTAGTTCCCACCAAGGCACACTTTCCAAAAACAAACAAACAAACAAACAAACAAACAAACAAACAAACAAACCCGAGAGCTGTGAATCTGAGCTCTCTGAATTTCTTTGACTTCCTGTGTGTCATGTGACCTTGCCCTTCTGTGACACCCTCTACCACAAAGTGCCCAACCGAGACCAAACTCAAAATGAATTAAATAAACTATTTTTTTTCTTCTTAAAAGTACCTAACCTCCGATGTTTTGCTGAGGCAACGAGAAACAGACCAGCAGAGTGGTTAACGGTCAGTTGAAGGGAGAGGTGGTTAGTTATTTCAGACACATATTTGTAGAGGAGAAGGTCTCTGGGGTCCTTTACTCTCAGATCAATTCATAGGCTGCATGCTTCTCAGGGACTAAGGTCGTATGCTCCTCCACTTGGCCCAGTCTTTCTCCAGCATCACACTCAAGAGGCACAAAGTGTGAGCAGCCAGCTTGACTTTCCTTGGCTCACCTTGATGATTATTAAACCACAGATGAGCCCCTGACAGAGGCTCCAAGTGCAGCAGAGCACTCGATGGATGATGGAGGAGAGCACTGATGGATGGAAGACCTTGAGGCTCGTTAAGAATTAAGACTGATCTCTTTTTGTGACAAAAAACGGTATTTTAGAATAGCTTTAAATTGGCAGAAAAACTAAGAAGATAGTATAAAACCATACATCCCATTTCCCCCACTGCTAATACTGGCCAGAAGTATTGAAAATGAAATACACTGCATGAAATTCTCAAAAAAAATCAATGAAAATTATATTGAAATAAGCTAAATATGGTTAAAATTCATGAAAAATATGGATATGCTGTTATTAACTGAAGCCCTCAGTCTGTCCAGGCTTCCTTTCCTTTTCTGCTTCTTATCATAGGGTTCCGCCCAGGACACCACCTCAGATCTGGCCACCAGATGTCCTTAGGCTGTGACAGTTTCTTGGAACTTTGAGCGACCTGTCAGTTTTGATGGATAATGGTCAGAGGCGGCATTCTGCCTCTTAGTTGGGATTGGTCAGGTTTGCAAAACCAGACTGTGGATGGGTTTTGAGGAGGAAGGTGGCAGAGGTCAAGGGCCACCTTCATCTGGTCACATCAAGAGGAAACACTGCCATCATTGTGAAACTGGCTTACACAGCTCAGATAGTATTTGCTGGGCTCTCCACTGAGCGGTGACTCGTTCCTTACTAATGTTCTTTGTGGTAGACGTGTGTATGCTCCAGATCTGTGTGGGAGACGTGTGTTATCTCCACATCTGTGTGAGAGGCATGTGTGTGCTCCACATCTGTGTGGGAGACGTGTGTGTGGCCCACATCTGTGTGGCAGACGTGTGTATGTTCCACATCTGTGTGGGAGACGTGTGTGTGGCCCACATCTGTGTGTGGGAGGTGTGTGTGCTCCACATCTGTGTGGGAGACGTGTGTGTGGCCCACATCTGTGTGTGGAAGGTGTGTATGTTCCACATCTGTGTGGGAGACGTGTATGTGCCCCACATTTGTGTGTGGGAGGTATGTATGCTCCACATCTGTGTGGGTGATGTGTGTGCCCCACATTTGTTTATTCAGTTACTTATTTATATCAGCCTGACTCTTGGGAACCTAAGTTTTACTTTGAACTTTAGTGCTATACTCCCTTTTGCTCAGTGTTAGCATTGACCCCTGGGAGTTCTGTCATCTGCTTCGGTGCCCTTTCACGTGCTGCTGTCATCGAGAGTCTTGCTGCATGTCCCTGCTTCCAGGCACTGTAAGATGCTTTAGGTTGGACTTGAGTATTTCCTGACCCAGAATTTAAGAGTCACCGTCAAAGCCAATGGCACACACACACCTCCATATTTGGTTCTAGATGTCTTATAGCTTCATGTTTCACACATAGGTATACAGAAAACTGTTCTGCTGTAAGTTCTGTGTGTGATATAAACTTGGGTCTAGATGGATCTGTTGACCTATGCATTCTAGCACCATATGTCAAAATACAAATAGCTGGAGAGATGGCTCAGTGGTCAAGAGCCCTGGCTGCTTTCCTAGAGGACCAGGGTTCAATTCCCAGCACCCTCAAAGTGGTTCATGACCAGGTGGTTCACCCTCAAGGTGGTTCACCCCAGTCCTAAGGATCTGATGCCCTCTTCTGGCTTCTGTGAGTACTACATGCTCATTGTGCACAGATTTAGTAAAACATTCATATACATGAAATAAAATGCAATTTCAGAAATTAAAATAAAACAAATACAAGCCCAAAAGAAGCAAATTACCTTTGTGCCCATGTCCCAGGTCAGCTGGCTACAGTGAAGACTGATGGGCGTCTGTCTCTGTGCCTCAACTCCTATCATGCTGCCCTGGAACATGGTTCTTAGAGTGAGTCTGGAGATTGGTCACGTGGGTCCTTCATCTTTGCCTTTTCAAATTGTTTTTGTTCTTCTAGGTCTCTTTTGCTTCCATGGAGACCACAGAATATCTTCATTGGTGCTTACATTTTTTTTCTTGTACCTTTGATTTTGATTACAGACCAGGTTCAGAAAACTGACATCTTAAACATTTGAGCGCCTAAACGACATTTCCATTTTCTTTTGGATGAAGGTGTGTACGTTATTTATTTACTTGTGTGCAAGTGGTGTATGTGCACATGTACATGCTGGCACATGCTTACGTGGAGAGGCCGGAGACAACAGGTGTCCTGCCCGATCTCTCTTTATCTTAGTTCCCGGAGCACAGTCCTTCTCTGAGCCTGGACTAGAGCCCTGGCCATCCTCCTGTCTCTGTCCTCCACAGCCCTGGGGTTGCAGATGTACACACAAGCACACCCAGATTTACGTGGATGTTGGGAATCTGAGCTCAGGCTTTGAGCCACCTCTCCAGCCCATGTGTTTAAATTCTTGAACATAGACTATAATGTCATGTGTGAACAAAGACCATTTCATTTCTTGCTCTCCAAGTCGTGTGCCTTGTATTTGCATTTGCTGCCCTGACTTACTGAATTAGCTACAGTTTCCAAGAGGATGTTGAATGTGAGTGGCGAGAAACATTCCTTGCTCCTTAGCTGAGGGGAGACCATCTGCTCGGGAGCCACTGAGGTGGTGACTGGCAATTTGTGTTCAGAGTCTTACTGTTCGCAAGTTGAGGAGTTCTCAAACGATTCCTGACGCACTAAGAGTTTTTCAAGTCATAAACGCTTGGCTGGTTTTATAAAATGCCTTCAGCACATCACTCGCTATTATCACCAGCTTTTCTTCTTTGGCTGGTGGGGTGGTGTCTTCCAGCGGGGTGGTTTCTGAAGGATGCATCCTGAGCAGCTGTCATAGGTAATTTTTCTATCATGTTGGGTTTGATTTGCTAATAGTTTGAGGATTTTTGCGCCTATGTTCATGAGGGGTAGACGTCTAAGTTTCCTTTCTTGGAGACATTTTTTCAGTCTTGAGGATAAAGGCCTTCAGGATGTCCTTCTCTGGTTTTGACATTAGAATAAGGTTGACTTTATTGTAATAAACGCCACCCCCTGCCCCGTTAGTGTCTTCTGAGCTGGCACCATTTCTTCTGAAAGGTTTATTAATTCATCCATGGAACATTTTGAATTCAGTACTTTCTTTTTCCCAAGGTTTTTGTTTGGTTATTTGCAAACCAGTTTAATGGGGGATTTAATGCAGCGTGTCCCACATAGTAGGTATGCGCAGACACTGAACATAGGTAGGTGTGCACCAACCTTGAGCTACCTTCCCAGCCCACTAATTATTCATTTATATTTTAAGGCAGATAAAGCAATATGCAGGTTTTCTCTGAGAGTTCGTGTGACCTTGGCAGTTTATGTCTTTCAATTGGCTTTCTTTTTATCCGGGTCAACTTTTTGGGCACTGAGTGCTCAAAGTGTGTGTTACCCTTCCAGTCCTCATGGAACCAGTTACAAAATCATCTTTACACTTCAGATAGCTTAATTTGTGTCTTCCCCTCTTTTTCCTTGTTTTACCAGTGTTATTGATCCTTTCAAAGAACTGGCTTTTGACTTTTTTAGTTGTTTTTATTTTCAATTTCATTGATTTCTGATCCAATGCTTTCTTCTTGCTTTATTCCCTGAGGTGGAAGCATAAGTTATTGACTTTAGGTCCTTTTAAAAAAAAGTTATATTCACCAGGTGGTGGTGGCGCCTGACTTTAATCCCAGCATTGGAGAGGTAGAGGCAGATGGATCTCTGTGAGGTCGAGGCCATCCTGGTCTACAAGAACTAGTTCCAGAACAGTCAGGGCTACACAGAGAAACCCTGTCTTGAAAAAAACCAAAATAATAAAAAAAGTTATATTCAATTACATTTAAAAATTTTCCCTAAACTACTGTCTTTTCTGTAACCCATTTTTTCTTTTATTAAAATAACTTTTTTCATGCACTATATTCTGATTATGGTTTCCCCTTCTCCAACTTCCCCCAGATCTTCCCCACTTCCCCTCCCACACAAATTAATACCCTTTATTTCTCTCCCTCATTACAAATCAGACATCTAAAAATAATAAAATAATATAAAACATAATAAAGTGGAGTAGAACAAAACTAACAATAGAAGAAAAAGAACGAAAAAGAAAATAAAACCAGCACAAGAAACACATACAGATTCAGAGACACACACTTTTGCACACAGAAATCCCATAAAAACACAGAGCTGGAAGTCATAACATATACACAAAAGATCTGTAAGGGAAAAAAATCCCTGACAGAGCATTACTTGACAAAGAACTTCCAAAAATACCATTGAGTTTGCTTTGTGCTGGCTGGGTATAGCAGGGCATGAAGCCTGATGGAAGAATGGTTTGGATACTCAGTAAGACGCTGTTGGAGAAAACTAATTTTCCTTTTCTGAGTGATTATCAATTGAAGATCGCTTCTGGGCTAGGAATGGGAGTTGTGTTCATTTCTCTCAGTGCTGGGCCCCCATTTGCCATAGACCAGCAGGCCCTGTGCTTGATGCTTCTGGGAGTTCATACGTGTGCCAGTCCTGCTGTGTGTAGAGGGCCTTGTTTCCTTGGTGCCCTCCAGCCTCTCTGGCTCTTACACTGTTTCTATCTCTTCTTCCACAGGGTTCCCTGAGCCCTAGTGGAGGGATTTGATGGAGACATCCCATTTAAGGCTGAGTGTTCCAAGGTCTCCCATTTCCTGTGGAGTGTCTGGCTGTGGGTCTCTGTATTTGTTCCCATCTGCTGCAGGAGGAAGCTTCTCTGATGATGGCTGAGGAAGGCACTGATGAGTATAGCAGAAATCCATTAGGAGGCATTTTATTGCTGCATTCCTTACCAGGAGGGCTTAGTAGAATTGTGTAGCAGAACAGTAGTATTTATATGACCTGCATGTGTTGACAACATTTTCATTTTAGCTTAAAGTGTATTTAACTTTAATTGAGATTTAATCTTTATAATATTTAGAAATGTGCTCTTTAGAAATATTGGGGGAATTATAATTCTGTTTTTTAAATTTCTAGTTAATTTCATCATGATATTAGACCATTCTTCCTTTTCTAATATAACAAAGAAAGATTCAAGGCACCAAGTACGATCTGTCGATTTTCTCCTGAGACAAACGAGCTGATACTTCTTTTTCAAGAGCATGAGGGATGAGTGGGTGTGGGAGACTGAGGACAGAAGGGGGGTTGCTGGTTTTAACAGAATGTGGGAGATGCTGACAGAGAGTCACAGTTGTCTGTATGTCTGGCATAGACAACAAAAACCACACAAGTCAGGGTTGAAGACTTCAGTGAGTTGAGGGAGAATGAAAGGAAAAGGCAGAGCCCAAGGTTTGGAAAGGGGACAGCCACAGGAACAAGTCAGACTCCTACATGTGACAAAGTACACTCCACTTGGCGCCGTGATCTATTTCTTAGTCAGACAGAACAGAGATTCAAGTCCTGTGGTGTTGAAGGGGATCAGAGGGCTGAGCCCTGCAATGTCCATCTGGCCCTTCAGTTCCCTACAGACAGCATCCTGGATGTGCTGGGAATGGTGTGTATTTTTGTCAAACTCAAGGGAAAATATCAGGAAAGGCTGCTGTGTGACCACACTGCTTTCAAGGTTGAACCTGATCACAAAACTCAAGCATCCTTCACAGTGTTAGAAGATGGCATTGCAAATGGGCCACACTTTGACCATGAACATGACACACCTGTCCTATGGCAGCAGGGCAGTGACGGTGTGAAATGCAGGCGGCTCCAGAAACAGCTTCAGACTGAGCTAGTTAACAGGGATGAATCGCAGGCCTGTGCTCTGCAATCTTCTGCTTGGTCCCCTTGTGGCCAGCACCAAATCCCTTCCATGGCTAACTGGAAGGCCAGGGAGGTGGATGGTCATGACGTTCTTTGTGTGTGTCTGTTTACATTGGTCACGGTGTGTGCTGTGTTGAGTAAGTGTGCATTGTTTTCTTGTTTTACTACCGTTGTGGGTATTTTGAACCTGTATGACAGCTGGTGAGAACAGACTTGCAACCTGGTCTGTCTGTTTAGGCACCCTTAATCTATGTCAGCCTTCACCTGGGCACCAGGCTTTGTCCTGGGGAAGTCTTGGGGAGTAATTTCCATTCGTATCAGTCTTAAGAATTAGGGTACGACGAACGAGCACACTGCGGCACGAAAAAGTAAAATTACTTTCCTTAGGCCTTTCTGCTGTTAATGTCACATTCTAGAGCTGACAGCGGCAGAGCTGCACCTCCCCCTGAACACCATCACAGCAAATTGCTTCGTCTTGGATGATTGATTAATTGGGGTTTTATGGAGGAAGAGCCCTCTTTTTCAGTCTAGCTGAATTCATCAGTGTAGGAGGCAGCAAGACTTAAACAGGTGGGAAGACAAGTCATCTTCTGTAGGAACAAAAGGAATGTAGGAGGATCCAGGCAGGGAGGGAGGAGTAATGGGGTATGGGCTAGAGGCTGTGACATTGGAAGTCAAGGGCAATTAGAAGAGAAGGTTTAGTTTCAAAGAAAATGAAGTCATGAGAAGTACAGAGAAGAGAGCTGACGCTTGCTGGCCCTTTTATTTCAGTTAGGCCTGGTGTTGGACATTTCAGAAACCACTTCCTTATACAGTGCCCAGAATAAGTCTTTAAAATGTCCTAAAACCCCATGAATTCCCCTCTCACACTTCTGTGTCACAGAATAATGACTCAGGGTCTCAGAAAATAATGTTGTATAAAATTAGGACATGATGTTATACCATGGTGTGTCCTAGATAGCAGGAAGTTGGCCATCATCAGTCTCCAGGCAGATACAGAGTAAGAATGTGGGCATTCTCACTATAAATAATCCAGGGATCAGGGAGTAGGTGGGACTGAGGCTGGGGAAAGGGCAGAATTTCCTGTGGACCAGCTAAGGATGAGGTCAGAGGCCAAACGGAGGTTCTGTAGGTGCTATGATCCCCTCGGTCTGTAAGGCACCTTAGAATCTGATGCTGTGACCAACCCATTCCTTTGTAAACGCTATCCAGGTAGGATCTAAGGACGGTTAGTTAAATTCTTCCTAACAGACTTCAGGCCATAGCTGACTAATAGAAGTGTGGTGGTGGGCGCCGAAAGGATTGAGTCCCCAAGGAGCTCCATGACAGAAGATAGACACTTGTTGCAGCTTCCTCAATGGAGAGAAATGCATAGGAAGAGTTCCCTATTCTTGTCTTTATTCTACACACAGAGCAGCTATTCCAGGACCAGCACTGGAGATGAATGTATCAGGTAGATGCAGTCTTAATATAACGCCTCTCAGAGACACAGCAATGTGGCCTCATTTGCCTAGAAAGCTAGACACCTGGTTGCTCATACTGACAGTTGGGCCAATCAGAACTATTTATGTTTTAATCTTTTGATGGTGCTTACCTCATCCACCTCTTTAGATTGGATGAACACCCTGCAAGTTCTTAGGACCACCCTGTAATGGAAGAAAGACATTCTCTTGATGGGTAATATGTCAGTCCGTTTGGGCTACTATAGTAAAATACATACTAGATATCTTATGAACAACAGGAATTTATTTCTCACAATCTGTAGGCTGGGAATTCCTTGATAAAGGGCCAGGAGAGGTGGGGTTTGATGGGGGCTTGCTTTCTGGTTCACTACTTTCTTGTCCTATGCTCATGCGTAGAAGAGGGAAGGGGCTTTTTTCCCCAAGGACACTGATTTCATGAGCCCTAATCATCCAGTCACCTCCCAGTTAGGACTCTTGGGGAAGAATGGCATCATTTAGACCATAAGATGTTGGATGGGAGGGAACTGTTGCATTTAAATTCCAAGAAGAATACATGTCTATTAAACTAGCGAAGTTAGATGCACTGGCAACACAAGCAGAGAGTCCTTTGCTTTAGAAATCAAAAAATATTTCACGACTAATTATTTTCCTTTGTGGAGGGGTGGGCACCAGAAGTAAAGGGTGAGTGTATTCTGAATTGCAAAGCTAAAGGACGCACATTTGTGGTAAGCTGTGTTGTGTAGTCACCTTATGGCCCTCTTGCAACCAATGCGTCCTCGTTATAAAGACTGTGACATTTCACTTAAAAATTAAATGTTTGCTAGTGAGTGATTGAATAAGTGAGCAAGTGGACGGATGAACAGATGGGGTGGTAGCTGGACCGACAGATGGAACGCAGGGTCCAAAGCAGAACTGGAGATCGCCATGTTTCCGGTTGCCAGTAGCCTGACTTTCTGGGCTTATGACGATGGAACTTTTGATTTTCTTCTTGTATTATTCATATTATATATGAATAACACCTGTAAGTTAGAGGCGAGGGAGGGGAGTAGAGAGAACACTAGCCTGCCCTCAGCCAGACTGACGATGTTCAACTCTCCCAGCCACTTCCCCAGCAGGAGCCATTTTTCCTGCTCTGAGCTCTAGTGCCCCCACCCCACCCCTATTGGAAGATGGGAATCCTTATTTCACACGGGTCAAGAGAGGATTTTTAAAAAGATAACAATTATAGTTAATTCTTAAAGGGAAAGAAAGCTTGATATGTCGGGAATTGTATTAAGCTATTAGCCCACACCACCTGTGACACCCCGACAAAGTAGGTGCTGTTAAAGCCCTTAATTACAGAAGAAAAGCAAACACCAAGAGTGCAAGGGCCTCGATGAAATCTCCACCGAGGAAGCAGGCTTGGGGTTTACACTCAGTTGGCTGCTTCCAGAGAGCAAGCACTTAGCAATGCGTCCTTTCAAATATACAAATCTCATAGCCTAGCCCTGGCATGTGGTGGGCTTCCAGGAAAGGGACATTTCCAGTCCTCCTGACTTAGATATTTTTCATTGACAATGGTGGCCTTTCCCTTGTAGCCAGTAATGATAGAACGCTGGAGGCCCCGCTGGTGTGTTCAGTCCTGGTGAGCCAGACACAGCCCCTGCATGTCCTGCTGGGCCGCCACCTCACCCGTGCCACTGCCACGAGCCCATCTGCAGCTCGTCAGCAGCCACCATCTGGTTCCACTGAGCCACTGCTGGCTGTCACACAGAGGATGCTCAGCAAACGCATTCCCAAGACTTCTGCCTGGCGTTTACACAGGGAGTCAGGGGAACGTAAGTTTGACTTTTGAATTCACCTCTCTGTTCACCCACAGCTGAAGAGCTCCGATGGCTGCTTCAGTTTCACTCATTGTTTAAAGAGGCAACGGTGCTCACTTCATAAGGGTACTGTGAGGGCACTGTGAAGGTGTATAGTCAGGGCTTGGCAGACGCTGCAGTGTGTGTATTTACATGGGTGTACATGTATGAAGGCCATGTAGGCTGGACCGTCTGGTTAGTGAGCCCCTGGGATTTGCCTGTCTCCACCCTTCAGTGCTGGGGTTCCAGGTGTGTATCAACACACTTGATCTTTACATGGGTGCTGGGGATCCAAACTCAGGTCTTCATGTTTATGCTGCAAGCACTTAGCCCATTGACCCATCTCTCCAGCCTCTAAGTGAGCATTTTCTAACTTGTAAAAGCACCTACTTTTGGGTAATTTACTAAGTAGTAATAGGGAATGGCCTAATATAGAAACTTTGATATCGAGTAATGTGACAGGATCCATTCAGTTGCAGGTAACTGTTGCAGGGAGAGACTGCTTGTTCGTTCCGGCAGCTCAGAACCGAAATAATCACACAGAAACTATATTATTTAAATCACTGCTTGGTCCATTAGTTCTAGCTTCTTATTGGCTAACTTTTATATCTCAATTTAACCCATCTCCATTAATCTGTGCACCACCACAAGGTTGTGGCCTACCAGGTAAAGTTTCAGCATGTCTGTCTCTGGCGGTGCCTTCATGGCTTCTCTCTGGCTCTGCCTCCTTTCTTCCAGCATTCAGTTTAGTTTTCCCCGCCTACCTAAGTTCTGCCCTATCAACAGGTCAAGGCAGTTTCTTTATTCACCAATGTCACTCACAGCATACAGAGGGGAATCCTACATCAGGTAACAACAACAAAACTGAACTCAAATGGGCTTATGTGATTTGAGCAACAGTTTAATTGATTCATCTCACTGCACGTAACCAGGCTGGAGGAACTCAGGGCTGGTTTGACAGTGCTGCTCAGTGGCCATCAAACATCCAGGGTAGTTTTCTCTCCGTGTTTCCTCTCTGCTCTGCCAGCCCCATCCCAAGATGATTTTCCTTTCTTGTTAACTGAAAGATAATTGCCAGAATCTTCTGGGGTGTGATGCATATGGCTGCTCTTCTACAACTCAGAAGATGAAACTCTTGTTTTCCTGAAGCTGCTTGTGAACATCTACAATCTCACCGGTGCTAAGTGATCCACGTCCTCATCAGGGAACCAGGGGACAGTGATCAGGCAAGGAGGTGCTGGCTTGTCTTGAACCACCTGCTGTATCCCTAGACCAAGGTTGCGAGGTGAGAAAATCCAAACGTGGAGAAGAGGGACAGAGTGTTAGAGACAAGCCGCCTTCTGAGCTTCGGAAGGAATCTGTGACTTACTGCGCTATGCAGCCTGCAGACTGGGGACACACTCTGTGCTCACACACTTCCTCACCCCCATGCTTCAAACCCTCTTCCTGGACATTTTGCCCCCTGACCATCGCCAGTAACACAATGAAAGCAGAATCACATGGGTTTTTTCATTATTTGCACCGTTGGAAGCTGTCCACATTTTCACACCTGTTTTCTTAAGCTGCCCTTCTTATAATTATTAGAGACAAACATTGCTAAATCTTTACAAATCAGAGCACACCAAAGCCCAGAGAGATCAAAGCAAGTCTCTCAGATTCGCACAACTCTGGGCTAGACCAGGATTTGTTCCAAGTTTGTCAGATTTCAAAGCCCATGCTGTTTGAGTCTCTGTACTACCTTTTCATGCTAGAAGGCAGGTGAATATCCGTTTGAAAATAGATAATATTCAACCCTTCTGTTTTGAAGTCAGCCAAAGCAATAAAGAGAGCAGGAAGCAAAAATTCAAATGACTTTGGTGAAGCTAGGAGACATCTGGCGGAGTGTTTTGTAAAGATCCCCAAAGCTTGCAGACGCTATGTGAAAGGAGCTAGCCAGAAGCAGAGAGAACTTAGTAAGAAATAGGGGATATAGAAAGGTAGATAAATGTTCCCACTCTAGACTTGGTTAGGTCAAGAAGTGCAGACTCTGAATGTATCTGTCAGCTACATAACAAACTTTGCAAACTCTACCAACTCAACACATTTTCTTGCTTCTGTGCCTCCCGGGTGGCTGGAGCTGAACTCTTTAGGCTGTTTGAAGTTTCATTAGAGTCCAGATGGAGGGGTTGGGTGCAAGTTAGCTCCACGTGGACCTAAACTTCCTTAAAGCAATGGCTACTCAGCACATGTTTTTCTTATGAGGATAACCAAGAACCAAGGGCTGAACAACATGAGGGCAGCTCATGCCCCTGGTCATGCCACGCCCACCGGTAGCTCATGAGCTGAAGTAAGTTGCAAGGTTGAGTCTAATACCAAGGAGTGGGCACTACAGTCCTCTGCCATCCATTTTATCACAGCGAAGGTATGGATGTTTGACACACGGCAGCAGACGGAGAAGGGTACAGACACAAACGGCACTCACCCCAGGTCTCGTGCGGAAGCATGCTCAGACTCTCTATTTAGAGAAGCAGTCGTCTAATTTTGTAGCAAGTGAAAAAATCAGCCTCTGAGTTAAACCAATGGCAATCTGACCCTGGCCTCTTGACCTACAGCAATTTTCCAAAGCACTTGACTCAGACAACCGCTGAGGGGGAGGAGGGGCTGTGGCAATGGATGGTATTACACAACAGACAACGGGGAGAAAACTGCTACTAGAGTTTTGCAAAGAAACTATAAGGATAAAAAAGAAAAGGGAAAGAAGCAGCAGATTTTATAATAGCATGGAACAAATTATAATTACAAACAAACATCCTATCACAGACTAAATATAAAGGATGTAACAACATCTATGAACTACCAGTGTGAAGCCTCTCAGAAGTGCAGCTACAAGGCAAGGAACAGAATGGGGTGTGCCAAAAGCCGGGGCGGGGGGAGTTAAGCTACCCTGCGTATAAAAACTGAAAGAGAACAAATGTTAATTAATAGCACAACCCACTGAGGATGGGAAGACTGCAAGAATAAAATGTAAATAAAGGGAGTGTCAGATTAAATGTTAGACAGTGATTGATCTAGAAACAGACCAAATATGCACATGCTGGGACGAAGAGTGTGGTTCGGTGGTACAGCAATTTCCTGGCATGTACAAGGCTGTGGATTAGATACCACACAAAGTTAGAGGCCTCAAAAAATGTATCAAACAAATGAAAAGAAACCAAAAATAAGTGGTAAGTCAAGAACATCTTTCTGGAGTAATAGGTTATTCCATGTTCTGCTCCAGACACATCTGATGTGTAAGAAAGGGACCTCTGAAGGCCTGTGCTGATAAGCAAAGAGGTGTTACTCGGGAAGCCACGCATGTCACATGGAAAGACTGCTACTTTATGACATTCAGAAGCTTGCTTCATTTGTCCTTTGGCTGACTTTAGATTTCTCAAGGGCATTTAACTTCAGGTCACAATAAGACAACATTTAAGGAAAGCAAACCTGAACCAGTGATTTTTAGAACTAGTAAAACCCAAACAAAACCAAAACCCCAAACCAACCAACCAGCCAAACACAAACCTTCCTTACATAGAAAAGCTACAGAAAGACAATTTCAAAAACACAAGAGCCCCAGAGTCTATTCATTGATTCCTCTGGTAGGAAAATTAAAAAAAAAACAAAACAGTAAACTTTAGCCAACCAAGTCATTAAAGAAACTGTCTGCCAAGTGCCCTAATGAGGATTAAGCAGCCCTGTTTGACTGTGGGATGAACAATAATGTGATTATTCAGTTGGCAGAATTAGTTGTAAATGTAACACAATAAAAATGATGAGACCTACTGGGACCAGGAGAGGAAGATGTAAAGAAAATAGGGGAAAAACATTTCTTTCGTGTCATAGCTGGGTGTATATTTGGAATTGGCTAAAAGTAGGAACACAAAAATAGCAGCTGACTTTCGCTGTGTGAGAGCCAATCTCAGAGCGTTCAGATGGGTTACCCTGACCCATCTGTCATTGGTTTGGGCTCATCCAAAGCAGAGATGTTGGGTCCCTTTGCCCCAGGCTGCAGGCCATCTGGATTGGGTTGTCAATTGTGGGCTGAGCTTGGATATTCACATTCATTAGTTCTGGACCCAGGCACAAGGGCATCAGTCACCCAGAGGAAGGTCCTCTGACAGCACAAGGCATGGACACAGGAGATCAAGCCAAGCAAAACACACTTCTGGCCTCTCATGTCCCACTGCCTAAGATTTCATCGGCCAAATCAGTTCACACTTCCAAAACCATCATCAAGGAGGTAAGGAAAATGTATCCCCCTGGATTTAGGAGTTCAAGGTGACATTGTGATACACGTAGTTAAATCTGTGCAAATGCAAACAGAAGCAAAAGGTATATTAACTAAAACTTGACAAGACTAGTAGAAAGTTATAAAAAGACCAAATACGGCTTTAAAATGTTTTGAGTTAACCACCAGAATAAACCCTCTTAAACATAAAAAATAGTATAGTAAACACAGCACAGAGAAATTCTGAAATGCAGGAAATACTATTACATATCAGAAATGAGACCAAATTGAGGTTAAGATTATTTTTCCAATTTCTGTGAAAATTGCATTGGCAGTTTGGTAGACACTTCTAAACCTGCCGATTGCTTTTGGTAGGAATACTATTTCCCTAGCATTAACGTTACCAGTTCGTGCATCTTTGGAATCTTCTTCAGTTCCTCAAAGTTTTTGTTGCAGACATTTTTCACCTCTTTGATTAGATTTATTCCTTTTTTTTTTTTGAGGAGGCTATTGTGAATGAAATTATCTCCCTGATTTCTTTCTCAGTATGTTTGCTATTGGCATGTAGGAAAGTTGCTGATTTTTGTGTATTAATTTCATATCCTACTCCATTGCTGAAGGTGTTGATTGCTGTAGGAGTTTTCTTCTGGGTCTTTTATGTATGCGATATGCATAAAGATGCTTTGACCTTTTCCTTTCTGTTTGTATTCCCTTATCTTCTCTTGCCTTACTGCTGACTGTGAGCTTTATTATGTTGAAGCATGTCTTCTGTGGTCCCAGATTTCCTAGGACTTGTATCATGAAGGGGTGTTGAATTTTGTCAAAAATCTTTTCTGTATCTAATGAGACTGTTAAGTTGTTTATGTTTTTGAGTCTATTTATGTTGCGGATTACTTTTATTGATTTACATATGTTGGCTCATCCCTAAATCTTTGACATGAAGCCAACTTGATTATTGTGGATGGTATTTTTGACGAGCTCTTGAATTTCATTTGCAAGTATTTGATTGAAAATTTTTGTGTCTATATTCATCAAAGAACTTGCTGTGTAATTTTTATTTGGTCTTTGAGAATTTCATATAGTGTACTTTGACCATATTCATCCCCAAATTTTCCTCCTATTTTCTCTCTGATCAACCCCCACCTCTCTTCCTTACCTCAACTTTACACTCTTCCCACCATTGTTTTCTAATTTAGATTATTTTTTGAGAATTTCATATATGAACACTGTATGTGTGTCGTTTCCATTCTTCCTCTTCCCATGTGCGATAGAGTGAATGTAATTGGCCCCCATAATTTCATAGGGGTGTGACTTTCTTGGAGTGGGTAAGCCTTGTTGGAGGAAGTGTGCCACTGTGGGGGTGGGTTTGAGATTTCCTATGCTCAGGGTACCACCCAGTGAATCAATTGACTTCTTGTTGCCTGTACGATATGGTACTCTCAGCTCCAGCGCCATGTAAGTCTGCACGCCGCCACGTTCCCTACCATGATGATAGACTGAACCTCTGAATTATTAATTATTAAACACCATATTATTAAACACCATAATTAAATGTTTTCCTGGTAAGAGTTACTGTGGTCACGGTGTCTCTTCACAGCAGTAGAAACCCTAGCTCAGACACCCTCCAACTCCTCCCATGTACCCCTAACTTTTCAAATTTTTGAATTCTTTTTTAGTGATTATACACACACACACACACACACACACACACACACACACACACACACAGCCTGCTGAGTCCACTTGGTGTTGCTCTCATGTGCATATGTTTAGGGTTGGTCACTGGGGACTGGATAGCTTGTCAGGGATTTTCCTTAGAGAAGACTAATATTCTCCCTCTTAATGTCCTTCAGTTGTCTGCAGTTTTCACCTGGAGGTAGGGCTCTGTGGCATTTCTCCAAACAACATTAGCATGCCAATTAATTTTGTCATTGTGAGGTCTTATTTAGGCAAACATATTTTTTCTCTTCTTGAATTTTTTTGAAAAATGGAAAGTAATTTTTTTCCATACAATACATTCTGATTATGGTTTTCCCTCTCCTGACTCCTCCCAGATCTTCCTCAGTACCTCACCATCCTCCCACCCCAAATCCATACCTTTTCTTTCTCTTCCTCTCATTAGAATACAAACAGGCACCTAAATAATAATAAAATAAAATAAGATATAATAAAAAAACAAACATGCCAGAATAGAACAAACAAACAAATGCAGGGGGAGAGCCAAAGAAAAAGCACAAGAATTACAAGGCAACCAAATTTTTGAGATGTTCTGGATGGGGCTCCCCTGCCGTATGTAGAAAACACTATCTCACAACCGGTCTTCTTGCCCTTTGACTTAACCCTTTCCTCCTTGTCTCCCACAATGTTCCTCAGCCTTAAGCGTCGGGCTTACATTGTAGATATATCAATGACGGTTGGGTACCCCACTGTCGTTTGTTCTAAGCATTTGACCAGGGGTGGATTGTTGTAACAGTTTTCATACGCTGCAAAATGAAGCTTTTCTGATGAAGGGTGATAGCTACACTTAACTGTGGTAATATGGATAAGTAGAGCAGGTAGGAATTATACTGGTTTCGGAAAATGGTAGTAGTGGATTCCACTCTAAGGTCCATGACCTCACCAGCCACAGGTAACGGGCTAAGTTCAGTACCAGCCATGAATTCCCTTTTACTGAGGGGCCTTGGGTCCTCTTAGAATTGTTGGCTACCACCAAGATACTAATGCTACTATTGCATCTTAGGGACACACCTGGCCAGGTTGTTCACTGTGGCTTGTAGCTTTCCAGCTGGGTGGAGATACAGGTGGATATCCTCCCTTGGCACTTGCACAACATCATTGGATGGTATACCCCCGGGGGGGGGCTTCCAGGGCAGTCAGTTTCATTGCGATTCATGCAAATCCTGCATCACAAGTGTGTGGTTGCTTCAGCAATAGGGTCTATCTTCAAGTTCTGGGAGGCAATGAAGGGCAATGGCAAGAGCCTATTCATTTCGGTCTCTGACTCCAGTGACCAGCAATATGACAGGCTGTGTCCCATGCCTGGAGCTGAGTCTTTTATTAAACAGTCTATGGTTTTTGGTGTGGAACGAATTCTCATTTCTTTTAAGTCTTCATCTGGATTTGGTAGCATAGCGAATCTAGCGTTGGAGAAAGAATTTGGAAGCATTTCTTCCTCTTCTATTTTACGGAATAATTTGGTGAGTATTAGTGTTAGTTCCTTGACAGTCTGGTAGAATTCTCCACTGAATCCACCTGACCCTGGGCTTTTCAAAGTTGGGATATTTTAAGTTACTGCTTTGATATTGTTCATTGCAATGGGTCTGTTTAAATTATTTACTTCATCTTGAATTAACTTTAACCGTGGTAGGTCATACACATCTAGAAATTCATCCATTTCTTTTAGATTTTCCAGTATGGTCAAATACAGATTTTTAAAAGCTTTTTATTGGTTCTTTGTGAATTTCATGGCATGCTCTCTGATCTCACTCCTCTCCTTATCCCTTCACTTGGCTTCTGCCCTCTGTCCTGGCAACTTCCCCCTCCTAGAATAAAACGAAATTTAAAAGTAAAACCAAAAAACCAAAACCAAACCAAACAAACTAAAAAACAAACAAACAACAAACAAACCTCAGTGTGGAAGTGGTAGCGTGGTCCAGTGAATAACATAGTGTGCCCTTTAGTTCATATAACTTTACTTGTGAGTGTCCACTGCAATAAGTCATTGGCCTGGTCCGAGGACCCTGGCCTCCACCACACTGTTGATTCTGAGCTCTCCCTGGGACTTCCCTTGTTGCCTTGTATCATGGAGATCCTGCAGCTTTGGATCTACAGGTCTGGTCTCTTCACACACTCCAGCAGTTCATAGATCGGGTGGATGTTGGAGCAGGCTAATTTGTAGTCCTGGTTCTGGGCCTGGGTGGCAGCATATTGGTCAGCCCACCAGTTTTCCCTCATCATCACCTCCCAAGCGAGCTCTCCAGCACTGCCCCAGCTAGCTCACTCAAGGCATCAGGCCGCAGGGAGCAGGGCCAGTTCTCCCGCTCCCATGCCTTCATGTGTGGCTCGCCTGCTTTCACATCACCTGGGTCAACTTTACTGTTTGGCCCAGGCAGGGTGCAGGGCCTACATCCCAGATTGTTGCCATTGGTGAGGGACAGGGCCTGCTCTTCCGTTCTCATGCCCCTGACCGAGGTCAGCTCTCCTGCCCGCCACAGATGGTAAAGGGTGTGTGTGTGTGTGTGTGTGTGAGAACATATTTCCCTCACCCATGCTGCCACATGGCATACAGGGAGAGGGGAGCGGGGCAGCACTCCTACTCTCATGCCCTCCGGGACAGCTCACCTGAAACCCTGCCAACAGGGTCAGCTCAGCTGTGCTGCCTTGGTGAGCTGCAGGGCCTACTGTCCCAAGTGCTGCTGCCAGTGAGGGGCGGTGCCAGCTCTCTCTCAGGGCCAGCTCTCCTACCCACTACAGGTGGTGAGGGGTGGGTGCTGGGGGAGGTCATCTCCCCCTCACCCACTACACTATATGACAGATGAGGGGTAGGGCCAGGTCACCCCTGCATGTTTTCAGGCCTGGATCACCTGCACCCCTATCAACAGGGGCAGCTCTAGTATGCTGCCCAGGTGAGGGACAGGGCCTACTCTCCTGAGTAGTGGAATTGGTGAGGAACAGAACTTGTGACCCTGGAACAAGGGGTGAGGGGCAAGTGGCGAGGGGGCTTTCTCCCTCTCTTGGATTGGGCCTGGCCCCATGGTCCGGGATGGCAGAACAGGCTTCTTAGATTGGTGTGGCCCCTGTGGGGTCACATTCCTTCAACCCAGACATGGTCACAGGTGGTGGCCCAGACTCCGAGTGTTTGCAGGACCTTCAGTGGTAACTGGAGCCACAGACATCAACACTAATCTTCCCCACAACTGTGTCAGGGTCATGGACGACATGTCCTTGACAGCAGCCCAGGCCCAGACATCACCATGGACCCAAATGGTAAGCAGGCCATCTACGTCGGTCCATTACCCCGCGCCCTCACCTCTTCAGATCTGCCTCTAGCACATGAATCATTCTGCCCCTTCTCTCCCATTTCCTACAATGTACTGGCTCACCAAAACGGTGCCCAACTGCCCAGTGCCCCGTCCCATGCCCACCTGGGCCTCGAAGCCCGGAGCAGCTCATGGCTGATTTCTGTCCACCCAGGCCAATCTCAAATATAAGTTTTTAGAGTATTTATGATTCTCTGAATTTTCTGTGTCTGTCATAGTGTTTCCCTTTTCATTTATGATTTATCTTGGTCTTTTCTCTCATTCTTTTGGTTTGTTTGGCTAAAGGTTTGGCAATCTTGTTTATCATCTCAGAGAACCAACTCTTTCATTGTTTTGTTTCTGTTTCTAAGTTATCCATTTCAGCCACAGTTTTGATTATCCGTTCCAAGCTTCTGCTTTAGGTTTTGTTTGTTCTTGGCTTTCTAAGACCTTCAGGTGCATCAATTAGTTCTCTCTCTCTCTCTCTCTCTCTCTCTCTCTCTCTCTCTCTGTAGGAACTCAGTGCTATGGCCATTCCTCTTAGGACTGTCTTCCTTGTGTCACATAGATTTTTGGTATATTACATTTTAATTTTAATTCAGGAGCTTTAATTTTTTCTCTTTGATGTTTTTCCTGACTCAATTATTGTTCAGTATGTGCTGTTTAGTTTCTATGACTCTGTGTCCTTTCTGGATTTCCCTTGTTGCTGATGTCCAGCTTCCTTGCATGTGGTCAGCTAGAATGTAGGAGGTGCTGCAGTTTTTCTGGAATGTTCACTCTTGCTTTGTGTTCTAACAGGCGACTGATTCTGGAGAAGGCTCCATGGGGTGCCGAGAAGAATGCGTAATCTTTGTTTTGGAGTGGAATGTTTTGTAGATGTCTGTTCGGTCAATTTAATTTACGATGTTATTTAACTCCAATGCTTCTCTGTTTAGTTTTTGTCTGGATGACCTGTTTTTTGGTGAGAGCTGGGTATTCAAGTTATACACTATCACTATATTGAGCTTAATCTATGCCTTTAGATCTAATAGTATTACTTTTATGAAATTGGGTACATTTGAGTTTGATGCATAACTATTTGGGATTGTAATATCTTCTTTGGTGGATTTTCCTTTAATGAGTATGAAGTGAACTTCCTTATCTCCTTTGACTAGTTTGAAGTTTATTTTGTCAGATACTAGAATAGCTATACCTCAGTGTTTCTTAGTTCAATTTTCATGGACTATATTTTTCCATCCTTTTATCCTAAGGTTATATCTATTGTTGATGTGTTTCTTGGAGGCAGAAAAGAAAAGGAACCTATTTTTCAATCCAATCTGCTAATCTGCTCCACCACCTCACTTTTGGCTTTTTGAAACAGGGTTTCACTGTAGCTTTGGAGCCTGTCCTAGAACTAGCTCTTGTAGACCAGGCTGGCCGCAAGCTCACAGAGATCCCCCTGCCTCTTCCTCCTGATTGCTGGGACTAAAGGCGTGCACCACCACCACCTGACTTAATCTGTGTGTCTCTTAATTGGGAGGAATAGAGGCTATTAATGGTAAGACTTATTATTGAACAATGTGTATCAGTTCCTGTCATTGTCTTGGTTTTGTGCTGTTTTCTTAAACACTTCCAGAACAGTTAATCAAAAGAGGTCTATTCATGACTCCTGTGACTTCTTGGCTGTGGCTAACCTTTTCATACCAAAGTATTTCTCCCAGCATCTTCTGTAGAATTCACTTAGTTATCATAAAATCCTTTAATCTGTTTTTATTGTGGAATATTTTCTTTGTCTTTCAATTATGACTGAAATCTGTGGTTTTTTTCATAACTCCACTGAAAAACAGTGGTTGTTCTATGGGCTCGCCTTTGGAGTAATTTGACTGTCTTTCCTGCAGCTTTCCATGTCCTTTCTCTGTCTTATACATTTAGTGTTTTGACTGTAATATGTGCAGGGTAGCTTTCTTTTCTTTTCACGGCCATGTCTCTTTTGTGTTCTGTATTCCTCTTGAATTTTTCAGTGACATCTCTTTTCTTAGGTTTTGGAAATTTCCTTTTAGGATCTTGTTAAAAATATTGTCTGTGCCTTTGACCTGGGTTTCTTCTCCTTACTTTGTATCTAGTGTTGTCAATTTGGCCTTTTAATAATTTCCTAATGTTCCTGCATGTTCCATTCACATTTTGTTTTCATTTTGAAGGTTTAGCATTTTCTCTGGCAGAGTGACCCAGTTCTACCTTGTCCTCAAGCCCTGACATTTCCTACTCTACTTGCTCCCTCCTAATGATGAGACTTTCCATTGAGCTTTTTATTTGATTTATGAAAATTTTCATTTTAAATTCTATTTTAGTTGGACTTTTGCTCAGAAATTCTACCATCTTAGTAATTTCTATCTGCATATATTGACCTGTTCTGTTTCATTCAATGGTTTTCATTTTCTGTGATCTTCATTCTGGCATTTAGTCACGTCCTCTGAGTTTCTTGGGCATTTTATAATAGCCATTTTGAAGTCATTGCTTTGCATGTTGTTTAAGTTGATTTTCTCAGAAAACATTCCTATTTGTGGATCCACTTTGGAAAAGACATTTTGTGTTGGTTATGTGTGTTCTTTGTACCTTTTGTGATGGGACCTTGGCATCTGGAGTTAGGTCACTGGCAGCACTTCCTGGAATGAATCTCTGCCCTAATTTCATTGTGTGGGCTTTTGAGTATCTGTTTTCTATTGTCACAACTTGTCATGCTATGGTCCATGTCTTAGTGAGGGTTTCTATTGCTATGGAGAGACGCCATGACCACGGCAATTCTTATAAAAGAAAAACATTTAATTGAGCTGGCTTACATGTTCAGAGGTTTAGTCTCTTATTGTCCTGAAGGGGCATAGAAACACGCAGACAAGCATGGTGCTGGCTACATTTGATCAGAACACAACAGGAAGTGATCTGTCTCACTGGATGTGGCTTGAGCATATATGAGACCCCAAAATCTGCCTCCACAATGACACACTTCCTCCAATAAGACCATACCTCCTCCAACAAGGCTACACCTCCTAATAGTGCTATTTCCTTTGGGAGCCATTTTTTTTTTCAAACCACCACATTCCACTCCCTGGCTCCCAAAGCTTATGCTATATCATAATATATAAATATCCAAGTTCTAAAGACTCCATAGTCTACAACAGTCTCAAACTTGGTTTAAAATCCAAACATGTCTTCTGAGACTAATGGCAACCTCCTAACTATAATCTCCTATAAAATTAAAATATAAAAGCAGGTCACATACTTCAAAATTCAATGGGACAGAATATCCATTACTGTTCTAAAACACAGGGAGGGGAGCATAGTGAGGAAATACTGGACTAAAGCAAGACTGAAAACCAGCTGGGCAAACTCCAAACTCTACATCTCCATGTCTGATGTCAAAATGCTCTTCAGATCTGCCGTATCTCCTGCTTCTCCCAGTTTTTCTGACTGCAGCACACTTCTTTCTCTCGGGCTGGTCCCTCCTTTTGCTAGAATCTCTCTTCAGAGGTATCCCACAGCTCTGGCATCTTCAACCTCTTGGGGGGGTCTTGAAGGCAATTCAGATTTCACCTTTATGGCTTCATACAATAGTGTCTCTAGGTCTTCATTCAGAGACACCCCCTGCCACATGCGTGGCCTCAGCAGCTTTCCTTAGTCACAAATGGAGATTCCATAACACTTTTCTTCATCCTTGACTCTAAAGCCAGAACCATGAGACCAAGCCTGCCAAGTTCTGCAGCTTCCTGGGGCTGAAATATGGCCCCCTTGTTCAATTGCATCTTCACCAACTTTGTGGTTTTGATGGTTTTCTTCACTGCCTAAGGTTGACATTTCTGGAATTTTCTCTGTAGACTAGACTGGCCTCAAACTCAGAGATTTACCAGTCTCTGCCTTTCAAGTACTGAGATTAAAGGCACACACCACTACTGCTCTCAACTTTTCTAATTTCTTTTCACAAGGGGGAAACTTAGCTAGGTGGGTTCTTACTCTGAGGTCACCACTCCCTTTATTCCATTTCTTAATCTGCTTATCTCCCTGAACACAGAATTTAACTTGATTCTACTTCCTGTTGCTCCTTTTCTCCTCAAATTGTACATTTTGTAATTGACCCTGCTCTTTCACTCCTTTTCATTATAAATCTTCATTAGAGTTGCTATTAACCACCACAACAGAGTCTATGCTAGGGTGTTCTGAGCTTTCCTCTGCCAATGGAATTAATTTAAACTTGTCACTTTAGTTAGTCTCAGGCAGACTCTTCTTCCAATAAGGACAAAAAGCAAACAAATAAACAAAAAACAAAAACCCAGCCACATTCTTCACCAAAACATCACATGAATAATCTATAGGCCATATATTAATATTCTTCTTCTCTGTGACCTCTTGAGCCAGCCCTTCCACAGTTCATCAGATCATATTTGGCGCCACTGTCTTCCTTAATCCTACCAGGAAGGCCCATGAAGCATCACCAAAACCCTTCAATTGCTTTTCTAATCCACAGCCCCAAGTGTCTTATTCCTTCGAACAAAAACATGGTCAGGTCTATATCACAACAGTTCTCCAGTACTTGGTACCAACTTCTATCTTAGTTAAAGTTTCTGTTGCTGTGAAGAGACACAATGAATATATCAACTACTATAAAGAAAAAAACACTTAATTGGGGTGGCTTACAGTTTCAGAGGTTCAGTTCATTATCATCATGGTGAGACATGGTAGTGTACAGCCTGACGTGGTACTCACTACATCTTGATCAGAAGGAAACAGGAAATGGTCTGTCTACTGGGTGTGGCTTGAACATATATGAGACCTCAAAGCCTGCCCCTACAGTGACAAACTTCCACCAACAAGACCACACCCATTCCAATAAGGCCATACTTCCTAATAGTGCTACCCTCTTTGGGAGCCATTTTCTTTCAAACCACCACAGTCTGATGTGGGATTCCTCTCTGTATTCTATAAATACCATTGGTTAATAAAGAAACTGGTTTGGTCTGATAGGGTAGGTAGACGGAGAAAACTAAACTGAATGCTGAAAGAAAAGAGGCAGAGTAAGGAGAAGCCATGGAGCTGCCGCCAGGGACAGACATGCTGAAACTTTGCTAGTAGACCACAATCTCGTGATGATGCACAGATTAATGGAGAGGGGTTAAATTAAGATGTAAGAGCTAGCAAATAAGCTAGAACTAATGGGCCAAGTAGTGATTTAATTAATACAGTTTCTGTGTGATTATTTTGGGGCTAAGCAACTGGGAACCAACAAGCAGCCTCCTTCAACAACAGTCCATCCAAATAGTGCTCAGAGTTTAGTCTTGAGACCACTCAGTGTTGATGTGTCTGCTAATGGGGCACTGGAAGTGGTCATGGCTCAGTGAGGGCTGGGCAATGCATTTAAGCATAGGAATAAGTTTTCTGTAGAGTTAGGAAGTTCTTAAGGTTGATCCTCAGAAGTTTGAGGGTGGTGCCCTGGGTGTGCAGATCTCAGGCAATGGGGGTGAGGGTGGATATTGGGGATGAGCCTCAGGAGGTAGGGGTGGGATGAATTTCTGAAGAAGGTGCTCAAAACACACCAAACATACTTACTTTTATAAGCACAAGCAGATATGCTAGTGGAAGTCACCTGGGTGTAACGGTTTTGCGTAGATGAACTATATTCACAAAGAAATGAGCAAACAATTCCAGTCATTGTGGTCAGTAGTTGCATGTACTAGACTTTATAGCTGTGATCATTTAAACACCATATGAAGTAGCCTGTTCTTTGGTGACTTGGACCCAAATCTGAAAAGTATCACTGGTGTGTATGTATGCCCATGTAGATGAACATCCTTCACAGATGCTGTGTATGTAATTGCCCATATAGAGGAACATTCTTCACAGCTGCAGACATACAGAGAGGACAATCACTTATCAGGGAAGCTTGGAAGTGTTTGCACACAAAGGAAATTGTTGTGAAAATGCCCTGTCACAGAGTCATAGCTACAGACACACATAAAACAAATTAGAAGTCTTTGCATAGCTTATAGCTCTAGGATTGAAAATGATGCGAAGATGAAATACACAGCGCAGAAAATTGTACAAAATAATTTTGATAGTTTAAAAGGCTAAGGAAAATTGCCAAAAAAGAAACAGAAACAAAGGAACATTTAAAAGAGCACTTGGCACCTGAAAGTCTGTCCAGTGCTAGACCCGCAGTGTGGAGGAGCCTGAGGGAGGGCACAGCACTAGCTGCAGTTTGAGGGCTGCCATGTGGGAGAACACTTAGGGTGTTTCCCTATCAGGCCAGGGCTCTCCTTACGGAATATATTCACATGGTGCTGTACATTTTGAAATTCCATGATCTGACATCTGCTCTTAAGAATACTCCCCGTTGCAATTGCTTTTCTCCTGTGTCATGCTTCTGTGTTGATTTGGTACATGAAAGTCCACCCCTAAGGCATTCATACATGGATCGCCAATTTGGAAGAAATAACTCTGCTCCTGGAATGGCAGCACCACCAAGTGCCCCCCTTTTCTACTGTGTGCACAGAGATTTTGAGTCAGTCAGTGATGTCGCTGGTTTCACGCACAGACTTTGGACTGAGGAATTGGAGGAATCCAGCTGGCACTCACCTGGAAGCCTCCTTCCCGGGCTGGCTCATAGAACTGGGAGAGGCTATTCATGCCTGTAAGAGAAAACCCATCTGTAGAAGGCCGCAGCCACATTCTCCATTATCAAGATGGCGCTGACATCCGGCTTCACCGCCAGGTGAACGCACATGTGCTCGGTAATTTCCCACTGAGTCCCCGCCTACTCCCGAGGCATCACCTGGGACTGGGAACAATGGACCTATCCAAGAGTGACACGTCCAAAGCAGGGTCTGTTTTCTATATAAGGGATGGGTTCCATCTTATCTGGGTCTCCGCCATGTGGCTTATGCTCTAGCTCCCAAGAGACATAAAGCTTTACTGCAGAAGGATCCTATGTGTACCGCGTGGTTCTTGCTGGCGAGACGGTAGCGCGGGACATCTGGTGCTGATACCCGGGAAAAAGAAGAACTTTGCACCGCCGGAGACCCCTTGAACACAAGGAGGATTCAGAACTACAGGAATGCGTGCTTAGAGAGGTACGCTCTAAAGTCCAGAGAGCATATCAAAAACTGATATGTAGAGCAGTGGGAGGTTGTGCGCGCACCCAGATAAGTTAAAAAATGACCCTCCGGTAAAGAATGGGGGAGACAGAAAAGAAAATAAGTTAAAAAGGACCCCCCAATGATTTTAAAAAAGTAAAAATGGGGGAGAAGGCTGATTTACAAGGTCAAAAGCTTTATGTTATGTTGTTTGTGTTGTCTGTTGTGTACTGGATAGGAGAAAGATATTTAAACTTAGAAACTGCTAAGGATATGATGTTTTGGGAAAGAGGTTCTGTTTTCGTCTCCACAGAAAAGGAGAGCCTAAGGGTGTACTTGGGATTTATGTGGTTTGAATCACCGAGACCTCCTGAAATGTTATAATGTTTACCCCTAAAATGCAGCGGCCCAATAACAGCAGGAAGCAGCCAAAGAGACTAAACGACGCCCAAATTCCCTAAAAGATTAAATGAGGTCCTTCAGTGATCGCAGATCTGCAAACCTGCTTCTCTGAGTTCCGCTTTGCTCCGTACACCCGGTTTGGGCGCGGAGTGGGTGCAGCTGGGGCTGGAGGGCGGCTGGAGCGGAGCTTTGCTCTATGGCTATGGTGGGGAGCACGTTGCGCCGGCTCAATTGGTGCGGCTCGGTTGGTGCCTGGCCTGGAGGATGTCACAGCGGTGCCACAGGCAGCCGGGCCAGAAGGCTTACAATGTACCTAAAACTGTGCTGGTCTCTGAGGGTAAAATGGCTCTGATTCCATTTGGCTATGCTAAACGATGCTGACTTCAGGCAGGGCTGGTCGTATTTATCATAATAAAAGCGCAATTAAGGTTTAAATGCAGTAAACAGGCAGTACCGTATTACATCTACATAGTGTGACTTAAGTTTTTAAGAACTGCTTAGCATTTTAAGAACTCAAGTCCTCCTAAAAGATTGCTGTGTATATGCTTGGCTTGTCTGGTGTTTCGGGCTCCGCAGGGAGATGGATGCGAAGGGCCCTTGGATTTTGGGGTGATTGGGTCGTTGGCTGGATCTGTGAGAGTTTATAGCCGCTTTTGCTATGGCACAGGTGTTGAGAGTTGGCTAGTAAGGAAGCGGCCCTGTTCGCCGCCTCTCCCATTGGCCCCTTGAGCCGCAGGCTCTGGCGCGGACCTTGAGTTATTGCCGGCCTGTGCAGCCTTGGTCTGGGTGTCGGCTCCCGCCACACTCCGCCACCAACACAGCCTCAGACCTCAGAGAACGAGGCTAGCCCCGCGGGGAAGGCAGGGGCGCCTGGGGGTGGAGCCGCCACTTCTTGGCTTGGGACACGGGGATCCGCACAGCGAGCAGGCCCAGGGCCGCACACAGCCCTTGGATGGCGGGCGGGCTCTGAAACCCAAGGCCACCGTACCGGCAAAAAATAGGGAGCCAATAAATCTTAAATCTAATATCAACAAACAGGGCCTGCTGTAATGACACAGACAAACAAGATTGCTCTTTAAAACAGAGACCTATAGGTCTCTAAGTTCAAGACCAGCCTACTTTCAGTACTGACTGTGCTAAATTTTTACACTGAGTTTTTTAATACTCTTAAATGTTATTTTGGGAGAAGAGTTTGTTTGTTTTTTTTCTAGAAATGCTACTATTCATGCTGTGGATTCATCTGTCCAGAGGCCTGAGGACAAAGCCTCTGCTAGGGAGCTGTCTGACCTGATTGCTGCAGAGCTGGCGGGTTCCTGAGGGATGGTCCAGCTCCTGCCCTTGGTCTGTCAGTTATTGCTATGTTGTTGTTGTACATTGCAATGTTGTTGCTATGCCATTGCTATGCTGCTGGATTTCCCCTTGTTTTGTCAGGTATTGCTTGCTATCAGTTTCCCTTATCCTGTCAGTTATTTCTGCTAAACACTATGGGTATCTTCAAGATAGGTTACAAAATGCCATGGTTATTTAAATTAAAAATTGGATAAATATCTATTTAAACAAAAAGGGGGGAAATAATAAAGGAACTGCCCCCGATGCCAGAATGGCCATCGCCATATATAAAGGAACTGCCCCCGATGCCAGAATGGCCATCGCCATGGCTCTGTTCACCATAAATTTTTTAAATCTGGATGATAATGGCCAAAATGCTGCAACACGACATTGTTCGGATCCGCAGCGGCCCAAAGATTTGGTTAAGTGGAAAGATGTGCTTTCTAATGAATGGAAAGGCCCGGATCCCATCTTATTGAGATCCAGGGGAGCTGTTTGTGTCTTCCCACAGGATCAAGAAAGCCCATTCTGGCTGCCAGAGCGATTGACCCGAACAGTGAAGAGTGATCCACAACACACGGATTCGCCTGAGGACCTGGCTGCTGTTCCTCCTGCCATTTTGCAGATGGATGACAGAGCACCGATGGAGGACACTCTCAGCTTTCCCGAAGCTGTTACCAATCAGCCATAGGATGGCGGTGTTTCCTCGACTTTTTACAACCAATATGACTCTGGGGCCCCTCATACCATCCTAGAGATGATTTATAAGCCTGGCCGTAGGACTCCAGTCCTGGGCCGTATCCCTCATTCCCCTACTTCAAAGAATGGGTGGGGGTGGAAATGTTTTGGAACAGTCCTATGCTATGGATTAGTGTTTCTCCTCTGGATGGTCTGCTGACTCAAATCCCAAAATCGTAGGGACAAAGTGGTTATTGCACAAGCGCTGGCTGCCCTGGAACAGGGGCCTCTACTGATATGTGGCTATCTATGTTAAAGCAGTAAGGTTTAAGCCAACCAGCTCCTGCACCCCTAGGACTGTGGTCCATTGCACAGGGTGGAGTGCTTGGCTTAGCTAGCCCTGAAGGTTGTTGAGCTGAAGAGCATCGCACAGAGAATGGCCCTCTCTGAGAGATAAGTCGCTTTGCTTAAGGGTTTCCTGCCGTATATTCCCTTTCCCAGAAAATTGGCAGAGGGCAGGCTGGATAGGTTCCAGGTGTCATGAGCCTAGGGACAGATTCCGTATAAGCCCATTTTTTATGTTTTCATTTTGGGAAGTGCGACCTCTATCTTTACCTTCCTAGGGAGTTGCCTTTCTGCAAAGAAGTAAAATTAGGGGGAGATGTAGAAGGCCGCAGCCACATTCTCCATTATCAAGATGGCGCTGACATCCGGCTTCACCGCCAGGTGAACGCACATGTGCTCGGTAATTTCCCACTGAGTCCCCGCCTACTCCCGAGGCATCACCTGGGACTGGGAACAATGGACCTATCCAAGAGTGACACGTCCAAAGCAGGGTCTGTTTCCTATATAAGGGATGGGTTCCATCTTATCTGGGTCTCCGCCATGTGGCTTATGCTCTAGCTCCCAAGAGACATAAAGCTTTACTGCAGAAGGATCCTATGTGTACCGCGTGGTTCTTGCTGGCGAGACGGTAGCGCGGGACACCCATCAATAGTCCTACTCAGCTGTAATGATCAGAACAATGATCAGAAAGGCAAGATAGACCTAAAGGGGCAACAGTAGCACTTACATCCTGGTGGAGGTGGTGGGGTAGCCAACAGCCATCTAACTGGACTTACAGCCCTCTATGTAGGAGAGAATTCATGTCTATTACTGCAAACATATCCTATTACTCATGACTGGTGATACATGGTACTCATGACCATGGTCCATGTAGAAGAACCTACTACTTCCATTTTCCTAAGCCAGTGTAATTTCTAACTGTGTTTTAAAGGCCCAGAGAAATACAGAGAAACGATACTCTTTTGTTTTCTGTTGAGAGTTGAACATGAGATCTTGCACACGTAGAAACATGTTCTACCACTCACCTGAAGCCCTTGCCTAACTTAAACCTTGCTGTTGTCTTATCGGAACCCAATTCCTTTTCCAGAACACAGTGTTGTAGCAATTTTGGGTACTCTATCCTCTGACTGGGTTCTGGTCTTAGGGGTTTTGTTTCTCAGGACTTCAGTATTTGAGATTCGTAATCTTTTGGAATTATGATAGTCAGGATTTTAGACTTCAGGGACTTTTATCTTACATTCAGGACTGTGGTTTCAGGAATTATGCATTTTGGAATTATGACTGGGATGGATCCCTCAGAGCTATCACAAGGAACCCAGACTGACCAGAACCTTGGTTTTAACCTCTCAAGAGCTATTTAGAACTAAAAGAAAATTTTGAGTTGTTTCAGGCTTTTATCCTGCTGCAGTAGCATCAGGAAACTGATGTTACTCACTTATTAGTGGAAAAGTGAAAATTGATGGGTCACCAGTGAAGATCCACACCGCAATGTTCATGCTTCCCATGGAAAATTGAAGACTATATTGAGCTAAGCGTAAAAGATGGGCCCATGGCATGCTCTCAGTTGTAAACTGGGCAGGAGCACCAGCACTGGTTAACAGAAAATCCCAAGAGTTACCTGAAGAGTGGAACAGACACAAGATGATCACAGGGGTAGTAGGGACTTTAATTCAGTTCACCTGCAAATGACAGGTCAAATGTACACAAGATTAATTAATTGATAAGACAGACATAATTAGTGGATAGAAAATTTGTTCTTTATGAGCAATGCAAAGAGTTTCTTTCTAGACACCTCAGAAAAAGTATAGAATATGATTAGAGGTGAGTCTACAAAGAAAACCATAGTACATGTCTAAAAGCAATATTGCAGAATTTCCCATTTTTAAACATTGTAAGAATAATTTTTGAAACAGGAAAACACATCTCATAGCATGAAAGCAGAGACTTTGGTGACTGTCCAAGTAGCTAGCTGTTACTGTCTTTTCTTGCATCTTTTGGAAGTCGCTTTCTCGCACTTCCTGCTTACTCAGGTAATATTGTTTTTCTTCTCAGGTCTTTGATGGGATAGAGGACTAGATAGTTACAGTTACTATCCTCTCAGATCTTAGCTAGGGCCTGTTAGGTACAAAACTCAGACTCTTTAAGATAGGACAGGTATTGGAATAATCTCTGTTATTTGCCAACTACCTATGCTCTGGACACTTAGTATGTGTTTTTTGTTTGATGTTGTTCTTTTTGGTTGTAGTTCCATTTATTTTTTGTATTATTACCCTTTCTTTCCCTGTGGAGAGCTGCATGAAGCTGCACCTTGAAAATGGCACTGGCTTCCGCCCTCCGCTATCCCGAAAGTGAGTGCTCTCCGGGGTAAACAACCCCATATTTGGATAAGGCCAGGTTCTTGCGTTACTCACCTGATGATCGCAAGATGCTTGCATGTGAGTGGACCTATGGACAGTACCTACGTGGCAATCCAGGTTTGGCGGCCCAGGTCTACTTAAGGGCTGGGAGGGGCTTCCCCGGGGAGAGAAGTGATTGTAGGAAAGGAGAAGAGAAGTCATTGTAAAAGGTCCTGAATAAAACTGTGTTCAAGAAGACCTCCGGTGTCGCATCATCCTTGTGGGTCGAGGTGGCAACGACAAGTGGTGGCCCATATGGGGACTCGTCCACTTTCTCTCCATGGAGCCCAGAACTTGCAGCAGTCAGGGGGTGCATCAGAAAAGTCCTCAGGTAAGATTGGGGATCCATGTCAAGAGTGGGTTATTTGTTCTCACCTGTCAAAAGGCAGAGCGGGACAGTAGAGCTGTGACCACAGTGGACGGGTTCAAAGTGAAACTGAGAAAAAGGTGAAAGGAGGCCGAGAGAGGCATTTGAAGAAGGTGGGTGGAGATGCCTGCCTCCTCCGAGGAGCGGACCCAGGCAGCCCCGGCCTTCTGCCCCCCAGGGTTCTGAATCCAAGCCAGGCATTCTCATCCTGCCACCCTGGGCTCCCTCCCGAGAACTGGGAGAAACCAAAGCCACCTATGGCCTCTGCTGAGGGACCCGCTGCGCCATCCCCGTCACCACAGAGGGAGAAACTGGAGCGTTTTAAGCGAATGTGCCAGCTGCTGGAGCGGGTGCCTGATACCTCCTCTTCCTCCTCGGACTCGGATTCTGACTCAGACTCATCTGGCACATCACTGAGTGAGGATGAAGCTCCAGGGGAGGCCCGGAATGGGCGGCGGCCAGCCCGGGGCAGCTCCGGAGAAAAGGAGAACCGTGGGGGTCGGCGAGCTATACGCCCTGGCAGTGGGGGACCACTGCTCAGCTGGCCCCTGGGTCCTGCTCCACCACCACGGCCACCTCAATTGGAGCGGCATGTGGTACGCCCCCCTCCTCGAAGCCCCGAGCCTGACACTCTGCCTTTGGCTGCTGGATCCGACCACCCCCTGCCTCGGGCTGCCTGGCTTCGTGTCTTCCAGCACCTCGGACCCCGAGAGCTGTGTGTCTGCATGCGAGTCTGCCGGACTTGGAGCCGCTGGTGCTATGACAAGTGTCTGTGGCCTAGGATGGACCTAAGCAGGAGGAAGTCACTGACCCCACCCATGCTTAGTGGGGTCGTTCGCCGCCAGCCTCGTGCTCTGGACCTCAGCTGGACAGGTGTCTCCAAAAAGCAGCTCATGTGGCTTCTGAACCGACTGCAAGGCCTGCAAGAGTTGGTGCTTTCCGGGTGCTCCTGGCTCTCCGTCTCTGCCCTGGGCTCGGCCCCACTGCCGGCATTGCGGCTCTTGGACCTCCGCTGGATTGAAGATGTCAAAGACTCCCAGCTTCGTGAGCTGCTGCTGCCTCCACCAGACACTAAACCAGGGCAAACGGAGAGCCGAGGTAGGCTGCAGGGAGTGGCAGAACTTCGCCTAGCCGGCCTGGAGCTCACTGATGCCTCCCTGAGGCTCCTGCTGCGCCATGCTCCCCAGCTCAGTGCCCTGGATTTGAGTCACTGCGCCCATGTCGGGGACCCAAGTGTTCACCTCCTGACGGCTCCCACTTCCCCTCTCCGAGAGACACTGGTGCACCTCAATCTCGCTGGATGCCACCGCCTCACGGACCACTGCCTTCCACTGTTTCGTCGCTGCCCACGTCTTCGCCGCCTGGACCTACGCTCCTGCCGCCAGCTCTCACCTGAAGCTTGTGCCCGGTTGGCAGCTGCTGGACCACCTGGCCCCTTTCGCTGCCCAGAAGAGAAGCTACTTCTCAAGGACAGCTAGTTGGGTGCCTGTATTCCCTTCCCCCAGGACTCCACTCGAGCGCCTGGACCTGGCGCCTTCATTTCACCCCCTGTTGGGAGGCCAGGTTATTTGTCTTCATGACTTGGCTCTCCTCTAACTTTAATGACTTGGGATTCCTGCCCAGGGACTTGAGCCAGCCTTCCCCTTCTCTCCCACCTGCACTGATATCTCTGGGGGTCTTTGCTTCCCATCTCTCCTTTTCACCTGCTTCATTGTCTGTCCCCGTGGGGGTGTGGGTCAAGGGGTACTGGGGAGGTGCTGAGCCAAAGGGATGGTGGGGGGTGTGAAGGCACAAGTAGGGAAGAACGAGGGGAAATGGTATCTTGCACACAGGATACTGGGAGCCAGGGGGCTGGGGGAGGTGAAGAATGGGTGTGGGGAGGGCAGAAAGCAGACCAACAACGGTTCATGAAACAAAGACCAGTTGGGTGGGAAGGGGGGCCAAAAAGGGAAACCAGAGGAGCAATTGAGGATCCAGGTATCGGATATGGGGCTCTAGAAGCCAGGAAATGCCAGGACTTGGGCCTGGGAGAGGAGCAGATAGGGGGATAGCACCCTCTCTGTGGGGTTACCCCTCGCCCCTTCCTTCCACCCTGATTTCAGTTCCTTCCCTCGCCCTGACTCCTTGAACGTCACTGAAAATGGCTGCTATTGCAAGGAGTAGGGGCCGTGGGCCTACCTGTTGTTCAGCTCATGGCCCAGGGGAGTGGCAAGGGGTAGCCCAGACCCCTGCCTGGCTCTCTACACAATACTTGAACATTCATCTGTACTGAAGTGTTACTTGAACCGGGGGAACCTCGGACCTGGGGGAGTGTGATGTGAGGGGAACGGCTTGACCAAGACTGAGCTAGTGGATACCCAGTTTGGACTTCCCACCCCCAGCTCAGCTCTCTTGCGTTACTGTCTTGAACAGCTCCACCCCTCCAACCTGAGTTGGGGTGGGGGATTTCAGCTTAAAGATGGGCAAGATGGGACTTCTCCAGTTTGGCTCTTCCCATTCTTTCATCGTCATGGAAACTGTGTCCCATTTGCCCAGGGAACTGCCACTTCTGGTTGCCGTGGAAATAGCAGCCAATGGACACCTCCGGAAATCAGTGCTAAGACTGGAACTGGTCCCTCTTAGTTGCTGTGGGAACTTAGTAAAAGACCCTTGGCACCTCCCCTCTCCCCACCCCTTTTCTTCTTTCAGTGTGGGGGTGGGGTCTCAAGAGCCTGAGGGAGGAGTCGGGTCCAGGTCCCACTCAACTTAGGCCAGGGGGAACTGGATTGTACCACATGGGGGTGGAGGGAGGGGAATCTATCCACATACCTCAGGTAACAGGAAGGTGCGCGGGTTGGGGGCGGGGGCTGGGCGGACCAAAGGCAGGAGGGAGGGGGGGCCTGGGGTTGGAGAAAAGCTTGACGATGGGGCAGCTTGAGGGAGGGGAGGAGGCACCCCGGCAAGGGGCAAGTGGGGTACCCAGCCGGGCTGGACCCCCCTGAACCCCCAAGTCTGTACAATTGGTTTGCTATAAAACTCAGAATCTTCTAGCCGGGAAAAAAAAAAAAACAAAAAAAAAACAAAGTGAAACTGAAAGGTTAGTCATGGGCGCTTCGTCTTCGCACCCAATTTTCTTAGCTCTCAATGAGTTGCTTCGCTCCAAGAATTTAAAACTGAAAAGGTGCACCCTTGAACAATTTTTAGGGGAGGTAGATGTGGCTGCTCCTTGGTTTGCAACCTCAGGACATTTCAGCCTACTGTCATGGGATGGGTCAGGTAGAGATCTCGATTTTGCGTTCGAGCAGGGAACGTTGAAAGGCGGGGTTAGACTGGTTTGGAAGCTGGTACGAAGCTGCCTGAGTGATCAGAGATGCAGTGCAGCGGTGGAAAATGGCTGGGCGGCATTGGAAGTGCTACAAGAGGAAAGATCTGAAAAGGCAACATCTGAAAAAAACACATTCAGGCAAGGATCCTGGAAAAGGGAGAGCAAAATTATATCCCAGCCTTTCCGAATTAGATGAATCTGATAGCCCTAGTGTCAGTCAATCCGAAAGAAGTAGTGAAAGTGAGGATGATCGAGAGGCCATAGAGGCAGCTTGAAAAGCCTTTGAAAGGGTAAAACTGTGCCGCAAAAGGAGAATAAGGAAAGGCTATAAACATAATACTGAAAGGAATCCCACTCCCACAGCTCCTCCTCCCTATGTGGAGGCTAGAGGGGCTGCAGCAGGAGGCCCTTTTACACCCACTGGAGGAAGTTCCTTTAATCCTGCAGTATGGAGAGAGGTCAGAGCGGAAATAACTCAAGGAGGGGCAAGAATGATGGCGGCTTTACCAGTCTTTCTGGATCTTCCAGGGAAACAGATACCATGAATTAGTGGATTTTAAAACGGTTAAGAATCTAACTGAGTCTGTCCGGACCTATGGCATTACAGCCTCTTTTACAGTGGCCCAGGTGGAATCCTTTACAAGATTTGCTATGACACCAACTGATTGGGCAAACATTGCCAAGGCTTGTTTGTCCCCTGGACAGTATTTAGAATGGAAGTCTTTCCTATTTGAATTTGCGCATGCACAGGCCACTATAAATCAGGCCGCTGGAGGACCCCAGGCTGTCTGGGATGCAGACATGTTGCTAGGAGAAGGCAGATTTGCTAATAATCAAAATGGATATCCAAATCAGGTGTATGAGCAAATTAATGCTACCTCCATTTGAGCCTGGAAGGCAGTACCTAACAAAGGAGAGGTGAGAGGAAATTTAACAAAAATTATTCAAGGTCCTACTGAGCCTTTTTCTGATTTTGTGGCACGAATAATGGAGGTGGCAGGTAAGATATTTGACGATTTGAACTCTGCTCTGCCCATGCTAAAACAATTGATTTATGAACAGTGCACAAAAGAATGCAGAGCCTCTATTACCCCGCATAAACATAGAGGAGTAGAGCACTGGATGAAAGTATGTAGGAAACTGGGAGGACCATTGACAAATGCAGGCCTTGCTGCGGCAGTACTGAGGCTGACTAGAGGAGGAAGTCCCGCAAATGGGGCCTGCTACCACTGTGGCAAGCAAGGACATTTAAAACGCAATTGCCCTCAGCGGGGAGGAGCACCACCTAGCGGCATGCCAGCAGTAGCACAGGAAATACGACCTAGCCCTGGGGTGTGCCCCAGATGTAAAAAGGGGAGGCATTGGGCCAATGAATGCAGATCAGTGAAAGATATTAATGGACAGCCTTTTGATGCTAGGCCAAAAAACGGACAGTGGGGGCCCCAGCCTCAGGGCCCACAAATATATGGGGCAATGGAAAATTTGAATCAAGAGGGGAATCTTGAGCAGTGGCCAACTTTCAGACACCCCACGGACCACGGAGAGCCACTGCAGGTTCAGCAGGATTGGACCTCCGTGCCACTGCCAGACTTGTACTAACTCCTCAAATGGGAGTTCAAACAGTGGACTCTGATTTTCAAGGCCCTCTTCAGCCTGGCATGGTGGGGCTATTACTAGGGAGATCATCTACTACCCTAAGAGGCCTACGAGTTCACCCAGGGATAATTGACCCGGATTATACAGGTGTTGTTAAGATTATGGTGGAACCGCCAAAAGACATCTCAGCAATTTCCCCAGGAGATAGAATAGCTCAGCTCGTTATTCTCCCAAGCATGCATGAACAACACTCTTCTAGGGAGGTGGAAAGGGGAGATAAAGGTTTCGGCTCGTCCGGAACTGATCGCACATTTTTGTCATTAGACCTTGACCATTGCAACTGACCATTAATGGAGTACAGATTACAGGGTCTGTTGGACACTGGAGCAGGCAGAAGTATTGTAGCCAGTAAGGACTGGCCAAAAGGATGGCCTGTTCAAATGTCTACTCATACTTTACAAGGACTGGGATAGTCCAGTGCTCCCAATATGAGTGCTAACTGTTTACAGTGGAAACTATTCAACCGTATGTTCTGGAACTCCTGGTGTCATTATGGGGCCGAGATTTATTAAAAGATATGGGCTTTAAGTTGAGCAATGAGTATTCCTCTAAGGCCCAAAATATGATGAAAGAGATGGTATGTCACCCTAATTATGGACTAGGAAAATTTCTTCAAGGACGCAAAGAGCCTGTTAAAGCAGAGCCTAGAGAAAAGAGGAAGGGCCTGGGTTTTTCCTAGGGGCCACCGGGGATGGAATTCCTATCTCCTGGAAAATGGAAGAGCCGGTATGGGTTCCTCAGTGGCCACTTTCTTCTGAAAAATTGCAAGCAGCACATCAATTAGTACAGGAACAATTGGAAGCAGGACATATTAAACCTTCTCTTTCTCCATGGAATACCCCTATATTTATCATTAAAAAGAAGTCTGGTAAATGGAGGCTCTTACATGATCTGAGGGCCATTAATGAACAGATGAAAATCATGGGACCCTTCCAGCATGGCCTTCCACTTTTATCAACTTTACCAGCAGACTGGCCCATTATAGTTATAGATATAAAAGTTTGTTTTTTCTCCATTCCATTAAATACCCTGGATAGCGATAGATTTGCATTTACTTTGCCTTCCATCAACTATGAGGAGCCAGATAAAAGGTACCAATGGACTATATTGCCACAAGGTATGGCCAATAGTCCTACGATGTGTCAGATTTTTTTTGTCAACTGCCCTAGACCCAGTCAGAAGTCAATTTCCTGAAATATGATGCCTTCATTATATGGATGACATTCTTTTAGCTGCAAAGAAGGAGCCTGTGCTACAGGAAGCTTATGCTGTCCTAGCGGATAACCTAAAGAAAAAGGGATTGTCTATAGCCCCTGAAAAGGTACAACATGGTGATATAGTAAATGATTTGTGCTCGAAAATAACATATGACCACATTGTACCACAAAAGGTAGAATTAAGAAAAGATCATTTGTGTACATTAAATGATTTTCAAAAATTATTGGGAGATATAAATTGAATCAGGGGCAGTTTGGGCATGGCAAATTACGAGTTAAAACCATTGTATGACATTTTAATTGGCAATGTAGCTCTCGATTCTCCCAGACAATTAACCAGTGAAGCACGACAAGCACTCTCTCTTGTAGAGGAAAAATTATCTAAAGCCTTTTTAAAACGGGTGCAAGCTGAAAAAGATATTGCTTTATGCATTTTACCCACTAATCTACAACCCACGGGTATTCTGTGGCAGGAAGGACCATTACTTTGGATTCATTCCAAGATTTCCCCTGCAAAATCCATAGAATATTATCCTATTGCTGTCGCTTCACTTGCTCAACAAGGCATTCAAGCTTGCCTGCAACATTTTGTAGTTGCACCAGGTGTAGTAGTCACCCCATATAATACTAATCAAATTAATATTTTATGTGCCACTATTGATGATTGGGCTATTTTATGGTGCTCCTATTCTGGGCGCATCGATTGTCACTTTCCTAAGCATCCACTGTTAAATTTTTTAAAATAACATCCGGTAGTCATTCCAAAAATCACTGCCTTACGGCCCATCCCAGGAGCCAGCGTTATATTTACAGATGGATCTAAAACTGGCTGTGGTGCATACATGGTGGACTCCGCAGAAACTGTTAAATATCAGTTTTCTCCTGGGGCTCCTCAGCAAGTGGAGCTAGCAATATTGATTGAGGTGTTTAAATCCTGTCCATTTACATTTAATTTGGTTTCAGATTCGTGTTATGTTGTTAACGCCTTAAAATACCTTGAGTGCACTGAACCTATAAAATCCTTCAGCCCTGTACATAGGCTATTTACACAATTACAGCAGTTATTCTGACAGCGTAAGAATCCTTTCTTTGTACAGCACATTCGTGCACATACAGGCTTGCCAGGCCCTCTGGCTGCTGGCAATGACAAGGTTGATCAGTGTATCAGACAAGAATGGATGTTTCTTGCCTCTGCCCTGCAGAGGGCTCATGATTTTCATAAAGAATTTCATGTTAATGCCAAAACCCTACAACAAAAATTTGCCATTTCCCATGCTGATGCACGCAAGGTGGTTGTGGATTGTCCACAATGTGTCAGACATCATCACCCTCAAACTTTAGGGATCAATTTGCGTGGATTGCTCCCCCTTAAACTTTGGCAGATGGATGTTACCCATATCTCTGAATTTGGCAAGGTAAAATATGTACATGTCTCCATGAATATGTGTTCTGGCATTATCCATGCCACACCTATGACTGGGGAAAAGGCCAACCATGTTATTGCCCACTGCCTAGAGGCTTGGGCGACATGGGGTGAACCTTCCCAACTTAAAACAGATAATGGACCTGCCTATACGGGACAAAAGTTTACATCGTTCTGTCAACGTATGGGTGTACAACTCGTACATGGCCTACCCTACAATCCACAGGGACAAGGCATCATAGAGTGTGCCCACTGGTCCATAAAAGAGTTGCTTCTAAAACAAAAAGGGAGAATAGCACATGCACAATCCCCTAAGAATAGACTTTCCCTAACCCTATTTACATTAAATTTTTAAAATTTGGATTGCTCTGCCCAGTCAGCTACGGACAGGCATTCCAATTGGTCTGGTCCCTCCAAAGGTTTGGTGCGCTGGAAGGATGCTCTGACAGGGGTCTGGCAAGGCCCTGATCCCATGCTGACATGGGTACGAGATTCTGTCTGTGTTTTTCCACAGGATCATTTGGACCCTATTTGGGTACTGGAGCGCCTGGTGAGAAAAGTACAAGTGCAGAGGAACAACGAGCAAGATGAAGCCTCCGACTGTGATCCTACTGATGATTGGCTGAGAATTTTACAAAGAACGGTAACCTGAGCCGGCAGCTGAGCGCATACCTCCAGGGAAACTGGAGCACGGAGTTCGAGACCCTGACGGACACCCTGACTAACCAGATCATTTCCCTGAATGCCACACGGCTGGAATTACCTACTGCTAATGCTTTTCTTAATATGCTGAAACGGACTTTTAGTTATTTTAAGGAGTGGACGGGAATAGGAGCCCTGACAGGCCTAATGGTGCTTGCCTCCCTGGTATGTCTGTGGTGCATTTGTCGCATGAGAACCTCACAACGTCGCAATGCAGCCCTGATCATTCAGGCCTTCGTGGCTATCGAAGCAGGACAGTCCCCTCAAGCTTGGTTAACTACTTTAAAAGATATGTAAGCACAGGATGCGAGGCTTTCACACTGCACTTGAGGGTAATTACATCTACCTCAAGGGAAGCAAGTCTGATTGCACGTGGGTTGGTGCCTATATCCCACCTCTGTAAAAAGGGCACCAAGCGGGTCTAGTGTTTTCTGGGTGGAGGACACCTGGATAGACAATAGTACATGCTTCATTTTTAATAGAGATCAGACCTCTACTCTCGCCTGCTGCTTTGCAAAACAAAAAGGGGAGCTGTGGAGAGCTGCGTGGAGTCACACCTTGAAAATGGTGCTGGCTTCCGGCCCCCTCCCCCGCTATCCCGAAAGTGAGTGCTCTCCGGGGTAAACAACCCCATATTTGGATAAGGCCAGGCTCTTGCGTTACTCACCCGATGATCGCAAGATACTTGCGTGTGAGTGAACCTATGGACAGTGCCTATGTGGCAATCCAGAGTTGGCGGCCCAGGCCTACTTAAGGGCTGGGAGGGGCTTGCCCGGGGAGAGAAGTGATTGTAGGAGAGAAGAAGAGAAGCCATTGTAAAAGGTCCTGAATAAAAGTGCGTGCAAGAAGAGCTCCGGTGTCGCGTCATCCTTGCGGGTCGAGGTGGCAGCGACATTTCCCCTGGACAACACTTGAGAATTGTTCTTCTTGTATATATGTTTTGTATTGGGTTTTGAACCTGCTTATTTAGACAAAAAGGGAAATGTTATAAGAACTCATTCTGCCAATAGCCTTGGGGTACCAGCATTAGGGATTGGCTTCTTGTTGTGACCCCTCAAGAGAAGAGTGGAAGGTCTCACGCTCTCTTGGGCGGTGAAGACCGGATCAGGTATGTGAGGCAGTGGGAAGTAGTCAGTTCCCAGCTCTCTTGAACAAAATGGAAGAATTTTGCAACTGGTTATACCTTGTCCTGTATCCATGAATCTATTTCCCTACTGCATAAAGATATATCTCTCTATATATTTTGATTCCCATTTCAGCCACCCTCTGTGGTCCAAGTGCTGAGATTAAAGGCATGCACTATACACTTGGCTCTAAGATTTTCTATAATTCCTTTTCAGAAGTCAGAAACTTAGCTGGATGGGATCTTGCTCTGAGGCCCTCCCCCACTTTATTCCATTTCTTAATCTGTTTATCTCCTTGAGCACAGGATCGGTTCTATTCCACTTTGTGATGCCTTTTTCCCACTCAGCACATTCTGTATTTTATTTGCTCAGCCTGCTCCTTCTCACCATTAATCTTTATAACCATGAACACAGTAACCACACAGCAGAGTCAATACCAGGTTGTTCTGAGATCTCCTCTCCCAACAGAATTAATCTAAATTTCTTCACGTTAGCCTTGGACTGACTCTTCAGACCAGGGCAAAATCAGCCACATTCTTCACCAAAATATCACAAGAATGATGATCTTTAGGCCAAATACTATTCTGTTCCTCTGAAACCTTTGGATCTAGGCACCCACAGTTCATCAAATCACTTTCAGCACCACTGTCTTCCATGCTCCTACTAGCATGGCTTATTAAGCAGCACTTAAAGTGTTCAACTGCTTTTCTAATCCACAGTCCCAAGGTTCATAGTCCTTCAAAAAATCATTGTCAGGCCTATTACAGCAATACCCCTGTCCCTGGTGCCAACTTCTGTCTTAGTTAGGACTTCTTTTACTGTGAAGACACACCATGACCGTGGCAACTCTTATAAAACAAGCATTCAGTTGGGGCAGCTCACTTACAGTTTAGAGTTTCAGTCCATTACCATCATGGTGGGACAAGGAAGCATGCAGGCAGACATGGTGCTGGAGAAGATACTGAGAGTCCTACATCACACAGGCAATAGAACGTGTATAGTCTAGTCACACTGGGTATGGTTTAAACATATATGAAACCTCAAAGCCTGCCTCCATAGTGACATACGTCCTCCAAGAAGACCACACCTACTCTAACAAGACCATGCCTCATGTCTTCTTACCGGATTGAACCACCTAAGGTCATCACAGGAAAAAGAGAAGTGAGCAGGGATCAGGAACCTATATTCAGAAAGACCACATTACCTTCACTTATGTAATCTTAATTGTTCAACGTTATCAGTTATTATATATGAATTCACAAATTAAGCTTTATTGTAGGCACGCATATGCAGTAAGAAGCATAGCATATGTGCTTTAGTACTACATGTGTTTTCATCCACTGAGCCCTAGCATGTATCTTCCATGAACAAAGAGGAAGCGCAACTCAACTTCTTCCAACTGTGGTCCTCCATTGTCTGCTCCTCCCTCTCTTCTACTGCATGTTCTGTGTATGCCAAGTAGTGTCAGGCCCTGGGATTAGCTGATAAGCAGCCTGGTTTTCACCCCCACGAGTCCTTCATCCAGTGTGGAAACACAGGCCATAAACTGCCTTTCGGTTCACTCTGACGAGAGTGGTGGGTGTCTGAACAAACGGAAAGGATGGCAGAGGGAGATGTCTGGGAACATTATGCACTGATGCACAGCACATCCCCTCTGAACTCAACATACTCCAACAGGTGAGGCTAGAGGACTGCGAGGTACCCGCCCTCAGGAGGTCAGAGAAACTGAAGAGGAGGCGTGGGGTTGGCCCAGCTGCATATACACACAGGAGACTTTATCTGAGGGGTCAAGACTTAATTCTTCCTTTCCTTTTTCTCTTTCTGTGGTTGGTTCCCACTTTGTTCATTTTCTATTCTATTCTTTTACCCTGATGTTCCTCTTCTGCACCTTTTCTTCTATCTCCTTGGTTCCTCTCCCCTTACAACTTATACACCCTAGCAAAATCTTTTAAATAATATAAAAAGTACAACGTGGTTAATTTCTATATTTCTTCAAGTGAACAACTACAAAGAATGCAAGCAGAAGTTAGCATGCTCCCCATAACCCTTACATGATGAAACATTTTATGTATTACAGGCAAAAACGAATTATTCCCGAGGACCTGCATACATTCATGTCTAAGCAACTTGTTATAGACTAACAAGGTATAAGCAGGCAAGATAGTTTCTCAGCCTTTTAGCAGCAGGCTGCTGTTTGCAGTTATAAAGAAAGTATCAATTGGTTTATTATTTATCTCAAAATCCAAAAATATCTTAAAAGAATCACAAATATAAACCTTTACATATAAAAAACAATCATTCTTTTCTATGTTAAGTCCTCAGAGTGCACATCCACTCATCAACAGCTTTTTATTAAATCACAGCAGGAAGCCAGGAACAAAAATGGGTACAGGAAATTAAACATCGCCTTTGATCACCAAACCAACTTTAGCAAGATGGGCTCATCAGCTAGTGATAGCTGGGCTGTCTTTTTTTCTCGTTGCTTGACCTCACTCAACTATTAAAAGTGTGCCTTTCTAACTTTAACTTGTTCCCCAAGATTTTCTATATCAAAGCCATTAAGAAAAACATCTTAACCTAAATTTTCTAACAATCTATATCTCTAAATGCTTTCTAAGAGTGGTGATTGAATCATTAATCTATTCCAGCAGCAATGCTCGGAAAATGTCAGTTGTTATTATGGTATCAGGACACTGCCCAGTAAGGGGCTAGAAACCCCCTTAGAGTTTTTATATCACCCACAGATTACCAGGGACATTGTGACATGCAAGAGGGCAATAAGCAGAGTTATGCTCCATAACAGAATAAGATCCGTAGAACACATGGTCCTTGTAGTCTTCAGGGTTCTGCCTCTCTGAGACACACCCATTTTGTATTTGTGTTGACTGGGGGCCGCTTTCCATGAGTTCCAGAGCTGCTTGCTGTTCCTCTTGTATGGCCCCCAACAGAGGATGCAGAAACTGTCCCCCAACTCTCTACACACACACACCTTGTATGTGCCCCTAGTTTATAAGGCCAGAGAATGTGTGACCATGGTGTATACTCCCCCCACACCATGCACATACAGGTACTCATGTTGGAGTACACCCAACCCTGTCAGCACATAGTTCTGCTGCACTCTGTGACTCCCAGCTGATGAAGTCAGAGGCTGTAACCCTGTAGTTGAGCCAGGGTTATGTCAGCTACTCCACTCATGAATCATCACTATGTGTCCTCAGGACAGAACTTCAGAAAGAATTGAGCAGAGTCAAGATATGCCAAGGCAAAGGTAGCATCAAATACCAATCTAAGAGATTAATCAAAACACATGGGCAGAAGGAATTAAACAGCAAACTAATTCCAGATGTGTAAGTTCCACTGAAAAACAAGCGACGTGAAAAGCCAACTGAACATATCTCTTCCCCAAATCACCAGTTCAATAGCCATGGCACCAATAAGAGCAGTTTAGACAGAATTTCAGACAAAGAATTAAGAAGAATGATAGAAAATATGCTCAAAGAATTGGGAGGACATGAATAAACTTGTGGATGAATTCTAAGACAACATGACTAATCTCTTGAATGGATTCCAAGACCACATAAACAGATGAATGAAATAAGGGATTATTTCAGGTTATGAAAATAGAATTTATCAAGGAGAGAGAAATACTAATGAAAAAATTAAATGATGCTGAAAATAAAAAATTCAATAATTCAAATAAACTCAATGGAAAGTCTCTAGTAGAACAGATCATGTGGAGACAGAATGTCCAGGGCTGAAGCTGAGATGGACAAATTGGATCATTTGGTTAAAGTATGAATGGAACCTGTGAGATATTTGGGACACCATAAAAAGACAAAATGTACAAATTATGGGTGAATAATGATAATAATAAGAATAAGAATAACAATAACAATAAATTCCAAGCCAAAGACATTGAAAATATTTCTAATAAACTCATAGGAAAACATTTTCCCAATCTAGGGAAAGAGATGCCTATGGTCTAGGTATATGAGGCACACAGAACTCCAAGCAGAGAAGAACAGGAAAAAACTTATCACATCCTATTATAGTTAAAATATTACCTATAGAGAGAAAAGAAAAAATTTTGAAAGCTGTAGAAAGGATTGCGTTACAAATAAAGACAAGCCCATCATAAAACAGCTGGTTTATCAGAGGAAATTTTCAAAGCCGGGAGCGCTTGGAAGAGTCTATTTCACATTCTGAAGCATACAGCAGCCAAGCCAGACTATTATATTCAGCAAAAGTATTTGTCATAATTGAAGCACAGAGAAAATCTTTCAACAATGGAGTTAGGCTACAGGCATTTAAAACCACTTAGCCAGCTCTATGAAGGGACCTGGAAGAAATACTTTGATCCAAAGAGAGCTGAGAGATGACAGGAACAAAAACAATACTAGGACAATTCTTGAGCAAAGGAGGACCCAGATAATACCACAGCCAACAAAATGAAAAAAAATTAATATACCACTGTCAATAATAACTATGAATGGACTAAATTTTGCTGTCAAAAGACACAGACTCATAGATTGGATCAGCAGATTGCACTGTGGACCATCCAGTACACACCACATCTGTTGAGCCTGTGGACCATCCAGTACACACTGCATCTGTTGAACTCATGGGTCACCCAGTACACACCACATCTGTTGAGCCTGTGGATCATCCAGTACACACCACATCTGTTGAGCTTGTGGATCATCCAGTACATACCATGTCTGTTGAGCTCGTGGAGTATCCAGTACACGCTGCATTTGTAGAGCTTGGGGACCATCCAGTACACACCATCTCTGTTGAGCTTGCCTCTGCACCTACTCACTATTCTCCTCACAGATTCTACATAGTGAAAAGTTGCTACTTTAACTCTGATCTTCCAGTCGACAACTGGAAGCTATGTTATCAACCTCACAAGACTGTCTCAATGCCGAGTCCCTAGGCTGGGCTTAGTATAGTCCAGACATGAAAGAATTCAAACTATGGCTCATCATCACATGTCAATGGACAGAAAAGAATGTGCTTCTGGGAGGACTCTCACTGGGAGGACTCCATGCCCCATCACAAGGACAGACTGAAAGCAAGAGAAACAGGGTCAAAACATTTGCACCTGGCTTCTTTCTCTCATTCAAAAAGCACCACAAACACAAAAGTTAACTTTCCCATTCAAAAACAGAATTTACTTAATTAGCAAAACGTTTGAAATTTCAAGAATAAGAGTAAATGGATAACCAGGAGGAAGTGAATGAGCAGATCATTTATTCTCAAAGAACATGAATATGCAAATGACAGAGTTGGGCTGTTATACTGGATCCTGACTGTGGAGGAAGTCAGGCTTACATTGGGGAGGTCATAGAAGCCTGATCATCCTTGTGCAGAGAAGACAAGGAGCTGAGGCTCTTTCTCCACCTGTACCAGCCTTCACGGAGCTGTGTAGCTCTACAATGTGATGGACATGTTGGCAGCTTTACTATTGCTTTTGACTTAACACACCTGTCCTAGTTGGATCCCTTAATCTCCTCTGCAGGAACTTTTCCCTGTATATTCAGGAATAGAAGCTGAAGGGCCTCAAGGCTTGAATCCTAGTTCACCTGTCTGGCCCAGGGTCCTCCAGGGAAAGAATAATGAGTACACCAGCAGTGAGGCTGTACCAATAGTAAGAGGAACCTTCCTTCTCACTCCAAAATAAGGGTTGCTCTCTGCATTTACGATTCAGCGTGGAGCACCAACACAGGTGGTTATGGCTTATGGGGAAATCAAGCACAGATCTTATTAGCTAGCGTTTCTCAGGACGCCCTCTCACCATTTATATCAAAAAGAGAAACTCCCTTCTCTTTTCTCTGTTAGTACTTTAAAGAGCTAATGAAACCAAAGACACAGTGCCTATTGTTCTTGTTTTTTCAAATAAATAAGGACACTTATTTCACGTGTGCAATGTAGCTATATATCTTTTAAAATTAGAATTATATGACTAAATACAACACACAATTTCAAAAGCTAAACACTGTGTAGTCTCAACACAATGACTCTGGTTTTGAAGTTCTTCTGAGCACACTTTACATAGCTGCAATCATGCTGGGATTAAAATCTTGAACCCTCATTTATTTTTATAGCTATCACCAACACTTCTATTTTGTCATATGTCCTAATAACTCTGAGTTTTAACAACTACATAGTATTTCTGTGAGTGGATAAGCTATAATTTGCTCGGCTGTTTTCCAGTTCTTTGACAGCTACATGGTTGCTATATTTAGCTACTTTTACAAACTGAGTCAGGTAGGGTGAGTCAAAAGAAACCAGGGCTGTGTAGTTTAGGCAGCATAAGGCTAGAAATGTGCTCACAGTAGAGTTTGGGGCAGTTGTAGGGGTCTGAACGCAGGAGTAACTTGCCAGTCTGCTCTCATTGGTGCTGCTTGAGGGAACAACGTCAGCCCAGTTTCCTGTCCTTGTACAGCTACTTCACAAAACACACAGTCTCAGGAGAGAAGACGTGTGCCAGATAGAGGAGAAATGAAGGCTATACGCCTAGGTTCACAGTAGGGTCAAAAGTATACACAGTAGGGTTGAAATTGTACACAGTAGGACAGAGGTAGAAACGAAAATAAAGACACAGAGATTGGGAAACAGTAAGTTAACTTTCCATTGTATGAATACATCTTAACACACATTGCTTTTTCTAGGTCTTGGAACAATTGTTTTGAGTTGAACTTTCTCAAGGTAGAATAACTGAGTAAAGAGGTAGAACTCTTGGGGTGGTTTGAACCATACATTTTTGATTATGTAGATGTGTACATATGTATGTACATACACATATTTGTGGAAGTACAGAGAAGCCCTTGTCAGAGGTCAGCACTCTTCATTGTCACAGGTTCTGTATTCACACATCCAAAATGACTCAGGATCAAAATATACTGAATACGTATGGATATTTTTCTCTCCACCATTCCCTGATAATACAGTATAACAAAAATTTATACAGCTTTCCTATTAAACAGCAGAAGCAATCTCAGGTGAGTGCAGATGATATGCAAACACTACACCATTGTATATGAGGGTTTGATCATCTGTGGATTTTGGTATCCATGAGGGTCCTGGAACCGGTCCCCTGTGGGTATTAGGGAGCGGCTGTAGTTGAGAAAGTAGTCAACTAAAATGAGGAACTGGGAACTATGCGGCCCTGGTAAATATTTTATTCTGACAATGTCTGTATCTAAACATTGTGCTGGTGATCTTTTGGTACAGGGCCAAGATTGTTGTGAGTGTCATGCTTTTTCCTGCACAAGAACTGACTGGCAGTGTGCTTGTTCTCAGTTCCCAGTGTGGAACTCCGTGAAAGGGATAGTTCTAGAAGAATTAGCTCTGTAAAAGCACCGGGATCCTTTTTTATACTTCCACCCCCCTCTGAAGCTCTCCCTGTTGGCTTACCCACACCCAATTCAGCATCTATAATTTTACATAAGTAATATGCTTTTTTTGGAGCCCTTCCAAAGCCCCTAATTTAGTTTCCATTGAAAACAGCAACTCTCTTATTTATTCCATTTCTATTTAATTGGTTTTTATAACGTTTATTTTAATTATACAATTAGAAAAACAGCTCAAGGAGCGGCAGTGGGCTTGGGAACTAATAAAATTCATTCTCAGTAAGCAGACAGCTCTGCTGGTGGGAGTGTGAGAACACAAAGTGCTGGAGAATACTCCAGGGAGGTGAGCGGCAATGACCCAGTGGGCATCTGACCGCCTGCCTTAGAGTGACTGGCAAATAGGCTAAATGGAATGGCTCAGGGGAAATCTGAGTTTGTTCAAATGAAATTTCCTTGTGTCATGATAACAGCACACTCAATTCTCTGTATCAGCTGGCTATGTACATATTCAATCAATTACACATCAAAAATAAATATTTAAATAAATTGCATCTGTACCGACCATGTAAATTGTTCTGGTTGCTATTCTATAAAACAATGCAACACAACTGTGACTTACACAACAGTTGCATTGCTGGATATAAATAATCTGGAGATGATTAAGGTACCCAGGACTGCCCAGTTTCTGCTGCAAACACGGCCATTTAATTCCAGGGACAGATTTGGGTATCTTCAGGGGGTCTTGGAATCAATAAGCCAATGGATGCCAAGGAACAATTGCACAGTACAAAAGCCATGACTCCAGGCTTGCAGAACATGTATGTTAGCCCATTGTCATGGAGGATGTGACTTCAAATACAGAGAAGGTACAAGGCTGTTTCCACGCTGCATCTCTTCATGCTTTTGCCCGTCTTCTTACTGAGTAGTAGCTTGCTCATTGTTAAAACCAGTTACTTATGCATGCACATGCATGGATCTATTTCTTGACTCTTTATTCTGATGTATTTATGCCTTTAATTCTACCAATAGTCCATTCATAATTTCTATAGCTACATAAGATAATAAATTCGAAATCCAGGTAGAACAGGTGGCCTACTTTATTCTTTTATAGAATTTTTTTAAATGTAATCTAGTTTTTTACTTTAATATACACTTTACAAGAATCCTCATCTCCATATTCTTGGCTTTCCACATGTACTTTAGACTAAAGTTGTCATTAGCTTTATAATCTTCGCACATTAAATCTGGATATCAATTTAAGGAGAATTGATATCTCTATTTCTTGAGTTTCCCAACTCATGAAAATTATATCTTAATTTCTGAGTTTTTATTTATCTGAAAATGTCTTGACTTTTCTTAATTCCTGAAGGATATGTTCATTGGCTATAGAGCTCTGATTTTAGAGTTATAGAAACTATTCCCAGGTGTTTTGACGAGAACTCACTGCCATTCCACTCGTCCCCAGCAGAGAAGTGCCTTTACAGTTTGCTTTTCAGTTTTTAGAAGCTGGAATATGAATTGTTATGAATTACTTAGAGTTAGGCTTTTTTGTTTTGTTTTTACTTTTCTTTTCTGGGAAAAAAAGAAAAAAATTATTGTGGTGGTTGTTTTAGAGGGATAGAGTCTGTCATGGCAGGAAGGGCATGGCAAGAGGCAGGGAAAGCATGGTAGCAGAAGGACGCTGACTGGTCATACTTCTTTCACAAAGAACACACACACACACACACACACACACACACACACACACACACGCCACACCACAAGCAAATACACACTTATACCAAATGAAGAGAGGAGAGAGAGAGAGAGGGAGAGGGAGAGGGAAAGGGAGAGAGAGAGAGAGAGAGAGAGAGAGAGAGAGAGAGAGAGAGAGAAGGAGGGAGAGGGAAAGAGAGAGAGAGAGAGGGAGGGAAGGAGGGAGAGGAAGAGAGAGAGGGAAGGAAGGAGAGAGAGGGAGAGAGAGAGAGGGAGAGAGAGAGAGAGAGAGAGAGAGAGAGATAGCGCGTGAGAGAGCGAGAGCGAGCGAGCTAGCAAGCAGGAAGTGGGCAAACGTATAAAACCTTAAAGCCCTCCTCCAGTGGCATGCTTCCTCCAGTAAAGCTCTACTTCTGTCAATTCCTCCAACAGTACACTAACTGGGGACCATGTGTTCAAGTGTCTGAGGCCGAGGTGAGGGCGGGGCAACTTTCAGTCAATCCATCACATTCTACAGCTCCATGGGTTCGCAGCCAGCTCATGATGAAAAATGTATCTAGTCCACTTCCAAAGCTCACATCATCTTTAACAGTCTCAACAACACTCAAAAGTTCAATATCTTGGGGGCTGGAGAGATGGCTCAGAGGTTGGGAGCATTGCCTGCTCTTCCAAAGGTCCTGAGTTCAATTCCCAGCAACCACATGGTGACTCACAACCATCTGTAATGGGGTCTGGTGCCCTCTTCTGGCCTGCAGGCATACACACAGACAGAATATTGAATACATAATAAATAAATAAATATTTTTAAAAAAGTTCAATGTCTTCTCTGAGACTCAAAGCAATTTTTTAGCTGTCGTCCCCCACCATAAAACCAAAGTCTAAATTCTATACTTTCAACATACAATGCTACAGATTATATCTTCTCATTCCAAAATTGAGAAGTGGGGCACAGTGAGGAAATATTGGCCCAAGACCAAGGCCCAACAATGTAGACCCCCAACCATTTAGTTCATGCCTGCTACACGGGGCTTCAATTTCAAAGGGCTTAGAGACTCTGCCCATCCAGCCTGTGGCAAACGTCTCCCTCTTGGGGTTGTGCCATTCCCTCTGCACAGCTCTCTTAGCAGATGTCACACAATTCTGCCAACACCAACCGTTTTGATCTCCACTGTGATTCAAGTTTCAGCTTTACACAATGGTCTCTTAAGGCCTTTATAAGGAGCTCTGACTACAGTACATATCTCTTGTTCTTTGGCATCATGCACAAAGAATTTATGGCCCCTCAATGCTGGGAGCAGAAAAAGTCCTGAGTGATGTAGCTACTAATCTTCTCCATCCCACTGGTTCCCTTGGACCCAGTTTTCTCCACCAATGTGTTCTCAAAGCTGCTTATAAAATAGCCACTCTGAGGCTTAATATTAATTAATTGCATATTCTTTGACCTACTAACTCAGGCTTCTTATTAACTAACTCTTACATCTTAAATTAACCCATTTCTATTATTTTAAATTTTACCATGAGGCTCGTGGTTTGTTACCTTTGGCTTCTTGGGCAGCTACATGGTATGTGCCCGCCTCCACCTTTTTTCTCCCTGCATTCGATTTAGTTTTCCTGCCTAGCTATTTTATGCTCTGCCATAGGCCAAAGCAGTTTCTTTATGAACGAAGGATAATAAAATATATTCACAACATATATAGGGGAATCCCACATCAGAGTGAATGTATATTTTTGGCATGAGGAGAGCCATATCAAGGGTCCCAGTGCTCCATGCCTGTGGGAATGTCAATGCCTTCCCTTGGTTCAAGTATAGACTAGCATAAGAGTAATTAGTAATGGTCATGCCACAACTTTAGCATTACACTGTCTTCAAATTTCTCCTGTTGAAGTAATTAGTCCATTGCGTTTAAATTCAGCCTGTGCTGATACTCAGCACACAGTCTAATTGCAGTTAAATTTGTCCAAAGTATTATACACACAAACCTTAGCCCAGTGTAGTAGTTTGGATGAGAATGGCCCCCATAGGCTCATATATTTGAATATTTTGTCCCAGTTAGTGGAACTGTTTGGGAAGATTAGAAGGTGCGGTTTTGTTGGAGGAGATGTGCCACTGGGAGTGGACTTGGAGATTTCTATAGCCCATGACAGGCCCAGTGTGTCTCTCTCTGCCTGTGACTTAAGGGTTAGATGTGAACTCTTGCCAAGTCTTCTAGTGCCATACCTGCCAGGCTAGCTCACGGGTGCCTTACTTGCCAGGCAAGCCCTCTTGTGCAATTCCTGCCAGGCATTGTACTCCTCACCATGTTGTTCACGGACCAGCCCTCTGAAACAGCAAGCCCTCAATTTAGTGCTTCCTTTTGAGGACAGGTGAGTGACTGACTTCCCAGAGGAGCTGCTCCAATTCCCAGACCCTAAGCCCCAGGGTGCATCGCATGCTCCTCCGCTTTTCATCTCAGTACCAACACAAATATTGGGTTTCGTTCCTTAGTCCTGATGAAATTCCACTGCTCTGGTGAAGTCCTCACCAGTCAACGAGTGAGTGAGTGGCCTGCCTGCAGATGGACTGCCACCACCCCTTAGATTGTGTTCCTTCAAGGGTCACTCCATCACCACACCCTTCCCACCTCTTCATCCTCCCAGTGGCCAGCCCTTCCCTACAACTCTGACAGGCTCCATAGGCCCAGATACAGCCCACACCAGCTAGAAGAACAGCACCCCTCTCCTGGGCTCTACACTCTGGTCGACGACTTCAGAAGAAGACTTCAGCTTTATTTAAGGCCAGGCGGAATCTAGGGACTCAAGGTCTCCAAAACCCCAGTGGAGACACCCTACTGGACCTGTAGATTTACCTGTTACCAGAACATTTGATCACTTAGACAAGAAGACCAGAGAGGAAGCAGAAAACAAAAGAATGAAACACCCATACAACAAAGAAAATGCAGGAATCAACGCATAGACCCATAACCACCCCAAATCCAGATGTCTAAATACCAGTGTAAGAACACAATCAATAACTGAGAGGGGCAATATGGCTCCACCAGAACCCAATGAGTGCAAGACTGAACATTCCAGTGTACCCAAGAAAATGACCTTAAAAATGACTTTATGAAGATGATAGAAGTCCTTAAAGAGGAAATGAAAACCTCCTTTAAAGAAATCTAGGAAAAGACCAACCAAAAATTTGAAGAAATCAATAAACCCCTTAAAGAATGCCAAGAAGTCAAGAAATAAAAAACAGATGAAGGAGATGGTTCAAGAACTGAAAATGGAAATAGAAGCAGTAAAGAAAACATAAACTAAGTGAATTCTGGAAATGGAAAATCTTGGTAAGCAAACAGGAACTACAGACTCAAGCATCACTAACAGAAGATGAGATGGAGATGAAGGAGAGACTCTCAGGTGTTGAAGATACAATAAAAAATAGATTCATCAAAGAAAATGTTAAATTCAATAAATTCCTAACACAAAATATCCAGGAAATCTGAGACATCATGAAAAGACCAGAGCTAAGAATAATAAGAAAAAGGAATAATAATAAGAAAAAGGAGAATTATCCCAACTCAAAGGCCCAGAAAATATATTCAACAAAATCATAGAATTTCCCAACATAAAAAAGGACAGACCTATAAAGTTACAAGAAGTTTACAAAACACCAAATAGGCTGGACCAGAAAAATTTCCCCTTGCCACATAATAATTTAAATACTAAACATATAGAATAGACAAAGAATTTTAAGAGCTGCAAAGGAAAAAGGCAAGGAACATATAAAGGCAGACCTACGAGAATTAAACCCAGTTTCTCAACAGAGACTCTAAAAGCCAGAAGGGCCTGAACAGACTTCTTGCAGATGCTAAGAGACCACAGATGCCAGTCCAAACTGCCATATCCAGCAAAACTTTCAATTGTCATAGACAGAGAAACCAAGATATTTCAAAGTCAGATTCAAACAATACTTATCCACAGATACAACCCTTAAAAAAAGTACTAGAAGGAAAACTCCAACCCAAGGAATTTAGCTATACCCATGAAAACACAGAGAATAGATAATCTCACATGAGCAAAACTCAAAGAATGGACACACACTCACACTACCACCAAAAAACAGCAGGAATTAATAATCACTGGTCATTAATATCTCTTAATATTAATGGACTCAATTCACCAATTAAAAGACACAGGCTAACAGAATGAATCTGAAAACAGGATCCTGATGATATATAAAACACACCTCAACATCAAAGACAGACATTACTTCAGAGTAAAGGACTAGAAAAAGATTTTTCAATCAAACGAACCTAAGAAACAAGTTGTTGTAGCTATCCTAATATCTAACAAACTTAATCAAAATATCAAGATGTTAGATATTCTAACATCTAACAAAATTAGTCAAAAGAGATGGAGAAGGACATTTCATTTTCATCAAAAGAAAAATGCATCAAGATGATGTCTCAATTCTGAACATCTCTGCCACAAATACAAGGGAGCCCTCATTTGTAAAAGAAACATTGCTAAAGCTTAAACCACACATCGAATTCTGCACATTAGTAGTGGGAGACTTCAACACCCTACTCTCACCAATGGACAGGTCTTCCAGACAGAAAATAAACAGAGAAACAACAGAACTAATAGATGTTGTGACTCAAATGGATCTCACAGATACCTACAGAACGTTTCACCTTCTTCTCAGCACCTCGTGGAGCCGTCTCCAAAATTGACACATACTCAGTCACAAAGGAAGTCTAAACATACTAAAAAAATTGGACCCCCCCTGTGTCTTATCTGATCACCATGAATTAAAATTGGAGTTCAACAACAATACAAGCTACAGAAAGTCTAAAGACTCATGGAAACTGATCAACTCTCAGCTCCCCAAAACTTATACTCCCCAAAATTGGAAAACTTAAAAGAAATGGACAAATTTCTTGACAGATATCACATATTAAAATTAAATAAAGACCAAATAAATAATTTAAATAAACCTATAACCCCCAAGGAAATAGAAGCAATCATTAAAAGTCTCCCAACCAAAAAAGGACAGGGCCAGATAGTTTCAGTGCAGAATTTTACCAACCTTTTAAAGAAGAGATAATACTAATACTCCTCAAATTATTCCACAAAATAGAAACAGAAAGAAGGTTGCCAAATTCTTTTTATGAGGCCACAGTTTCCCTTATACCCAAACCATACGAATACTCAAAAAAGAAAGAGAATTACAGACCAATTTCTCTCATGAACATTGCTGTAAATATATTAAAAAATACTCATGAAATGAATCCAAGAGCTTAAAAAAGAGGTCATACGCTATGATCAGGCCAGCTTCATCCCAGAGATGCAGGGATGGTTCAACATGCAAAAATCTGTCAAGGTAATCCACCATAAAATAAAAACTGAGAGAAATAAAACCACATGATCATCTCATTAGATGCTGAAAACCCCTTCAACAAAACCCAACACTCCTTCATGATAAAAGTCTTGGTGAGAGCAGGGATACAAGGAACATACCTAAACATAATAAAAAGCAATATACAGCAGTCATCCAGCATCAGATTAAATGGAGAGAAACTCAAAGCAATTCACCTAAAATCAGGAACAAGACAAAACTGTCCACTCTCTCCATACCTATTCAATTTAGTACTCAAATTTCTAGCTAGAGCAGTAACACAACAAAAGGAAGTTAAAGGGATGCAAATTGGAAAGAAGTCAAATTTTTGTTTTCTTTATTTTTTATTTTTTTATTTCTTTACAGATGATATAATTGAATATATAATTTCAATTGTATACACAAGGACACCAAAAATTCTACCAGGAAGCTTCTATAGCTGATTAACACCTTCAGTGATGTAAATGGATACAAGATTAACTTAAAAAAATCAGCAGTGCCCATAAATACAATAATAAACAGGCTGAGAAAGAAATCAGGTAGGCAACAACCTTCACAATAGTCACAAATAATGTAAACATCTTGGGGTAACTCTAACCAAGCAAGTGAAAGACCCATCTGACAAGAACTCCAAGACTTTGAAGAAAGAATTTGGGGAAGATATCAGAAGTTGGAAAGATCTTCCATACTCAAGGATCAGTATGATTAACAGTAAAAATGGCTATCTTACCAAAAACAATCTACAGATTTAATGCAAAATCCCCATCAAAATTCCAACACAATTCTTTACCGACCCTGAAAAAATAATACTCAACTTCATAAGAAAAAAAAAAAGCCCATAAGATAGCTAAAGCAATCCTGTAGAATAAAAGACCTTTTGGAGGCATCATCATCCCTGATTTCAAGTGCTGCTATAGAGCTATAGTAAATAAAAACAGCCTGGCACTGCCATAAAGCAGGCAGATGGAACAAGGGACTTGAGCCGGACCCAGACATAAGTCCACACACCGATGGATACCTGATTTTTGACAAAGAAGTCAAAATTATACAAAGGAAAAAAGAAAACACCATCAACAAATGGTGTTTGCATAACATAATGTCAGCATGTAGAAAAATGCAAATAGATTCATGTCTATCACCCTGCACAAAACTCAAGTCCAAGTGGATCAAAGACCTCAACATAAATTCAGCTACACCAAACCTGATAGAAGAGAAAGTGGGAAGTAGTCTTGAACGCATTGGCACGAGAGACAGCTTCCTGAACAGAACACCAGTAGCATAGACACTGTGATAGACAATTAATAAATGGGACCTCCTGAAACTGAAAAGCTTCTGTAAAGCAAAGGATGCTGTCAACAGGACAAAATGGTAGCCTATAGAGTGGGGAAAGATCTTCACCAACCCTACATCTGGCAGAGGGCTGATCTCCAAAATATATAAAGAACTAAAGAAACTAGTAATCAAAAAACCCCAAAGTAATCCAATTTAAAAATGGGGTACAGATCTAAACAGAGAATTCTCAACAGAAGAATCTCAAGTGACTGAAATACACTTAAAGAATTGTTCGGCATCCTTAACCATCAGTGAAATGCAAATCAAAATGACTCTAATTTGCATCTTATACATACCAAAATGCTAAGATCAAAAATACAAATTACAGCTTACACTGCAGAGGATATGGAGCAAGGGAAACACTCCTCCATTGTTGGTGGCAGTGAAAACTCGTACAGTCACTTTGGAAGTCAATATGGTGGTTTCTCAGAAAATTGAGACTGAATCTACCTCACCACCCAGTTATACCACTTTTGGGCATATACCCAAAGGATGATCAACATACCACAAGAACACTTGCTCAACTATGTTCATAGCAGCTGTCTGTAATAGCTAGAACCTGAGAAAACTGAAGAGGGGATAAAGAAAACGTGGTACACATAAACAATGGAGTATTACTCAACTGTTAAAAACAACAACATCATGATAATTGAAGGCAAATGGATGGAACTAGGAAAAATCATCCTGAGTCCTCACTGGTAACGCAGACTCAGGAAGACAGAAATGGAATGTACTCACTTGGAAGAGGATATTAGCTGTAAAGAAAAGGATAGCCATACTACAATCCACAGACCCAGAGAGGCTCGATTGGTGACTACCCCAATTGTCATCATAGAGCCTTCATCTAGTAACTGATGGACACAGATGCAGAGACCCAGAGTCAAGTAGTGGGCCTAGCTCGGGGAATCCTGGTGAAGAGGAGGAGGAAGGATTGTATGAGAAGGGAGAGGGAGGTATCAAGGACATCACAAGGAAACCCACAGAAACAGCTAACCTGGGCATATAGGACCTCACGGAGTCTGGACCGACAGTGAATGTGCATGGAACCAGGCTAGGCCCTCTACTTAGCTGTGACAGTTGTATAGCTTGGTCTACTTGTAGGACTCCTGGCAGTGGGAGCTGGTGCTGTTCCCAGTGCTTTGACTGGTCTTTGGAAACATATTCTTCATATTGGATTGCCTTGCCTGACCTTAATAAAAAGGGAAGAGCTTAGTCCTACCTCAACTTAATATGCCATACTTTGTTGACACCCACGGGGAGGGGGTCTGCACCTTTCTGAACAGAAATAAAGGAGGGGTGGATGTAGGGGCAGAATGGAAATGGGGGGGAGGGAATAGGAGGAGAGGAGGGAGGGGAGACTGTGGTTGGGATGAATAAATGAATAAATTTAATTAATATAAAAAGAATTAAACTTTCAATTGGAGTGAATATATCTTCAACTTTTTATTATTGAAATTCAGGCTCATTTACAATTTGCAAAACACATAGTAATTCATAAAATAAAACTTAAAATTACCCTTCTAAAAAATAAATGCTTCCTTTTTATAAGTTTCCTTGGTCATGGTGTTCCGTCACAATGGAACAGTAACTAAGGCACCCGGACCCCGACAGACTCCTCGCTACCCTCTGAAATGTCATAAGCTGGTCCTCACTGCCCACAGTTCCCGCAGTATTTCTAATTGCTAAGCTTCACAAGAATGGCCCATAATCTCGGCCCACTTTAGAATCACCTGAGATCTGCATCATCACCCTCCCGGTACGGACTGCAGCTCCATACCATCATGAGCTTGAACAAGGGCCTAGGGATTAAACACAAGACACACACACACACACACACACACACACACACACACACACACACACACAGAGTCCGGGTCATTCACCAAGAGGTGAATGCCAATTTATTTAGCTTTATCCAGAGTTAATATACCTTTTCCCCCAGTAACGGAAATCCCTCCCAGCCAGAGGGGGTTGGGGGAATTGGTGAGAACTTCTCCGCAGGCAGGTGGGCGAGAGGTGTGGGGCAGTGGCAGACAGGTGAGAGGGACCTCTCCCGGGCAGGTTGAACTCTCCTGGGCAGGTTGGGAAATTACGATTCCAAAGTAATACAAGGCCCTACTAATTCACCGGGCAAGCATAGCAGAGCACAGAATTTAGCAGGAAGCTTAGCTGGTTAGCCAAAACAGTCCTTGATTTGCATCCCAGGGAGCAAGGGAAGACAGGGGCCTACAATCCACAGCACTCAATGGCTTTTCTAGCACAAAGTTTCAAATCTTTCACAAAAGCACTGAAAGGCTTAGAAGCCACATGGTCAAGTTTGCCACAGTCGACCCTGCTTTCTTGGTTCTGACGTCTGTGTTTGCTACTGTGGTAAAGCATCCTGACAGAAAGAAAATTATGGAAGAAAGGGTTTGTGTGATTAGAGTTCTACAGTGACAGAGTCCATCACGGCACCAGGCAGGGAAAGTATAGACTCAGTAGCAGGAAGCCGGGTGATTACATCTTACCACACCCGGGAGGCATGGAGATTTATGTTATTTATTTACTTTTTATTTTTGTCAAGTTAGGGAACTTTTAGTCTTAAAAATCCAGTCTATTTATTGTCGGGTCCACTCCCTCTGTCAACTCCCTTTCCAAAACTAGGCGTGTCCTACGAAAAAGAGGCAGGATGTGGGAAGGCTCAGTGTTCCGGGCCAACACTGTGGACTAGCGAGTAGATAAAAAACGTTTCTGTCACTTCTGATGACCTGAATTTAACACCTGGAACCCATGGTGGAAGGACCCTCATAAGTTGCCTTCTGACTACCACACACATGCTGGAGCATGTGCATACATGCGCTCACCGCCACACACTCCCACACACTGTGGTTTGAAAGCAGAAATGACATTCACATTTAAGTTCTAAGTGGGGCCAGGCATGTTGCTAGAATGTGATTGGGTCATGAGGGCAGATTTGTCCACTCATGATTAGTGGGTCATATTACAGAAGCACCTTTGTAAGACAGTAGCTTCTTCCTGGCTAGCTTCTTGGTCCCACCATGCTGTTCCTTTCAGCCTGAGCCATGGAGTCAGATAAGAACCAGATGCTGGTACCATGCTCTTGAACTTTTACCGAATCTGTGGTATTCAGTCCTAATTGCAGAAAACTGACCAAGGTAAGTTCCTTAGGAGTTTTTCTCAAAATTTGAGACTGAAATAGACAATGACAGAACAAATTATTGAGATGGCAGGAAGGTAAGCATCTTGAGTTTGGCGGTCTCTGTGAGGGTCACTCATGGGAGACCGCTTGATGATGAGGACAACAGCCATGGTCCTGCGTTTGTCCACAGTTATGCGTGTAGGTGGGCGTGGCTATGCTTCACCCAGAAGAGTGGTGTCCATCCAGTGGCAGGAAGACGGGTGCTGCGCAGGGGCGTTGGTACAGCACAGGAAGGAAGAGGACCAGGACAGCTTCTGTGTATTAAAAATCAGGCTCTGTCATGGGTTTCTCGGGTATTCAGTGCCGAAAACTGTCACATATCAGAGTAGAGGGGGAGAATCTAATACAGTTTCTTCTGAATTTCATACTCTTCTTGGCCACCAAAATCTTAGGTATATACAATTTAGAAAGTTTGTAAAATGCAATATGACATTCTATTTTTTCCTTATGAACCTATGACAGACTTTTCAACCCTTCCCTTTCATATAATGAACACGTATTTGACTTTTGTTTGTTTGTTGTTCGGTTGTTTTTAGGACAGGATTTCTCTGTGTAGCCCCGGCTGTTCTGGAACTCACTCTGTAGATCAGGCTGGCCTCGAACTGAGAAATCTGCCTGTCTCTGTCACCCAACTACAGACAATAATGACATGTGTTACCCCACCACCTGCCAAATATGCATTCTTTTTAAGTGTAGGAAATAAAAATATTCTTAGTAACATGCTGATCCTTTATGAATTCACCAGTCTAATATTAAGTGTTAGTTTTAAGCATGCTCCCGATGAGCAGAAGTTTAGAAATGCTAATTAGTTTAACAAACTTGTCAAAATTATGCTAAAGTAATCCTCTAATCCTAAGAAGTTAACAACAATATTTACCACCTAGGTGGTTGAATAAATGCTCCATTTTATGTTTGCTTAATTTCATAGGGGTCTATATTAGTCCATTTAAATGAGACTCATCTCAGTGATGGTTGAAGCATAAAGACGATGGCTGCTTTGTTTGAGATGTCAGCTCCCACACAGAAATTTCAAACTAGATGCACTAAAAGTGTTAGAAAACTTTACAATCTTTAGCCCATATCAAGGTTATTAAGAAGTTCAGCTTCAACCAGATTTGGGGAAAATTTGCCTGAAATTTTTGAATGAAATTAGAAAACAACTTTTATCAGTTGTGTGAAGGACTGAATTGCAAAGAAACTGCATTCATGGTGTTTCATTGGTGAGAGAAAGTGTGAGCACTGCCCATGGATTGGATATGACCTGGAAAATGGGGGAGGAGAGATGCAGGGTGTGGGGTGTGGGGTGTGGGGTGTGTGTGTGTGTGCGTGTGTGTGTGTGTGTGTGTGTGTGTGTGTGTGTGAGAGAGAGAGAGAGAGAGAGAGAGAGAGAGAGAGAGTTTTGTCATTTAGCTTGACAAAGCTTCCAAGAAATAATGCCTGACATTAGGATGTCTGTCTAGGGATAGAGTCAGTATTTGCAATCTGACTCGTTAAAACCATACCAGTATCTGTAATACAATTTCACAAAAGAGTGCCCTGGGCTGGGGTGGGGCCCGCATTCAAAACTGGACTCCTGAAGGGCCAGTAATCAATGTCCAGGAGGGTGATAGGCCTCAGGGCGCCCTGGCAGGAATATCTACAGATTTAAATCGAGGTTCCTTTTCGGGTTCTTAGTTTCATTAATAAAAAGAATTTAGAAACAGACCCAGGAGGAAGCTCAAGGACAGTTAGACCAGAGCTTGAGAAAAGAATAGGGCGGGCGAGCTGCCAATCTAGGCAGTTTCCAGGAGGAAGGACGGGGAAGAGAGAGCTTTTGAATTAGGATTCAGGAAAGCAAAGGTAGTGTGTTCAGGAATAGGGATCATGGAGCAGTTACAGGGGGAGAGGAGAGGGCTTCAGACAGAGAGTAAGAATGCCAGGGCCAGTGTGACCACACAGGTGATATGGGTATATACGTGAAAACAGTCTCTTAAGAGCCAGCATGCCCCAAAGGTTCTGATGCTGAAGAACCATTGGCTTGGGTCCCATCATCTCCACTTTGCAGGAAGTTGAAGAATGTTTAGGCAAGCTGCCTACTCGAGATGTCACAGGCAGAAAGTAGCAAATTCAGGCCACATCTGGGCACAGCCTTTGACCTCCTCCCCCCTCATTGCTTCCCTGAATGTTGCTGTCAGAGAGGAGGCGATTATGAACTGGGACTAGCAGGTGGGGCTTGTTAGCTCAGGAGGGTTTGCAGGTTGAAAACGTAAACCACTCCGAGACGTGCTTTGACAAACGCAAGGGTGAAAGATTCTCAGCAGCTGATGAGGACCAGGGGGAATTTTCAGTAATGTTTGTGAGTTCTGGTAATGGCTTTGTGTCAAGTCAGTTCCCTCTGTAGCTCGCAGCATGCTCTCCTGGGTGTGGGAAGTACGTTCTCTTGTTTGACACAACCCACTCTATAGCTGAGAATGGGTGGGAGCAAGGAGCGAGAGTGCCTGCTAATGCCTGGTGTGTGCCGGGAGATTTATACATATTACCAGAGTCTTCACTGCAGTTCTGGGGGATAAATATTATTACATAAATTTATTGTACAAGAAAACAGAGCTCCGAGAATGTGCCAGGGCTACCCAGCTTGGAAATGGCGGGGGCAGGTTTTCAGTTTTTGTAGTATGTGTTCTGTAAGGATGCTTATCTCCAGGCAAGGATGCAGAGAGCGTAGATTTGGGGTCATGTTACGCAGGTGGAGATGCTGTCGTCCCCCCCCCCCCCCGCTCATTTCCTATGATTTCTGTGAAAAATGAAAAGGGAGGGTAAAGTCAAGGGAATCGCAGAGGTATTATTTTCTCTTGTCTTCTAAGGTTATAAATTTTGGGGACTTGTTTATTTTGGGGGAGGGGTTGTGAACACCAGGTTCCAGAATTGTGACTAAGGAAGAGAATGAATCCAAGATCCAAGTATGTGGGACAGGGAGAAAGAAAGGCACCCACCGATACTCAGATGCAGAAAATGGTATCTACGTCAAATCTCAGGGCAAGAAAGCCAGGCAGACTTCAGCCAGTCTTGTGATCATCCAGTTCGGAGAGTCTGAGAGGGCAGAAGGAAGCGACTGCTGGGCTTCTGCAGCCCCAAGAGAGACAGTGCCAGCTTAGTCCTGGCATCTGAAGGATGCCTTGGCTGCTGTAAATTTAGTACTTCTCAATCACACTGTGCAAACTGCTGCCGGCACATGGAGGGCTGGCTCAAGGAAGGGCTCACCAAATGCAGGTGAAGTGATGTTTTGCTTTAAATTAAAAAAAAAAAATATGTGTATGGCTGTTTTACCTGTAAGTATGTCTGTGCCTCACATGAGTTGGTTGGTGCCTGCGGAGGTCAGAAGAAGGCATTCAGTCCCCTGAAACTGGAGTTATAGATGGTTGTGAGCTCTCATGTGGGTGCTGAGAATTCAGCCTGGGTCTTCTGAAAGAGCAGCCAGTGCTTTTAACCACTAAGTCATCTCTCCAGGCCACTTAACTCTTCTTATCTTGAGTTTGCTAAAGTAAGGATCCACCCCAACCCATTATAGATTCCAGTTACAAATTTGATACCTTTGGTTTGAGTTTATTGAAACTAAAGTGAGAGATCAAGTTATCTAGAATTTAGACTCAATAGACTTTATTAAAAATAAATTTATTAAAAATGAATTTAAAAACCTACCGAGTTGTTTTCTTTCACTCTTCTGATATTATGTGCCGGAATAAGTGTATCTAGAGTTTAGCTCAAATAATAAATTTTCAATATTCGTGTGCATGTATCACAGTCTTACCAATAAGAAATCTCTCCAAAATTATTGAGGTTTTAGAAGGAACCATGTCATATGTTCAGGAACTGGGAAGAAAAGTGAATCAGAGGAAAGGCAGAAAACTCAAAATTAAGACTAGTCAAAACAGGTTTCCAGTTCTTGTTTACAAGAATGAAGAATTTTTTGCTGTCCTGGAACCAAGGAGCTCTGCCACAGTTCTCCATCACCAAGGGATGAGACAAACCACAAACCACACAAACCTTCCGTTCACACTAGAGGAGGTGGTGATGTAAATATCATCTGGATGCTCCAATTAGATGAAAAGGAAATGCAGAGGAGAATCTGCCTCTGACTCAGCGGGTGTCTAAAGGTGATTCTGTTTCAGGGTCTCCATGCATGGGCACTGACATTTTCTTCTGATTATCACGAGTGAATCAAAGGTTCATTGCAGCATTATTCATAATATAATATGAAATCCATTCAAGCATTCCTTGACAGGTGAAGAAATTATGCTCTATATGACAAAATATAATTAAGTCACAGAATGGACTCCAGCCATTTGTGACAATGGAGATGAACCTGACAAATAGGCAATGGGAACTCATTCAGAGATGGAGAGACACCTTCTCACTTACATATGAACTCTCAAAAAACAAACCAAAACAAGCAAACTCATAGAAGCAGAAGCAGAGGTGTTTTGCTGCTAGATCACACGGGAAATGGGGGGATGTTTGTTAGAAGGTGCAGACTTTCAGTTACAAAATGAGCCAGTTCTGGGGATGTGAGGGACAGTATGGACACGCAGGATGGGTGATGCTGACCATTGTGCATGTTTATGTATATAAATCCTATAATCATCCCAGCTTCGTTTGGTGACTAAACACTTCAGAAACTATAAAAGGGCATAATAACAGGGAACAGGATATATTCCTGGATAAAGGATCTAGTTGTAGGAAGTAGGAAGCAAGCTTGGAAAAGAAACCTCAGACTGTGTCTTTGACAATTTGGAAAGCGATAATGAAGCATCACAGACAGACTGGCTCATGACACAGAAGCTTCTCATGGACTGGAGATCTTCATCTAAGGTCAAGGCACCAGAAGGCACTGGCAATAAGTTCTCCTGATTGGCTCCTCCTTGTATCCTCACATGATAACAAGAGGGTGAGAGAGTCTGGTGGACCCTTGCATACAGACATGAATCTCGTTCATGAAGATGCCAGTCTCAAGACTAAAGTGACTTCCTGAAGGCCCCATCATCACAATAACACACTAGCCCATGGAGGTCAGGACTTCAGCACAAGAATGCAGGAAGCTGGGGACAAGGGGGTGGGCATGAAAATTCAGTACATTACACAAGGTATTTTTAAAGTTCTGCCAAACTCATCCTGAGCTTCCAGATAACCTGAGTAAAGAAGGAAACAGTAAGAATGAAGGCTAGTTTTGTCAACTTGACCAATCCTGAAACCACCAGGGAAGGGAGTCTCAGTGAGGGGCTGTCTAGAAAAGGTTGGCCCATGGCATATCTGTGGGGAAGACTGCCCACTGTGGGTAGCACCATTCCCTGGGCAGGGCATCTTGGACTGTATGAATGGAGAAGCTGAGCTGAGCTCTAGCATGCATTCATTGATTCTTTTCTTTCTGTTTCTTTCTGTGTGTAATGTACCAAGATGTCCAGAGGTCCTGATGCTGTGACTTGTCAGCAATGATGGGCGGTGGCCTGGAGCATGGAACGAAAATAAGCCCCCTTCCCACAAGTTATCTTTGTGTTTTATCACAGGAATGAAGCCGAGACAGAGGCGACCAGAGCTCTCGCAGTCTGGTGGAGGGAAGGCTGCTAACCCAGCGTCATAGTTCTGAGCTGAGAGTTTGTCCTATGATTCTCTACTTCAGAATATCAAATGCCATAAATTTTGTAAAAAGATTTCTATGCCAAGCCAGTCAATGCAGCAGCTAGATATTACAATTATTTATAAATGAAAGTTTACTACTGCCATTTTGTATTTTCTAAATGGCTACAGGATCTGGCAGGACAGAAATTTCAGTCAACAGAAGGCGCTGGAGGAGTCTCTTGTATTAGTTCCTGTGACAAAACACCATGGGAACCTTAAGGAAGAGAGGCTTTATTCTAGTTCATGGTTCCAGAGAGATAGGAGCCTGGGTGGAGGAACTTAGCAACAAGCAGCACGCATGGGAAATGAGAGCTCACATCTTGCAAACAAAAAACACACAGAGAGAAAAACAGTGTCACTTCTCCAGAAAGGCCATACCACCTGTCCAAACAATGCCACCGACCTGTGGGTACAAGCATTCAAATGCAAAAGACTTGGAAGACATTTGCTATTCAAACCACCACATTCCCCAGTGGTAATTGGCATGTTAGGGAAAGCTTGGACCTAGTGTGCACTCTACAATTTCTAGATCTGACTCCATTTGTCCCTCTAGGGCCCTATGCACTTCTGTGTGGATACATAAACCTACAGGACTAGTCTGCTTCCACTTTGGTCACTCCTTAGACTTGGTTTGGGTCAAGAGCATGGTGCAGGTGCACACCACCTTATGCAGAACCAGGCAAGAGATTCAGGCAGTCTTGGAAATGGACTTGGGCTGTTTGGTCAGGAGTCCCAGGTCATAGTACCCAGAGCATGGTACAGATGGTATGGTATCCACATAGACAGCTCAGATGCAGGACACATCTATTGTCACAGTCATGCTAGCTGGACAGCTCCTGGCCTGGAAACTCTGAGAAGAGTGGGATTTGCCTAAGGTTGTGAAATGCAAACCAAAATATGTCTGATTCTGAATTCTATGTTTGTGTTACTTCCCTAACTTGGAAAAATAAGAGAGAGCTTACTTCTTTCAACCTGTTTTTAAAGCTATAAAGTGAAAATAAACCCCTCAAAGAACTGCGCTGAGGATTAATGAGGTCATATGAAGTCAATCCCTTTAGAGAGTCAATTGTTGTTTTCAATAACTTTGTTTTCCTTCTCCAGCCTCTGTGGGGTTGGGAGGGACAAAGGCAGGATGAATACATGCTTTCTTCTTCAGAGAAAGCAGCTTGAAAGCAGATGAAAGGCTCTCCCTGGTTAACACCAATCCTTAGATACTGATGCTGGGAGAACTTCAGAGGCTAGATACCAAGGGTTAACTAATTCAGCTCCAAAGTCAATGTTTTTGCTTCAAGGGTAAAAGTGACTTCAGATGGAATGGGGCCTTTCCCCTAAAAGACACGGAGATTGTATCCACTGGTCAGTATCCATTGGTCAGTATCCACTGGTCAGTATCCACTGGTCACTTATAACCAAGAGGGGAGCAGGAATCCATCGGACATGAACCCCCACATGCAATAGCCAGCGGTTTTCTCAATGTTGCTTTTGAGATTGAGAACAACAAATGTCTGTACTGCATAAAGTTGGGGTGCACAGGGAAGTGCCCTGGGTAACGGGGCATGGGGGTTGGGTGTAGGATGGCAGGGCATGGGTATGGAATAGATGGGTGTGGGGTGGAAATGGGTGGGGGTTGGGGTAGGGGTGCTGGTCAGCTCTTTCACTCCTGCCTTGTGACCTTCAAGACCCTTTCCTCTCTAAGATTATTCGGTTCAGCAGGGAGAAGAAGGCTGGACCAGAAGGCACTATGGACTTTTGCTTTTGATGATGCAAGATTCTGTGAAAACCTGGAACTGTCTTTTGAAAAACCAGCAATGGTTTGCTTTGTCTTTGTAATTCCCAGGAACCCAGTGTGTCTGTGAGGGGGTTTGTGCCATTTGTCAGTTAAGGTACAACGGGAATCCTCTCTTTCTTTCTTCCCTCCCTTCCCTTCTCTTTCTTTTTTTAAAATGTAAAACATTTTTTTCACACAATATATTTTGCTTATGTTTTCCTTGGCTCCTTCCAGATGCTCCCATCTCTCTACCCAACACCCCCTCCCAAACAAAAGCACCAAAAGAGAAGAAAAAGAAAATCAAAACCAACAAAATTCAATAGACTAAAAAATGTCAAAATAAAACAAAATGAAACGAAACTCCTGCCCCCCCCCAAAAAAACCCCATGAAGTTTATTTTTGTTTTGCTAACTATTCCTGGGCATCCAGTCTGCCCTGGAGTGTGGTTGACATACCCAGTAACACTCCATTGAAGAAAACCGAATTTCCCTTTCCCAGCAGGTGTCAATTGCAACAGCTGCTTGATTAGGAGTAGGGCTTCACATCTATACCACTCAGCTACAAACCGTGCAACCTTTCTTTCCTTATCTACTTTCAGATCATCGCAGATAGAAGGCCATACTGACCGTGAAATAACATTCTTTCCTCTAGATTAAAAGAGAAGGTGATACTCGTGGTCGGAATCGTGTTAGAGTCACTTATACATCCATTCATCGACTGACTCAGCAGATGTTCTCTCAGCCTCAGTGCTGGCCCTCAGGCAGTAGTCCAGGTTCAGGAGACGCAGTTCTGAGAATGTGGACAGCGCTCTTTGCTCAGAGTGTGTGCATACCAGGGAGGGAAGGAGGTCTTCAACATAACACATTCCAAATGCAGTCTGCCAGGGGGTCCAAATGCCCTTCAGAGATAATGAATCAAAGGAGGATGATCTAGTACATCGAGGGTGTCTTAGATCAGGTGATCAGGGGGTTTCTTTGGGGCATGGCAACCAAACAAATGTCTTCTTGTGAACTGGGTGAGAATCTAGCACAAGAATGTTCTGGTTCAGAATTTATAATAGTAAGATTGCATGATGGGACTGTTACACCTAGCCCAGTATATGCCACAAAGGAGAGAGAAACAAAGAGACAATCCTTATGGTTCCCAAGGGCTTTTTTTTTTTTTCTTGAGACAGGGTTTCTCTGTGTAGTTTTAGAGCTTGTCCTGGAACTCACTCTGCAGACCAGACTGTCCTCGAACTCACAGAGATCGGCTTGCCTCTGCTTCCCGAGTTCTGAGATTAAAGGCATGCACCACTACTGCCTGACTTTTTAAAATAATTCACCACATAGTGGGTCATGGATGAATCAGGGCTGCAGAACAAGGACTCAGGAGTCTTGCTTCTCTTGATAGTCCTGAGCAGGGGCAGAAGGGGGGTTTATAAGCATAAAATCCACAAACATTAGTTGCCGAGTCACAGTTACAATTTTCACCGATCAGGATTTAGAGATTAGAGGCTTCCTTGAACGTTCCACCATTCAACCGGCAGACAATGCAAGCCTTGCAGTCCAACCAATAAGATTCATTTGTTTCTTCTATTATCAACAGCTATAATGTTTCTAGAGAACTAAAGATGCATAAGGACTGTCTCTGTGGTTTAGGGAGGAGGCTGGCCAGCCACCTGAAGATTCCTGCTCTCCTAGGGCTTGGGAACCTAAACTTTACTTCACCCTACAGATAAAATGGAGTCTGAAGTCACAATGGCTGGACTCAGGCCACGGTACTTTTGCCTGTTCCTTTCAGGAAAAGGTTTCACATTATAGAAAAATCAGGAAAAGTCAGTGTCAGCCCAGATTGGGAGCTGAGCAGACAGGGATAGAGGCAGCGACAAGGCCAAGAGGAAGTCAGAGACTACTGGACCCAGCGACACCAACCAGGATCTGTGAACTGGATGACTGGGGTTTTAAGTAGTTTTATAGGAATGCAGTCACACCCATTCATTTGCTAGTGTCTCTGAATACTTCATACGGTAACAGGAGACAGGAGTTGCTGCAACAGTTTTACAGCCAGATGTTTATATCAGGCCTTAACCAGGCGCATCTTCTTTCTCTAGCCTTCATTATTATTTGGCTGGGGAGTCTTGTCCTAAAACCTTTTATTTATAGCCTTGCAGTGGCATTATGTTATTTTATAAAACAGAGTACATTTTTTTTTTACCTCATGCAATACAGTCTTCTTTGTCTTTTAAATGGCAGAGTTAACTCTTTTGATCCGGCTGAGGAGGCACACACCTGCAACATCAGCATTCTGAGACTGAAACAGTGCATTTCTGAGTTTGAGACCAGCCTGGCCTGTATAGTGATATCCTATCCTGCTACCCAAGTTTAACCCTTCTATATAGAGTGTGATTGTTTTTACTTTTGAACACACAGTTACTATGTTGTAGCTGGCTTCCTATTTACCTCAACCCTTCCTCTCTCCTCTCTCTTTCCTTCCTCCCCTCCTCCCTTTCTCTCCCTCTGGTTCCTTCCTTTCTTGAGACAAGATCTTAGCTTGTGGCTAATCTGAACTTACCATTTAACCTACACTGGCTTTTGTTTTATGTGTTGATTGACAAGATCTCCTTATGGAGCCTTGGCTGACCTGGAAGTCATTACATACACGAGGCTGGCCTTGAACTCATAGAGGTCTGCCTGCCTCTGCCTCTACCTCTGGAGTGCTGGGATCAATGGAGCATGCCCCATGCCTGGCTTACCTGCACTGACTTTAAGTTACTGTCTTCTCGTCTCAGCCTCGCCAGTTCTGTCAAAATGGACACCTACTCCTTTCACTTCTTTTTATTTTTCAGGTGTATGCTGCTCATTTTCAAAGAAAGCATTTCTCTATTCCCCCTTTCTCTTTTAAAGTCGTATCAATAGAATCTACATATCGTAACCCCCTCTGGGGATTTCCTGGACAACAATTTCTAGGTTAGTATCCCAATCCAGAATTGGGAATTTTGTTTAATAACCCACAACTTTGTGGTTCAGATTTACCCATTCTGTCTATGCAGGGTAGATAAATAAAAGAGAAATATCTGAATTAAATGACATAGTAGATCAAATGGACCTAATAGGCATCTACAAAACATTCCATCCAAACACTGCAGAGCACACTTTTAATTTTCCCACAGCAGACCATGGAACTTTCTCTCAAATAGAGCATCCACTCATGCACAAAGCAAGCCTTAGTAAAAATATAGGAAGCTGAAACAATTCATGGTCCTCTATCACATCAGAAAGGAGCAAGACTACCAATCAACAACAAGAGAAGCTCCAGAACACACACAAACTCATGGAGGTTAGACACACACTAAGAAACAATGAGCAGGCCCTTGCTGAAATGCAGAAGGAAATAAAAGCGTTTCTGAATTGAATGAAAAGAACATAGCATGCCAAAGCCGGTGGGATACAATGACAGCAGGCCTACAGGAAGTTTATAGGTCTAAAGTCCCACAGTAAGAAGCCAGAGAGAGCTCAGATAAAGGATGCATCTAGTGCCCTGAAAAAGAACAATCCAGACACAAGTCAGCCGAAGTAAAGATACCATTGAGACCAGAGCAAAAGTTAATAAAAGAGAAATGAAAAGAACACAAAGAATAATGAAACAGGAGCTGGCTCTTTGTGGATAGGCAAGATCGATAAGCCATTCACAAAAATAACCGAAAGAAAGAGCCAAATTAATAAAATTGGAGATGAGAAGGATCCTATTACAACAGATTCTCACAAAGATCCAGCCGTCGGCAGCAACCAAATTATTAGCTGGAAGTGAGAGCCGAAATCAACCCTTTCCTCTCCCCAGTTGCTTTTGACCAGTGTTCTTATTACAGTAACAGAAGAAGAACTGATAGGGAAACTGTCTAGTGAAAGCGGTTCATTACTGACATACCCTTCCCTGATGACAGTGTGGGTTCCCACGTGACAACTTAGTAAAGACCATGTCTCTACAGGACACAGGGTGGAAGGGGACTGTATGTACAAATTGTCCTTTCATATTGGGCAGGGTATGAAAGATAGTGTTTCGTCTTCTGATGTTCCTTATGCTCTTTGACGTGATGGATGTGTTAGCCCCAGGAAAAGGAATGTGCTTGGAAAACCTAATCTCTCAAAAGCCAGCGTTGGCATGTCAGCAAGATGCAAAATCTCTAGCATTTATAAACAAAGGCAGGACAGGCTGTCCCAGCAGCCCCGGATCTCTGGGATGAGTAAAAGGCTGCACAGACTTGGGGTCAGCAACGGGATTATTTCCCGAATCACCAGACCTCTGATGTCTGTGTTATCTCAGTTCCCCAGAGCCGCAGAGGCCAGCCCACCCGCTCTGCAGCGGGCTACACCGGGATGTGATGTGGCGTCCTCATTTCTGTCTTGATCGCTCTAACACTCAAGCCTCAAGCACAGGGTTTTAGAGAAACAAGACTTCCCCTCTAAAGGCTCTTTTATCGGATTTAAAAACTTTCTCTGGAGGGTGCTGGAGGCCTCTCTGACAGGATCATATTCCAAACAGGTAAAGGCTGCATGTGACTTCAGAAAGGGTTTCTGCTCAGATGAAGTAGTGATGAATATCCTTACCCTTATTGTCCTTCTTAGGGATCAGAAAAATTAAAAACAAAACAAACAAACAAACAACAACAACAACAACAACAAAAAACCAAAAACCCCCACCATACTTTAAAGTTTTAATACTTTTTTTTAAAAACAGATAAGATCTCTGCATGTAGCCTAGGTTAGCCCTGACCTCACGATCCTCTCACCTTGGTCCTCACAGCCTTGGGCCTGGTCTAGGCTGAGCACTTTGAAAGACAATCTGCATGTCTTAGAAGCTGCTGTGGAAATAAGTCTTGAATCTTCTCTCTTTCCTCCCCTCACCCCAAGCCCCTATGGGGTTTTCTCTGACAATGCCTTTACAGACTGGAAGAAGTACATTAATCTCTGCCTCCCCCTAGACTCTCATTGGTCAGAGATGATTAACAACGGCAGAAGAGATTGGAGTGGGTACCGCCCTCACTACTGCATCTCCTTTAGGGGACACTGATGAGAGGTTCACCTGCCCACTTCACTCCTAGTGCACCCCACTTTGCCCAGAACCCAGAGGAGCTTTGTCCCAGGCTATCCTCTGTTATTCCACCCATTCATATCCTCTAACTACCATTCCTTCCTCTCCAGAGCGCTTATTTTAAGCTGTAGTAAACACCAAGGACAGGTGTGAGGGCTTTCAGTTGATTCTGTGAGTTCTTCCAGCATGTTTTTTAAAAAAGAAGAATTCTGTGAACTGTGGATCCCAGAAAAAGGCTCATGCGTGTTAAAGATGCCCCGAGGCCAGTGAACTGATGAGAGTACAGAGAGTTGGAATGTTACAGATCCGCAGGCAAATTATCCCAGGCTACCTTTAGGTCCATTGAGAAACCTTCGTCGTTAGCGTCTGTCTGATCTACATCCCTTGGCCATATAGTTAGATATCACTAGCACACAAGAGACAGCATCTGAAAGCTACAGCAGGGAGTCCATTCCCTTCCTGTAACCTGTATACCTAATGTTCTCACCAATGCATTTGTGATTAGAACTCCCCCCCTTTTTTAAACAATTATAAAATAACTACATGAAATCACTGAAATGTTGGAATGTGTTATTTGGGGAACCTGAATTTACATCTGCTAGCTGTGGCAGCTCACCTTTGTCTCGAGAACAAATATATAAAAGATATATCTTTTATATCCGTGAGGTAGAACCTGTGTGCATTGACAAGAAGATTTTAATTATCTCCCCATAATGTGTGCAATGAAAGCAAAACAAAACACCTGGCTGCCTAGGGAAGCCCGTTTGGGCTGACTGACTTTTCAGGGCAGTGGTGCTGAGGGGCGGTCTCTCAGCTCTGTCTCTGTAATGGCCTGTCCTTCCTTTAGCCTGCAGTGGAGGGAAGCAGACCCACCCAGCTCAGCTGTTAATTAAAAAAACAGGCGCTGCTCTACTGGCACATAGGAGCTTCATTCTAACACGTTCCCAGCCTGTGTTCCCCATCTACCTCTAGCCCAAATGACTGCCACCAAAGGCAAGATTGCAGTTGATGGAGTGGCTCAAGGCTATTTCCTCTCTACCTTCTACATGTCCCCATCAGGGACAGGAGCCTTGGCCACCCTACCCGTGAGCTTCTGTTTGTTTTCAGTATGTTTAGGTCATATGCTTTCTTGATTTGTCTACCTTAGAAACAATCAAATTTTAAAGCTAGAAAACTAGCCCATGTGCTTTCCCCACTGTTAATTTAGTTTCGTGTAAGTGTTGGGATCCTCACACATAACTGGGAACACTTCAAGGAATAATAAATTCTAATGCATCCCCAGTTTGCCCTAACACTTGGGTGTATCTGACTTTTGTGGTCACTGAACTATTAAATAACTTTTTGAATTACAGAAAGCAAAGGAGAAGACTAGACACTCATCTCTACATCAAAATGACTGATCACTGCCACACACTGATGCTCTCTGCTTGCTTAAATAAATCATGTTTGTGTGTGTAAGAGTGGAGGGATTTCATTTGTGTGTGTGTGTGTGTGTGTGTGTGTGTGTGGTTTCTTTTCAAGCTGTTCTCTTTTCTTCTCTTCTACCTCTTGTTTGATCTCACCAATAGAATATTTTATTGTTAATTTTCTAACCCTCACTATCTCTTATTTTAGTTATTTAAGCTTCTTTATGTGTATGCTTCTTATTTGTGTAGTCTTCAGCAGAAGGCAAATTTTTAGTGAGTTTTTATCTCCTTGCTCAGAAACTCCTCCTTGTGCATACCACACTCCATGCTGTCGTTGCTGGTCAGTCTCCTTCTGCACTTCTGCCTATTCCTCAACATCTGTTCCCTCTCTTTCCCTCCTTTCAGTTATTCTAGGCAGCCCAAGGCACATACAAGCCTTCTGATTAAAACACTAGATTAATTCTAAGGTATACCTGAGTGCTTCAGTATGATGATACCTAAAGAGGTCCCTTCCAACAGCACACTCCAGCAGACCTTCCATCAACACACTCCTTGAGTTCTCTCTTGCAGTGCACGCACACACACACACACACACACACACACACACAGAGAGAGAGAGAGAGAGAGAGAGAGACAGAGACAGAGACAGAGACAGAGAGTAAATAAAGATTAAAAACAGAAAACTGCTGAGGAAGAGAATGTTGTCACCCAACCAGGCATTGCCCATGCTCAGAAGAAATTGTCCAAATGGGTTCTGACGGGAGTCCCTCTGAGTGACACTCCTGTGGCTCTGGATGGCTCAGCTGGTAAGGTATTGGTGATAAAGTCACAGGGCTATTCATAAGGGTGTGGTCACCAATGGCCACAGCCTTTCAAACAGAGCAGCCGGGAGGGGGAGGAAATAAGGCTGTCAACAGGAGGGGTCCAAAGTACAGGGACTACTAAAAGGTGCACTCTCTCAGCTGCCCTGTGTCTCTGTGGGAGAGAAAGCGTTTGGACACCAGTTATCTCCACTACATGTGGGCTCATAGTTGCCATGTGACTCAGCCAGCCAGCTGTTGAGGGGGCTGTAGCCAGAAACAGGCTCAACTGTAGCCCAGCAGCCTAGACCTCAGTGCTGGATCCTACTTCCTGATTTGGGGCTGTGTCTAAGGTTTCCCTCCACCTGGCCCACCAGAGGCCCTGTGTCCCCAGCGTCTTCCTGTGTCCTCATTGCTGCCCTCAAGGGAGGACAAACGTGCACTGTGCAGAGTTCCACAGGGTTTCTCCGTCCATGTGTTTGCCATGTCTGTTACTGCTCATGGTTAGGTACCCTCCTCCCTCTCCATGTCTCTGGTCTCTCCCCTGAGGCAGCCTGGCACAGGGTCCCTGTGGGTCCTGCATTTGATTCTGTGGTTCTGTTCTTCTATAGGTTGAGGAGGGTGTGAAATCTCCAGCAAATCTCTGGTTGCATTGGACCCTATCCCCATGCAGTCTCCATGAGCTGCTTGGTTCAGGTCACCCTCAGCTCTAAGGAGAGGCAAACACAGAACCACATCATACTTATTTAAGGAGTTTGTAGACAATAGATGTTCTGGTTCATGCCTTGATACCAGGCAGATGATTTTAAATTGGTGAGTGCACCTTTCCCTGCCTGTCTTAGATAGGGTTTTCTATTGTTGCAATGAAACACCATGACCAAAAAGCAAATTGGAGAGGAAAGGGTTTATTTGACTTACACTTCCATGGCTCTGTTCATCATTGAAGGAAGTCAGGACAGGAACTCAAACAGGGTAGGAACCTAGAGACAGAAACTGTTGCAGAGGCCATGGAGGATTGCTGCTTACTGACTTGCTCAACATGGCTTGCTTAGACTGCTTTCTTATAGAACCCAGGACCCTGGCTCAATGGCACCACCAACATGGGACTGGGGTCTTCTTCATCAATCACTTAATAAGAAAATGCCCTACAAGCTTATGTACAGTCTAATCTTATGAAGGCATTTTATTAATTGAGGTTCTTTCTTTCAGATAACTCTACTTTGTTTCAAGTTGACATGAAGCTATCCAACACAATTGGCCCCTTGTCAACTTGACACATAAACACATCACTGTTGAGCCATAATCTTTCCTTTCTCATTCGTCCCAAAATCTCACATTAAAAATATACAAAAATTAAAATTCATCAGTCTTTACACATTAAAAGTTCAGTCTATTTAAAATATCCGATCTCTTTTTGAAAATCCAAAGTTTAGTTTAAAAGTTCAAAGTCTTTCAGCTGTGAGCTCCTGTAAAATGAAAAACAAGTTCAACACTTTCTTACCTTGAGACAGAGGAAAGAAACAGGACACAGTCACAATCTAAACAAAGCAAAACCAAATCTCAACAGTGTAAAAAAACAAAACTCAGTGTCCAGTGTCTGGGAGTCACTCTGATGCTCTGGGCTCCTCTAGGGGCTCGGATCGCTTCTCCGGCTCTGCCCTCTGCAGCACACACAGATGTCTTCCAGGCTCCAGCTGGCTCCACCCCACTGCTGCTGCTGTGCTCTGTAGTCATCCCATGGTACAGTCATCTCTGAATGCTGGGTCTCTTGACTCAACTGGACTGCACTTTCACAAATAGCCTCTCCTTTGCTCTCTGCAGGGGCTCCACCGTTGCCAAAAAGTGCCAAGCCTCTGCTGCTCTCCACAGCCCTGTCATGCTTTCAAAACCAGTACCACCTGGGTAGCTTTTAGACTACCAAGTCTGGATACCAGCACAAAGTACAGTTGACTCTCAGGAAACTCTTTCTAGAAGATTTCACCTTAACAATACTAGTGTCTTCTTAATCACTGCTAATTATCAGCTCCAGCTGACCAACATCAATCTTCCCAGCAAAACAAAGGACTCACTTTAGTAGTTTCAGTATCTTCTTAATTACAGCTGGTTCCTCAGTCCCAGTGAACCAGAACCACAGATTACTCACTGCAAATGTTTTGTAGTCTTTGATTCCCTCTGAAACTTTACAAGTCAGGCCTCCACCATCTACACATTAGTTCACGTCTCCATCCTCTGCACATTAGTTCACGTCTCCATCCTCTGAATTGCTCTCAACATTCTTATCTTCTAAGCTCCTACAGAACACCCCAGTGGGCTCTCAATATTCAATACTCAACCGTTCTTCAAGTTCAAAGTTTCAAAGTTCTTATACAGTCTTTCCACAGACAACTTGGTCAGGTGTGTCAAAGCAATACCCCACTCCTGGTACCAACTTGTCGCACTGAGGGTTTTTATTGCTACAACAAAACACCATGACTAAAAAGCAAGTTTCTGAGGCAAGGGTTTATTTGGCTTATGCTTCCATAGCACTGTCCATAATTGAAGGAAGTCAGGACAGGAACTCACACAGGACAGAATCCTGGAGGCAGGAGCTGATGCAGAGGCCATGGAGAGGTGCTGCTTACTGGCTTGCTCCTCATGACTTACTCAGACTGCTATCCTAAAGAACCCAGGACCACAGCCCAGGGAGGACACCACCAATATTGGGTTGAGGCCTCTCCCATCAACCATTAATTAAGAAAATGCTCTATAGGTTTGTGTACAGCCTAATGTTCTGGAGCCACTTAAACTGAGGTTCCTCACTTTTGGATAACTCTAGCTGGTGTTGAGTTGACATAAAACTATCCAGTACACCACCTTTTCTCTCAGACCTCATTCTCTGTCAAAACTAACTCTTTGCTATTTTGCTAGGTTCTTGGACAGGATGGCTCTTTTCAGAACATTTATTTATTTTATTTGAGTGTGTGCATGTACTGTGAGCACATATATGTGTAGGTAGGTAAGCATGCATGTGTGCACTTCTGCATGTGTGAAGGACAGAGAAATGTATCAGATATTTTTCTCTAATACTAGAAACCTCTTTTGGGAAAAACTCTCTCCCTTATCCTCAACCTGTAGCCCATGGTGACCTAGAACATGTTATGTAGTTCTGGCTGACTTCCAACTCACAACAATCCTTCTGCCTCAGACTCCCCTGTGCTGGGATACAGGCAAGAATCCCCATACCTGGAAAGCATTCCTTCTGTTTTGGAACACCTGATTGACTATGTATGGCTGGGTCAGACCCTTGTGCCCTGGCTGAGAGTTGGGGCTGAGAGTTGGATGATGCTTCCCGCACACACCTTTTCTATAGTTAAAGGTACTCCCTGCTGCAACTGACAACCTGGGTTTGATCCTTGAAGACTTTATCAGTCAGTGTTCTCTAGAGTAACAGAACCTATGAAATGAACATATATATATATATTCATATATATAAATGAAGGGGATTTATTATAATGACTCATAGAGCGTGGTCCAGATAATCCAAGAATGGCAGACTATGAATGGGAAAGCTCCAGAATCCAGTAGTTACTCAGTCCACAAGGCTGGATGTCTCAGCTGCTTCAGTGTATGCTGGACTCCTGAAGTGTACGCTGAAATCCTGAAGTGTACGCTGGACTCCTGAAGTGTACACTGGACTCCTGAAGTGTACGCTGGAATCCTGAAGTGTACGCTGGACTCCTGAAGTGCACACTGGAATCCTGGCTCTAATGCCAGTGAAGGAATGGACTGACTAGCAAAGAAGAACAAGCAGGCAAAAAGCAAAAGCTCCCTTCTCCTAAGTCTTTGTCTAGGCTTCCAGGAGAAGGTGGGCTCAGATTAGATCTGGATTAAAGATATGTCTTCCCTCCTCAGGATGTGGATTATAAGTGGATCATCCAGCTTTAAATTAAGCAGAAATTCCTCAAAGATGTGCCCTCCATTTTAGTTAATTCCAGATGTAGTCAAGTTGACAATGGAGAACAGCCATCACAATCATATAAAGAGTGGACGCCTTCATGAATGTAGCTAGTCTGCTAGTTCTCTAGGGAAGCTGCACAAAGAACCACACTCTGAGTAGTTAGACAAGAGGAACTGGCTTTCTGACAGTTATGAAGGCTGGAAGTCTGAGCTTCAGGGGCCAGAAACGGCCGTCTGTCTGGAGATGCTGTAAGGGAGGGTGTCCATTGCAGCCTTCCTCCTGCTTTCTGTGGCTTTCTGGAAACCTCTGGGATTCCTTGACTCATAATGAACCATTTGACCTCTGCCTCCATATTCACATGACACTTTTCTATGTTTACATCAGTGTCCAAATTCCTGCACAGCAGTGCACAGCCACACTGGACTCAAGCCCACCATCATCCTGTGAGGCCTTAGCATTACTATTTCTACAGTGATCCTGCTTCCCCAGTTTAAGTTTCTAGAATTTAGAACCTGAATACATTTTGAAGCAGACAAAATTAAATCCATAGCAAGTTTATTAATCAGAGTTTTGGGGCATCTAGCTCAAATGGTATCCAGAGTGAATTCTTTAGAAATCTACAGATTCCTAAAATGGGGTGGCAATTTAGATTCTAGAAGACAAGTATGACTGTAAAACCCTGAAGATTAAAATGATGATGATGATGATGATAACAGTAATAATAATATTAGGATTTTTGTACTTCACTTTACTGAGCAACAGAACTTAGCCCGCCCCCCTTTGCAATTCACCTTCTTTGGGTCTCTTCAGCATAGTCCATTTAAGTTTCATATTATATAGCTATCTCTTAATTTTTCTATCTACATACCATTGGCTTATAAGAAATTCAATGGAATAATATGCTTATAAAAGTGAATTTGCCTCAACAGAAGCAGACCTATCTTCTAGGGAGCACAGAGGCTCCAATGAGAGCACAAGCTCACGGGCTGGCGTGAAAAATCCTGCCCGTGGGGCCAAAGCTATCAGTCTGCTTCATGCGTCATGGGGAGGGAAGACAAGGCAGAGTTCCTCCTCTTTGCTTCTCTTACCTTCTAACGATGTCTCAGAGAGACCTTTCTACGAGACCTCTGCTCCTTGTCAGCCACCTATGACTCTATCACCTTTGATGAAATCCGAACATGTTTGTAAGGCATAGGCTTCGCCTTCCTGCAGCTCTCGGCTAGGATTTTAGGCTCATCTCATTGGCTGCTGCGCCTGTCCCTGCAGTGCGACCTTCCAGACTCCCGGGCTTGTCTGGAGCTACCACACCCTCGGACCCGACCCGTGTCCTGCTCTGGCTACAGAGCCTTTCTCCTGCTTAGTGAATCATCTTTGAAGTTCAGGATCACCTTTCTGCTGTTACAATAAAACACCCCAAACTAGATAATGTGTAAAGAATATAAATTTGCTTGTCTTGTAGATCCACGTTGGAAAGTTCATCCTCTGAGGGCTCAGTGCTGCCCCATTGTGTAGCAGACGGCCTCACAGGGCAAGGCAGAGCAAGCTTCCTCCCTTTGGTCTTTCGTTCTCCTTTCAGAATGCTACAGATACCAACATGGAGGTTCTAACCTAAGACATCACGCAATCATCCCCCCAAAGACCTCCTCTCCTAATGCCACAAGCCATTGTTGAACTAACTGAATGACAGAATATAAGCCATTCTGTATCTATAGAGACAGCATATTCATGACCGAGCAAATAATAATGTAAAAAGTGATAGTTTTAAAGAGCTGGAATGCCTCATTAGGTGCCTAGGAAATTCAGGGTAAAGATGGAGAAAAATTCTTCCTAATATTCTAGTGTTAAAGCCCCGCAAAGTAAAGTTGGAAAAATTACTGTTTGGGGAGTGTGTGGGGCAAAATCTGTCTGGACAGGTGACAAGACCTTAGTGGTAGGAGGACTCAAGACAGTTCAAAGGTGCCTGGAACTGCATTACTTGAGGTACCAGGAACGTGAGAGCTGCTCCTTTCTGCACCAGCTCCTGCTTCCAGCAAGGTCATGTTTCCATCTTCTCACTTGCTTCCCTTTCTTTCTTTTACTTTTTTATTTTGGTCTTTTCCAAACTCCAGTCAGCGAGACAGGACAGCAGAAGGGCTGGAGGGGAATGTGTGTCCAGCAACAAATGCCATTCTCTCACAGCAGGTTTTCCGTCAGAAGGGCTGGGCACGGATGTCTGGGTCTTGTCACACCACGTCCCAAGGGGCTTGGAGTCAGGCAAGAATGTTCTCTCTTGTCCAAAGGAATGGGCCCTCATTTGTCATGAAGATGAATAATCCACGGGAAGCCCCAGGCACTGCTAAAATTTTATTCTAAGCACACACACACCACAGTGTAGCCTTTTTATTTTTTGATACCATTGTAGCACACTCACCACATGCATTCCTCGGTGGGTACTGGGAGAGTGGAAAAGGCCCAGCTGTGATACTGGAGGTTCTCCTTGTGAGGAGAACAGACAAAAGCAGAGAGCAAACTCAAGTTACCCAGGTATCCATCACCTCTCCCTTAGCGCACTCTCAAGGGCCAAAAAGATCGACATTCTTCTCACACTGGAGATGAGGGAACAGGCTCAGAGGCAGGAAGGACGTGCTCAGTTACCAGCCTGTGTGTTTCTGACCTGAGTCCATCTCTGTCTTCTTGCTTCCTGCACCTACCAGGTTTCTGACAAAACCAGGCACACACCCTGACATCCTAAACAGTACATGTGTCTTGGCTTAAAGTTCGGAAGGCCAGGAGTCTAAGATTCAGGAATTGGCGGCATCAGTTCCTTCTGAAGTCTGTGCCCCTGGCTTGCAAATGGCCCCCTTCTCCTGTGTCCTTGCACAGTCTCCCCTGTGAGTCACTGAATGTTCCCAGTGTTACTCTGGATATCTATCCACTTTCCTTCTTCATTTTCTCACATGGGGATTGGTACATTTCCTCTTCCTGTGATACAAGTCATATTGAGTAAGGCTGCAAGCTCACGGGCTTTCTTCTCAATCACCTCTGCATCTTCAAATTCAGGGACATTCTGGGGACCAGCAGTTGAAAGTTCCACTCTACAAACTTGGCAGAGGCAAACAAAAGTACTCCCCATGATATCCAGTATGTATTTATTCCCTGCAAAGGTCTTTTTATTCTACCTTGTTCAGAATTTAAATACTTTGGATTCCAGACACTTAATGATGCTAGCCTGCCCCAGGGAACTGAGACAAGCCAGGGCATCTGCAGCTAAGAAGGTAGAAGAGAGCAGGGATCCACACTCAATGATTCTGTTCAGGCTTGATCAAACTGAAACAGGGGGCCCCACATCTCTGACTCTGAAGCCTTTCTGGCCCTAGGCCTTGCTCACATTTCCAAGCTTTTGTGGAAGCGCTGTAATAATGGATTTCTGCGTGTACACATCTTTATTCTTTATCTTCCAGGGCAATGGGTCTCAACCTTCCTGATGCTGTGACCCTTTCATACCGTCCCTCAGGTTGTGACCCCCATCACAAAATTACTTTGTGATTATTTCATAACTGTAATTTTGCTATTGTTACAAATTGCAATGTAAATATTTAATATTCAGGTATCTGATATGTGACCTTCAAAGGGGTCATGACCCATAGATTGAGAACTTCTGTTCTAGGGGGTATCCCAGAAAGTCAGATGGTCTGAACTGACATTTTATCGGTGAAATTTCCAGCTAGCTGGGAAAAGTCTACCAATGGATCTGGGTGAAGCTGCCTGTGCTAGCCTCAAGTCATCTTGAGTAGGTGACTGGTGCCTACCTACCTCTCTGTGATTGTTTAAATACAACTGGCCCCCAGAAGCTCCTAGGGAGTGGCACTATTAGGAGGTGTGACTTTGTTAGAATAGATGTAGCCTTATTGGAGGAAGTGTGTCATGGTAGAGGTGGGCTTTGAGGTCTCATACTTGCAGAAGCCACACCCAGCATCCCATTTGACTTTCTGTTGCCTCCTGGTCAAGATGTTGGACTCTCAGCAACTTCTCCAGTACCACGTCTGCCTGCACACTGCCATGTCCCACCATGAAGATAATGGTCTAAATCTCTGAAAATATAACCCACCCAATTACATGTTTTTCCTTTGTATGAAAGTTGCAGTGGTCATGGTATCTCTTCACAGCAGTAAAAATCCTAACTAAGACGTTCTTCATAGTGATCCTCACCTCTCTGCCCATTACAAGTGAGCTTTCTCGTTCCCATACTGTGAGATCCAACATCCTTAGCACCCTTCTGTCTTTGTGGCCTTCAGCATGCTGTTCCCTCCGTACAGAACACCTCTTCTGCTGACCTTCAGAGTGAGGAAAGAGTTAGTTTGAGAAATCTTTAAGAAGTTGCCCAGATTACACCCAGAAGGTCAAGAGACTATTAATTAGAATGTAGGTTCACTTGCAGACAACAGAGAGCCTAATTCTAGCGTGATAACTCAACGCAGTGCTCTCAGTGGCTTCAGGGAATTGGTTCCTGTGGGTATTAGAGTTAACGAGTACCGGCGTCTCTTTATAAAGTGGTGAAGTTTTTGTACATAACTTAAGCACACCCTCCTGTTTATTAGATCGCCTCTATATTATATGTATTATAACATCACTGTGAAGTGAACACTGTAAATAGTTATTACACTTTATTGAGAAGGAATGGCAAGGAAGCGCTACCCACATTTTCTTTTCAAATATTTTGGATGCTCTACTGGTTGAATCTGCAGATATAGAATGCGTGGGTGTGGAGGGCTGGCTGTAGTTAGTTTTCTTCTCCAGGAAGAACCCAAGCTAGGAAGTGGCTCTGGTGGATGCTGTCCCTGGAGCCCCAGTTGCTTCTTTATTGCTGCTCTGTCATTCCTAATACACCACTCCTATTCCTATGGTTCAGAATAGCTCACTAGTATGTCTGTAATTCAGCCACTGGACAATGGTAGAAAGAAAGTGAAGCAACATTATCCCCCAAGGAAAGAATTGACATTGTACATATTCTTTTTGTTTGTTTCCTACGAGTCAGGGTCACTCACAAGGTCACTGCTAGTGGCAGGAGAGGGAAATTGCAGACATCTAGGGGAGATGGGTCATCAAAAAGATCTTTATCACCAAGTTGCCCTCGTTTCAGAGATGCAGGGATGGGTCAATATGAGTATAATAATAAATGGTATCCAGCACATTGACTCAAAAACAGAAATCACATGATCACCTCATTAGCTATAGAACAATGTCAGAATTGTTACGATTTGGGGTCCCCTATTTCAGATGAACTCTGTATTATGAGACAGTCATTAAGCTGTGGGGATCATAGGTAGAATTTTATGTTAAAAGAGATGTGTTCAGGTGTCAAATTGGCAAGAGGTGGATGTGTGGTGACTAATATTTGTCAGGTTGCCTGGACTTCTGAGTCGCCTAGTGGACACATTTCTGAGCATGTCTGCTAGGGAGATTTAACTGAGATTGAAAGATCCACCTGAATGTGGGCCACACCACCTCAGGGACTCCAGACTGGCATCCAGCCTGAATAAAATGGGGAAAATGAAGAAGACAGCTGAGGAACAATTTTCATAAACCTTCCCAAATATTTGTTTCTGCTGCTCTCTATAAACATGAAAGATAAGTGGTCTCTCTGTAGTCCTAATTCAATTAAAAATCAAAGCTGGCTTTGGAGTTGGAGTTTGTCTCTCTCCTTCTCTAAACCAAGCCATGCTTATTATAGGAAAATCCAAAATCTCTGTCAGAAGAGCTACCTGGTATGGGACAGAATAAAACCAACACCAAGGGACTATTTAATTGCCACTAATCTCATAATTCTTGGGTTTTATTTTGATTCTTTAAAGATTTTCTTAAGGTATACATATTATCACAAAATCTATAAAATTATTATATGTATATATATATATATATGAATAATTTCTGTCATGATATTAATGTTCATATTGAATACTACCTAACTCTAAATATGAGTTTCATCCAATTTCCTGTGTGTGCTTTTGGTATGAAGCAGGTAACTAGGAATTGTTTATGTACCCAGGATGTATTTAACAGATTGTGGTCCTTTAACATCTCTGAGATCTGCTGCATATGACATTTACAATGTTTAAATATTCTGCAATGAACCATGACCCTTCCTTACAGAGACCTTTGAAATCTGCCAAAAGATGATGGGGCTCTACAAGGACAAATCCACTTGGATTGTGGTAAGGGCACTAAGCTGAGCCCAAAGATCAGTTTGGGACTACAAACTGCTCAGGACAACTTCATAGCAGTCAGCTAAGAAGATTGTTGAGCCTTATAGACTAATCTAGTTAGGACTTCTGGTAAGCCCTGTGCTTTCCCATCACACGGAGATTGGACAATAGCTAGCTCCCCCAACACTTGACTGTTACCTCAATTTTCTCAGGGTCTCCTAAAGATACCATTGTGCCAGACAAAAACAAGTAATTTTAAGAACACAATGCCCACATTACCAAGAGGTAGGGTTGGTGGTTTTTTTTTTTTTGTCACTTAGTGGATGTTTGTTATTATCTGTAGCATGAGGGGCCAGCTTGTTGGGATATCTGTTCCCGCCCAGTACCCCATAGCCGGCATATCCCAAAGAAAATCACTCACAAGACTTTATAAGATTATAAAGCTGATTGGCTCATTAGGTCAGGCTACTTATTAGCTCTTATAACTTATGTTACCCCATTATTCTTATCTATGTTAGCACATGGCTCATTACCTTTTCCAGTGGGGCAGCTTACATCTTTCCTCTCCGGTGGCCTGGGCAGAACTGGAGAAATGGCTTTCTCCTTCCTGGAATACTCCTGTTTTCATCGCTCCGCCTCTACTTCCTATCTGGTTGACCCGCCTATTATTTCCTGCCTGGCCAATTAGCGTTTTATTAAAATATGATTGACAGAATACAGACAATTCTTTCACAATTATCTGTGGAGGTTAGTTGCAAATAGTTATTGGTCATAGTCAGGGAGGAAACTAAACAAAGATTAGATTCAGGGATCTCATTCTGAAAAGAAAAAGAGGGATATAGGAATGACAGGATAAAAGTATAGATTATTGAATCTACTTTTAAACTAAAAATGTAACTTCTAGTCTCAAATATTTCACATTGGTATAGAGATTTTTAATATAGATATAAACTTGAGGTTATATTGTTATGTTGTACATATGTTTCTATTCTTGTTTAAGATATTTTTGTATATTGACACAAATTTAAGGTTATTTTTGTTATACTGTGAATATGTTTCTATTCTTGTTTAAGGTATTTTACCTAAGCAGCTCATTTAAAAGTGTAATGCAAAGTTTTAGTTCTTGAAAGCTATTTAGGATAATAAAGAAATATAGGTTAGTAGTTAGTCATTTATAACCATCAAACTTACAGTTATGCTAGATATGTTTTCAAGGTAAAAAAAAAAGATATTTTAAATATCATCTTCAAACATTTCAGAGACCTACAGAATATGGCATTTAATCTTTTTTTTAATAACATAAGGCTTTTCAAGACAGTGAGGCACTCTGCTTCTGGCAGCACCAATTTAAGTTTGCTTTCAATATGGTAAAGCTATCCATTTAGGCAAGAAACTGCCCTTGCCTTGACTGCTGACAGTATGCTGTCCAAACTGGACACATAGGACACAGAAGAAAGTGACTAACAAACTTTGCCAAGACTAGGTACACAAGTCCTTCAAAATTTGCTGCTTCACAAAAAGTCTGTCAGATATTCTAGGCCTGTAGGTCAAAGATAGATAACCCAACTTTACAGAGGAAACTTGGGTGGCTGTCCAGGCAACCAGATGTCTGTCATTTCTATAGTTTAGGAAGCTGTTTACTCTGTACTTCCTGTTTACTCAGGTAATGCTATATCCTTCTCAGATCTCTGATACTGTTGAAAACTAGATAGTTATAGTTTTCTTTGTTACTAAATTCAAGAAGGAAATTTACAAAATAGGTATGAAGTACATAAGACTGAAAGATATAAATGTTTAAATTATTTTTCTAAGAAAATGTTTTGAGGTTTAAAAAATAGTTTTGAGTTGGTAATACAAGTTAGGATAGAAAGTGATTTGGGTACAAAACTCGTGACTCACCAAGATAAGATAGATAATAGTGAATTTTCTCTGAAATTTCCAAATACAAATGGACTAGACATCATGAATGTATTTCTTACCTGATTGTATATAGTTTTACTGTGTTAGAGCTAAAACCTTCCCTCTTTATTTACACAAAAGGGGGAAATGTTATGGGATATTTTAATCACAATAACTCTCAAGACTGATAATGAAGTTTTTCTTGAATCAGAGGGCAGAGCTAGCTACTAGCTGATCAGAACCAGTCATAAAGGTTTTGAAGGACCCAGAACCTATAGAGACACACAGGAAGTAGTAGGGAGGGGTTAGAAATATTTATAGGCCTTTTGCATCAAGGAAGAAAAGAGAGAGAGAGAGAGAGAGAGAGAGAGAGAGAGAGAGAGAGATCATTGGTTGCTTCTCTGTGTTTCCCTGATCAATCAGGATTTTACCCCAATATCTGACTCTTGAGTTTTTTTCAATAATAGAACAATATAAGTAATCACTTCAACACTATGACCAAGACAACTCATACAAGAAAACATTTAATTGGGGGTTTACTTACAGTTTCAGAGACTATAATCTATTATCATCATGGCAGAGAGTATGGAAGCACACAGATGTGGTTCTGGAGGAGTAGCTGAGAGCTACATCCTGATCTACAATCAGGGAAAGACAGAGACACTGGGTCTGGCATGGGCTTTGAAACCATAAATCCCACCCCCAGTGATACACTTCCTCCAACAAAGCCACACCTCTTAATCCCTCTAATCATTTCAAAGGATTCTATTCTCTGGTGACTAGGCATTCAAATACATGAGCATATGCCATTCTTATTTAAACCACCAGAACATAGATTTGTTCAGGGCAACAATACACATCCACTCAGGGCATCCCCTGCTCTGCACAGTCAGGGGAAGCCACCTCCATGGAAATGCTACTCGAGTTGAAACCTGAAGGCTGAAGCTTCCAGTTGAAGAGTGAGAGCAGGTCAGAGAAGATGGAAGCAGTGCTTCTGGCAATTGTTATGTAAGGGTCAGATGGTAGAGCAGGAAGAAAGGCCATCTCCTCAAGGAGGATGGTAAGACAGAGACCTGGAGTATGGGAATGACTGCCAGCATGGAAGGTTGGGCAGCGGAGTTTGGCTGGGGACAGGTGATGGTGTTGGAACAGAGTCATGTGGAAGGCTCAAAGCTGAAGGCGGGGGGGGGGGGGGGGCTCAGAACATGCTCAGCTGGTTTTCCAGGAGCTGAGCTAGGCTGCTCTTGTCCTGAGACTGCACAGGGCAGTTGCTGTTGATTTTAATGGAAATAGACATAAATTATTCACAAGTTAAGCTCACACTGTTCAGAGCTATGTGAGGACTAAAGAAAAACCCTGTTTTCTGAGTACTGACCAAAGCCTCAGAAGGGGAACAAAGCTCCACAATCACGAAGCTGTCTCTTGGGCTCAGGAATGTCCTGCTGCCTTCTGTCACACAGTCTAGGCACATGCATCTCCTTATCCAGGAACTTTGTGATTGGCAATTCCTTAGTTTTTGCTAACTCTACAGGCCTGGGCTGAGCTACGCAGTGAGGATCCCCTGAGTTCTCATGGTATTCTGTGCTCTTTCTCTCATGGTATCCTATGCTGTTGTTTTGATATTTGCTTTGCATGGCTTATAATTAGTGGTGATATTTTCTTTCTTTTTTTTTTCAACTTTTTAGTTTTTTGAGACAAAGTTTCTCTGTGTAGCTCTGGCTGTCCTGGAACTCACTCTGTAGACCAGGCTGGCCTTGAACTCACAGAGTTCTTCCTGCTCTGTCTCCCTGAGTGCTGGGATTAAAGGGGTGAGCCACCACCGCCTGCCCAGCTAGTGGTGATATTTTCATTTGTGTGTTTTGTGTCCCTTACTTCAACATACTGCAAGCTCATAAAGTCAAGGGTGCATTTGATTCCCTTTCTTCTTGGAATCCTGATGCATGACTGAGCATCAGAGATGTTGTGTGCACTGACTAGATATTTGTTGAAATGAGATCAAACAAAAGGAGCTAGGGACCTGTGCTAAGAACTGGCCTTTTACTCCCCCCACCTCTTTTTTTTTTTGAGATAGGGTCTTCTTGTGTAGGCCTGGTTCTCTTGGAACTTATTGTGTAAACCAGGATGGCCTTACACTCACAGACATCTACCTGCCTCTAACTCCTGAGTGCTGAGATCAAAGCTGTGTACCTCAGTGCTGGCCTATAACTGTTCTTTAAAACCTGTCAGGAAGATAATGTATTTTGTGTGTGTGTGTGTGTGTGTGAGTGTAAGCCTAGCCTTTAATGGCTGAGCCATTTCTCCAGTCCAGTATTTTCCCATTGTATAATTGTGGATTCTGAGACTTAAGATTAAAGTGTACATAGGCAGAGCTGAGTTCATGCTTATCTAAATCTCTGACTCCAACAGGACTTTCCCTTTGATTGGCAGGCTCTGCAGGAAATACCATGCACTCTTCAAAGGCAAAGCACGTGTCCCAAAGGGTGTGCATAATCTCTTTTTTGTTATTTTGTTTTAGGAAACAAGGTTTCTCTGTAACTTTGGAGCCTGCCCTGGAATTCTCTCTGTAGACCAGGCTGGCCTTGAACTCACAGAGATCCACCCACTTGCCTCTGCCTCCTGAGTGCTGGGATTAAAGGTGTGTACCACCAACCGCCTGGATTAGGTATGCATAATCCATCTTTACTTGTTTCTTTTTATTTTAAAAATTAGCTTCTTTGTTTCCATGGATGGATCTGGTCCTGTTGACCACTGGTGTCCTAATGGAAGTTGTTGTGTTCATCATCCATGAATCTCATGAGCTTTGTAGGCATCGCTTTTCTACTCATCTCTGGTCATAAGACAGAGTTTTGTCAATGGGGAAAGGGTAGACGGAAATTTCTGTCCCACCTGGTCTTGTAGCTGTTCAGTCCCAAATAAACATACAGAGGCTTAAATTATTTATAAACTGTTTGGCCTATTGTTTAGACTTACTACTAAATGCCTTTTGCAACTTAAATTGGCCCGTAATTCTTATCTGTGTTTAGTCACACGGCTCGGTACTTTTTCTCAGAGAGGCATTCTCATCTTGCTTCCCCTGCATCTGGCTGGTGACTGACTCTCTGTCTTCCCTCTTCCCAGAATTCTCCTAGTCTGGTCACCCCACCTATACTTCCTGCCTGGGTACTGGTTAATCAGTGTTTCATTAAACCAATACAAGTGACAACTCTTTACAGTGTACAAGAGCGCTATCCTACAGCAGGAAAGACGCGGAGAAAATTCAGAGCAATGTGACTGTAACTACTGACAGTTATGCTTTGCACTTCCCAGAGTGGGTTATACATGTGCTACAGGTGATCTTCTCCTGGGGTGGCAGGCAATGTTGCTGTGCCGATTAACGTTATATAAAATAAAAATCACTAGCACGATGGCAGACCCCGGGGTCTTCAGATGCTGCAGGTGCAACCTTAGCTAGTCTCAAGACCTTGAAGACAGGATAGAGATTGCATGTTTCCTTGTCAACCGTCTGCATATTAACTTCCCATGCTGTGTTTAACAAGTCCTTTCTGGGTCCTTGTTTTAGAAAAGATTTTGCCTTAAAGATCCAATTACGAGCAGTGTTGCAAAGGCACAATCATTTCTGGGGTTTCTGAGAATCACACATATGGAGATTGTCATAGTCTAGTGCCAGCCCGGACCATAAATTATTTTTCCAGACTAGGGGGTGGCATGGGATTAAAGATACAACTCACATGGCTTTATCGGGAAGGAGATTCTCAGTGATTCCCCCATGCAATCCTGAGTTCACATCCTGAAAATTCCTCCATGTTTATTCTCCAAACAGCCTTATATACCAAAACATAAACTGAGGGGGAAATTCATTAGCATTCTGTTTCCCAGGTAACCAGGTGAGTGGCTATGGTCAGTCCACACATCTACCTATGCCTGCTCTGTCACATCTTCCTACCTTCCTGCTCTGTGTGCCAGCTCTGTCCTGTAGGCTGAATTAACTTCTCTTTCCAGGCATCCTCCAAATTACAAAGAAGGAGCAGAACAACATTAGCCTATCCTGACCCTTTGTTCGGGAGGTGATCATTTCCTGTGTGGCAGGTGCAAACTACGGCCTGGAAGTCTGGCTGCCATTAACTGTAGAAATATAGACCTACAGGAGAAGAGTAAGCATGAGACTTTGGAGGCCATGGTGATATTCAAATGATGGTCTCAGCTCACAGTCCTTTCCATGGGAATCCTAGACCCTCAGGAATCTGGAGTGGAAAGTGTCATGTGACACAATACGCCTCAACTCAGCATCCACATCCCTGTGACCAAGCCTAAACGCTACCCACCTGATCCCTTATTAAAATATTCAGTAAACTCTGCTAGCAGTGGCAAACCCAGCTCAGTTTTAAGTATCTGTATGTCAACTTTTAATCTCTTGTAACTCTCACATACACCCCGCACTCTAATTCCACTGGGGGATGAGAAGAAATGGGGACTTTTGAAGCCAGGCACACCCACTCCTCTCACCTGTGAGCACTTAACTGTGACCTTGGGCAAATGAGTGAGAACCATAAAAAGCTATGGGTTTTTCTAGGCATTACTGTTCTACTAAACGTGGACACTTCCATGTCTCTAGAATCCACCACATGCCCAGCACAATTCAAAGACGCTCACACTTGCTCATCCTTCACTGTCAATCCATTAAGCAGCTTCTATTGTTTTTCCAATTGTATCATTTAGGAACTGGACAGAAATATATGAGAAACAGTAAACGGTGAGGCAGTATACAAATGGTACTCCTCGTCCCTGACAACCGCGTTCTACTGACTACAAGGTATAAAACTGGGCTGAAGATTTCCTGTCTCTACAGTGGGGACTATTGCTCGCTGACTGTGCTCAACCAGGACCCCGGGAAAGATCGACTGGGCACTCTCTCTTGGCTGCTCTCGTCCAAGGATCTGTGGAGGAGGCAGCCATTCATGACAGAAAGGAAATTCTGTCACTTTCAAAATAAAAACAAAGAGTCAAGTGCCTGGGACTGACAGTGCTGGGTTCTGAGCAGAGGAAACAGAAGTTTGGGAATCTGTAGCTTGCTTGAAAACACCCACACGTCTGGCAGGTTGGAGTCGGTGTGAGTGAAGTAGCTGCAGTGATATTTATGCCTCTGGCAGGCAAGCAGACTGGCTGATGTAGATGCCCGGGAGAGGCAGCCCTTGTTCTGGAGCTGGGTAGCCACTCTAGTAGTGACTGCCATCCCTGGCATCATGCAGTGTGAGGGTAGGGAAGATGGCCGAAGCCAGTAAGGAGGTGGGCTTTAATCGTGTTTGATGCAGAGTTGGTCTAGCATGGCTCTGGGAGTGCATCAGATCTATGTTGAACTTCAGATGTTCTCTCTGATGACTTTGGACAGTCACATCACTGTTCTGAACTTTGATACCCATATCTACAAGGAGTGGGGAGAATAGTGGTCTCTACTTGGGTTAAATCAGTGCATTTGTAGGGGCATGAATCCATATATGACACCATTTTGCTGCTA